>NC_056728.1:1373095072-1373695072 GCF_019279795.1 Protopterus annectens | reverse complement strand
CTGTTGTACTTTTCTTGTGCATGTTTTACTTTAAACATGGCCGTTTTGCCTTAAGCATACTAATTTTGGCTGTAAACATGCTCATTTTACTTTTCTGTTTATCGTTTTGTCAAACACCTTTACTTTAAACATTTATTTTAGTTAATGAGCCTTTTATGCCTCCTGCTTGTTTAATAATGTGTTTTGTGCCCTTGTAATGCCCTGTTTTTTCCTTTTTATGAATAAGTAGTTTGTGTGTATTCTCATTGCTTCTTTTCTGGCTCATTTCTCTTAGTTTACCTTCACTGTCATCTCTGCACCTCATGACTCTGAATCTTGTTCTCTGTGATCCCTGTTCTGACACCATTTTGCTCTCCTACTTTGGACATAATAGAAGAGTCTTTGTGGGTTATGTTCAAGCAGATTTATTTTATACAAGCACATCACAATAGTAGTTTACTGACTTTAACTTAAGTAATTTATATACAAACTAACTGCTGTAATCATACATGCTTACTTTCTGGCTGCACTCTCAAAATGGCACTAGGAATGGCACATGCTTAACATTTATACGTGCATGCTCAGTCTTTGAAGTGTTTCTTAAAGATATAGCACATGCTCTCTGATGTTCACTCCTTTTGCTGGATCTTCTGTTTTTGGACCCACTGTCAGAGACACTTTCCTGTAGTGAACAAGATGGAAAAACCCTGTTTGCCGTAGCAGTCCGGTTTTCTTCACCGTAGCAATCTTTCTCAAGGAATCAGAGTGGTGGTAAGAAAGTGTGGTTTCAGAAATTTCAAGGGCCATTTCAAGATTCACATGGAGAATTTCCTCCTAGAGGCAGAGGGGGAAATTATAATAATGGAAGACACTGCCCACACAGCAGGGGGGGGGGGCGCAAAATCAAGGGTCTCAAGATTCTGTCTTAGACAGACCCTTCCAGTGTTCCTGAAGGGTTGCCCAACTGTTCTTCTCTGGAGACAGTTGTGGGACACTTGTCTTAGCACCCAGAGGCCTGGGCAGCCGTTACAAAAGATACATTGTTGCAAATAATCGTATCCAGAGGATATTTTATTCCTTTTTTATAAAACCCACCAAGGATAAGAAAAAATCTCCCAGATGTTCCACCCAGTCAAAGGGAGAAAGCAGCTCTAGAAATTCAAAAGCTGCTAGACAAGAGAGTCATCCAAGAGATCCCACCAAACCAGAGAAGATACATTTTTTACTCAAAGTTCTTTTTAGTGCCAAAGAAAACAGGGAACCTGAGATCCATTGTGGATCTCAGTTATCTAAACAAATTCCAGATGGTCAAGGTTCAGTCCATTCTACCATTGCTCCAGAAAGGTGACTGGATGTGCTGTATAGATCTGAAAGATGTGTACTATCACATAAAAATGAACAGGCAGTCCTGAAGATTCCTTCACTTCCAGCTGGAAGACCGTCATTATCAGTTCAGGGCCCTGCTCATTGGTCTCAACACAGCCCCCATGATGTTCATAAAATGTATGGCAGTGGTTGCCGCTCATCTTAAGAGTGGATGGATTCAGGGTGTTTTCTTATTTAGACAACAACTAACTTCTCACTATATCAGCCAGGCATCTTTGATAACAGACAGAGACTATCTTCTTCAGTTAGCTCACTCTCCAAGTGTCACCATAAATCTTGCACAATCCAAACTCCAGCCAGTACAAGTCTTGGAGTTTGTAAGGCCTCACCTAGGCACAGTGAATCTTCAAGCATTCTTACCACAGAGCACAATTCTTACTTTAAGGTTATATGTCAGTCGGGTTCTGCCTGATCATTTTCCTCCAACCAAACTGATCTTAAGAGTTTTGAGATCGACGGCTGCTACAATCATATTGATAACAACAGCTCATTTTCACTTGAGGATCTTTCATTGGACTTTATAAGTGCAATGTTCCATTCTACACCAGCCCTTACAATTTCTAATAAAACTGTCCAGGGTATGCAAGGACTCATTAGTATGGTAGAACCAATCCAATGAGATTTGCCAAGGTCGCCCCTTTATACTTCCTTCACCCAGCGCCAGCTTGACGATGGATGCCTCCCAGTTTGGTGGGAGGGCACATTATTTGGGGCAGAGTGTTCAAGGCATGTGGACCCTAGTAGATGCCAAATTGCATATATATATATGTCCTGTAGGTGAGAGTGGTACTATTAGCATTGCTGGGGCAGAGTGTTCAAGGCATGTGGACCCTAGTAGATGCCAAATTGCATATATATATATATATATATATATATATATATATATATATATGTCCTGGAGGTGAGAGTGGTCCTATTAGCATTGCAAGCCTTCCAGAACCATCTCCCTCTGGGGACAATTGCTATTTTGATGAACAATATGTCAGTGGTTTGGTACATCAACAAACAGGGGGAACCAGATCTTACCATCTTTGTTGAGAATCGAGTAGAGTTTGGTAGTCTCATCCAATCGCTTTCTTACAGCGATGCACATCCTGGGGAAATCAAGTGTGCTAGCAGACAGGCTCAGCAGGAGTATTCTGATGCCTTATGAGTGGTCTTTCAGTCAGTCAGTGACAAACATGATCTTCCATCAGTGGGGTCAACCATTCTGTGACCTATTCACCTCTCCACTCAGCAAGTGCAGCAGGTTCTTTGCCCTAATCCCTCCTGAGAGACTGTCACTGAGAGATGCTCTACTTCACCCTTTAAATCTACTGCAAAAGTGGACCTCAAGTTTCTTGGAAAACAGTTTTCTCGTAGCCATAACTTTGGCAAGACGAGTCTCTGTACTCCAAGTACTTTCTTCAAAACCACCTTATTTGATCTTCCATAAGGACTGGATGACCTTATGTACAAACCCATCTTTCTTACTCAAAGTTACGTAAGAAGCAAGTATCAGCCAAGTCATCAGTTTGCCAGTTTTCTTCCCTAAATTTGAGAACAAAGGAAATACATGCTTCATTCTCTATATGTACAGACAACTTAATTTCTATCTTCATAGAATGAAGGAAATTAAAAAGACTGATCGGTTGTTTGTTTCCTTTGCTAAAAGCAAACTGGGTAGGTCTATCTCAAAAACTGTAATAGCCAGATGGATAACAAATTGTATTTCTCATGTGTATTCCTTAAAAGGCTTGATCTTACTAAAATAACCAAGAGCTCATTCAACTAGGTCTATGGTTACATAATTTGCTTTTTGGTCCAGAGCTTCCATTGATGATATTTGTGCAGCTACCACTTGGTCTAAAGCTCATACCTTTGTAGCTCATTATAAATTGGACATCATGCCCAGGAATAGAGCCACATTCGGTTCTGTGGTACTCCAGAACATCCTTCCATGAAGGCCAACCAAGGTTACTGTAGCTGGGGACTCTGTCTCATCCATTGAGGAATGAATGAAAATGACATCAGATATTTAAGTTATATACTTAACATAACTATGCATCTGTGTTGTCCATTTTCATTCTTCCTCAACTTCCCTCCCACCTTCTCCCTTCCTTGGCTTTGGAAATGACCTGATGTAATTTGTCAGGAACCATTGTCCCAGTTTGAGCCTCTGTTCTTTTCTGTTACATCTCTTTCTATCAGTGTTATGGATCTATTACCCTTTTTCTAACATAGCTTAGAGTCAGTAATCTCGATCTGAGGTAAAGCAGTGATCAGGGGCATTATGGGTACAGGAAGGAGCTTGAGAGTTGGATCATAGACTGCAAAAGAAAAGTGGCTGAGTTGGAAACAAGGAACAGATCCAAACCCATCCGTTGAAGTATGAAAATGGACAATACAGATGCATAGTTATGCTAAGTACATAACTTAAATTTAAGAGATTTTGAGGTCTGATTATGCAAGGAAACATGAAGTCAGGTACGAAGTTTTAGATGAAAGTGGAGATAAAGAAAGTTACATGAGATTCCATACAAATCAGAATTTCTTACTTTGATGTCTGAATGTGTAGGGGAAAGAAAAAAAATCACCCAAAGAGAAGAAGTAAGCAAATAAGAGAAGAAATAAGAAAGCTTGCTTAACTGGTAGAGATAATTATATTAGAAGTAATTTGGCTGTCACTGGAAGTGAAGGTGTCATCAGTTTACAGTACAAGAGAATTCCCTACTGAGGATCAAGAACTGTAAGTTCTGGCAGTTAAGGTGCCACTTTCATCACTTTGTAGCCCTCAAAACCGACTACAGAAAGCTGTCAGTAAAACAAGGTTGGTTAACTAGTCAAGAAGGGCAAATATTGTCCTTTATTTTGCTTATTGTCCCACCTGCCAGTTCCAGTGCCTTAGGCTATACTGAACCTGCTGATGCTTTGCCTCTTGCCTTACAAAGTAAAGAGGAACAGCCAGACTGTTCTAAGGGAAAAAAATAATATTCAGGTGTTATAATATATAATTTTTATTATGCAGAGAATAGAAATGCCTATTTAGTATTATAAATTGGACCTCCTGAACTCTGAATCTAATGATGGAACATTAGAACCGGAGAGGTCCTCTCTCTGTATTACAGATATTTTGAGTACATCAAGACTGATCAACTTCAGCATTGGTAAATCATCATCTGTTTCTCTACATCAAAGATGATATGTAAGACAGTAGCTGGAGACTATACACAGGCTCCAGTTCCAAGATTTCCAGTTAAATTGATAAAGCAGAGTAGGATTACCATGAGTCATAAATGGTCCATAAGGTAAATTATAGAATGATGGATCTGATGGCAGATCCTACAGATGTTATTTTCTCTAGACACCGTGTCATCATATAAGGACTCTAGGATATAGCATACCCATTCAAGTCTTCATTTTAAGTCTTATCATGTGGGTTACTGGTCCTTGGCAGTTTCTTTGTTAAACAGTAAATCCTCCTCCTAGATTTTAATGGTTGTAATGTTGCACACTGCTGGGTGGAGAATGTGTAACTGCTAAAGCTCCATTAAGCTAGTTCCCAAAGTTGAAACACTGGGAAAAAAAACTAACCAGGCTTTTAAAGACAGAAGTAGTGTATGGACCCTCTGCGCTCCTGATTTACCAAATGTTATTACGTCGGTCTTTGTAACTAACTACAGAAAAAGTTGTAAACAGAGAAAGCTGTCTTTTTCAGGAACTATCAGCTATATGAAAATTTTCAGCATACACTCTAATATAATAATGCACTTTTTTTTCAAATACCTTGACAGTGGCAGCAAAGGTACACTGAAGTATGTCAACAGCAGCCCTATCTCCTAAGTTAGACATTTGAAAGGTACAGAAAAAAAGGAGACTAAAGGCAAGCTGAGTCATCCTTTCCAAAATAAATTCTGAGATTCCCCAGTAGTCATATTACTGTTTTTAGAGAGTTAAGGTAAAAAAAAAAACTCTTAAGTTGCATCTTAACTAATCAGATGTGAATCTCAAGTAAGGTTTCCAGTGACAGTCCCCTAACATGCCAGAGCAGTGTGCTTTAATGGAAGTGTTCCTATGGCCACTAAATCATGAGACTGGCTCTATGCCAGTGTTCTTTGTGCTGATTGGGTGAGGAAGATGATGTGAAGGTCTGCCATAAGTGCCAGCGCTTCTGTCTAGCCATCAGCAGGAAAAGAAGGGAGAAGATGAATTCCTACATCATTTCTCTAAAGATGGTGACTCTGGGGAAGATCCCTCACACTGTCCTAGGTCAGTACTAGTGCTGAAGCAAAATGAAAAGATAATTGGACAACAAACAGTTATGGCTTCCTCCCTCCAAATTCACTCAAAAAACAAAAAAGGGTTTGAAGTTACAGCTGCTTTTGGTCCCTTAGAGATAAACCCATATCAGCCACTTTTGTATAGTATGTCCTTGAGGCATCAACATCTGCTCTCCCTTGGAGTATCAGAAGCATATCTCACCTGCTCTGCTTCTGTATAGTAGCTCCTCAAATCCACCAGTGCTGGCTTAGTAATTCCACTTGTAATCAAGAAGTCTTTTCCATAACCTTGAATTATGCAGGATTGTTTAGCTTAGGTAGAGAGCCATAGGTCTTCCTTTACTTGTTATGAAGCATTGACATACATCAGCTCTTTGACATTTGGTAGGGCTTGTCCTCTTGGATACCAGACAACACTCATAAGAGGAATGGGTTGACACCAGTTCCAGGCCTAGTGCAGATCTCTCTGGACCTATCACTGTCTGCAGGATGCACTACACTAGGTGCTCTGACCCAATCGCCTGACCCTCAGGCTTACTCATTATATCCTTAATGACTTTACTTGTTGAGCGAGCACCAACTATCACACTTCAGGGCTAAAGCAGGAAGGTCTTTGCTTTTCTCATTGTACTGAGAAGGGGACTTGCGGCAGCTAGAATTCCTTATTTTTGAGACAAACATCATTCCCTGTCTACATCATCTCATCAGCTTACGACTCCTTTAGAGAAACTCTCAGGCAGATGAAGCCTATCATGGACTGACCTACAGCTCCTCTGTTTTTGCTCTAAGAAATGTCTTAGCCATCATTATGTAGGCAAGAAGGATGAGGATACTTGGGCCATCCCATCCAAGGATCTGGTCTCTAAGAGTGCTGTTTATACAACCTGGAAGCATACCAGATCTGGTCTATCTGCTTCATAGAAATTGAAAAACCATCCTAGGGCAGACTTCTGTATGATCTTTTTGGTCCATATTAAGTTCTGGAGACTGCAGTGCCTTTCATTGTAAAACTTCTTAAGGAGTCTAAGGCTTTGGCAATGTGAACAAAAATGTATTCTCCTATATCTAGAGTTAGAATTATATCTCTCAACTTTCTCTCTCACTTGTCCCATTCTTGCACTCTGTCATGGATCAACACTGGAAAAGTTGGGCAGTCTTCCTAAATCTGAGATTAAGGAGGATCTGAATAATATCATTTACCATGGCTTCTGCACTGCTTTTCCTAGTGGCCCACTATAATTTTGACTGTGCTGGTTCTTTGGTCAGGACAGCAGGCTCAGGAATGTGCCTGTGCAGGATAAACATGGCTCTGGTTGTCCTTTCTTATGGATGTGCTCAGGCAGGCACATCTCAGATGACGTTCCATTCAGTCAGGTTTCCCAGGATATGGATGAGGACATTTAAAAGAGCAAACAAGCAATGACCACTGTGGAAGGTCACTATGATACCCACCTAGACCCTCCACTTCTTCCAGGATAACCTGTTTATTAAAAAGTATCCTTCACTGAATGAGGAGGACTCACAAAATTTCATGTATTCTCACCTTCACTAGTCACTCAGCCTAAGTTACAAAACCATGTGACTCGACTGTCCCAGCAGCTGTAGACATGACTACTACCAAGGACTGTCCATTGAGAGGCAATGTCAGTTCCTAAAGTTTGCTTCAGCTTAGGGGGTCATTGCAATGAACTCCTGGATACAAAATGTAGTTGTAGATGACAGTGTCTTAAAACTTAATGCTCCTCCAAAACAAAAAGGGTCTGTCCCAGGACCATTCTATCTTTGCATATCTGTTAAAACAGGCCAGCACTGTCCTCCAAAAAGTAACTGTAGAGTTTTCTTCCTTTGGAGAAAAGCAAAGAGATTTATTCCTGCCATTTTAGTTGCAGACCGAGATGGAAGGTAGCCCTTTCATCCTGGACTTCAGCTACTTGAATGAGTACGTAACTAGTATATCATATTCTGAACAGTAACTTTCCAGAGTTATTGCTCCTACTGCCTCACACCATATGTTGTTACATGATATGATGAAAGTGTTTGATGCATAATTGCATCATTATCTAGGCTCTTGCAGATGTTTTCTGTGGTTCAGTTTGGATCAATAGCACTTTTATTACCTAGTGCTGTGATTTTGTCACTCCCGTGTGCCCAATATTTGCCAAATTGCTAGCAATGCTGGCAGAGGCCTTGCAGGGAAAGAGCTTGCATATGTTCCTTTACCTGTATAATCAGGTACTGATCACCCTGTTGAGGGACTCCTTACTATTGTCCTTGACTTAGAATGTTGCTAGGCTGTGAATGTTGCTAGGCTGTGAGGGTGTCTATAAATTAGAAAATGCCCTTTCTTAACCCAGCATGGAATATACCCTTCATCAAGATAGAGTTGGCTATTCTTCAGGTGTGTTAGTCATTGTTGCTCATACCAAAATTTGAACAAGTCTTGGTTTCCATGTCCTGAGTGAGAACACAGTAGGCAAGTCAAGCTCAGACTTGACTTCACTGTGGGTGTATGGCAGCTTGTCATCAACAGTATTATGGAGTGTAGTTCAAACAGAAATACTGTCAGCAATATAAAATGTTTGCAACTTAGTGGATAGAAAAGTTGCTCACAGAAAGAACCCAGGAAATTAGGGTGGGGGAGCACTACCTCCTGCAAAAGATCTGTCACTAGCAGTGTGTACCCCACGGTTCAGTCTTTTGGGCCACTGCTCTTGCTTGTACTTTTCAGAGGTCAAAGCAAATGCTACGGTATCATTTACATTTCCTGAAAAAAATTATAAGGTTGATTAGGACTATATATGATGGGTCAGAGATGAAAATTAAAGTGGGTGAGGTCCTCTCTGATAATTTCTGCTTGAGCAGAAGAACCAGGCAGGGGGTGTCCTCTTTCCCCTTTGTTATTAGCATTATATTTAGAACCAGTGACAAAGGAATTAAGAGACTCAGAAAATTCAAAGATAATTGTTATGGTAGTCAAGAAATGCTGGCTCTATTTGCAGGGGATATTAATTTATACCTGACAAAACCAGAAAGAGACATTGCAGTGTTGTAGAACATTTTGAGACAGTTTCATATCTTTTTGGGATACCGAATTAATGAAGCTAAAACAAAGGCAATAGTGATAAATTATGTACCCACACACTAATTGGTTCAGCAATATCCGTATTTATGGGGATATGATAAAATGAAATATTTAGGAAGGACTATGGATTAAAATGATTCTGGTGTGGCAGCTAAGGATATGTGGGAACAGACTAAACAAGAGATAATACAAAAACTGAGGAAATGGAACTTTTATTTGGATGTGGATTGTAAGATACAAGCAATCAAAATGTTTTTAGTCCCTTTAGTCTTGTGCACAAGTCAAGCATATTTTTATCAACCAGAGGAGACGTTTTGGATAATATTTAATAAAGAGCTGAAGGACTTTATCTGGGAGAGGAAGACAGCAAGAGTCTGGTGGGATAAGCTGATTATTCCAGTAGAACAGGGTGGATTGGAATTACGCAATTTGAAGGGGGTATTTTCAAAGCTACACAGTTAAGACTCCTATACATAGCACAAGCAGAAAACTGTAATTCAAAGTGGAAAGGGATGAGGTTGAAATAGGGGGGGAGCTCAAGAAACAAGGAATGACTGGGATTTTGGATGCAGGCCTTTAAGGGGAATAACACTAATCATACAGAATATTATATCCATAAAGTATTCTAAGAACTAAGCCAACACGGGAATGGAGAAAGGAGATTCTGCCGAAAGGGATGACTGCAATTAGGGATACACAATAGGCAAGAGAGGGATGGAATTTATTTCAGAAAGCTGGCGAAGGAACCAATGTTTTGGAAGCAAATAACTAGAAAGGGAAAGGTAAGGGGAAGAGGCCAAGAATTTATTTGGACTGTCTGTTCTTGATTGGCTTCCTTGTCATGGATTGTTATCAGAGTATAGGCAATGAGAAAGAAATAGGGGGTCCTAAATGAAAGACCAGCACTAGTAGAGGTTTTAATAGAATCTAGAACAGAAACTGCCATTAAAAAAGGAATAATTAGGAGAACATAAAAATATTGCATAGTAACTATAAGAATCAATCACAGGAGGTTAGAAAGGATTGGGAAGAGAGATTGGATAAGGAATTCACAAAGAAACAATGGGAAGTTATATGTATGTCTCCCAAATATACAACAAATTCTAGAGGCATACCTCTCAAGTGTACCTCATTATGAGGAATGTACCTCATTTAGGGTCTTAAAAAGTTCATGTTCCTCAAAGTTCCACATTAAAAGACTGTCACACATTCAGTGTTAGGAATTTTTTAAGTGAAATCTATGGTAAATAGAAATTAATCACATTAATTCATTAAAATATTTTCTTCATAAGTAAAACCAGCATATTTTAACCATTCTGTGGTCTTCCTAGTTGAAATTGTTAGTAAGCCATTAGTATGTGTTCCACATTTTGCTCATTTATTCCACATTATGAGGGCTAGTGTTCCTCATTTTGGAGATGGAAGGTTGAGAGCTATGTCTAGAAGATTTAGGATTTTTGGTTGGAAATGTTTACATAGATATTTTTATACCCCAAGTAGACTCCAGAGAACTTTTCCTCAGGTAGACAGCAAATATCAGAAGTGTGACGGGGAAGAAAGAGGTACATGGGAACATATTTTCTGGGAGTGTGGGCAGGTTGGTGGACTTTAAGGATTCTGTGTGGGATGCACTGTCTGAGATGCTGGGTTGGTGGATTGGTGTGATGAGGAAGATGATTTTTCTGAGCTATGATACAGAATCAAAATTGCCTAGACATGTCTAATTATGGTGACTGCCCAAAAAGCAATTAATAGAATATGGAAATCAAAATCTAAACCAACTGCATTAGAAGTAGTGAATATAGTAAAATTGGTAAAACAACTGGAATTGAGATCTTTAGGAAAAAGGTAGGAGCAAACTACTTAGGAAAAAATAAGAGTTGTGGGGACAATACATTCAGGGGAGGAATGAGGTTTAAAAGAAGGCAGGACTTAAATGAGCTATGTAATGTTTGACTGAAAATGATTGGGTAGATTATAAGTGATGTATAATGTTTGCAACTGGGAGGATATCAGTAAGGTTTGTGATGTAAAATGCTTGCAACTAGGATTGTGACTGTTTTGTTCATTTTCGTTTACATAAATGTATGATTGCTTATGTCGTAAGTGATAGTTTAATAAAGATGTTTCTTGTTTAAAAAAAGACAGACATTGAAAAATGTATGTAATATTACTTAGGTTATATGATATATAGCAATATATGTGAAGTATAATGTTTGTTAATGTTAATTTAATGCAATTTTGATTACTTTTGTATAAATGTAAATTTGCCTATGTGACAAGTGATAATTCAATAAAGATGTAAAAAGCAAATGTTAAGGCTTTATAGCTGACCAAGTTTGCCAATGACTATAAACTTGGTGCCATCATAGACTCCAACAAAATCCTCCAAGAAAGCCTTTCCCAAACAAATAGCCAGTGTCAAAACCATGGATTAAAACTAAATACAAAGAAATGTACAAGTGTATCCTTTGGCATGCATGATTTCCCTTGTACACATTGACAACACTCCCTGAAAGGTAATTATGTAGTCAGGCAAAGTTTCCCAGATGCCTGCATGTAATCAGGCATCTGGGAACCTGTGTCAACAGTAAACTGTTCTTTGCTTACCACATATCCACTATTGTAAAGAAAGTCCTTTTTTGTTGCACGTCTTATATCTAAGTGCATGGTATACAGATCCATGGATTTAATATTTCCAGTCTGCATGGTTGTCGTCAGGCTGGTCATTGAATATAATGCTCCCTTCAGTATGTAATTCTCCAAATACTTGCCCCAACTACAGCAACGTTTCTCACTAAAAAAAAATCAAGGGCCTAAGTCCTAAAAACTAAATAGAATGCCTCAAAGCTATGTCCTTCTTGTCTGCATCATACAGGGCACTAAGAAGTGACCTCTACTTCATGTACAGAGCTTCAACAGACCCTGTCCTCTAACCTATTACACATTTGCACGTCCTGTGGTAGTGTGAACACCTGCTGAAGGGATCTCAGTCTCTTTTGAACATAAACAAGAACATGTTGGAGGGATAGGTATGTATAGATTCATAGGATATGATTATGTCAATTTTCATTTGTTTCTCAATGTATGGGTTTGGATCTGACACTCTGATCCAACTCAGCCATTACTGCAGCTTATGGAGACCAACAAACTCTCGAGCTCCTTTTCTACCTGCAATGCAGCATGGCTGACTTCCCTCAGATCTCATTTGCCACTTTTGCGACAAGACATGGTCGAGGATTCGCTTTAAGATAAATGTATTTTTTAAAAAAATACTTTAGCCTTATTTACTTCTTTTAGCAAATTTATCTCTGTTTGGTAACTAGGTACCTCCTGTCATTTTTCCCTTTTAGAATGTTTATACCAAACAACGAACTGGTGGAATAAACCCAAGGTGAACCAATAAGTGCACTCACACCTCTCCTTCCACAAAACCACGTCCAATCCAGAGATTTGCCAAAAAAAAACTAGTGATAATTCCGCCCAGAGATGTTCGATTGATTCCACCACAAAAAGATGTAAAATTAGATGTTTTATTAACTAAAAACGCTGCTGAATACAACCCAATTCAGAGTACATTAAAAAGTCCAACGGCAAACAGTAGTGAAGTGTTAAAACAACTGCCAACAAATAAAACACAAAGCAGACTTGAAATTGCTAATGGTTGATAAAAAAGCACAAAAGCGGACTAAATATTACTTGACGGTTAAGCGCTTTCACACGTATCCAAAAGGCTTCTTCAGAACACTGTCCACATCAACACTTCCGCTTTATATAACTTTTTAGGCGCCAATTTTCAAAAACAAAGTTACACAAGAATCGCCACTTAAAGTGACAAGCCCAAATAAGTCATATTTGCTCCTGTTGTTCTACATCAACATATTCATTTCTATACACATATTATTGTGTGAATGCTGTCCTACCCAAAAACAACACATGGCACTGTTCTAAACTGAATTCTATAAAAATCTATAATAAATATGTTATACAAATATATGAAAATACAAATATGTATACATATAAAACTTTGTATCACAAATGTATCTGCTTTTTGTACTGAATGTGCTACATACACTACTAATAACACATCACTTCCACTATGACACTATAACTGTACTAATCTACCCATATGACTATAGTATAAAAAATAATAATGTTGATATGCATTACTTCAAAATAATATACTATAATATAGAGTACGCACTATACAAATGTAAGCCATTTTAGTGTCTACTCAAAATCATAAAATAAAATGAAATAAAATTAAATAAAATTCTCCATTGCTTAAACAATTATAAAATGTTAAGTGTGTAGTATGTGTAATATCACCCTTATAAAAATTACATCATGGTAGTATTTCAAAAATGTATTTCAAGAATAGCCTTCATGGAAATACTATCATTAAGACCAGGGTATGTTGTGGCATCTGTATATAACTGCCACCATGCCTCACGATAATTCAGTACTTTTTTATAGTCCATACCCCTGGCATCATTTATAATAGAATCCAACAAGGCAAATTTAAAATCATGTTTTTGACCACAATATTCAATATGTCTATAAAGTGCACTCTTTTGGTCCCTTTTCTTTATATTATAAATATGCTCATAGATACGTTTTTTGAAACTTCTCTCCGTTTTTCCCACATAATAACTTGGGCATTCCTGACATATAGCAATATACACAACCATCCTAGTGTTACAATTCCCCTTTACTAACCTCAATCTTGTTCTAAGAATGTTATTTAACACTATCTCATTTTTGTCAAGTATGTAGCAACATTGTTTACATGACCCACATTTAGTGGTATATTTCAAACTTTCCATCCTACTAGTGTTTTTATTTCCTATTTCTAGATGTTTCTTAATATTAGCTCCCATTTTATAGACTATTCCAGGTTTAACTCCTATTGATTCCCTAAGAACTCCATCATTATTGATTAGATAAACAGTAATTCTTTAGGATATTGGTCACCCCATCTGACATTGGATTATATAACATTATGTACGATCTTTGATGTTGTACATTAACATTCTTTGTTATCTGTGATCTACTCACAGTACTAAGTACTGAACTTTCTTCACTACCTAAACCTAACAAAGGTTTATATGTTGTTCCCTATAAACCTATAACATATTTATCCACATTGTCCAACATGTCTCTGGGGTAACCTCTTTCTGAAAACATAGTATGTATATTACCTATCTCTTCCAACAATGTTTCATAGCTTGATGTCATCCTAAGGGCCCTGATGCATTGGCCCTTATAAATGTTTTGCTTTAACTTCTTAGGATGGTAACTTTCGTAAGACAAGTAATCATTAGAAAAGGTTTCTTTTCTAAAAATTCTTGAATGTAATGTGTCCCCATGTTTATATACCAAGGTGTCCAAGTATGCCAAGCCTTCCTTATTATATGAGTAAGTGAATTTTAAAAAAATCACTACTCATATTTAGATGTTGAATAAATTCTAACAGTTTGTTCTCATCAGATTTCCATAAGATATATATATCGTCCAAAAATCTAACATAATGGACAATATAAGAATAATAACTACTAGGAAAAAACACCTGTTCTTCCCAGTCTAACATGACCAGGTTTGCAAAAATGGGAGTGCATGCTGCTCCCATTGCTACTCCCCTGGTCTGTCTGAAATATTCTCCTTCATAGAAAATGAAATTGTTGTCAAGCACTATATCTATCATTTCCATGATTAAACATACTTCTTCCCATTCTATGTCTGCATATTTCATAATACTATTACAAAAAGCATCAAGACCCTCCTTTTTTGGTATACTTGAAAAAAGGTCAATTGCATCAATAGTAACAAACAAAAAATCATCCATCCATATATTTATGGGATAATTTCTCAAGAATTCCCATGAATCCTTGGCTAAATGAGTTATATTGCTATATATATGCTTCAATTTAGTATCAATGTATCTACCCATAGTAAAGGTTTTTGAATTACTCCCAGAAATTATAGGCCTGAATGGTGGATCTAAAATATTCTTATGGATCTTCGGAATCCCTACTATAGTGGCCAACCTAGGGAATTTTACTGACAAAAATTTGTATACGTCTTTATCAATTCTCCCATCAATATAAAATTCTTCAATATAACTATCTATTCTCTGGTGAGCAATGTTTATCTCATTCAGAGAAATAGTTTCATAATTCCCAGATTCATACAGGATATTGTGTATCCTGTTAATGTATTCAAAATTGTCATATAACACCACTCCTCCACTTTCATAACCCTTACTTTTTGGTTAATTTGCAGTTCTCTTAATAACATATTTTCCTCTTGTGTACTATTGCTTGTACAATGCTTCCTTTTATAATCTCCATATAATTTATAGATTTCTCTTGTTACAATATTCTCATATATTTCAACTGTAGGGTGATACCCTGGGACAAATGAATACAATGTGCCTTCTCAACTGAAAGATGAAGTTCATTTGTCCCAGTCTATCACCATCTGTTGTTTTCCCAGTTCTTCTGTTTGTACTTCTTTCCTTGATAGTACCCTCTTCCTTGGTTCCAATATGGTTCTCCCTGACTTATCTGTTCCCTCCGAAAATTTGTGTTGTAAAATCTTTGTCTATTCTGACTACCATCATCAAATTGTTCTATGTTTGTATTCATATTCAATTAATTATTGTTCCTTTTATTCATACCCCAATAATATGCCTTCCCCTGTTCATACTGATCCAGATCCCTATGTATCTTTTTTTGTTTGTTACTACATATACTGTGTGTCAATCTCTCAACCATATCAAATTGTTTACTATACAAATTCTCCCACTCATTAAACAATAAGTCAGTTGTAATTTTTAAATTGAAACTTTCTGTTTCTTGTACAAGCCTACTCAGTTTTTCATCATTATGTTTAATGATCAGTCGCATAAACCTGATCCCACACTCATCAAAAAATTGATTAAACTCAGTAATGACTTTATCATTCAACATGACACCCATAGGTTCCTTAAAGAACCTCAAACCTTTGGGAACTATTTTCATTGTAATACATTTCTCTAAGTATGCATTGTCTATTTTAATTCCATTAATAGATTTCAACTTTTCCCCCAAAGCATATATCATGTCTTTTAAAGTCCCATATGATTCGGACCTATTGATAATTTCAGGTCCTGTACCCACATTATCTAAGTTGCAGTCAATCTCCATAAATTTGTTGAAAGTATTTCCATTCACTTTATCAGTCCTGGCTAAAGTGTCAAAATGATTGGCAGAATGTACGGTACCTTTTTTCTTTTGCTCTGGTTTTCCCACTACATTGGAATAAGTCTTAATGGGAAGAACTCTTTTGGGCTTAGTGCCAACCCGTTCAGATTCTTCCTCCACATCATATATGGAAAAATCAAAAGTGAAACTGGAGCTGTTGTTCTTGCTGCTATTTAGAGGCTCTGTTGTATTAAAAACCCAATCTATATCAATAGTACATGCCTTGTTTCTTGTTCCCTGCCCATTGGGAACATAATAATTGTCCAAAAATGTTTCAGTGCTACCTTCTTTTCCTTGTAATTTCTGTGTAGCATTAGAACCATTATTGTCACACAAAAACTGTCGCTCTTCTCCCAGAGTATTACAATTGACCCCCTGTTGATAAGTATTATTATTGCCATCCAAGTTGATAATATTGTGTCCATGTGTTGTATGAATGCCGTTGCACAAACTCTTCTGTACTAATTCCACAAGTCGAAACATCTCCCCCTTCAGCATTTTCATTTCCTCTCTCAGTGACTGGATATCGTTTGTCTGGTCCACATTTTGTTCAGGTGTACCTTCACCGGTATTCTCCATGGTGTAATGCAACAATAGAATGTTTATACCAAACAACGAACTGATGGAATAAGCCCAAGAAGAACCAATAAGTGCATTCACACCTGTCCTTTCACAGAACCACGTCCAATCCAGAGATTTGCCGAAAAAAACTAGTGATAATTCCGACCAGAGATGTTCGATTGATTCCACCACAAAAAGATGTAAAATTAGATGTTTTATTAACTAAAAACGCTGCTGAATACAACCCACTTCAGCGTACATTAAAAAGTCCAATGACAAACAGTAGTGAAGTGTTAAAACAACTTCCAGCAAATAAAACAAAAAGCAGACTTGAAATTGCTAACGGTTGACAAAAAGCACAAAAGCAGACTAAATATTACTTGACGGTTAAGTGCTTTCACCCGTATCCAACAGGCTTCTTTAGAACACTGTCCACATCAACACTTCCACTTTATATAACTTTTTAGGTGCCAATTTTCAAAAACAAAGTTACACAAGAATTGCCATTTAAAGCGACAAGCCCAAATAACTCATATCATTTGCTCCTGTTGTTCTACATCAACATATTCATTTCTATACACATATAATCGTGTGAATGCTGTCCTACCCAAAACCAACACATGGCACTGTTCTAAACTGAATTTTATAAAAATCTATAATAAATATGTTATGCAAATATATGAAAATACAAATATGTATACATATAAAACTTTGTATCACAAATGTATCTGTATTTTCATATATTTGAGGTTCTTTAAGGAACCTATGGGTGTCATGTTGAATGATAAAGTCATTACTGGGTTTAATCAATTTTTTGATGGGTGTGGGATCAGGTTTATGCGATTGATCATTAAACATAATGATGAAAAACTGAGTAGGCTTATACAAAAAACAGAAAGTCTCAATTTAAAAATTACAACTGACTTCTTGTTTAATGAGTGGAAGAATTTGTACAGTAAATTTAATATGGCTGAGAGATTGACTCACAGTATATGTGGTAACAAACAAAAAAAGATGCATAGGGATCTGGATCAGTATGAACAGGGGAAGGCATATTATTGGGGTATGAATAAAAGGAAAAATATTGAATTGAATATGAATACAAACGTAGAACAATTTGATGATGGTAGTCAGAATAGACAAAGATTTTACAACACAAATTTTCGGAGGGAACAGATAAGTCAGGGAGAACCATATTGGAACCAAGGAAGAGGGTACTATCAAGGAAAGAAGTACAAACAGAAGAACTGGGAAAACAACAGATGGTGATAGAAAAGGGCAGAGATTCATCTAGTCCCAGGTTAGGAAGTGAAGCATATAAGATCAATGAGCTGCTCAAAACATGGAATGGTTTCAACATATATAATTACGCTAATGTTGAGATTAATCAGACGTATTTTTCATTGCTATTAAAGAGGATGAAATTTATTCCAACACCTAGATTCAATATAGCGGATTGTCTTATAGAGTTGAAGAAATTCACTAGGAAATTGAATTTATCAATCATGTTTGATAAGGCTGGCCAAACAATAGATAAAAAGGATGATAAGAAAGAATACAATGTGCCTTCTGAACTGAAAGTGCCAAGTTCATTTGTCCCAGTGTATCACCCTACAGTTGAAATATATGAGAATATTGTAACATGAGAAATCTATAAATTGTATGGAGATTATAAAAGGAAGCATTGTACAAGCAATATTACACAAGAGGAAAATATGTTAAGAGAACTGCAAATTAACCAAAAAGTAAGGGTTATGAAACCAGATAAAGGCGGAGGAGTGGTGTTATATGACAATTTTGAATATATTAACAGGATACACAATGTCCTGTATGGATCTGGGAATTATGAAACTATTTCTCTGAATGAGATAAACATTGCTCACCAGAGAATAGATACTTATATTGAAGAATTTTATATTGATGGGAGAATTGGTAAAGACATATACAAATTTTTGTCAGTAAAATTCCCTTGGTTGGCCACTATAGTAGGGATTCCGAAGAGCCATAAGAATATTTTAGATCCACCATTCAGGCCTATAATTTCTGGGAGTAATTCAAAAACCTTTACTATGGGTAGATACATTGATACGAAATATATATAACAATATAACTCATTTAGCCAAGGATTCATGGGAATTCTTGAGAAATTATCCCATAAATATATGGATGGATGGTTTTTTGTTTGTTACTATTGATGAAATTGACCTTTTTCAAGTATACCAAAAAAGGAGGGTCTTGAGGCTTTTTGTAATAGTATTATGAAATATGCAGACATGAAGAAGTAAGTTTAATCATGGAAATTATAGATATAGTGCTTGACAACAATTTAATTTTCTATGAAGGAGAATATTTCAAACAGACCAGGGGAGTAGCAATGGGACAGCATGCGCTCCCATTTTTGCAAACCTGGTCATGTTAGATTGGGAAGAACAGGTGCTTTTTCCTAGTAGTTATTATTCTTATATTGTCCATTATGTTAGATTTTTGGACGATATATATATCTTATGGAACTCCGATGAGAACAAACTGTTAGAATTTATTCAACATCTAAATATGAGTAGTGATTTTTTAAAATTCACTTACTCATATAATAAGGAAGGCTTGGCATACTTGGACACCTTGGTATATAAACATGGAGACACATTACATTCAAGAATTTTTAGAAAAGAAACCTTTTTCTAATGATTACTTGTCTTACGAAAGTTACCATCCTAAGAGGTTAAAGCAAAACATTTATAAGGGCCAATGCATCAGGGCCCTTATGATGACATCAAGGTATGAAACATTGTTGGAAGAGACAGGTAATATACATACTATGTTTTCAGAAAGAGGTTACCCCAGAGACATGTTGGACAATGTGGATAAATATGTTATAGGTTTATGGGGAACAACATATAAACTTTTGTTAGGTTTAGGTAGTGAAGAAAGTTCAGTACTTAATATTGCGGGTAGATCACAGATAACAAAGAAGGTTAATGTACAACATCAAAGATCGTACATAATGTTATATAGTCCAATGTCAGATGGGGTAACCAATATCCTAAATAATTATTGGTATCTAAGCAATAATGGTGGTGCTCTTAAGGAATCAGTAGGAGTTCAACCTTTAATAGTCTATAAAATGGGAGCTAATATTAAGAAACATCTAGAAATAGGAAATAAAAACACTAATAGGATGGAAAGTTTGAAACATACCACTAAATGTGGGTCATGTAAACAATGTTGCTACATACTTGACAAAAATGAGATGGTGTTAAATAACATTCTTAGAACAAGATTGAGGTTAGTAAAGGGGAATTGTAACACTAGGATGGTTGTGTATATTGCTATATGTCAGGAATGCCCAAGTTATTATGTGGGAAAAACGGAAAGAAGTTTCAAAAAACATATCTATGAGCATATTTATAATATAAAGAAAAGGGACCAAAAAAGTGCACTTTATAGACATATTGAATATTGTGGTCAAAAACATGATTTTAAATTTGCCTTGTTGGATTCTATTATAAATGATCCCAGGGGTATGGACTATAAAAAAGTTTTGAATTATTGGGAGGCATGGTGGCAGTTATATACAGATGCCACAACATCCCCTGGTCTTAATGATAGTATTTCCATGAAGGCTATTCTTGAAATAAATTTTTGAAATACTACCATGATGTAATTTTTATAAGGGTGATATTACACATACTACACACTTAACATTTTATAATTGTTTAAGCAATGATGAATTTTATTTCATTTTATTTTATGATTTTGAGTAGACACTAAAATGGCTTACATTTGTATAGTGCGTACTCTATATTATAGTATATTATTTTGAAGTAATGCATATCAACATTATTATTTTTTATACTATAGTCATATGGGTAGATTAGTACAGTTATAGTGTCATAGTGGAAGTGATGTGTTATTAGTAGTGTATGTAACACATTCAGTACAAAAAGCAGATACATTTGTGATACAAAGTTTTATATGTATACATATTTGTATTTTCATATATTTGCATA
Organism: Protopterus annectens; assembly: GCF_019279795.1. Classification (NCBI taxonomy): domain Eukaryota; kingdom Metazoa; phylum Chordata; order Ceratodontiformes; family Protopteridae; genus Protopterus; species Protopterus annectens. Next base: position 1,373,674,554 of record NC_056728.1, on the reverse strand, counting down.
ACATATTTATTATAGATTTTTATAGAATTCAGTTTAGAACAGTGCCATGTGTTTTTGGGTAGGACAGCATTCACACGATTATATGTGTATAGAAATGAATATGTTGATGTAGAACAACAGGAGCAAATGATACGAGTTATTTGGGCTTGTCGCTTTAAGTGGCGATTCTTGTGTAACTTTGTTTTTGAAAACTGGCGCCTAAAAAGATGTATAAAGCGGAAGTGTTGATGTGGACAGTGTTCTGAAGAAGCCTGTTGGATACGGGTGAAAGCGCTTAACCGTCAAGTAATATTTAGTCTGCTTTTGTACTTTTTTGTCAACTGTTAGCAATTTCAAGTCTGCCTTATGTTTTATTTGCTGGCAGTTGTTTTAACACTTCACTACTGTTTGTTGTTGGACTTTTTAATGTACGCTGAAGTGGGTTTCCTTTTTTTTTTCTAAATTAAAAAAAAAAGTCAACTAGCCTTTTTTCTTTGCCTCTTTCCTTTCTCTGTGACAGTATTTAGATTGCTGTAGTTTGAACATCTTTTTTTTTTTTTGCAATTAACTGATTCTTCACTATTTTACCTGTGACTGTGTCTGAAAAGGGGTTTAAAAAATGTACGAAATATGGGCACAAGATGCCATTTACTGATGCCCACTCTTTATGCGCCTACTGCTTAAAGGCTGAGCACTTTGAACAGCAGTGTGGGTTTAACTCAAGAGCCTTAACAGAAGGGAGAAATTAATATTGAAAGGTCTTTTGCCAGCTACCTTTTCTCAGGCCATCGCTGGAGTTCAATCTCCAAAGTATAAATCCAAGGAACCTTCATAAAGGTCCAGGTCTTCAGATTCTTTGGCCTCTACCTCCTCTGAGCAGAGGAAAAAGAAAACAAAATTGGATCTGACATCTCCTGCAATCTGACCATTCTCGGATCAGATGAGTTATCTGGCTGGTCCTTCCTTTGATCCAAGAAAATATACTACATATCTGAAGTCCCCAAATCTGAAGCCTTTGCTTCAAACTCTGTATTCAACTTCAGTGGATCTGGTACCATCCAGGGTACCCTCCCCTTTCCTTAAGCAGTACTCTAAGCCACCTTCTGTGGTGTCTTGTTTCTCCAGAAGTCTCATGGAGGCTGATGTGGAACGAATGGGGAGGAGATTTTTCAGGGAGCAATTTCAGAAGGGAGTCTGCACTGTTACTTCCCCCTTGAGTCAGGAATATTGTCCATTGACGACTACACTGGTAGCTGCTACTCCTCTGACCCAATCTATGAAGTTAAAGTCCTTGAATCCGAGCATTCCAGGCCCTTCTGTGTTTAGTCCAAAGAGATTCCTCTCTTCAGATCCGACAGTTACTCTGAGCACACCTGCTCTGACATCGCCGGATCCGGATGACTCTCGGAGCCAAAGCTTCCAGGTCGGGTCGGATCCTGGGGGATAGGATCAACTCCGAGGTTTTTCGAACCCTTCTTCGATAATAGAATCCTAGGATGTTACTAGGCTAATAGCCCCAGGGCACTTACAAGCTTAGCCAAGTTCAACCCGTGTTCCAAAAGGTGTCTGGTTGGAGCTTAGGCATTAAGCTTGGCTCTGGCTATCTGCCTCAGGTGGGCTGGCTCTCAGAGTGGAGGGAGCTGGCGGACCAGAAATTAATTTTCTCTGCTCATTTGGTTTCCTTCTCTCCGGAGCAGTTTGCTTTCGAGGTTGTGAAAAGGGTTTTTTCTGCTTCAGCAGGTCAGGCAGGTCCTTCCCCCTCAGATCCACCCTCAGCATCTCAGCTGATGTTTCACCGTGATCTTCAGCATTCTACTCCACTGGGACAGCCAATCCAGAGCTTCCAGACGACCCAGTCGGGTATTGTCATTTCTTCCGATACTTGTCTGGATCATCCCGCTGAAGAAGTCTCTAGGAAGGGGACGTGCAAGAGCAGGCACTTGCACCCATCCCCCCCAGGAGTCTGTCACGGAGGATGCTGACTTTGATAAGGGAGAAGGGTCTCCGAAATCAGCAACTGATGACATCTCATTTGGAGACATCCTTGAGATCCTAAAACAGAAGGGTGGTTGGTCTGCCCAAAAACCCATCTCCTGAAGAGTCAGTATTTCTGGAAGCTTTTGGGACTGGCCCATCTACCTCCTGGGTCACTTTGCCTGCTGATGAACTTATTGATTTGGTTTCTAAGTGGGCGTGGAAGGAACCTGATTTGATTGAGCAAATCCTCAAGAGATCGGACAGGATTTTAGCTCCACCGGTAGGAAGAGAACTTTCGAGTAAGTGAGTACCGGTTGATGCCATGTTCTTGGCAGCAGTTACAAAAAAGGAACTCGTGGAACAGATTTCCACTGTCCCGTGCGCCACTAGAGAATCTAGGGCAGTAGACAGATTTGTGAAGTGAGTAAATGCTTCAGCAACTTTTGATATCCGATCATTGAACTATTTGGCACATTTCACAGGGTTGCAAAGGGGCTTAATTTAGGAACTTTCAAACTCCTTTTTAGGAACCACTGCTGCAGAGGTTCAAACATCTGTGGCTTTACAGTTGGCTACTTTTCAGTCTGTTGTAAATTTGTCCATAAGACTCATTTCACATACAACAGAAGGTGCCTCAATGGCTGCGGGTTCAGGCATTTCCATTAGGAGGCATGCCTGGATGTGCCTGTGTGATTTTGCGGAGCCTTACAAGTCATCTTTCGTCAGTGCTCCCTTTGACAGTTCTTTTTTGGGCCCACAGTGAAAGAGACACTCTTCAGGTGCGAGAAGAACAGAAAGACCCTATCTGTTGCGGATGTATGTTTTTCAGACCCACAATGGACCTTCTCTAGGAATCAACAGGGAGGTCGAAGGATGTGGTTCAGGAAGTCTATGGGCGCTTTCCAGGACACACGTGGAGGTAGTTCCCCAGAGACAGAAGAAGAATGAAATATGCCAAGGTTAGAGGTTAGTTGAGGCTCAGTTACTAACTGTTAGGATTGGAGGAGATGAGATAAAAATTGTTGTATAACCAATCTCCAGGAAAGTCCCCAGGAATAGATGGCATTCCTGTAGAAGTTTGGAAGCTAGGAGGAAAGAAATTGATAAAGATCTGGAAATTTTTGTTTAGCAGTATTTTAAGAAGAGGAGAAGTACCAATGTCCTGGAAGAAAGCAGTGGTAGCTGTATTACCTGAAGCGGGTAAAGATCCATCAGATCCAGCTTCATACATGCCCATTTCAATCCTAAACCATGATTAGAAAGTGTTTGTGTCTATAATGGCTAAAAGAATGGCAAAAGTAATGCCAAAACTGATAGATATGGATCATTGTGGTTTTGTGGAAGGGAGGCAAACATTTGACAACATTAACAAAACATTGATGATCCAGAGGGAAGCAGAATGTAAGAAAATATCGTTGTTGGTGAGTCTTGATGCAGAGAATGCATTTGACAGAGTAAGCTGGGACTTTGAGCAGGTCAGTGGAAACATTTGCATTTCCTGAAAAAAATATAGGGTTGATTAGGAGGATATGTTTGGGATTGGAGGCGAAAAGTAAAGTGGGTGGGGGTCCTCTCTGATAATTTCTGCTTGAGCAGAGGAACCAGTCAGGGGTGTCCTCTTTCCCATTTTTTATTTGCATTATATTTACTACCACTGACAAAGAAAATAAGGGAGTCAGAAAGTCAAGGATATAACTGGTATGATAATAAAGAAAAGTTGGCTTTATTTGCAGATGATAGTATTTTATACCTGACAAAACCAGAGAGAGACATTGCAGTGTTGTGGAACATTTTCAGACAGTTTCAGATCTTTTCAGAATACAAAATTAATGAAGCTAAAACAAAGGCAATAGCGGGAAATTATGTACCCACACACAAATTGGTTCAGGAATACCCATATTTATGGGGGCATGATAAAATGAAGTATTTAGGGGTATGGATTAAAATGATTCAAGTGTGGCAGCTAAGGATATGTGGGAAAAGACTAAAAAGCTTATGCAAAAACTGAGAAAATGGAAGGTTTGTTGTATGGATACGGATAGTCAGATACAAGCAGTTAAAACATTTTTAGTCCATTTAGTCTTATGTTCAGGTCAGGCATATGTTTATCAACCAGAGGAAAAGTTTTGGATAGTAATTAATAAAGAGCAGCAGTACTTAATCTGGAAGGGGAAGACAGCAAGAATCAGGTGGGATAAGCTGATTATTCCAGTAGAAACGGGCAGATTGAAATTATGCAATTTGAAGGGGTATTTCAAAGCTACACAGTTAAGGCATATATACATAGCACAAGCAGAAAATAAGAAATGATGTACTCACCATAACGTTCCATGTATGTTGTCCATAATCTCACCTTCATTCTTGCTGGTTAGGTTCGTAACCGAGCATCAGTTCCGACTCTGCCTTTTACTAAAGCTGGAGAGCTTCCACTGGCTCGAGGCTATACCCTATCCCATAATGCCTATGGAAGGTTACCCAGATCTTGTTTGCAGATTACTAAAATATTAGAAATTCCTATACCAAAGGGCAATGTTAATCATTCTTAGCCTATGACTCATGAGGCAAGAAGGGAAGCAGAGAACATTTTACAAGCAATAAAAAATTCCTCTCGATCCTCCAGGAGCAAAGGTTGGGGGAAAGAGGATGGGAAACAAGAAAAAAGGTGAAATTATGGACAACAAACATGGAACATTATGGTGAGTACATAACTTATTGTTATGTTGTCCCACCTTGCCTTCATTCTTGCTGGTTGGGACAGCATCCCCAGCACCTTCTTTCTTGGGTGGCTCAAGGGAATAAGCTCTTCAGAAGAATGGAACCAAAGAAAGCCCTGTTCCGGGAGGCCACATCTACTTTGTAATGAGTAATGAAGATATGAGGATTGACCCATGTGGCTGCAGCACAGATTGAGTCCATAGGTAGTCTGGCCTGAAAGGTGGTCAAAGTTGACATAGCTCTTATTGAGTGGCCTCTAATCTTTCCTGGCAGTTGCTCATGCTGGGAATTATAAGCATAGGTAATAGTGTCAGTAAGCCATTTCGACAAAGTAAGTTTTGAAACTGGTGCCCCTTTTTTGTTATCTGAGAAGGAGGCAAATGACTGGTCAGACTTTCTAAACTCCTTTGTTCTATGCAAGTAGAAACGTAACTGCCTGTGTACATCCAGTTGATGAAGCTTATATTCTGCCTTGTTGCCAAAATTTGGAAAGAAGACAGGCAGGTCAGTGGACTGATTCAAATTGGTCTCAGAACATACTTTGGGAAGGAATGAAGGTCCGTTCTAAGAGAAACTCTATTTTTGTGGAAAACTAAATAGGGAGGGCATATGGATAGAGCTTGGAGCTCTGAAACCTCCTAGCTGAAGTAATGGCTATCAAAAAGACAGTCTTCCAGGTTAGAAATTGTAGTTGGCAAGAGGAAGCTGGTTCGTATGGTGGGAGAATCACAGTAGTCAGTACCAAATTGAGGTCCCGAGGAGGTGGTGGTTCCGTTATTGGAGGCCTTAGTAGAAATGTACCTCTCAGGAAGGCTTTGCACAATCTGAGACATTATTTTTGATCCCATGTCTCCTATGTGGTAGTTAGATATTGTGGCTAATTGTACTCGTACTGTAGCTGCTGCTGCACCTTCACTGAAAATTTCTGCTAAGAAATCTAAAATTGTACTTATGGGGGCTGTGAGGGGGTCTGTGTGATTCTTGGAAGCCCAACAAGAAAACATTTTCCATTTGTTAGCATATAGTTTTCTAGTTGTTGTCTTACGAGGTGAAACTAGAATTTGTCGCACTGTAGGGGATATGTCTGGAAGCCTGGCTAAGACTGGAAGTGGAGCAGCCAAGCTGTCAGTTTGAGGGTTTGAATAGATGGATAGAGCATTCCTGACTAATGAGTCAGAAGATCTGGTACTGGGTCCAGAATCCAGGGCTGCTCTCGGAGATGGCGCCATAGAAAAGGGAACCAGATCTGATGAAGTGAGTATGGAGCAATGAGAATTAACCTGCAGCTCAATGATTTGGCTTTCTGTAGAACTTTGGGGTATTAGTGGAAACAGGGGTAAGGCATAAAGAAGTCCCAGGGGCCAATCATGAATAAGTGCATCCCTTGGTGACTCCCCCGGAGGGGGGATTAGAGCAAGGTAGCTGCTGCATTTGGTGTTCATGGATCTGGCAAAGAAGTCGCAGCAAGGCTGGCTCCACTTGCGAAAAATTTGGCTTGCAACTTCCTGTTTCAGGGACCACTCGTGAGGCATCAGAATTGCTCTGCTTAATTTGTCCGCTGTCATGTTGGATTTCCCCGGAATATGCGTTGCAGTCAGAAAATGTTGAGAAGAGGTTGCCCATTGCCATACTCTTTGAGCCTCTCGACACAGTGGGTAGGATCTGGTTCCACCTTCTTTGTTGATGTACCACACTACTGACTTATTGTCTGTATTGCAATTGTACCTGGAGGAAGAGAGTCCTGGAATGCCTGCAACGCCAGAAGCACTGCTCTCATCTCTAGAACATTGATGTGCAAATGGTACTCATGTTCCTCCCAAGTTCCTTGGATGGTCTTTCCCAGATAATGCCCCCCCCACCCTATCTGTGAAGCGTCCGTGGTCACTGTGGCTACTGGTTGAGGGAGAGTGAACGGTCAGCCTAGAGTTACCTGTGTGGATTGAAAACACCAGCATAGGTCCTTCTTGCAGGAGTCTCTGATGAAGATCCTGTGGGATATGGATAATTCCTGCATGGACCATTGAGCAATTAGTAGCCAATGTAGGACTCTCATATGTAGACGTGCCAGAGGTATTAGTGTTATAGCAGCCGCCATAGTGCATAATACTTTTAGAACAAACTTTGCCTGTACTTTCTTCTTCAAGACCAAGATGGACACTTGATGACACAGTGTCTGTGCCCTGTCATGAGGCAATTTTGCTAACATGTCTTTTGTGTTTAAGCCTGCTTCTATGAATGTATTATGCTGTGATGGCAACAAGGCAGATTTTTTGAAAGTTATGGTAATGCCCAGTTCCGAGCATAGATGGATGGTGGTGTCTGTTACTTTGGTTAGTAGATACACGGTGGTGGCGGTCAGGAAACAGTCATCCAAGTACGGAAACACCCGGAATTCTAGATGCCTCAGGTGAGCCATGACTACTGCCATGCATTTAATAAACACTCTGGGGGCTGTGGTGAGGCCAAAGGGCAGAGCTCTGAATTGGTAATGGCTGGCTCCCAGCCGGAAGCGTAGATATCTCCTGGATCACCTGTCCATTTTTATATGGTAGTACACTTCCTGAAGATCGATTGATCACATCCAATTGTCTTAGCCCAGAAAAGGGAGTATAGACTGCAGTGTCTTCATCTGGAACTTTGCTTTTTTTATAGACTTGTTCGTCCTGCTGAGATCCAAGATGGCTCTCTAGTCCCCTGTTTTCTTTGGAACTGAAAAGAACCTTGAGTAAGTTCTGGATCTGATTTGGTCTGCAGGGACTTCTTGGATGACTCTTTTTCTTAGCAACCTTTGTACCTCCAGGGTTACTTGATCCCTTTGACAGGATGGAATGTCTGGGACTGATCTTGTTTGTGGGGGGGGGGGTGGAAAGGGTATGTTTTATCCCCTGGATATTATTGACTGTACCCATTTGTTTTGAGTGATGTTCAGCCAGGCTTTTGGGTACAGTGGTAGTCTTCCCCCGACTGCCTCCAGAGGTGGGCAGGTGGGCCTGCTTTCAGGAGTGCTGGAAGGGTCTACTGAAGAACTATCTCTGTCGCCCTGATTTTGCGGACCCCCTCTGCTGCGAGATCGGCATCTTCCATTGTTGTTTCCCCCTTTGCCCCTGGGGAAATGTCACTATGTGCGTCCAGCGAAGCTCTTAGGAATTAACAGAACCACATTTTCCAGCCCTTCTGGCCTTTGGGATAAGGCCTGGTAGGGACGGAAAAACGTACTCCCACAGCAGACAGAGTTATACCTTCTTGTTTTCACCTGGTCAGAGTCTCTCTAACGTTTGGCCCGAACAAGGAGGAGCCGTCAAAAGGAGCATTTGTGAAGGAAGACTTGAAGGGCTCTGCAGACTTGCAAAGGCACATCCAGGAATGCCTCCTCAGAGCTATTCTTGTGCCTGCTGCCCTACTCACTCCATCGTCTGCATAAGAGATGAGCCACATAGAGGAGTTGACTGCAGAACTTAAGAGAGCAAGCTGAGAGGTCACCTTGTTTGACACCCCCGCAGCTGTAGAACCTTGGAGGGCATCTACTAGCTCCTTCATGAGATCCCTCTGAAGTCTGGTAAAATGAGTAAGTAGTTCAGTGGCCTGAGAGTAAAGGCCGTTGACGAGAACATACACCTACCATACCTGTTCATTTTTCAAGATTCTTTATTCTGTGGATGGACAGATGAAGAAGTCTCAGCTAACTCCTTTTTGGTGGCCGCCTCCACCACCATAGCATCTACTGGGACACCTTTAGTCAAGAATTCCTTGTCAGACGGGGCAGTTATAAATTTGTTGGGCCTCCTCGGAACAGGTTCCATAGATTCTGGGGAGCCCCATGCCTTTCGACTGCCTACACCAAGGAGCTGATCGAAAGGCGGAGACACCCAAGAGGTGGAGGGTCGGGATCCAAATGCCTCCAAGTATACGGACTCGTCCTCAGAAGGGGTAAGGGTCTTCTAGCCACCTCTCTGCTTCAGAATCTCTAGGATGTCTGAAAAGGAGATGTCCTCAGAGGGTGACCATGTGGACCCTTCTAAATCCATATCCGAAGTGACAGGGGGGGTCTAGACGTTTCCTCTTGCAAGTTCTTTACCGAGGGACCTCTGGGAAAGTTTCTGAAGAGTGTGACTCACCCAGTGGAACATCCTGAGGCATTGGTTCTCTACGCTTGGGGGGGAGGGATGGAGTAGAGGCAGACACCAGCTCTTTTGGGGGAAGAGTGCTTGGATCCGCAGGTGGAGCTGTCAAGGTTGATGGCACACTCCTCATCACCTCAGCACCACGACCTGGACCCGAGGAGGCCTCTGATGCCAGGAAAATTCCCCCATCCCAAGGAGGTGGGCTCCGAGGCCTATGTAGGTACCAAGCTCATCTGCGCTGAAGCCCCGGGAGGTAGAATCGGATCCGACAAAGTCCGCTCCAACTCTCCTCCCCTGCCCTGATTGGGGAGCATTGGCTCCCAGATACCCTCGACAGAAGATGATACCGAAGAGGTCGTAGCAGACGTCTGGGCCAAAAACCCAGGGGTGAGTCTTGGACCCAACGGTTCCACCACAAAGACATCCAAGCATTCCGGCTCCGAAACCACTCTGTTTGGAGGAGGAATAGAAGAAAGGGCAGTATCAGATGTCGGTTCCACTTCCTTATGGTATAGACTTGAAAGGATCTTGGCCAGAGCCGGAGTCTGAAGCAACCTCTTAACCACCCGCTCCACGTTGTCATCCGACAGGCTCCTGAAGGATCGAGAAGACGGGGTCGAGGATTTTACACTACCAGCCCCCGACTGTAAAAGAGGTGACTGAGGAACTGAGAAGACCAGCTCCAAGTTGGGAACCAGCTCTGTCTGTGGGTCCTAGTCGGTTCCGACAAAACTGGTGAAACCAAAGGAGTAGTCTTTTTGGGCCCAAAAGCCTTCAGGTCCAAAGTCGTGTCCTTCGATAGCTTTTTTGCCGGCTCAGATACAGAAGCCGATGAAGAATCTCTTTTTGTTGATTTGTCAGACTTTGGGGACTGAGATGATTTGGAGGAGGTCTGGTTACCTTCTAATGCCTCAGCAAATGGACCTTTGAGCAATCCCCTAACTATAAGTTTATTCTTACATTCCTGCAGGACCCTAGAGTTAAAGCCATGGCAAATGGAGCAGGAATCTTGAGAGTGTATCGCACCTAAACAATAGACACAACTAGTGTGCCCGTCTATTAAAGACATTTTTTGTGTACAGGAGTCACTTCTTGATTGCTTCACTTCTTTTCCTTCCTTGGACATAGTGGAGAAACAACCAGTACAACAACAACACTGTCCAGGAAAAACTGTATTAAAGATAATAACAATAATGCTACAAAACGAACTATTCAGCTATTAAGCACACGACAATAACAGGTAAATACAAAAAGCTACTCTACTTTTTTTTTTAATAGACACGACGCACGGAGAAGGGGACTAGAGGAGACGTCTCTAAGTAAAACAACGAAACCTCTTACAAGGGAAAGGAAGAAGAAAAAGGGAAAGCCCCCTCATTGAAACAGGCTAAAAACAAAGAAAGAAAGACGAACCCTCTAACTTAAACGGGTTCATTATGATAAATTAAAGCTTTAGAGACGGGATAGGGGGTTGTAGACCTAACAAAAGCAACGGCCAATCACAACAAACAAAAACTTAGGGAATTAGCACAGACTAAAACCTAAATACACTTCAAATAGCAGAGACAACAATTTTTATGTCAAATATTATGAAATAACAGAATTGTTTGTTTGTGTCTTTCGGCTTTTCCCGGTTAGGGGTCGCCACAGCGGAACTCCGGTCCGCTAATGATTGGCAGTTGATTTTTACGTACCGGCTTGCCAGGCCTGACGCACAACCTTCAACAAAGGTACGCCCATTCACGCATGTCTCCACTCAGAAGACGCTGTAGCTGAGAATCGAACCTGACAGCGTTTTACTGTGAGGCGCCAACGCTACTGCAGCACCACCGATGAAAATAACAGAATATTATGTGAAAAAATAATTTCACTTAGCCTAAACCTAGTGCGAAGCACCCGATCTAGTTCAGCGGCAGACGAGATTTGGGTAACCTTCCCTAGGCATTATGGGATAGTGTATAGCTTCAAGCCAGTGGAAGCTCTCGAGCTTTAGTAAAAGGCTGAGTCAGGACCGATGCTCGGTTCCAAACCCAACCAGCAAGAATGAAGGCGAGATGAGACAACATGACATCTATAATTCAAATGGAAAGGGATAATGCTGAAATAGGGGGGAAGCTCAAGAAACAAGAAAAGACTGGGATTTTGGATGCAGGCCTTTAAGGGGAATAACAGTAATCATACAGAATATTATATCCGTAAAGTAGCAAAAAGTATTCTAAGAACTAAGCCAACACAGGAATGGAGAAAGGAAATTCTGTCAATAGGGATGACTGCAATTAGGGATACACAGTAGGCAGAAGGGGGCTGGAATTTATTGCAGAAAACTGGCAAAGGAACAAAGGTACTGGGAGCAAATAACTAGAGAGGGAAAGGTAATGGGAACAGGCCAAGAATTTATCTGGATTGTCGGTTATTGATTGCCTTCCCTAACAAGGATTGTTATCAGAGTATAGGCAAAGAGAAAGAAATAAGGGGTTCCTAAACAAAAGACCAACACTGTTTTTTTGTAGAATCTAGAACAGACGCTGCCATTAAAAAGGTATAATTAGTAGAGCATGTAAGATAATTATATAATTATATAAATAAAATATTGCAAGGTAACTATAAGAATCAGTCAGAGGAGGTTAGAAAGGATTGGGAAGAGAGATTGGGTAAGGAATTTACAAAGAAACAATGGGAGGATATATGTGCATCCCAGATATGCAACAAAAGCTAGAAGATTTAGTATTTTTGCTTGGAAATGTTTACATAGATATTTTATACCCCAAGTAGACTCCAGAGAATTTTTCCACAGGTCGACAGCAAATGTTGTAGGTGTGACAGGGAAGAAAGAGGTAACTGGGAACATATTTTCTGGGAGTGCGGTCAGTTGGTGGACTTTACAGGTTCCCTATGAGATGCACTGACGGAGATGCTGGGTGGGCAAATTGATATGATGAGGGAGAATATTTGTCTGAGCTATGATACAGAATCGGAATTGTCTAGACATGGTAAGGCCTTGATGTGTCTAATTATGATGGCTGCCAAAAAGCAACTACTAGAAAATGAAAATCAGAATCTAAACCAGCTATACTAGAAGTAGTGAATATATTAACAGAGATAAAGCAATTGGAATTTACATCATTAGAAAGGGGTAGGAGCAAACTGCATATGAAAAAAATAGGAATTGTGGGTACAATACATACAGGTGAGGAATGAGGTTTAAAAGAAGGCAGGACTTAAATATGTACAAGTATAAATATGTAATGTTTGACTGAAAATGATTGGGTAAATTATAAGTGATGTATAATATTTGCAATTGGGAGTGTGTCAGTGTGGTTTGTGATGTAAAATGCAACTAGGATTGTTTTCATTTATATAAATGTAAGATTTCCTATGTCATAATTATGGTTTAATAAAGATGTTTCTTGTTTTTAAAAGAAGGGGGCAGGAATTGAATAATTTCTGTAATGTTGCTTTTGTTAGATAATGTATATACCAATATGTGTGAAGTATAATGTGTGTAAATGTAAACTTGTTAATATAGTTTGATTGCTTTTATATAAATGTAAATTTGCCTGTGTCACAAGTGATAATTCAATAAAGGTGTTTTAAAAAGATGAGAAAGGCAACAGAAGTGGTTTCTGTCTGGCTTTCTTCCTCCCCATAGAAGCTCAGAGGACTACCCATCCAGCTTCCCAAAGAAAAGGTTGTGCAAGAGAAAGCACATAGACTCCCTATTGGAGCCCCCCCCTCCCCAGACACGGAGCTCTGCAAAGAGGATGCTTCACCCTCCTGAAGACCCCATATTCAGGGAAATAGTTGCGATAATGTGGTAGAGGAAATTATGACCCATTGGGCTCTCCTCCCCCTGAATAGGAGATCCTTCAGGAAGCCCATAGGCCCTCACCCCCAGCAGCCCGAGTGCCTTCCCAAATACTTTAATAGATGTGGTGTGCCCAAAGCCTGGAGTGAACCCGAGATAGAGGAACCCATACCCAGGAAGTCTGACAGAGTGTTGCCCCAAGGACAAGCCGCTTTGGAGTAGGGGACCACTTGTTGACTCCATTGTGGTGTCAGTGTCCATCATTCCAGAGGCCCCGGAAGATGCCAAGTTTATTTGTCCTCCTGAACAAAGATTCAGAGATCATGGCTAGAGTCAAAAAGTGTATCTATCTGTCAAGTACCTTTTCCATCAGGGAGATGAATTTCTTGGAGCATATGGTTAGGTTTTAGAGAGAACTAGCAGACAAAATCCTAGAAACCCTGAAACAGTTGCTCTCCAAAGATTTCAGTAAACAGTTGAATAAGCCTGGTGTTTTCTATAAATTCCATTACATCACCAGTATATGGAGCAGCTTGTTCAGTGGGCTCAGGCATTGCAGGGAGTCTAGGTGCAATTGACTGGTTTTGCAGAGCACTTTAAGGCAGCTTTAGTTGACAGAACCATGTTGTTGGGTCAGAAAAATAAAAGACAAGTTAAAACGGTGTGAGCAAGAGACTAAGATGCTCACAGCTGTTGGGGGTTGTTTTAGAGAAACTGAAAAGGAACTAAGACATCTTGTTTTGGAAATCTCATCAGCAACAGCATTTTGATAGTAGTTCCTGTAGTAGATGGATAGTTTCTAACAGTTGCCATCCAAGATGCATAGGTGGACTGTACCAACAAGAGCTCCATGATCCTTCCCAAGGGTCCCAGCAGTATGAACACTGAACAGCTGTCCAGCTTTCATATTCTGAACACCTCTGTCTGCATCTTCTTACATGGCAGGCCATCGCACAAGACAGGTGCATCAGGGTGGTTATATCCAAAGGTCATACTGTACCATTTTCACAACAGCCTATAAAGCTGCAGTTTCATAAGGATGGCTCAGCAGGAGGTTGAAAACCTTCTGTTGAACAGAATCATCCAGGAATTCCCCCCAGAACAGAGAGGATCCAGATTCTACTCAATATTCATCTTGGATCTCAAAGACGTAGGACTGATTCTAGACTTCAGCTGTCTGAATCAATGCATAAAGAAAAAAAATCGTCCCAGATGGGTTATAGTGCAATCCACCCTGCCTTGTTAGCAGGCAGTAGATTGAATGTGTTCCTTGGATGTCTAGGATGCTTACCGGCACGTCAAGATTGACAAACCATCCAGGAGATTCCTTTGCTTTCAAACGGGAGCCAGTCATTTTCACTTCAGATTTCTACACCTTGGTCTCCCCACAGCCCCTCAGGCATTTACCAAATGCATGGCTCTAGTCACCACTCACATGCAACTGTAGGGAATAAATGTCTTTTCATATCTAGACAACTGTCTCTTCACAGTATCCACAATGGCTAAACTAATCCTTGCAAGGTAATACTCCAGCTGTGTCTATCCTTGGGATCAGTATAACTCTAGCAAAGTCCCAGAGGGAACAATTCCAGAATCTCACATTGGTTGGCTGTCAATTAGACACTATTATAACTTGCTATCTTACTTCCAGATAAGGTACAACAATAGTTTAAGCTGTAGCAATTCTTAAACAGAATGGTGCAATGAACGTGGACAGTGTTAAGGGCCCAACTGCACATAAATGTTGTGAAGAGAAGAGCAGTCTTGCTAGCATGGCAGACATTTCAAGATCTACTTTTCCAAGGTGCAGTGTCCATCCACTTGAGCAACAAGGCAGTTGTATGTACAACAACCTGGATGGAAAACCATCTTGCCTCCCTTTGCTGAGAAGCCATTAGATTTCAGGAATGGGCCATATCTTTGCATCACTTTCTGACAGCAGTGTTCATCCCAGAGACATCCAGCATGATTGCAAACAGATTAAGCTGACAAACACTGCTCTCTCACAGACTGTATCTCAGCACATCAACAGCCCTAAAGATTTTTTATAGATGGGAAGCCTTGTTGCGATTTCTTTCCTTCAGCCTCCAACACCAAATGCATAGATTTATAGGTATATACTAGGCTAATGACCACCAGGGCTTTTATAAGCCTAGCTCCACAACCCAAGCAAGTTGCATCCCTGTGTATTTTGGGCTTTTATTATGAAGGTGTATGTTAGGAAGTTTCTAGAAGTTGTATGGAGAGGGGTATGTTAGTTTGGGCATAGTTACTGTCTAACTTTTTGAGAGACATGAAGGCCAGACCCTGGGTGAATTTCTGATTTTCCCATCCATTTGTCAATGTTACACTTATATAGAGTTGGGGATGGAGTCTGCTTCACATGGATAGGGAGCCTGTTCCTAAATATGGAGATCGTCTGAGGAACATATCTCTCTTACCAACATGTCCTATTTATGTTGCAAGCAAAATTTAAAGCAGCAGCAGTTTCTTTTCCATTATCCCTCAAGAAGGATATCCACCACAAGAAGCATTCACCAACAGGTGACTACACGATTACTCTGTGCCTTCTCTCCAGTTCCACTCCTTCTGCGATTTTTACAGAAAACCAACATGTGCAAAGCCAAAGTGATACCCATAGCACCCTTCTTGCCACACCAGATTTGATTTACCCTGCTTTGACCTCATCTAAGAAGGAAACTTCTTGATATTCCACAGTATCCTTGCACGGTGTTACACTTGTCTGGTCTGCCTCACTTGGACACCCCCTCACTATGATTTAACTACTTGGCTTCTCCACTTCCATTGATGACCAAGGACCCAACCTCAGATATAATACAGTTTCTCTGAAACATTTAATCACAAATCTTTAAAGAAGTAAGTGATCAAAGTTTTCCTTGTGGACATAAAGGAAGGAGTATACTGCTTTTCAGATCCAATTTCTTCAGTGCCAACCTTTTTGACAGAGTTGTTTCATTCAGAACCCAGTTACTCTTCCATAATAGTGTGTTTGGCAGCAATTTCATCTTATCACCAAAGTTTTCCATCCTCCTCCGTTTCTTATAAACTTTGTAAGGCCTTCCTAAAGGGAGTCTTCCACTGCAGATGCCCTTTGATATACTCTACTCCTGCAGGGGACTTCTTACCTCCATTTGATCTTGCCAGATCTGCTGAATTTAAGTTCTTGGTCTGGAAAAACAGTATTTTTAGTGGCTACTTCCTCTGCTCAACTAATTTCAGAGTTGCAAGCTCTTTTGCCAAGTCTTCATATATTGTGATCCACAAGGACAGGGTCATACTTAAAACCAATCCTTTATGTGCAAGGTTGCAGCATAGTACAATCTAAACCAATCAATCCACTTGTCAGTTTTCTTTTCGAATTATGAAAAAAAGGAGACTATAGATTGCTCTGCTTGGATGTGAATAGACAGCTTAGATCTTTATCTGCAAAAACCTAAGGAATTCATAAAAAATGACCAGTTATTTCAATTCTTTTCCAAAGAAAGATCAGAAAGCTGGCAAACTTTTGCTTTCCAAATGGCTATCTGATTGTGTTATATTCTGCTATACATCTAGCAGTATGCTACTACTTTCCACACCAAGAGCACACTCTCTCTGGGCTCAGGCTACCTCAGCGGCTTTCCTCAGAAATTTATCTGTAGATGAACTGTGTTTGCCAATCGTTATAGTCTAAAATTTTTTCCCAGATCCAGAGCCTCCTTTGGAGTATCCATCCTCAAAGGTCTCTTATTGTAATTCTTCCTTAGGTCTGTTGGGGATTTTATCCATCTGTTTCCAGTGTACATTTAGAACCATGTTAAATAAGTAAGTTATGTACTTACCAGAACAATAGATTTAGTTGGTCTCTGCCCATATACTGGAAACATCCTTCCTGCCGGTCCCTGTACAAACTGTCCTTTCCAAAGGGACCTAGAAGAAAGTGTCCACTTTGCAATCTCAAAGCCCGTAATATCGGCTTTCACATTCTTGAGATGAGAATGTCGAAAGCTGAGAATCACGAACGTCCCAAATCTCCCCGGGCAAGTTAACTCTTGTACAACAGCAAACAAAAACACACCGGCCAAACAAACATCCACCTAGGTGGGGGGTTATGCCCCCCATATCCCACAATGTGAGGGTCTTCACCCCCTAACTATAATATATACATATATATATATATCTCATCTCCAAGCTCTCACTACAGTGGGGTGAAAGGGCATATGTCTGCATGCTGGGCAAGCATTAACTTGCCCATGGAGGTTTGGTATGTTTGTGATTCTCAGCTTTTGACATTCTTGCCTCAAGAATGTGAAAGCCAATATTATGGTCTTCGAGATTACAAAGTGGACCCGGAAGAGCAACAGAGTTTGACTGGCTAACAGAGTGCTACATTGTTACCTGTTACTGATTAAAATGATTCCTTGTTGTTCTAAGTTTTTTTTCTTTTGTCTGATGCTTAATGGCTGATGTTAAGTTGTCATTCTCGCCTTCATTCTTGCTGGATGGGTTCGGAGCCGATCCTCGGCTCCGACTCGGCCTATACTATAGCTCGAGAGCTATTTTTACCGGCTCGAGGCAGCCCTATAACCCACAATACCATGCGCTATCTCCCCAGATCTCGTTTGCCGCTTCGCTGCGAGGTTGTCTTTTTTTACCAGCTCAGGTCAGTAAGAGATTTATTCTATTTAACTAAAATTTCAGGTAGTTTCTCCAGTTAGTTACCCTTGTTTAGGTCACTACTAATTGTACAACTTTTTTGTAGCCCTTTTCCCTTCTCTAGTTAATTTTTATCTTTGGGCCTACGGGCTTTACCTTAGTTTTCCCCACCCCTTATAGTGTCTGTGTGTGTGGGTTTTAGTCAGTTCCCTTAACTTTCCTAATTTTAAGTTGAGTGTGTGTGTGGACTGACTGTGTTTACTGTGGATAGGACTATGTCCAAAGACACTAAGGTCTCAGGATTCAAGAAGTGTGACTCGTGCTGTCAGAAAATGTCTCTGACAGACGGTCACACTTCTTGTGTCTATTGCTTGGGGCCTTTACACCTGCAGGACTCTTGTTCTGTCTGTCACGGGTTTAGTTCAAGAGTCCTGCAGGAGAGGTGTAATAAGCTCATCCTAAGGAGCTTGTTAAAGCCTGATGACTCCCTGTCCAAGTCTGGCTCGGGGAAGTCTTCAAAAACCGCCAAACCCTCGGCTCCAGCTTCTGAGTTGAGGGCTGGCGTTATCGAGATGGCTCCGACATCGGTTCCATCCGGATCCAAGGTGGGTAAACTGGTATCCGCTCCGAAACCAGCATCGGAGCCGACCCCAGCACGCAAGCGCTCTAGATCCCCCTCGATAGACTCCGTCCGATCGGCTCCGAGATCCCCTCTCCTATCGGAGCGGAGTCATAGGACTCACTCATCTAGGTCATCCAGGCTCTCCGATCACGACATCGAGAGGGTGGTCAGTAGGCTCATAAAATCTCAGGCACTAGCCCAAATGCTCCAGAGCCCATCTCACCAGACTGTGGCTCCTTCGGTACCACCATCGATTCCACCTCCAACTCACCTCTCGAGTTCGGAGTCGGAGTTTGTCGGAACCGTAACCTTACCCACGTCGGAGCCGATACTCCCACCTTCGGTTCCGGTGTCGAAGGCTCCGACCTCTTCATTGGTTCCGTCCGTGGAGATGTCTGGGCTCCGAGACTCCATTGTCGGCTCCGAGGGAGTGAGTGGCATCGGACCCTTGTCCGACCCCGCTCTCCCTCTTGGAGCTTTAGCTCTGGTTAGTTTGGCCCCAACATCATTCTCGGAGCCTTCTCTGTCGGTGCCGGGGGCGGTTCCGGTCTCTTCGGAGCCGGGACTAACTTTGGTATCTGATAGGGGAGCCTTCGAGGTGATGAGGAGTGTGCTGGACCCAGTGTCCACTCCAAGGTTAAGTTCTGCAGCTCCTCCCTCTACAGTGCCTATTACAGTCTCTGGCCACCCTCCTATATCTGACAGCAGAGATCCGAAGTGTAGGGTACCCACCTTGGGTGTCTCCTCCTCTTCCGAGGGCTCCCCTGAAGTTTCAGGGGAACCCCCTAGGAAAAGAAAGTGCAAGAGGAAGCACATAGACTCCCCCGAGTCTGTCACGTCAGACACCGACTTGGATGAGTCGGAGGGTTCCCCCAGATCCCCCTCTGAGGATGTCTCTTTCTCAGACATCCTAGAGATTCTAAAACAGAGGGGAAATTGGTCCACTCTCAAACCTTCCGAGGACTAGTCGGTTTACCTTGACACTTTTGGATCTCGCCCTTCCATCTCCTGGGTGTCTCCCCCTTTCGACCCACTAATGGAGGTAGTGGCTAGAAAGGCGTGGGCAGCTCCTGACTCAATGGAACCTACCCCTAGGAGGCCTTCTAAATTTATTTCTGCACCAGAGGACAAGTCCTTTCTCACCAAAGGCGTTTCAGTTGATGCTATGGTGGTAGCAGCAGCCACTAAGAAGGAATTGGCTGATCCTTCTGTACCTGTTCATCCTCCTAACAAAGAGTCCAGGACTATGGACAGGTACGGCAAGCGGACATTTGCTTCGGCGACCTTTACTATGCGATCGCTGAACTATTTATGTCATTTCACCCGCCTTCAGAGAGACCTGCTCAAAGAGCTGGGTGAAACGGTACAGGATCCTTCTGCTGCGGGGTATCAGGACAAGATAAACTCCCAGCTGGCCACCCTGAACTCCATTGTTAACTCCTCCATGCGGCTTATCTCTTACGCAGCCGATGGAGCGAGTAGGGCTGCTGGCACAGGTGTTGCGTTGAGACGTCACGCTTGGATGCGACTCTGTAACTTTGCCGATCCCTTCAAGGCGTCCTTCACCAACACCCCCTTTGGTGGTTCAGAATTGTTTGGACCTCAGGTGAAGAATACCCTCACCAGATGCGAGCAAGATGGTAAGACTCTCTCTGCCGTGGGAGTCCATTTTTCCACACCTTCTAGACCTTATCCTAAGGGACAGAGAGGTGGAAAGATGTGGTTCCGCAAACCACAGGGAGTCGCGCCTGCCGCACATGGTGAATTTCCCCCTAGAGGTTCATAGGTTCATAGGTTCATACTAGGCTATCTGCCCGAGGGCATTTACAAGCCTAGCCCATAGTTTTGTGGCTTACGCCACCCCTTTAGTATGGGGAACTATACCCATTATTTTGCTGTGCCTCTGTTGAGCAGTGACACTGAGGTAATCCCTGGGGTATATCTGCGATCTCCCATCCATTGGTCAAGATTTCTCTTGAACAAGGCCAGCGAGGTGCTCTGCCTCACATATACCGGGATTTTATTCCACAGCATAGGGAGTCTTTGGGTGATGAATCTATCCCTCCAGCACGTCCTATTAATAGCCGTGTCGAGGTTTAAGTCTCCCGCCTTGTGGCTCTGACGGATCTAGATTTTTGAGGTGAAGCATATTCATCAAATCTGGGTTTGACATGGCCTTGTATGTTAGGCAAAGGTCACCTCTGAGCAAGCGGTAGCGACTGAATAGAGCTGGAGTTCTTTCAGTCGGGCAGCATAGGACAGATGTTTGAGACCCTTTATCCTTTTGGTGAGGAACTTTTGTGGCCTCTCCAGCTGCTGCAAGTGTCGGGTCAGATACATTCCGAATGGGGCATTGTACTCAATCATTGGTCTGATGAGTGATGAGTATAGGGAGACTATGACCTCCCTTGATCTAGATGAGAATCCCTTCATGATAAGGTGGGCAATGTAGAAGGTCTTCCTAACTACTTTAGCTACATGGGTGTCGAATGACAGACTACTATCAACCTGGGTCCCCAGGTCCCTGATAACTTCTTCTGTACTCAGTGGATTGCCACCTATTTGGTAGCTAGGGGTAACCTTGTTTTTCCCGAAGGGTATGACTATGCATTTTGGCATTTAACTATAGGCCATGGCTCTCGCTCCAGTTATCCGTTTCTGTGAGATCCTTCTGAAGGATGTCTGAGTCAGTTCTGTTTTCTACTATGGCCAGTTTGCAGTCATCTGCAAACTTTGTCAGCCATAACCCTCCTGTGTTTGCTTGTACTTCGGAAAAGTAGATGCCAAACAAGTGTGGGCCCAGGACTGAGCCCTGTGGTACACCACTTGTGACAGGCTTTGAGTCTGACATGGCGCCAGCAACTCTGACCCTGTGGGTTCTGTCACTCAGCCAGTTTGCAACCCATCTTGTGATGTATGGGTTAACATTTAAGCTGATGAGTTTTTCAATGATACCCGAGTGGGGTATGTATCAAAGGCCTTCGCCAGATCGAGGTAGGCTGTATGGACTGCCTTTCCTCATCAATGGCTTTGGTGACTGTTTGAAAAAGTCAACCAAGTTTAGAAGGCATGATCTGCCTTTGACAAAGCCAAACTGGGATGGATCCAAAGTCTGCAAATTCCCTATGTCTTTATTTATGAGGTCCATTATGATCCTCTCCATGGCTTTGCAGATAAGGCTTGTCAAGCTAATGGGCCAGTAATTTCCAGGGTCGGTGGAGGCACCGCCTTTGTGAAGTGGGACCACAGTTGCAGTGCGCCACTCCTGGGCAGTGCATCCAGAGGTAAGACTATGATTAAACAGCTGTCCTAGCTGTGGGTTTAATTCCTCGTTGAGTTCGTGGAGCACACAGCCGGGGACACCATCAGGTCCCATGGATGCTGTGTTTTTGCTTTGGAGAGAGCAGTTCTCACTTGGGCGTTGGAGATGTTTGGGGGCTGCAATCGCTTGGTATAGATATCTCTCCTTTGGGGAGGGGAGAAGTTTGCACTGAACCTGTCAGCCAGTATGTTGGCAATGTCTGTAGGATCAGTAATCTTCCCATCATTTTGAACTAGTTCTGAGCATATCTGGGAGTTTCCTCCCAGGTTTCTAACATAGCTAAAGAAGGCCTTATGATTGTCTTTTGAGTCTTTAGCTATTTTTCTCTCAAAATTTGCTTTGGATGATTTTATGAGAGCTCTTAGTTTTTACTTATAGTGATCAAGGGTGTCTTACCTTTTAAGGATTTTGCTCTATCTTGTAGTAGCTTCCTCCTTTTGTTGTAGAGTTTGTTTATGGCTGGGGTCCACCAGAGTGGACGCTTGCCTTTGGTACAAAGAGTCTTTGTTTTGCTTGGGATTGCCTTATCCATGCAGTCCTGCAGGTGCTGGTAGAAGGCATTTGTAAGTGATTCAGCGGCTTGAGTACTGTTTTCCGTCGGCTCGGGGCCTTAAAGGAGACCACACTAGTCTTTAGAAGTGTGAAGTCGGCTTCGAGAAGTTCTTTACTGTGGTCTTTTATTTCAGGTGGGGTGGGATGAGGACCTCCAGCGAGATTAGTTTGTGATCTGATCTCACCAGTGAGGGGTATACTTCGTGTTGAACATTGTGCTCCCATGTTCGTGATGATGAGATCAAGTATGTTTTCTCCTCTTGTGGGATGGTGACTAGTTGTTCCATGGCATTTGAGTTTATGAATTCCAGGAACTTTTGGGCTAGGGTGTTTGGGCTTGAGTAGTGTTCCCAGTCTATATTAGGGTAATTGAAGTCACCTAGTATGATGGTGTTTGGTGATACATTTATCCCCTCTAGTGTTTTCAGGAAGGCCATGTGAGGTTCCTGAGTTTGTGAGGGTGGCCTGTAACATGCTACAATTTGCAGAGCAGTCTTGCCTATGGTTAATTGCACCTGGATGGTCTCCGATGCATTGTGCGTTGCCACCAGTCTTGAGGTGTGGGTGTCTTTGATGAATATGGATACCCCCCCTCCTTTCTTGGTATTGTCCGGATTTTGGGGCCGGAACGCATGATAAGAGGTAAAACCTGATAGTGCTGGGGTGCTCTCAGGAGCCTTGAACCAGGTTTCTGTCACTGCACAGACATCGATGTTCTCCATACTGAGAAGGGCCTCGAAAAGTGCATTTTGAGATTTAGACTTCTGGCATTGAGCAGCATTACCCTTAGTTTTTTCCTTTTTTGTGTTCTAGGGTGGTAGGTTTAGAATTTGAGCCTTGCCTAAAAAGGCACTATGGGGTGGCAAGAGCCTTTGCCAATATCCGAATCCCAGGGTGACAGGTGCAAGCCGTCCCTTGAAGCAGCGTGGCTTGTCCAGCATGTCATCCCAGGCAGACAGACATTGGATCCCCTTTGAATGACACCAGAGTTTAAGCCAATTGTTAAAGCTGATCATCTTATCTCTGTATTGTGGCATCATTCTTGGTGAAGGTAGGATACTGCTCAAGGTCAGGGTCATACCTGCCTGGGCTACATAATCAGAGAGCTCCTCAATGTCTCTTTTCATGTAGTCCAAGGAGGTACGTCTCAGGTCGCTTACACCAGCGTGGACAATGACTGAGTCATATTTGTACCTGCTGTTGAGAGACCTGAGTGCTTGCGTTATGTGGCGGATTCTAGCGCCCGACAGGCAGCTTACTGTGACCTTCTCCTTACTCAGTCTGGTGAGCGGACGTCAGTGTGTCTGACTATGGAGTCACCAATGACTAGTGTGTCTGGCATTGTGTTTGGCCTTAAGGGCTGTGACTGTTTGACACTCTGACTGTGAGGTCTATGTGTTGCAGGTGTTGTGTTCTGAGGTGGTGGTTGTTTAGGTGTCTGCTTTGGTGGCCTCTGCTGTTTTGGTAGATTTTTGATCAGAGCCCGAGTATGTCTTTGTGTGTTTATGTGTATGATTTGAGGTTGTGATGGTACTATGTGAGACTGGGTCTATAGTGTGTGTGGTAACCTTCTCCTCCTGACTGGTCTTGCCAGTCCTATGTTGAGAGAGCTCAGCCTCCAGTTTGGCCGTATAGTTGCATCTCTCGCATGTATTTGTGTTTTGTGGGAGGAGGAGAGGGTTGTCTGTGTACATGAGGCAATTGTAACATTGCCTCAATATTCCCAGGTTCACCAGCTGAGCAGGAGAGGACACTAGCAACTGATCCCTCGACATGCTAGAAGGACTAGACAAAAAACTTTAAAAGAGATTCCGGGGGACGTGAGTGACCGAGAAATGGAGGTTTGCCTTTTTGGGGTGCTATCTATAAGAGTGCCGTATCAAGGTAATAAGTACTGTAGGAGCAAGTGCTAGGTTTAACAGATAGAGAAAAGTCTACTTGGAGTCAAGTAGAGATGATCTTTTAGGTATTAGAGAAAGTGCTAGTAACAGGGATGCTTAAAGGTAAGATTGAAAAGAATGCACTCTGCAGTGTGCACTAGAGAAGTTAGATATGAAAGTAGGTAACTTGAGTTTTACCTGTTTAAAAGGTTAAGGTTTAGTGGAGAGTTACTATTTTTAAAACAGCAAGATGGACTGAAAAGGGTGGTTACTTTTGTATTTTGGTACTATGAAATACTGTAGGATGGCCAATAAATTTAAATAATTGAAGGGGTGGGATTTCAAAAGTGATGGTTTTGTGATTACTCACATAAGCCAGTGAAAGTAGAGAGAAATGAGATATATGGTCAGATTAACATAAGAGGCGGGCAACTAGAAAGACAGTGGTATTTAACAAGACACCTTAAATGGGTGGGAGGGCGGGGAAAAATTCTGCCTGACTCAGAACAGAGAGAGCTGTGGTCTCTTTTGAAGTTTTAATATGCTGTTAAACAGAATGCAAGCAAAACACAAGGTAAAGAAAACAAACTACAGTATTCAAAATATAGAAAGGCAATACAGAAATACAAAAAATAACAGCAAACTAACCTTTCCTTCACAGCAAAGTGTAGCAGAGTCTGGATGAGCCTTTCTGGTAAAGCTCTGAAATGTTTTAGTTTACTCCTTAAATAGAAATTTTAGTTCCTAGCTCCACCCCTCTGTTAACAAGTGATTAACCTTAAGTGACCTTTTCTGTCTTATGAATGAGTCCTTAATTAATCAGTTCTTATTTCTGCCTGACTCAGAACAGAGAGAGCTGTGGTCTCTTTTGAAGTTTTAATATGCTGTTAAACAGAATGCAAGCAAAACACAAGGTAAAGAAAACAAACTACAGTATTCAAAATATAGAAAGGCAATACAGAAATACAAAAATAACAGCAAACTAACCTTTCCTTCACAGCAAAGTGTAGCAGAGTCTGGATGAGCCTTTCTGGTAAAGCTCTGAAATGTTTTAGTTTACTCCTTAAATAGAAATTTTAGTTCCTAGCTCCACCCCCTCTGTTAACAAGTGATTAACCTTAAGTGACCTTTTCTGTCTTATGAATGAGTCCTTAATTAATCAGTTCTTATTTCTGCCTGACTCAGAACAGAGAGAGCTGTGGTCTCTTTTGAAGTTTTAATATGCTGTTAAACAGAATGCAAGCAAAACACAAGGTAAAGAAAACAAACTACAGTATTCAAAATATAGAAAGGCAATACAGAAATACAAAAATAACAGCAAACTAACCTTTCCTTCACAGCAAAGTGTAGCAGAGTCTGGATGAGCCTTTCTGGTAAAGCTCTGAAATGTTTTAGTTTACTCCTTAAATAGAAATTTTAGTTCCTAGCTCCACCCCCTCTGTTAACAAGTGATTAACCTTAAGTGACCTTTTCTGTCTTATGAATGAGTCCTTAATTAATCAGTTCTTATTTCTGCCTGACTCAGAACAGAGAGAGCTGTGGTCTCTTTTGAAGTTTTAATATGCTGTTAAACAGAATGCAAGCAAAACACAAGGTAAAGAAAACAAACTACAGTATTCAAAATATAGAAAGGCAATACAGAAATACAAAAATAACAGCAAACTAACCTTTCCTTCACAGCAAAGTGTAGCAGAGTCTGGATGAGCCTTTCTGGTAAAGCTCTGAAATGTTTTAGTTTACTCCTTAAATAGAAATTTTAGTTCCTAGCTCCACCCCCTCTGTTAACAAGTGATTAACCTTAAGTGACCTTTTCTGTCTTATGAATGAGTCCTTAATTAATCAGTTCTTATTTCTGCCTGACTCAGAACAGAGAGAGCTGTGGTCTCTTTTGAAGTTTTAATATGCTGTTAAACAGAATGCAAGCAAAACACAAGGTAAAGAAAACAAACTACAGTATTCAAAATATAGAAAGGCAATACAGAAATACAAAAAATAACAGCAAACTAACCTTTCCTTCACAGCAAAGTGTAGCAGAGTCTGGATGAGCCTTTCTGGTAAAAAGCCAGAGGGGGGAATAATAACAGACGCCGCCCTAGGGGCAGAGGGGGTCCACAGAACCAGGGTTCCAGGGAATCTTTCCCTGACCAGCTCTTTCAGCATCCCTGAGAAGCTGCCTGACTGTCCGCCTTCGGAGGCAGTCGGGGGAAGATTATCTCTGTACCCGGAAGCCTGGCAATCCCTCTCCCAAGACACATGGGTACAGAAGATCATATCCGAGGCTTACAAAATTCCCTTCACTTCCCCTCCGGTACAAACGCCAAGAACCCTACCAGACGTACCACCCGCACAAAGGGGTCAGGCTCAGCTAGAAATAAAAATGCTGTTAACAAAAAGAGTCATCCAGGCAGTCCCAGCAGATCAGCTAGGATCCGGAATCTACTCCAGATTCTTTTTGGTACCAAAAAAGACTGGAGACCCATTTTGGACTTCAGCAGATTGAACAACTCTGTACAAAAGACAAAATTTCGGATGGTAACACTGCAGTCCATTCTACCCTTTTTGGGCAGAGACAACTGGATGTGCTCCTTAGACCTACAGGATGCGTACTATCATATAAAGATACACAGGAGGTTTCTCCGCTTCCAGCTGGGAGCCAGTCATTATCAATTCAGAACCCTGCCCTTTGGTCTCACCACAGCCCCCCGGGTGTTCACCAAATGTTTGGCAGTGGTCATGGCTCACCTGAGACAAAAAGGATTCCAGGTGTTTCCATATCTAGATGACTGGCTCATTTCCGCTACCACCAAGCAGCATCTTATAATGGCCAGGGATTACACTATTCAACTTTGCAACAGTCTAGGTATTTCTATAAATTTTGCAAAGTCCTCCTTGTCGCCTTGTCAATGTATAAACTTTATAGGCGCCGTATTAAACACCACAGAAATGTCTGCAACATTACCACCTCAGAGAGTGTCAGACATAAGGCGGAATGTTCAGTCCCTGTTTTAGCCCAACAGAGTTCAAGTCAAGCTAGTATTGAAAGCGTTAGGCCTCATGTCAGCAGCGATTCTTCTACTCCCATTAGCCCGCTTCCACATGAGGCTCCTTCAGTGGATGCTGTTTTCTCAGTGGTCCTTTCAACAGCTACCAATGACTCACAATATTTTGATAACCCCTTCTTGCAAGAATCATCTCTCCTGGTGGATGGTTTCCCCTCAGCTTTTTCAGGGCAGACCCTTTGTTCTCCCCCCACCCCAGTTGCCACGGTGACAACGGATGCCTCCCTGATTGGGTGGGGGGGGCATTATCAGGGCAGGACGATCCAGGGCACATGGCAACAATCAGAACGCCACCTGCACATAAATGTCCTGGAGATGAGGGCGGTGCTTTTGACATTGCAAGCCCTTCAGAGCTCTCTTCCCACAGGAACTATAGCAATTCAAACGGACAATATGTCTGTAGTGTGGTACATAAACAAGCAGGGCGGAACAAAGTCCTACCCCCTATGTCAAGAAGCACTCAGACTTTGGCAATGGGCGATTTCCTCTCAACGCTTTCTGATAGCAACGCACATCCCCGGGAAGTCCAACGTCATAGCGGACAGATTGAGCAGAACTATCCTCATGCCTCACGAGTGGTCTCTAAATCAAGCGGTAGCAGGCAGAATATTTCAGAAGTGGGGCCAGCCTTGCTGCGATCTTTTCGCAACTCCTCAAAACAGCAAGTGCCTCGACTTCTTCACACTCTTTCCTCTACCAGGCTATCCCCCCAGAGACGCTCTTGTTCACGTTTGGCCCCGGGGTCTTCTATATGCCTTTCCTCCCTTGCCATTGATCCCGCAGTTAATTCAGAAAGCAACCACATTGAGATCCAAAATGATCCTCATTGCCCCATTTTGGCCTCGACAAATATGGTTTCTGTTTCTGCACAGTTACCTACTGGAACAGCCTTGGCATCTGGAACCCCTTCCGGATCTGTTGACCCATCTCACGGGCAAGCTGCATCAGTCTCTTCATTCCCTCAACCTCACAGCTTGGTTGCTCCACTTCCAGCCTTAGCCAGGCTTCCCCTTATTTCTCCTCCTGTTCGTGATATCATTCTAGCTTCCCATAAGTCCAATACTAGGAAGACGTATGCGAGTAAATGGAAGCTGCCGTGATTGGGCACAAACTAAGTCCCTAGATCCTTTTCATGCACCCATTCATAAGGTTCTAGATTTTCTGGCGGAGCTTTTTCATTCAGCATCGTCAGCCACTATCAGGGTACAATTAGCGGCCATTGCTAATTTTCATGTTGGGGGCTCAGAAGCAAATATTATGTCCCACAAACTTTGTAAAGCCTTCCTCAAGGGCATCTTTTTGCTTAGACCTCCAGTTAAAGATCCACCTCCACAATGGGATTTGAATTTAGTTCTAACCTCATTGATTCTGCCTGCCTTTGAACCTGCAGCTTCTTGCTCCCTCAAGCTTCTTTCTTGGAAAACTCTGTTTTTAGTAGCCATAACATCTGCCAGAAGGGTATCGGAACTTCAAGCTTTGTCGGTCCGTCCCCCTTATTTGGTCTTTCACAAAGACAGGGTAACTCTCAGAACAAACCCTTCCTTCCTACCGAAAGTGTCCTCGGAAACAAATCCAAACCACTCCATTGACTTGCCTGTCTTCTTCCCAGACTATGCTAACAGGGCTGAACAGAAATTACATTCATTAGATGTTCATCGCCAATTATGGTATTATCTAGACAGGACAAAACAACTCAGAAAGTCAGACCAGCTCTTTCTGTCTTATGCTGCAGGAAAGAAAGGGCTTCTGGTATCGAAGGTTACTCTTTCCAGATGGTTGACATCTATTATTACCTTTGTCTATGAGTTGAGACACAGGCAACTTCCGTCTAGGCCTAAGGCTCATTCAACCAGGGCACTATCAACATCAACGGCATTTCAAGCAAGGTTACCACTAGATGCCATATGTGCAGCAGCTACATGGGCTTCCAAACATACCTTTATTGCCCATTACAAACTTGATATAGCCTCCAGAAATAGAGCTGACTTTGGTTCCACCGTACTCAGGAGTCTGTTCCATTGAGCCACCCATGACTAAGATGCTAGGGACGCTGTCCCATCCAGCAAGAATGAAGGCGAGAATAACAACTTAACATTAAGAAGTTATGTTCTTACCATAACATTCCATGTTAGTTGTCTTCTTCTCGCCTTCTTTCTTGCGTCCCTCCCTCCTGCCCCCTAGCCTGGATAGACTTCAAGTCTCTGAGTCCTTCCATTTCTGGAGATATAACATGTTACGGTTTCCCTGTATCCTTAATGTTACTAGCAGGGAGCCCGTACTTGCAAATGAGGATTATGATATCATGATATTATATTTATACTATGTCTTAGCTTCCAAACGAGATCTGGGGAGTTAGCGCATGGTATTGTGGGTTATAGGGCTGCCTCGAGCCGGTAAAAATAGCTCTCGAGCTATAGTATAGGCCGAGTCGGAGCCAAGGATTGGCTCCGAACCCATCCAGCAAGAAAGAAGGCGAGAAGAAGACAACTAACATGGAACGTTATGGTAGGAACATAACTTCTTATTTCCTTATAATCTGTTAATGTGAAATTGTTCAATCTCGCCTTTTGTTCTTACACACGGGGTTCAGAGCCGATCCTCGGCTCCGAGTCGGCCGCATCACTAGCTCGCATCTTCGAGAAAGCTCGAGGCACAGTAATATCCCATGATCCTCCGGTGCTAACCCTCAGATCTAGTTTGCCGCTAGCAGCAGATCGCATCGAGAGGCTCGGGCCAGTAGAAATTCTACTATTTTTTCTTGTTATGTACTGATAATTTTTTTATATTTCTTATACTCTTTATCATAGCATTTGATAGCTTTATTATATAATAGTTGTTTGACTAGTTTAGGTAGTTTGTTACCTTAAAATTCTTAGTAAGGGCCTTAGGCCGTTTTTGTCTTTAAGAATTTTACAGTATTTAAAAAGTTAACTTTTTCTATTTTTCATATAAATATATATCTTAGTGTGCTGTGGTGTGTTTTACAGTTTACATTTATATATATATCACTTGTATTGTAGTGTAGAATTTTTTCTTAAGAGTGCTGTCTTTTTTTCTGTTTAAAATGTCAGAAAAGACCAAAAGTGGTTTTAAAAGGTGTCAGTGCGGACAGAAGATGTCCATTACTGACAACCATTCATCCTGCTTCTACTGTCTTGGCCCTCTCCACTTTCAGGAAGACTGTTCCATCTGTTATTCCTTTAGTGGGTGGGTCATGCTGGAAAGATGCAGGAAGTTGGTGGACAGAGGTTTGATCAAACCTGAGTTTCAGGAGGCCCTGGACAAGGCTGAACAGGTTTCGAAGTCTTCGAAGGGGTCGAAGTCTTCAAGAGTGTCGGAGCCCAAGTCATCGGCTCCAAGCACCTCTTTTCAGATTCGGACACCAGCTCCTATGACTTCGGTGCCGGGTGTCGTACCTTATCCCTGCACGAGGCTCAGGTCTTGGAGCCGGTATTAGAGGTACCACCGTCTACTATCCTTCACTCGGTGACTGCTTTGATCCCTTCGACCCGTTCTTCGAGGCCACTTTCCGACTCCGATGTGGACCAAGTGGTACAGAAGCTTATGGAGAACTCGGCTTTGTCAAAATGAATCGAGGTTTCGTCCCAGCTGGTTTCGAAACTCGAAGCTATTCCAGTTCCCTCTACACTTCCTCCTCCGAGACCCGTCGAGTCATCGGTGTTAGGAGTCAAAGAACCGATGATTGTAGAGCCGTCGGTGCCGAAGCCTCCAGTAGTGCTATCGGCTCCGTTGACCTCGACTCCTTCGGAACCAGCCGGAGAGTCTCGGAGCCGAACATCTTTCCTGGGTTCCGGGGGGGATAGTCGAATCGAGATTTCAGTTCCGACTCTTCCTCTCGGTGCCTCGGCTCAGATCAGTTCGGATCCGTCCTCAGTGTCGGAGCCCGTGGTTCCGATTCCGGAGAAACGACCTCCTTCTTCGGATCAGGTCGGATCTTCGGGTCGGGGCACCGGTGCCTTTGACATCATGAAGAAGGTCTTGTCTGATCAGACACATACTTCATCAATATCTTTATCTCCTTCCCCAAAAGGTCCACTTTCTGCTTCTGTGCCTTCGGTACCTACCAAGCGTCGAGACCCAATGCCTCAGAAGTCCCCACAGGGAGACTCTGGTTCTTCAGATGCATCCCCAGAAGCTCCCGCTGAGGATGTTCCGAGGAAACGACAAGAGGAGGCACATAGATTCCCCACAGGAATCTCTTACATCTGATACCGATTTAGATGAAACAGAAGGGTCCCCACGGTCCACCTCTGAGGATGTCTCGTTTGCAGACATTTTGGAAATCCTGAAGCAAAGAGGGGACTGGCAAACCCTTACCCCTTCTGCGGATGAATCGGTTTTACTGAAGGCATTTGGGACTCAACCTTCTACCTCCTGGGTGACTCCACCCTTTGACGATCTCATGGATCTAGTGGCTCGGAGGGCTTGGGAAACACCTGATACAGTGGAACCAGTCCCTTGTAAACCCAACAAATACATGACAGCTCCCCAAGATAAAGCCTATCTTACAAAAGGAGTTCCCGTAGACACTATGGTGGTGGCGGTGGCCACTAAGAAAGAGCTGTCTGAATCATCTTACTCTGTCCATCCACCAAATAAGGATTCTAGGACAATGGGCAGATATGGGAAGCGCATATTTAGTTTGGCGACTTTTTCCTTCCGATCGCTCACCTACCTTACGCATTTCACGCGTTTACAAAGAGATCTCATTAAGGAATTAGGCGATACTCTCCAGAGACACACAGATGCTGCTGTCGCCGAGAAAGTGACAGCGCAACTTAACACCCTAAATTCCATAGTCAACTCGTCCATGAGGCTGATTTCATACGCAGCCGAAGGATCGAGTAGAGCGGCAGCTTCAGCGATTGCCCTGAGAAGACAATCCTGGTTGCGCTTATGCTCCTTTGCGGAAGCCTTTAAGTCTTCCTTTGCCAACGCCCCCTTTGATGGTGCCTCCCTGTTTGGGCCCAAAGTAAAGGAGACTCTCACGAGGTGTGAACAAGAAGGGAAGACCCTGTCTGCCGTAGAGGTCCGTTTTTCCGTTCCATCTAGACCCTACCCTAAAGGGCAACGAGGAGGAAAGATGTGGTTCCGAAAGACTCAGGGATCTTTTCAACACACCAGTGACGCCTCCAGAGGCAGAGGAGGGGAAGAACGGAAGACGCCCAGCCGGCAGAGGGGGTCCACAAAATCAGGGTGACAGAGAGACCTTCTCTGGAAAACCCTTCCAGCACTGCTGAGTGCAGGCCCGGCTGTCCTACTCTGGAGGCAGTCGGGGTTCGCTTGGCTTTATACCCAGATGCCTGGCTAAATCTTACATAAGATTACTGGGTAAAAAGCATAGTTACCAGAGGCTACAACATCCCCTTCATAAAAATACCACCAAACTCCAAAAAACTCCCAGATGTTCCACCCAGTCTGCTAGACCAAGCAACCATAGAGATAGGAAGGTTGCTCGAAAACAGAGTCATCCAACCAGTCCCAGCGGACCAAATAGGATCCGGAACTTACTCAAGGTTCTTTTTAGTTCCAAAGAAAACAGGGGACTGGAGGCCAATTTTAGACCTCAGCAAGTTAAATACCTTTGTGAAAAAGGAAAAGTTCCGGATGGTTACGCTTCAGTCAATCCTCCCTTTACTGCAAAAGGGTGACTGGATGTGCTCTATAGATCTCAAAGACGTGTACTACCATATCAAAATGGCCAGGGCGTCCAGAGATCACTTGCGCTTCCGGCTGGGAGCCAGTCATTTCCAGTTTCGCTCTGCCCTTTGGTCTCACCTCAGCCCCCAGGGTGTTCACCAAATGCATGGCAGTAGTAGCGTCTCACTTGAGACGAAAGGGATTCCGGGTGTTTCCTTATCTAGACGACTGGCTCCTTTCCACCACCACCAAGTGTCGTCTTCTACAAGCCAGGGACTACACCATCAGTCTTTGCTGTTCACTAGGCATAACGGTGAATTTTGGAAAATCTGTCTTATCGCCGTCACGGCGTATCTTATTTATAGGAGCACAGCTTGACACTTCCCTGGCTCAAGTTACTCTCCCCCATCAAGAGTATCAGACCTCAGGCATCAAATTTCGCTCCTTCTTCACAACAACAGAGTCCCTGCACGACAAGTATTAAGAGTGCTGGGCTTGATGGCAGCCTCCCTTCTTGTAGTTCCTTTAGGCAGGATGCACATGAGGATCCTTCAATGGATGCTATTCGCCCAGTGGTCGTATCTACAACTTCCACTGTCTCACGAAATCTTGATCACGAATTATTGCAAGAAGGATCTCTTGTGGTGGATACACAGTCAAGAGCTAACACTAGGACGACCCTTTGTATTACCCAGTCCGGTAGCAACTCTAACCACGGATGCTTCCCTGATAGGGTGGGGGGGATTCTTTCAGGGACAAACAGTCCAAGGTCAATGGTCCAACTTGGAGTACAATCTGCGCATCAATGTTCTAGAGCTGAGGGCAGTGTTTCTAGCATTGCAACACTTTCACAAGTCCTTACCTCGGGGAACAGTGACAGTTCAGACAGACAACATGTCAGTGGTCTGGTACATAAACAAACAAGGGGGAACCAGATCTTACCCGTTATGCAGAGAGGCCCTCAGAATTTGGCAATGGGCAAAGTCCACTGGACGCTTTCTGATAGCAACGCACATCCCGGGGACTTCCAACGTAATCGCAGACAGGTTGAGCAGAGCCATCCTGTTCCCTCACGAGTGGCCCCTCAAACCTCAAGTGGCGGAAGAGATCTTCCGCAGATGGGGCCAGCCTTGCTGCGACCCGTTTGCATCCCCTTTGAATGCCAAATGCAGAAGCTACTTTGCCCTGTTACCCCCCCCCAGGGGGTGTCCCCAGGGACGCACTGGTATACGATTGGCCCCCGGGTCTCCTTTACGCTTTTCCTCCTGTTCCACTAATTCCCAGGTTTTTGCAGAAAGCCAAACGTCTGGACAGGACCATAATACTGATAGCCCCATTCTGGCCTCGACAAATCTGGTTTCCTTTCCTTCAATCCCATCAAGTGGAGGAACCATGGATACTGGACCCGGAGCTAGACCTGTTGACACATTCGTCGGGAGTTCCTCACACCTTCCTCAAGTCCCTCAAACTGACAGCTTGGCTGTTCCGCTTCCCATCTTAGCCAGGTCCGAGTTACTATTCCCTGCAGTACAACAAATTATTGTATCTTCTCACAAACCATCTACAAGAAAATTGTACATCAGCAAATGGAATTGTTTTGCGCAATGGGCCGCCAAACAAGGTATAGATCCATTCGGGGCCCCAGTACACAAGATACTAGATTTCCTCACCTCACTTTTTCAAGAAGGAGCATCAACATCCGCTATAAGGGTTCAACTGGCCGCTATATCCAATTTTCATATTGGCCGTAAGGATGGTTCTCTTATGTCCCACAGGCTTTGTAAAGCCTTCATGAAAGGTACTTTTCATCTCCGTCCCCCTTTTCGTAATCCAATAGCACCTTGGAATCTTAATCTCATGCTGTCACAACTCATGTTGCCCCCTTTTGAACCAGCAACCACAACTCCGTTAAAATTTCTTTTGTGGAAAACACTTTTCCTGGTTGCCATCACTTCCGCCAGAAGAGTTTCAGAGTTACAGGCTCTATCTATCCGACCCCCGTACATGATTTTTCATCCGGATAGAATAACCTTGCACACCAATCCGTCCTTCCTTCCGAAGGTTTGTTCAATTCAGAACATCAATCAATCTATTGAACTGCCTACCTTCTTTAAAAATCATTCCAATAAGCTGGAATACACATTGCACAAGTTGGACGTTCACAGACAACTAAGATTTTACTTACATAGGACAAAAGAGTACAGAAAGTCAGATCAACTATTTGTCTCATATGCTGACCAAAGAAAAGGACAGGCAGTAATGAAGGTTACCTTATCCAAATGGCTCTCAGATTGCATAAATTTCGTATATGCTGAATCCAAACAGCAACTCCCTTTCAAACCCAGAGCTCATTCTACAAGGGCGATTGCTACCTCTTCAGCCCATACCGCTCGTTTGCCCTTAGATACCATTTGTGCAGTGGCAACTTGGGCAAAACCACATACCTTTATCGCCCACTACAAGCTAGACAAGAGCTCCAGGGACAGGCGCTTTGGTTCCACTGTACTCAGGAATGTTCTCCCTTGAGCCACCCGGGAAAAAGGAGCTAGGGACGCTACTCGTGTGTAAGAACAAACGGCGAGATTGAACAATTTCACATTAAGAAGTTATGTTCTTACCATAACGATCCATGTGAATTGTTCATCTCGCCTTTGTTCTTACATCCCCCCCCCTCCATCCCCTGTCCTACGGTCTGGGAGAACGGTTTTCAATTAGATTCCTTTTCAGCCTTTTCTAGGTATGGTTGGCATGTTATTAACATCAGTAATGGCATCTTTTATCCTCTACCTGGCAGTAGGGTTCCAGACACTTTGTAGTATCTGTTCATAAGTGTTTTAGACACATTTCTAAGAGGGATTCTTCTGGTATAGCAAACTAGATCTGAGGGTTAGCACCGGAGGATCATGGGATATTACTGTACCTCGAGCTTTCTCGAAGATGCGAGCTAGTGATGCGGTCGACTCTGAGCCGAGGATAGGCTCCAAATCCCTTGTGTAAGAACAAAGGCGAGACGAACAATTCACATGGATCGTTATGGTAAGACATAACTTCTTATTTATAATCATCTGTGTATTGGGTTAGATTTCAGTTTGCCAGAATTATCTAGCAAGAAATTAACCTTTATAACCCCATGATCACTGCACATCAACTGTGGTAAAACTTGACATGAAATAACAGTAATTTCTTTAGGAACACAAACAATGTCTAGTATGGTACGTTCACTGCCGGGCTTTTTCGCCAGCTGAAGCAATATTTCAACTGATGTTGTTAATCTTCATTCATTCCTTACTGATGGGAATCGATTCCATCCTCAGAACCAAGCCGGCCTTTTACCAAGCTCGTGCCAGCCCTAAACTCTCGAGCTAAGGTTTTACCCACAATGCCCTCTTCCCTGTCACCACAGATCTCGTTTGCCGCATTGCCATAAAGCAGTGCCAAGCCAGCTCTCGCATGCTAAATGTTATAACTTAATTTTATTACTTCTTAGATATTGAAATTTAGTAATTTTTTTTTACCTTGCTCTCTTCTATTTGTCTTATTACACTTCCCAATGCCTTCCCTAATTTTAAGATCTTTCCTTTCCTACTTTTCTTACCCTTGTGGTAATCTTTCTGCCATCGTTGGTAATCTTCCTTCCTACCTTTAAGGTAGCCCTTGCCTTACCATCGTTGTTAATTCCTCTAGCCTTTATCTTTCTCCCAAAAAAATATATATTTCTAGTTTTGGTGTAGTAGTACATTTTTCTTCTACTTGTCCTTAAGTGTGAGTGTTGTGTTTTTCTGGTCATGTCGGAAAAGAAAGGCACCACTGGCTTCAGTGTAATGTGTATGGCCATAAACTACCATACTCAGACACACGATCTTTGTGTTTACTGCTTGTGTGTCCCCTAATCTTTCTATTCAACCACCCTGTGGTATTTGTAAAAACTTCTCTTCCAGAACTTTAAATGAGCAAAAGAACAAATTGATCTTAAAAGGCCTCCTTAAAATGCCTTTTTCAGAGGCTATCTCTGGGACAGAGGGTTCATTCCCTCCTAGCAAACATCACAAAAAGTGACCACATGCTCATTCGGTTCTGTCCTCCCCCTCCGGTGACCTTAAGGAACCTAAGACTAAAATTCAAAAATTATCTGAACCGACCTTGATGGTTGCATTGACCTCTGCTTCGGCCTCAGCACTGTCTTCATTGGCTATGTCCCCAATATCTATCTCAACACCAAAAGCATCTACTTCAGAGCCGAGACTACAGGCCTCCGAACAGACCTCGGCACCAACAGCATTGGTGCAGGCTTTTTCAGCACCGTCGCTCTCTGTGCCATATCCACCCTCGGAACCATTGTCATTTCCAACTGACTCGAAATTGGATACATCCATGCAAGCCAGGACAAGATATTCACCGTTGATAGACCCTTTTCTGGGGCACCAGTACAGCCCATTCTTAGGGAGGCTTGAATCCCCATTAGGATTGTCCATGTGGTCAACTAGAAGCCTTTTAGAACTGGATGTAGTGTGCCTCGTCGATCAGCTGCTGACAGCCAGAGGGATCCCCACTCCAACTAAGATCACTCTCCCTGTTGGAGGTAGTCAGATTTCTCCACAGACTCCAGGCTACTCTCCTCCTTCAACTACTGTGCAAGCCTTAAAGCCCCCTGAACCAACATCGGCGTCCCTTGCTTTGGTTCCACTGGTAGACTTCACCGTGGTATTGGAGCCGTCCCTGTGGTGCCGGGGACTCTCTCGGGATCGTGATTGTCCAGTCGGCACTGGAATACCTGGCTCATCACCTATTTTTTCCACGGCACCATCCACGGTTCTGGGTGTCCTTTCAGTACACAGCCCTCTTGAGACTCCTGGTTTGGCGGCTGGTTCGTCGGAGTGGGGTGTAACCCCAGTTGCGAGGTTGTTGTGCTCGGTTTTGGGCTCCCATTCTTCTTCGGGTGGGCCGGCCTTCCGGGCCATGGAGAGGGCCCTTGCCTCAGTAGGTAAGACTTTGGTGATGGAATCGTTACCCCCTCCCTCTCTGCGCCACAGCTGACACAAGCCACTGTTGTTGGACCCCAGGTACAAGACCCTCAGGACACCCTGCCCCAGGGTGCTGCTTCTTCTGAGTCTTCCCCAGAAGGTCCCACTGAGGAAGTTCACCACAAGAAATTGTGCAAGAGGAAGCACATAGAATCCCCTGAAGAGTCTTTGACCAGAGACAATAATTTCAATGGGGAAGGTTCCCCATGGCCCCCTCCGATGAGGTGTCCTTTGGAGACATTCTTTAGATCTTGAAACAGAGGGGTGGCTGGCAGCCCTCCAACCCTTCCTCAGAGGATCCGTGTTCCTGCAAGCTTTTCATGCCCGGCCCCCCAACTCTTGAGTGACCCCACCTGCAGATGAGCTTCTCCAACTCCTCGTGCAGCATTCATGAAAATGTCCTGACACCATTGAATCGATTCCTTGGAGGCTGGACAAAATTTTGTCACCCCCAGAACAGCATCCACATTGCTGAAAGGGTCTTCCAGTAGACACCATGGTGGTTGTGGCTGATACCAAGAAAGAACTGGCCGAGGAGAGCCAGACTGTCCACACACCCAACAAGGAGTCGCAGGCAGTGGACAGTCTAGGGAAGCGAGTCTTTGCTCCATTGACCTTCGCAGTCAGGTCTTTGAATTATATGGCACACTTCACCAGGCTCCAGAAAGACTTGATTAACGAAACCTTAGCAGGAGCTGTGTCTGATGAGGTCTGGGATAAAGTGGCCTCACAGCTAGCTACCCATGAATACATTTCCAATTCCTCCATGCGTCTGATATCCCATGCCATGGAAGGAGCTGCAGGAGCAGTGGGTTCAGGCATCGTCATGAGACGTCACGACTGGATGCGCCTAGGCAACTTTGCAGACCCCTTTAAGTCCTCCTCCATGAACGCTCCAATTGAAGCCTCTTCACTTTTCGGCCCTAAAGTTAAAGACACTTCGCAAGGTGCAAGCAAGATGGCAAGACCCTTTCTGCCATAGGTGTATGTTTTTTGGCTCCTCAACGTTCGTATTCTAGAAACCAGAGGAGTGGA
Source organism: Protopterus annectens (assembly GCF_019279795.1). NCBI lineage: Eukaryota > Metazoa > Chordata > Ceratodontiformes > Protopteridae > Protopterus > Protopterus annectens. Next base: position 1,373,636,149 of record NC_056728.1, on the reverse strand, counting down.
AAGATGTGGCACAAAAAAATCACAGGGTCCTTTCCATGACGCACGTGCCGAGTTTTCCCCTAGAGGCAGAGGTGGTTACTCTAAGGGAAGACTCCCCTTTCGGGGCAGGGGAGATCCACATAACCAGGGTTCCAGAGACTATTTCTCTGGCCAACCCTATCAGCGCTCCTGAAGAGCGGCCCGATTGCTTTCCTCTTGTAGCAGTCGGGGGATGTTTCTCCTTGTACCTTTCTGCTTGGTATACAATAACAAAAGACTCATGGGTAGAAAGGATAATCACCAAAGGATACCACATTCCTTTTGACCTCTATCCCACCACTCCTAGCCGAACTCCCAATGTTCCACCCAACCAAAGGGAAGCAGCAGCACTAGAAATTCAAAAGCTGCTCCAAAAAAGAGTCATCCAGGAAATCCTACCAGACCAAATAGGGTCTGGATTCTACTCAAGATTCTTTTTAGTGCCAAAAAGACTGGGGACTGGAGACTGATTCTAGATCTCAGCTTATTTAACATGTTTATCAAACGAGAAATTCCGAATGGTCATGGTTAAGGCTATCCTCCCCTTGCTGGAGAAAGGTGATTGGATGTGTCAGTAGATCTTCAAGATGCATATTACCATATAAAAAATGGACAAACGCTCAAGAAGATACCTCTGTTTCTGTCTAGGGGCCAATCATTTCCAGTTCCGAGTTCTGCCCTTTGGACTTTCTGCAGCCCTCAGAGTGTTCACCAAGTGCATGGCAGCAGTAACAGCTCACTTGAGACTACAAGGATTCCGGGGTGTTTCCGTATCTGGACAATTGGCTCCTCACCACCCCCACCAAGTGTCTCCTGGAAGAGACACTTTTATATACTCTGAAAATAGCTCAACATCTGGGTATATCCATAAACTGGAAGAAGTGCAACTTAACCCCATCTCAATCCCTAGATTCATTGGGGTGGTCCTGGACACGAAAAATTGCCAAGCATCCCTACCAGATCACAGGCTTCAAAGGATAAGATCCCAAGTTCAGATGATACTCTGTCACGACCTATCCCCGGCTCGATCTGTACTTCAATTGCTAGGGTCTATGGCAGCGACTATCACCATAGTACCTCTAGCGAGACTCTACATAAGACTGATGCAGTGGCTACTACTAACCCAGTGATACTCCTTACAGCACTCTCTGTCTTTCCTAATTCGAGTGACTCAAAGATGCAAACAGGACTTAATGTGGTGGATGAAACCAAACAGACAACAGTGGTCTTGCCCCTTCTGCCCAATCAACCCAAGGCCACTGTAACCACGAATGCCTCCCTAATGGGGTGGAGGGGGCTGTATCAGGGAAACATAGTCCAAGGTACCTGGTCAGAAACAGAGGCCTGATTGCATATCAGTGTCCCAGAACTGAGGGCGGTGTTTTTAGCGTTGCAAGCATTTCACTCTATCCTTCCTTCGGGGACTGTTGCAATTCAATCAGACAACATGTCATTGGTCCGGTACATCAACAAACAAGGAGGAACCAAATCCTAACCTCTATGTCGAGAATCTATGAGAATTTGGCAATGGGTGATAGCTTCCAACTGCTTTCTGATAGCAGTGCACATTCCCGGGAGCACCAACGTGATTGTGGACAAGTTGAGCAGATGCATTCTTCAGCCTCACAAGTGGTCCGTCAATCCTCTAATAGCGGCAAAACTTTTCAAATGCTGGAGTTGCCTTTCTGCGACCTATTTGCCTCTCCAATCAGTCACAAATGCTGCAACTACTTTGCCCTGATCCCCCCCCCGTCGGAGTCACCGAGGGACACTCTGGTTCATGATTGGCCCTCGGGTCTTCTATATGCCTTTCCTCATCTCCCTCTCATTCCCCTGTTCCTGAAGAAAGCCCTCCGATTGAAAAGCAAAGTGATCCTCATTGCCCCCTAGTGGCCTCGACAAGTTTGGTTCCCCTTCCTTTGGCCTCACCTTCTAGATCAACCATGGATCCTAGAGCTATCCCCAGACTTGATCTCACACCCACAAGGATTGATTCACCCAGACATCTCCAATGTCAAGCTTACAGCTTGGTTCCTTCACTTACAGTGATTGTCAGGCAGAGTGACCTATCTTCCCCGGTACGTAATAAGCTTATTGCTTCTCATAAATCATCCACCAGTGGGACTTATTTTATTTAGTTTTATTTATTTATTGACATTTGTTAACTGGTTTAGTCCAGCTGGGCTTGTGGCCCATTTTCAGTGGAGACCCGAGGAGAAAAGCTCCAAGAAACAATACATTTTACAGAAAAATGACACTATATATATTCATAGTATGTTAAGAAATTGTTAATACAATAATAATAGAAATTCAACCAGCAAAATGCACACTTGTAGTTATATCTATCCTACGTTTATAGACTAGAGATTTATTTACATATTTTACCACAAGAGTTTGGTCAATTAAAATGAGAGTAAAGTAGAGAAATATCTGCTGATAGAGGGACTATATTGTTGAGAGTGGGGTTACAGACATGGTTCTCAAGCGGAAGATGTTAGGTTGGGGCTTGATAAGGACAGATTTTGGTATTAAGAAGATGATGTTTGAGTTTTTCTTTAAAGTGAGATGGGTGAATGGTGGAACATATGTCTGTAGGAAGTTTGTTCCAAGTTTGGGTGATAAGAGTGTTTATATAAGAGTTTGCCTACTGCTTTTTTAGATTGGTAGGTAGTAAGAAGTTGCTGATTGGAAGCATGGAGAGTGCGAGAAGGTGTGTAGATAGAGATGAAGAAAGAGAGAGCGGGGCAAGATGAAGATTTGTAGAGAATGAAGTGTAGCATTTGAAGTTGTGATAGCAACAATAAATTGGGGAATTCAAGCCAGTGAAGGGATGAAAGGGCGAGACACTGATGTGTATTGTAAGTAGAGTTTGTGATGAATCTGGCTATCTTGTGGTAGGTTTGTTGGAGTTTGTTAAAGGTTGCTGTTTGAATGCTGGTGAATACAGGGGCAGCATAAAGAAGGGAGGGAAGGAGGAGAGCATGTCCAAGAGAGAGTCTAGCATTTGGAGTTAGAAATTTTTTGTTACGATAAAGTAGACCTAGTTTCTGGTTTGTCTTTTTTACACTTTGGAGAAGGTGCATATTAAATTTTAGTTCATCATCGATGATGACTCCAAGAAGTTTTGTGTGAGCTTCAGGTTTAATAGTTGTGTTATTAGAGGAAGTGATAGAAAAGGACGATTTGTGGTGAGAAAGAGAGTGGGGAGAAATAATAGTTTGGTCTTTTTAGGGTTGAGGATGAATAGGTTATTGGTTAGCCACTGTTCAGTAGCTAAAAAGGTTTGTTGAGTGAGTGCATGGAGTTCAGAGATGTTGCCTGAGATGGAGATGAGAGTGGAATCGTCAGCATATTAGCAGGGTGAAAGTCAGGAATGGGTATGGGGAGGGGGGAGAGGTTGGGGGGGTATTAGAGTGAAAGATGGCTACACCACCACCTTTTTTTGGGAATCTATCTGAGCGGTAGATATTATAGCCTGGTGGGAGAATTTCATTGTTAGAGATATGTGGCTTAAGCCAAGTTTCTGATAGTGGAAGAGATTCTCGATATGGATACAGAAGAAAAGCCTTGATCCTATTACAACACCTATTACCACCATCCTTGAATACTTCGCAAACTACTTGATTCAGCCGCAGCAGCCTCAACTATTCGAGTTCACTTGGCTGCCATTTGTAATTATCATAATGAATTTCAAAACCCTTCCCTTATGTCTCACAGACTTTGCAAAACATTCTTAAAGGGCGTCATCCATATTAAACCTCCTTTCAGAGAACCACTAGAACCCTGAGATCTCTCGTTAGTTTTACAAAATCTAACTCGACCTCCCTTTGAACCGGCATTTAATTGTGACCTAAAATCTCTTTCATGGAAGTCCCTTTTCTTGATAGCAATCACATCAGCCAGATGCATATCAGATCTTCAAGCCTTATGCATCAAGCGTCCCTGTCTTATTTTTCATAAGGACATAGTATCACTGTGAACAAATCCGTCTTTCTTGCCAAAAGTTATCTCAGATCTTTCCATTAACCAGACAGTTGACCTTCCAGTATTTTTTCTCCTAACCAGTGTAATAGAGGAGAGTATTGTCTTTACTCGTTATCTATCTGGAAATCAGATCAATTATTTGTGGCCTTTTCAGGACACAGAATGGGGTGCCCTGTTTCCAAAGTAACATTAGCAAAATGTTTGAGGAATTGCTCATTTATGACACAAATAACTTTTCACTGCTACATAGGGTCAGAGCCCCACTCTACCAGGTCAGTGTCCATTTCTGCGGCTTTTCATATTAGAGCCTCTTTGAATGACATTTGCGCAGCTGCAACTTGGCCAACCCTCATACCTTCATCACTCATTACAAATTAGACTTGGCCTCCAGAGTAAGAGCATCCTTCGGTACAGTGGTGCTCATGGATATCCTTCCATAACAGCCTCCCAGGAACAAAGGTAGCCTGGGACTCTGTCCCATCAGTAAGGAATGAATGAAGGTTAACAACATCAGATAAAGAAGTTGTGTCTTAACATAATGTTCCATCTATGTTGTTGATCTTCATTCATTCATTACTTCCCACCCTCCTTCCCCCTCCAAAGGCTCCTAGGGGATTGCATTGGCTTTTATGTCATCCAAATAGGTTCACTCTGACCAGAGACAGCCTCTGCTTTACTTTTATCTGGCAAACTTGATCTGAGGTGACAGGGAAGATGGCATTGTGGGTAAAACCTTAGCTCGAGAGTTTAGGGCTGGCGCGAGCTTGGTAAAAGGCCGGCTCGGTTCCGAGGATGGCACCGATTCCCATCGGTAATGAATGAATTAAGATCAACAACACATATGGAGCATTATGGTAAGACATAACTTCTTATTTCCTGAACATTTGCTGTAAATAATTTCCTTAATAATGTTGTAGAATCAAGATTATTGCAGTCTGTTTCTGGTAATTTTAAGTCCCCAGCCACTGTTATTTTTCCCTCATGTGTTTCATGCAAGAAATGTATGAATTCCTCTAGGTCATCTGCACTTGACTTTGGTAGTCTGTACACTCCAACAATTGGTATATGTTCCAGGGTTGTCTTCGTCACATTTACACAATCTGCAGTATTGGTGTAATCACTGAACATGTAATAATCACAGGTCTCATAACAATCTTTAATCCCTGTCATAACACTTACACCTGATTTGTTGTTAGAATGTCTGTGACAGTAAAAGCATTCATACCCTGACAGAACTGGTTTCCAGCCATTGTTCTCTAACCATGTTTCACAAACAATAACAGTATCGAGCTTATGGGAATGTAACATATTTTCCAATAAGAAAACTTTATTAATGTTCCTAACATTAACAACCATCAGAGATGCATCAAATGGTGTGAACTGTTAAATTTTCTACCTGGCAAAAATCCCGCCATGTGTTTGTCAAATACTGCAAAATATCTGCTGTAAAAATTCTCTTCCCTGATTTTGACAAATGCATGCCAACCTGTTTAAACACATTTACCCCAAATTAGGTTGAGATGCTCTACACATTCCTACTTTTAAAAATGGGACTTTTTTCATGTAGGTATTTACCCAAAAAAATCTTTTCATTCATGGTGACCTGACACTCCTTTCTGTATGTGATTTGTGAAAAATACGTACTAGCACCTGTACAAGTTATGCCATCTTAGAAGTCTGTAAAGTCCTTGTGGATGGCATCATTTGTACCAACATGAATAAAAACAGATCCATACTTCCTTACATTAAGGCGTTCTAAGGCCTTTCTCACATGCTCGATTTTTGCTCTTAGCAAGCATAACACTATTCAGTGGTAATTGTCTTCTGCAAATGTTAGTTCCTCTAATAACTAAATCGCAAATTACAAGAATATCTTTTAGACCACATCTGAAGAATCTTTGACTTCAGTAATTTGTTCCCTTTATCAGTTGTTAGAAAGGAATGATCTTCATCACCATTAGTCTTATTAATTCCACAGTTTTCATTGCTTATTATATTTGTAAGCATACAGATCTGAAGTAGTTGACTTCATTTGGTCATCAACCTGTGGGAATCAGATCCGAGACAGCAACTTCACCAGCATCTGATCCAAGCTCCTCCCCTTATCCATAATACCCCTCCATCTCCTTCCTTTCCTCAGATTTCATTTGCTGCAGCTTTGCCAAGCAGCGTGGTCTCACAGCTCCAGCGTGGTAGATGTTTTTTTCAGATAGTTTTGGGAGTTTGTGTTGCTGGTAGCAACAGGTAGGTTCCCTTTCCCTTGCATGACCTCCCCTTCGTTTTGCATCATGTTTTTTTTTTCTTTTTCAAAGTAAAAAAAAAAAAAGGAACAGTTTAGCGTAGTAGTTAGAGTAGGCCTTCCTATCCCTTCCCTTACTGTTAGTCAGTGGACATGTGTGTGTGTGTGTGTGTGTGTGTGTGTGTGTGTGTGTGTGTGTTAGTTACTATTACTAGTTACTTTTAAGTGAAAGTAATATGTTACTATTACTTATTACTTTTCTAAAAAAGTAATACGTTACTATTACTAGTTACTAACTAAAGTAACTAGTTACTGTTAAGTTACTTTTATATAAGTACAGTTTATCAATTCTCATGTTCAGATTTACTCACACAGTACTTGTGTGTGAGGAATGCATGGTTATTGCACATGACTACGAGTGTATTAAAGTTGTATACACAATGCTACAATAATGATGAATAGCATTTTACAGTTTACAAAGTCCCACAGACTAGTCTTTATAGTCAGCGAGTCAAAATTTAATACTTAAACCAAAGTACGCACAGCCAGCAACACAAGACCCATAACAAGTTACAACCCATCAAATTTTCAACAATGTACATTAGGCTAATCTGCTAAAACAAATGCTGAGGACGCAAAAATGCATACAGAAAATGTCATACAAGTTGAACAAGACTGTTAACACAACAACATCAACCAAAATATCATTTTATATAATGATTCACAAAGACTACGCATTTCTGTTGGCTTCAAAGAAGGAGCAAATTTTCAGTGTTCATCAGTGAATCTATTTCTTCTTGCAGTCAGCACTTGTCCACCAAGACTGAACAGGTGTTCAACAGATGCAATAGATGGCAGAGCTGTATTAGTGGTCAGAAATATCTTCTCGACTACAGGGTAATTATTGAGAAGATATTTATCTGGAAGAGTCAGCCAGTTACATGTCCATCTGAGAAGATATGCTGACATTGTCTGGCGTCGACTCTCTGAAGCTGAAGAAGCTGTCTTTGGCAGTTAATGCAGAAGCTTCAGATGACCCATGTGCAGGTTCATCCACTTTCTGCATGGCATCAAGGAGCAGAGCCACTTTCTGCATGGCATCAAGGAGCAGAGCCTTTCCTCTGAGTTTCTGCTCTTCATTGTCCATCCATCTCAAATGGAACTGTGGATGCACTATGCTAGCCAGAATGAGCTGTTCATGCTCTAGAAGGTGATTGAATCGAGCCTCAATGCCTTTAAAAAGAGCATCAACTAGTGGCACAACAAGCTTTACAGACTGCCTGACTTCAGACAGCTTGTTTTTCAGGCACGTAATGGTGGGGATCAGGATTCCTTGAAGCTTTTCAGCTTTGAGTGCAGGATGTTAGGAGCCATTGCCATGGGCTGCATTGCTTGCACAAACTCCGCAACAAAGGTAATTTCTGCAAGCATGAAGATGACAATTCCAATATGTTCATATATCTCATTCAGCAAGCTTTCACCCTGAGTTGTAGTGAGGTGAATTCTCTCCATTGCATAGAAAGTGGGATTCCATTGTGTTGCATTGGGAATAACCAATGCCAGATCACACTTATTTCAAGCCACCTCAGCAGCTTGGGTGCTGTGACTAGCCTTGTTCCAAGCAGCATAGCATTTGGCCATGATGCTTCCCATGATCTTTTTATACTGTGCAGCATTACAAGCAGATTCAGCATCTTGCATGGCAACTAGATTCAATGTGTGTGCTGCACATCTCAGATGGGGAGGCAGTGAATAGTTTTCCTTGCTTTGCCCTGACTTACTCAGCATGGCTGTCATGCTGTTGTAAATCACTTCACCACCATCATCCTCATCTTGGGACAAAATGCTTGTAGTCTCAGATCTCTCACATTCTGAGAATACAGTGAAAGCCTTTACAAAATTGCTGTCATTTTCAGTAATTGTTGCACACACCTTTTGATCTATCTTGTACCTGATGGGAATGCTCTCAAGAGTTGATGCTATGAGATCATATGTATGCCTTCCCTGTAATCTGCAGCATGACAAAGCAGCTGACTTTCTTTGAAGTGTGTTACAGTTGATCCAGTGGGTGGTGACACGAAACTACGATTTGATAGGTCCAAATGTCAGCTGTAGTGTGCTGCATAATATCAACCTTCATGCTGGAAGAAGCTGCAAGCATGTTGTTATCATTCATAAGCATATTTGTGTTCTTTTCTGTAAGATCATATATCTGCCAAATCTCTGGTTTTTTGCTTAAAGTGAAATCACTGTCTCAAAACAAAATCTTTCTCACTGCATCATTATTAACACCACACACAAGCTTGTCTTTTATCAGCTCATCTCTCAGATCACCAACTCTGCACGTTTTTGACTTGTTTCTCAAGTCAGTTATATATGCTTCAAAAGTTTCACCAGGCTTTTGGTCTCTTGTGTAAAATAGTGCCTTTCCACTGTAATATTCGTTTGAGAGTTGCATATTTCTCTAAATGTACGTTTTAAGCACTCAGAGTCTTCCCATGTTTCAGCCTGTATTACAGTATGGCAGTCTTCCCCCTTCTCTGCATAAACAGCAGGTGCATATACAAATGGATATTCTCTCTCAATGGCTTTTGAACCAGATAAATTGAGCAGAATAAATGCTTTTGTATGTGCATCTTTATCAGAAAAAGCAGCCTGTATGAAAATATCATATTCCTGCTCAAACACTCTCCAGTTTTCAGCAATATTATTATCAAACACAATGGATAAGGTCTGTGAAATCTCTCTGCCATGCCAAATAAGTGTCAAACATACACCAAGTACTTGTAATTATATTCAGCTGTACAACAGACACTCTGAAATAACTGTACTCTTTGAAAAGACTGTACTGTAATACTGCACACACACTTTAGATACTTTGAATAGCTTTAGTTAATGTGAAAAGTAGTACATTGTGAAAAAATACAGTTGTTTTCTCTTTTTTGAACATTTTATATAATTCTGATATTGTTTAAGATGTTTTCGTAATTATTTCAAGAACTTTTTCAGTATGTTGCAATTTTGAACATTTTGTTTAATCAGTAATTTGTTTGGAATGCTTTGCTTTATATTCATTGAGGGAAAAATCATTTAAATGAGTTTAAGAACCTGGAAATATTTTCTGACCTGTTTACGAGTCATTTGAACCAGTCTTGTATATTTCTCCATTTCTGACTGTGCCTCATGGTTTAAGAAGTTTTGACTTTGGATCCCATTCGGAGAATGTCACTCGTCTTGTGTATTCAAATAAGATGATGAGGATGGGTGTTCATTTAAGATATTTATTACACACAAACACATCAGGATGGATGACTGGAACATAAAATTTATGCAAAATAGCTAACTGACTGCTATACACATACATGCTTTCACTCCAGCTGCTTACACAAAATGGCACTCTGCTTGCATGTGCTCAGTACTTTCTGTGCATGTGCCCATGAACTACATGGCTTTAAAAGTACAATGCACACACTATGATCTACACTCCCTATGTTTGAGTGGGTTTCCTCAGGGTGTTCCGGTTTCCTCCCACATTCCCAAGACATGCTGCAGGTGGATTAGACAGTCTAAATTGGCTTTAGCTGTGAGTGTGTGCATGCGTGTGCCTTCTGAAGAAGGTTGAAAGCTGGGCTGACAACTCAACAGTGTAAAACTCCACTGCCACTTGTTCTGCAGACCGATGATCCACCATGGTGATCCCTAACGGGCACAGCCGAAAGGAGAAGAAGACGACTAGTCTTTATAGCTAGAGAGTCACAGATAATAATTAAACCAAACCAGCCAACAGCACAAGACCTATAAAAACCTATCACATTTTATCTATTTTCAGCAACTAAAAATCAAAACTTGAAAAGAATTTTAAATAGAACATAAAATATTGTCGGGACAAAAACTGGTTTATCATAGATCCACTTGAAGTGTCCTGCTTGGTGCAGTGGATTGGGGCATCGACTGCTCAACTGATGAGTTTGATTCCGACTGATGGTAGTATTAAGAACCAGTGCCATTTATTATACTGCAAGGTAAAAATATGATCTCTGGCAGGCTAGAATTGTCCAGTGTTAGGAGATGTTTTAGTGGGTGGGAGTCCCACAGTACCAGGGCAGGGCTGCAGTCTGGTCATCATTAGCTTTCACCTCCTTGCAGTGCTAAAAAAAATGAAGTAAATTTTGCTCATGACTAATTCTAATGATCTATTATGAATGCTACGTGCTGTGAGTTCTGCCAACATTATGTGTAATTTTTTATCCAGATTTCCACTTCAAAGTGTCTGTTACCTCCTAACATCCGATTACTATTCATAGTAATATAGGGACCCCGGAAGTTTTGCATCCCTCTTTAGGAGGCTATGTCACCCATGTTGAGAACCACTGGTTTAAGCAAAAGTAACTCATAAGTAACTAACATTTAAGTTACTAGTTACTAAAAAAAGGTAATATGTTACTATTACTAGTTACTATTTTGAAAACGTAACTAGTTATATTACTAGTTACTAGAAATTGTAATAAATTACAGTAATATATTACTTATTGTAATAGATTACTCCCATCACTGGTGGTCGGGCAGGTTAGGGCTTGTGCCTTTTGCCTTTAACCTTATTTAAAAAAAAAAAAAAAAAAAATGGCCGATCAGCAGTCTAAGCTGTTTTTCAGGAAATGCACAGTGTGGCAATAAGTTATCTCTGGCTGATGGCCACACACGGTGTGTGATGTGTTTGGGGGCCTCCCATCTTTTGACTGAATGTGCAGTTTGTGTGGGGGTTTAACCCCAGGGCTCTGAAGGATCGCAGGGCAAAACTAATTCTTAAAAGGGCTTCTTCCTGCTACAGAGGCGGCTGCCTCCATTTCTCTTACGGTCATGGCTGTGACTGCTTCTTCTTCTTCAGACACAGTCTCTTCCCCTCCCTCCCAGGCTGGGACTCAAAATTCCTACTCATAAGTCTGCAGATAGGGCTCATAGGAAAGGGAAGGATAAAGACAAACATAAAGAAAAAGAGAGAGACAAGGGGAGGAAGAGATCCCCAGACTGATTGGATCCGGTGGGTCCTCCGAAGCAACAGGTAGTTACTAGACCAGTTTCTCCTTGGCTCTGCTTGCCCAGATTCTCACTAGAGCTGGAGGAGCCTAGACCTTCTTCCAGGGCCTCTGCACATTGATCCTCTCAGTCGGCATTGGTGGCCTTGTTGCGTTCCACCAGAAGTTTGAGCAAGTCAGATATGAACATAAGGATGGGAAGGCTCATTCGCACCCTGATTCATATGGGAGTCTTGCCAGCCCCTCGCTTCCCTTTTTTGCCCCGATATCTCCTTCTCCAGTCTGACCCCCGGTATCTGAGTTTATGGATCCGAGAGGTCCCAGAGTCAGGGGGTCTGCGCCAAATGTACTGAGTACCTCGACCCCGGCCGTTACCTTGAGTGTGTCGGACCTGACTAGTTCGGATCCGAGTGGCTTGCAGAGCCAAAGCCTGGCCATCGGATCCGAGGGGTTGGGCCTTTCTCCTTTGACGACAACTTTGTCAGGTCAGGGCCCTCTCCTCGGTAACTCAGTACTGGCAGGCTCGGCTCCGATCCTCCTGTCGTATCTGGGGAGAGCAGCTTCCTTATTAGTTTCCCGGGAGGCTCACTCTCCCTTGGCTTTCAACGTGGTGGGAAGGGTTCTCTCCAGTGGATCGAGGCCCCTGACCATCTCCTCGGATTCCGCCCTGACTCCCTCGCCTCTGGGTGCGTCTTCAGCCATTTTGCCCATGCAGGGACAGCCCATACTCGATGTGCCCCAGACTATTCCCCTCGAGGAACCACAGGTAGTTTGCAAGCCTTCTCCAGAGAGCCCCACCAAAGAGGTTACTCGCAAATGAACATGCAAAAGGAGGCACTTGGACTCCTCTCCAGAGTCCCTCACTGAGGGCACTGATTTGAAGGAAGGGGAAGGTTCCCCCAGATCACCCCCCCCAACGATGTCTCCTTTGGAAACATCATGGAAATCCTGTGGCAGTGGGGGGGGGGTCCACCCCCAAACCTTCCTTGGATGAGTCGGTGTTTCTGGAGGCCTTCGGCACAGGACTGTCTACCTCCTGGGTGTCCCATACCCCTCCTGCGGATCCCTTGATGGACCTTATTACCACCCGGGCATGGAAGGAACCGAACCCTGTGGAGCCAATCCTGAAGCATCCCGACAAGATTTTAAGTCCTTCTGCAGACAGACCCAGTTAGAACAAGGGTTCCCCAGTGGATGCCATGGTGGAAGTAGCTGCCACTAAGAAAGAACTAGCCCAGGAAAGTTCTACGGTCCATCCCCCCCCCCCCCGACCGAGAATCCAGGACGATGGATCATCTAGGAAAGCGGACATATGCTTCAGCCACCTTTTCTATAAGGGCGCTGAATTATTTGGCCAACATCACTCGACTACACCACAACCTGGTCAAGGAGCTAACTGAATCACCCCCGGAGTCCATGTCACTGGAGAATAAGCTCATATTCTCCACGCGAATGGCCACTCTTAAAGCGGTTTCTAACATATCCATGCATCTCCTTTCACATGCCACTGAAGGAGCGGCGAGGGTGGCCGGGTCCGGGCGTTGCCATGAGGCGACACGCCTGGCTCAGGCTATGTCACTTCATGGAAGCCTTTAAGGCGTCTTTCATGAATGTCCCTTATGATGGTTCTTCCTTGTTCGGGAAGATGGTTTGCGACACGTTGAGCCAGATTGAAAAGGATGGGAAGACATTGTCTGCCATTGGGATCTGCTTCTCTAACCCCCAAAGATCTTTTTCCAGGAATCAGCTGGGCCAAAAGAAGATGCGGTTCCGGAAGTTACAATATTCCCGGGACACTCAGGACTCATCTTCCCCCAGAGGCAGAGGGGGACCAGACAGATGCTGGCCCAGAGGCCAACAAATTTCGGGCCTCAAGAACCATTCTCGGACAGGCTTGCGCAGCAGCCCCGAGGGGTTGCCTGACTGCTGTGCTCTGGAAGCAGTCAGGCGTCACCTTTTGTTGCACCTGACAGTATGGGAGTCCATGTCAACAGACCGTTGGGTGCTTCAAATCATATCCAGAGGCTGTACCATCCCATTTGTGGTTCCTCCCATTCCTCCAAAACACCTCCCGGATGTTCCACCCACGCAAAGGGAGGCGGCAGCACTTGAAATAGAAAAGCTGCTAAGGAAACGAGTCGTCCAGCTTGTTCCCTGAGATTAATCCGGATCAGGCATCTGTTCCAGGTTCTTTTTGGTGCCAAAAAAGACGGGGAACCTAAGGCCTGTTCTGGACCTTTCCACCCTAAACCTGTCAGTTGTCAAAGAGACGATTTTCTTCGTGTTTCACTATTGGGTCATCACATTTGGGTTATCCCTGCCAGCCCGAATACCAGAGGCTTAGTATTTCTGCGTCGGTTGCTGTTGCTTCAGGACTGACGTCAGTAGTATAAAGTAAGGCACCCGATGCCATCACATCAGTCTTTCTTGCAGTGGAGCCCAAAGCAGAAGCAGTTCGCATGAGTGCCGGTCGGCCGCCACCCGAGTTTCATCTTCCGAACTGAAGCTGAAGTCTTCTAAAGCTAAGTACCCCGTTTTGCATACTTTTTTCTTGCACTAACCGATCTCAGAAAAAGTTAACAGTTGTCTCGCCTGTGGAAAGCAAATACCACACTGAGACTTTCATTCTTACTGCGTCACTTGCTTAGGCCCAGACCACCGCATATCTGTGTGTACAATGTGGATTTTTATTAAAATTGACATTAGTTTGATCCACAGTTAGTTCACCTTATCTTTAGTATATTTTGATTATAGTTTGATCCTAGTTCTTTAGCATTAAAGTTAGAGGTAGTGAGTAGGAGTGGTCATATATGTCATTTACATTTTCTGTATATTTGTGTGTACAGGTGTGAATTTTTATTAATTTTAATTTTATTTTGTCATCTAATATAATGTAATATATTCATTGTGTTTTAACCATTAAACTCTTCTGAGTTAAGTGAGTCGTTGACCTATACCAGACGTTTGTAGGAATATACACACTGTGTTTGTAGTGAGGTTTATCTATTTTATTTTATTGTATGTTTAATGTAGAATGGTTATTATCCCTGATTGGGTTATTCTTTATGTGGGTATTTTGGATGTTGTTATCGGGTTTGAACAGTGATGGGAGGGGATAGCATCTCCCTCAGGCTTATGTGACATAGTAACAGCACTGTGTAAACACATAGTCCGATTTTTATAAACAAATATATGAAGCTAAGAACCCCAGTATGTCATTTACTGGAACTGGTTAATACCATCTATGGTAAGGTAATAGATATAAGTCAAAATCTAGACATTTCCTTCTCATTTGGAAAATTTGTATTGGTAATTATTTTTACATATTTTGACATCCTTGTAGAATGGGTTTGTAAATACTGTATTATGGTTATTTGCTACACAGGTATGCATATAATTATATGAGTCATTATTTTCTATTCAAGTGTCAATGTTTTTTCATACATCGTTGTAGGAGGATTTGTAAACACTGTGCCATTGTCTGTTGTTACATTTACATGCATATAATGATCCAAACCCATTTTAATGCATTTTAAAACTGTTTTTGATTTGTTTAGTAAGGATCAAAATCTGTCTAGTTGCCAGGTGAAACTTAGGTTATCCCATTTGTACTACCATCTTTGAGTTTTTGATTATAGTGTTTAGCGTAAGGATGAAGGCAAGTGGTTTCGAATAAATACAGGAACCATGTGATTTTAAAGTTGTATTTAAATCACGTGATTGAATTTTAATTTGTTCTTTCGTTTATTCTGAAGAAGTCGGTTGATTCCGACGAAAAGCCTGTTGGATCGAGCTTAAATAAAGTACTTATCTTTTGGATTATTGTCCGTGATTTTGGTTCTTTGAATTTCGTTACTGTGCACTTCGGTTAACCGCTGGTCTGGAATGCATCTAGTTTGGTGTTTACACATTGTTTAATACGCTGTTTTTTGGTTTGTAGGCCCAGACCACGACATCCCCTGGTGTCAACACCAGATCTATACACCATTGGGCCCTAATTGTAGCTAGATATTTTCGCTTACAGTCTTCGAATTCCGATATGGCTTCGGTAAGCCATCTGACAGCAGATCTTCTGAAAAAACGTAAAGATAAAGACAGATCGCACAGGTCCAAACCTAGCGACGACGCGTCCGTTAACTCATTCACTCCAGCGCAGCTCAGAAAAAGCTGCCTGCTTAATTCCACCATAGGAACAACAGTGCAGCCTGAGCTTATTTTCAGAAAATCCATTTTAATACCATACAGAAAACAAATGTTCATAACTCTTTAACTATAAGAGCTAGACTAAAAATGTAAATGTGAAGGTTGTTCAACAGACACTGACCTTTCCAACAGTGTAAATGTTGATAGCGCATATCAAAGTCGTTATTAAATATTTGGCAAGGAATGATGATATTGTGCATATTTTCTACCTTTTTGGAAAAGCAAAGCACAATTTCTTGGTCAATGTACCATGCAGACCCATACAATTTGAATTTAGTCTGTTAGTATGAATGTCAGCTTTAAAATGATACCTTAAGCATTACTTTGTGATGCTCTTTTCTTGAGATATTCACAGAAATATGATTAATATATTATTTCTCATAACTGATAATGCATAATATCTCATCACCTGTAACAGACAGAGCCTACGTATCAGTATAGAAGTTGTGCATCTGAATGCCAGCTTCAAAATGATGCATCATTTGTGTGATCGCCATGCTCCCTTGCAAAGATATGGGCATAATAATGAGAAGTATTGTGATATCTGTACATGTGTACAGTGCACAGACACAGTTCTTTTACCATGTTGTAAGGAGTAACACTGTCTTCAAAATGAACTTGGTACACTGACATGCTCCCTTGCAAAGTTATTTACCAAAATATGAAAAAAATCATAATTTCCATAACCTAAGTCCTAAACAAACTTTGATATCTGCACATGAGTACAACATACAGGCACCATTCTTTTACCATGTTGGAACCAGCAATACTGTCTTCAAAATAAGGTATTATTTGGTACATTCAGATGCTCCCTTGCAAAGTTATTTACCAAAATATGAAAAAAAAATCATAATTTCCATAACCTAAGTCCTAAACAAACTTTGATATCTGCACATGAGTGCAACATACAGGCACCATTCTTTTACCATGTTGGAACCAGCAATACTGTCTTCAAAATAAGGTATTATTTGGTACATTCAGATGCTCCCTTGCAAAGTTATTTACCAAAATATGAAACAAAAAATCATAATTTCCATAACCTAAGTCCGAAACAAACTTTGATATCTGCACATGAGTACAACATACAGGCACCATTCTTTTACCATGTTAGAACTATCAATACTGTCTTCAAAATGAGGTATTACTTGGCACACTGACATGGTCCCTTGCAAAGTTATTTACCAAAATATGACAAAATCATAATTTTTATAACTCGAGTCCTAACAAAACCGATATATGTACATGTGTACAGCATTCAGAAGCAGTTGTTTTACCATGTAGACACATATGCTTGTAAATGTACACATTCTTGGTGTAGCCAACATACTGCTGAATGGGTACATGTAAAGAGAAAAAGCAAGGTAAGGACCGCCACTCCATTAATGAACCCAAGATAGGCATGGGACTTCATTGGTGAGGAAGGCCATCTGATCTGTCCGATAGCTGTGCTAGCTAACCAGTCAGACCGCTGATACCACTGCAGTCTCACATCCTCCTTCAGTGTCAGCAGTCTGCCTCACCTATGCTTTTTCTCTTTACATGTGTCCATTCAGCAATGGGCCTAAGGGATCAAGTTCTGTATTAGTAAGCCCTTCCTGTCATATAAACTCTACACATGCCTGATAAAAGCAGAATAAAAAAGAAGTACTGCAGGATGGATATTGACATTAGATTGTACATGCCAGCACTCTCCTGAAACAGTTTGTTCTTTCTCAGCATCTTCACCAGCTCCTTAACACAGTCATTTGCCAAACTCAGAAAAATATATTCTACACAACACATTTCATAATAGAGTTTTACTTACCATACTGGTCCCCACTTGGTTATGGGTGTTTTCCATTCTTCTCACAAGCTGCATGTTACCAATCCTGCATAGCTCTCCTCACGCCATTGTGGAGGTCAGTCAAGAACAATGCAATGCCCTCCTCAGTTAGGTGAACATCTTCCGTGGTGATGCTGTCATGGCAGATTGTAGATCCACCGACCCTGTGCATCAAGCCATGCAGGAACCCATTCTGTAAACGTCTGGCCTTGTGAACTGCCCGTTGACTGTTTGCTGTTTTCCATATCTGTCAAGGAATTATATCAGACCACACAAAATGACAATGGCCACCACAACTGCAGGTGTTCAAAAGTTGCTGTGATTTGAAACCGTGGCCTTCCGAGTGGTTGACTGAAGACATAATTTTCTTCAATGTGCAGCATAAGAATGTCGGGCTCAGGGTAGATGGAACAATTCTCTTCCAACAACTGCAGTACTCCACTCCAATGCATACCTCTTCTTGCAATCCAGTATACCTTCACGCTGGATGTGGGGAAGCTCAAGTTGTACTCGTTTTCAGTTACAGAGGCATGGCTGGCAGTCCAGTGAATGTAGGAATGGCCACATACCCACACTCTTACTTGTCACTCTCCTGCTCATGAAGCCATGTCAGTAGGTGGACGAAACTGCACAGAAAGGACAATGCAAGCAGATTACTACTGATGTTTGACAGATGTATTGGAAGATGTATTGGAAGACTACACATATATGTATATCAATAGCATTGCCTGGTTAGCTCATCCAAATCTTGACTCCTATCCACAGTAGCATTATTCCTTTGATAAGGTACATAACTGGTGATGACGATGCAGAGGCATAAGCGCTTGGTCAGTAACTGACAAGGGGCACAATCACTAAAATTACATGTTTCGGCAAACGACCCATCAGTAGCACTTCCTAGTATGTGCAACCACTAAATGAAGCAGTTACCCAAGCAACCCCTTGAATAAAATGTTGATGTATGCACAAGCACCAGAATGAAATATTTCCCAAATGAACATCCAGTCACATTTCCTGCCTTGTACATGCATCATAATAAAACATACAGCCACGACTTTGAATAGCTGATCGCAAAGTGAAGTAATCAGTCTGGCAAGATATATACATGCACATCTATCTCTATTTATATCTCTCTCTCTGGATATATATATATATGTATATATATGTATATATATATATATATATATATATATATATATATATATATATATATATATATATACACACACACACACACACACACACACACACACACATATGAAGAAAAAAAATCAGGGGTTTCAGAGGGTAGGTCATTGATGAAGAATGAGGGGGCTGGCTTGCAATGACTTCAGCAGAGAAAAAAAACAATCTGGCATGTTCATTCATCAAAGTGATAACGACTTCTGCTTATGTGAATAACCGTGACAGCAGCTGAGACTTTTACCAGAAAAGTGATAATGACTCACTGCTATATTGTAACTGCACTTATTGCTAATGTGATAATGACCTGCCTTTCATTACTGCAAAGCTATGCATGTTCAGACAAAGGTGATAATTGCTGCACATAACCTGTTGAGTAGGCATTCGTTATATTACCTTGAGCAGCTGTTATGTAACACAGACTCATTATCAGTAAGGATAACATTTCCTGGTATGTGCAACCACCAGCATGAACACTTCAGCCAAGCAACCCCTTCAGTAGAATATTGAGGTATGCACAATCACCAAAATTAAACACTTCCCCAAACGAAACGTCTGTAACATTTCCTAGTATGTACAACCACCAAAATGAAGCATTCACCCAAGCGACCCCTTCCATATAATGTATGCACAGGCACCGGAATGAAAGATTTCCCCGACACAATTGTTCAGTAACATTTCCTGGTATGTACAAGCACCAAAATGAAACAAACCCCTAATGTTCTGGTGGAAAATTGCAGCACATTATCTGTTGAGTAGACATTCATTATATACCTGGTGCAGGTGTAATAGAAGACAGAGTCATTACAATCTGTTAGGACAAAGACCAGAGTAATTCAGTCAAAGTAGTACAGCAGTTATACCTTACTGAGCATTGGATACACCATGGAACACAGTGAAGACTGTCAAAAGTGGAGAAAATATGGGACAACAGTGATGTTGCAAAGAACTGGACGTCCCTCCACAGTTGATGAAAAGACGAGATGAAAACTGGTCAGGGAGGCTGCCAAGAGACCTACAGCAACACTGAAGGAGCCGCAGGAATTTCTGGCAAGTACTGGTTGTGTATTCCATGTGACACCAATCTGCCGTATTCTCCAAATCCAGGGCAGTGTTTGCCTCTGCAGTCTTGCAGGGCATCCTAGCTAGCCCCTAGTTTCCTTGACTGTCTCCACCTATGTCCTCAGCTTTGGGAATCAACCCAAATGTGATGACTGCAACAGTGAAACATGAAGAACATAGTACAGTTGTGTACACTTACGATCAATGTAGATGTTTGAGTGTATTCACTGTTGCAGTCCTGGTTTCCCTTCCTTCATCCCCCTTCCTTCTCTTTCCTTACAAGGGACATATCGGTATTTACTTTCTACTGGTGGGGTTCTTCCACCAGAACTTGGCTCCTTCTTGGGGGCTCCCGACAGGTTAGGGTAAGAAAAACTGATGTAATGGCGTCGGCTGCCTTACTTTATACTACTGACGACCTGATGTCAGTCCTGAAGCGACAGCAACCGATGCAAAAAATACTAAGCCTCTGGTATTCGGGCCAGCCGAGGGCTACCCTGGCAGGGATAACCCCAAATCTGATTACTGCAACAGTGAATACACTCAAACATCTACATTTATGGTAAGTGTACACAACTGTACTTTGTGCGTTGTGTATATGTATATACATAAAAGCCTGAGTATACGACTAAAACAAGGGAGGACCAATCATGTCAGTGAGGCCTGGGACACAGTTCACTCTTTTATAAGAATGTGGAGAAGTTCTAAGTCCTGACAGTGATATACTGTGTAACTGGACAGCTTTTTCAAGAACACTTCGTACTATAGAACAACCTAAGTCAAAATTACTACCAAAGCACATGTAAAAGAAAAAAGTCTAAATGTTAATTGATATGCCAAAGAACATATTATCAGTTTGTGTAAAAAACATTAACTACTGCTAATTAAGATTGTTTTAGAAAAAAAGTTTCTAATTCTACTGTGGCAATAAATGTAAAGTAGTTATAATGCAACCACCATTCCTAACTATAAGTAATTATGCTTTTACGTTTAAGTTAGCAATATGTAAATTTAAAACACAAAACATGGTCCTTCACCATTATTTACTTGAAATAGTTAAATTCCACATCTTGTACTTCAACATTCAGATTCAGAGAGAACCAACAAATTAAACAAAGATGACAGCCCACCTGATGTTTATGCAAAGGAAACCAAATGCAATTTTCACCAGAGCTTGTTTATTTACTGCCTATTCTGCAACAATAACAAAAATGAAACAGCTGTTGAAAATAAACAAAATGAATTACCCTTATATTCTGGCAATCCAAAATACCTCTCTCAGTTTGTCTACCATATTCTGTCATACAGTATGCCTCCTACTAATGTACTTTTCATTTTCAATCTTCATTACCTTTACCTCTTCATAATTATATAGCAAAACATACTTTTGTACACAGGAGAATCAGATTTCAGCAGTACTTTTGCTCTGTTAACAAACAAATAAACAAATTCTGCATTATTCCCAATGAAACCAAAAAGCATTCTAGTGAAAGGAAAGCATATGCAAAGACCGTCACAGAATGCCAAAAACAAACCAAAAGTAGCCGAATTCAAGACAGGACTTTTCGGAAGTGATCGCCAGTTACACTAGCTGAATAAAATGATGTGGCCAATTCAAAAACAATTGCAGCAAGAAGATAACTCTGCTTAATAAAGACTTTGAAAATAAACTAAGAAAGAAAACTTTGATGAAGGAAAATAGAGCAAAAAGTTTCAGGTACCATGAACTAATAAAAACAACAATGTTTGACTTCCCAAGCTCAGTTTACTAGTAGATTATGTAACTATTAAGTTAATGCTTAAGCAACAACAGAAACTGTACTTCTTTTTCCATAATCAATCTTTATTATTTTTCTGAATAAACTAACAATATTACATAAACAAACCCAAAAAAAAAAATAAAACAAAGCCCAAATGCTACTACAAAATATATACACTATATACATGAATGCTTCCATCAATTAAACAAGATCAATCTAAACAGATAATTGATGCTAAACACAGATATACGCTTACATGTCCAGGGGTTAAAGTGGATTAGAATCTTAAGCCAACAGAATATTAAAATTTTTTTCCCATATTTTCAGATTATATATGTTTTTCCTATGATCCTTAATTAATAATTTATGAGCTAAAATATGTTTCATCGCTAATCCTTTAAAGTTATCCCATGAAGTTTGGGATGGGTTCAACCAATTTGTAGCTATATAAAGTTTCATTAGCAAGAAAATATTTATCAGTATAATTATTTGGGATTTATCCAAATTATTCGGAGGAATATGTAGAATCATAAATTCCCAGGAAAGTGTAGAATGTTGGTAACCCATCTTTTGTAACTGAATTTTTAGGGAATTCCAAAGTTTGTATATGCATTTACAGCTCCAGAACATGTGTAAAAGGTCAGCCACTTGATCCTTACAGTATGGACATTTAGGCGAATTTTTAGAATTGAATTTATGCAAGCTAAGACGAGTATAGTAAGCATTATTAAGAATCATTAATTGGGTAAATAATAACTTCTGAAGAGATATTGATTTTATAGTTAAATTAATTGCTTTTAATATTTTATTATCTTATATCAATATTTGTTATCAAAATATTGGAGGGAAAAAATACCATTGATAGAAGAAACTGTACTTCTAAAGTTAATCCAAATTGCATAGCCATTCAAACAGTAAGCTTCCTGGTTGAAGCTCAATTAGGCCGTGCAGTTGTAGCTGCACAGCTAAAATAAACCCGAAGAGAATGTCAATAAAAAGTCAGTCGTCTGTCTGACAAGTCACAGTTGTGGATTTTCCAAGAGTCCCAGAAATAACGTGTAGACCCAAAACAACAAACTCCTGCTAAGGCCTACTCTCATCCTTTCCTACTTACTTCTTATCCAGCCACTGATATGAAGTACACAGCAACTGCAGTCAGTAACTGTTTTTCTAACATTAAACACTGCAGAATTCACCAAAAAGGCTAGGCCTCATAATATACCTCAGGCTGCATAACACACATAGGACACTTAAAACACAAGACAGCTGTCTAGTCCCAGTGTTAGTATCACAGCGGAGACTAAAATGCAACCTGCTACAGTTACGAATGACTAGAAAAAAATTAAAATGCTGACAAGCCAATCACAATCAGACAGCTACAGACAGTCTTTCACCACAGCAGTCCTTTTTGTTGAACCACTGGGATGACAACTGTCAGACATTAACTTACAAAGCGTTCAAATGGAAAAAGCAAACTTTGCTTAAACAGTTTATACATTGAAATTTCAAGACTAGGCCCGGTTTAAACCTTTT
The DNA here is from genome assembly GCF_019279795.1 of Protopterus annectens. Lineage (NCBI taxonomy): Eukaryota > Metazoa > Chordata > Ceratodontiformes > Protopteridae > Protopterus > Protopterus annectens. The sequence continues at coordinate 1,373,613,313 of NC_056728.1, read as the reverse complement.
TTTTTTTTCAACGGCTACCTTGATGACAGTGCAATCACAGCAAAATTCACAGTAAGCAAGGGTTGCGAGCTATAGACACCATATTTAGCGTATACCGATGGCCGGATCTCCCAAACCATAACCCGGTCAACATTCAAGACCCCCAAATACTTGGAAGTGGCAACTGGGAAACAGTGGGCCGGTGCAGGGGTGGGCTATATATCTCGCCCTCACCGTTGGCAGCGTCTCACTTTCCCAGAGAGTTTAATTTCATGGCGGCCGCCATCATCCGCCTCATGCAGTCCACACATACCATCCGATTTCCAGCCCACATCCAGCCACGGCCCCTCTCTGAATTCTGTAAAATCATCTCACCTTTATGTTGGGACATCCTACAGACGCAAAGACAGCCCTTCCCTGGGCTCTGTAGTACAGCACTCGCAGCACCTCTCAAAAAAGGAAATGCCCCACTACGTTTCTTGGCTCTTCTCATGAAGATGGGCTTGTTCCAGCTCAAAACTCAAGGAACTGAAAGTGCTACTACACTACTAACACTGCTGCTGTATCTTAGTGCCTCCGTCGGTAAGTGTTTTTTTAAAAAAAAAAAAAAACATTTTATAGACTTAAACAGTAAAAATAATTGCTGCCATGGGATCACTCGGTGTCACTCCTCACTCACATAACCTGTCCCCTTTGTACAGAAAATTAGCCAATTTTCTCAAAAACGTCAAATATAACCATATGGCGACTCCATGCTGAAAAATAAGTTGAGAAGGTAACTGACAAACTTCAGGTACTTTCTCAACTTATTTTCTAACATTGGAGCTAAAACACAAGTATAAAGTTACTTGCGCTTGTGGAAGACACTCTGGTGTAACTATAGAATTCCTAGCGTCTCAGTGAGTGCTCGGTTGTAAGTGCAGTGGCGCCATGTGACGGTACTCGGGGTTAATGAGTTAAGCTAGTCGTCAGTTCTCCGGTCCTCAGTGAGGCGCTTTCGCAGCCCCTGATGCCCACTTCTGTGGATTCGCAGGCCGCTACCGAGACCCTTTCGGAGTCCGGTATGTTGCAAAACATTTCTTCGACTAAGGATCCTGCGGTCGTCTCTAACTTGGATGGGTCTGGAGCTGCTGACCAGGCACCGGCTACCAAGGAAGTCCTTCACACTACCGATTCTCAACTCAAACCAAAGACTTCTTTCACGACTACCGTTCTTTCGAAAACTACCGAGTTTCTTAGGCCCAGGTTACAAAACACACCCAAGAAAACGATGATCCAATCTGACACCTTCTTCCTTGCCTCAGTCTCAAATGCTTAAAATGGCGGAAAACATTATTATGCTGATCAGGGAAAGCCAAGCTACCCCTTCCAAAAGAAAAAGAGATCTGTCCTCTGTAGTTTTGTCTGAACAGGAGTCAGATGACTCTGATGCATCTGAGTATGAAGACATGCAACCCCTCTCTGCTTATGAGGATTCTGATACTGAGGATTCCATTCCTTCAGCCTCCCCCCAGAGGATTTCTCCTTTGGGGAAACCCTTCACACCTTAAGGGAACATTTCCAGTGGGAACGTTAGGACTACTTTCAGTCAAAAAAGAGACTTAGGGAATACTTAGATCTTCCACAGCACAGACCCCTGGCCATCCCCCTAGTCCTGGATGTTGTAGAGGATGTTTTCCTGGAATCCAGCTTGACTCCTGACACCCTCCCTCCTGCACCCAGAAAGCCAGACAGGTATTAGAGTCCCTGACTCACACATTTCTTTTTAAAAAATCCTACTGCTGACCCTGAGGTAATTTCTCAAGAGCTTAAAGGAATTAAAGCAACCTCTTCTAAGAATCTCACCCCCTGAGATAGGGATTCCCAAGCACTAGACAGATGGGGTAAAAAAGTATACGCCTCAGCTACTCTTGCTATCAGAGCACTAAATTGTCAGTTCCATATGCTAAAATTTCAGCAACATACCCTGGAACTCCTCAAATAAAAAATGTCTTCCTTTCCTGCTTGTGCAGAATCTAAGGAGTTACAAGAGTTAATGCATTCTGCAAGTCAAGTAACTAAACACACCTTGCACTATGGTTTTGACGCCCAAGAAGCTTCTTGCAGGGCAGCAGTCCCCAATTCTGTCCTTAGAAGGCATGCATGGCTTAAGGAACAGCCCTTGCCAGACCATGTTAAATCTAAATTGTTGGATGCCCCCTTGCACAAAGACAACTTATTTGGCACTAAGGCAGAAGAGGTCTTAAAAAAAGATGGAAGAAAAAGCAAAATCTATGCAGACAGTTAAGGATTTCTTACAGGTCCAGCCACCCAGGTTCAGCAGGCATTGTCCCTCTAAGCACTGGTCCTTTCCTGCTCCCATCAGGTCAGTTCAGCCCAGACCCCACAGACAGCAGCTACAGGGAATGCTGAGCTCTAAGCAGTGGACTACTTCCACTTCAAAACCAGGGAGTTCTAAGCCACACCTTTATTTTAAGAACTCGCAATGACTCTCCTCCCCCACCCCCTCCCTCTGCCTACCTCCACTTACCCCTAGGAGGAAAACTCTCCTTTCATGCAAACACCTGGGCCACCATTACCAACGACCGCTGGGTTCTCAACATAGTGTCCCAGGGATACAAATTTTCTTTCCACACCCTTCCAACTCCAAAAGGGTTCCCAGATCTACCTCAAAACCAGTGGGCAGGGACGCAAAAGCAAGTCCCTTTCCCTGCTCTCCATGAGGGCAGTAGAGCACGTTCCTACAGAACAGAAAGGCTAAGATTTGTACTCCAGACTTTTTCTGGTACCCAGGAAAGAGGGCAGTCGGCGCCCCATCCTTAGTCTAGCCATTCTAATCACCTTCCTGGTGATCCCAAAATTCAAAATGCTCACTCTACAGCAACTGCTACCCATGCTCTCCAAGGGTGCTTGGCTAGCCACCCTAGACCTAAAGGAGGCCTACCTCCACATTCCTATCAGGGAGTCATGCAGGAGATATCTCCGTTTCAGAACAGGATCTCAGTACTTTCAGTTCTCTGCGCTTCCCTTTGGCTTATCTACTGCTCCCAGAGTTTTCACAAAATGTTTGACTCTGGCCATTGCCTTTTGCAGGCAAAGGATTATCCAGATTTACCCATACTTAGACAACTGTCTAATTCAGGCAGACAGCCAGGAAAAGCTGCTCAAGCACCTGGCCTTTGTAAAGTCCCTACTAACCACCCTAGGGTACACAATCGACAAAAATAAATCCAAACAGGTACCCACCCAAAGGATTATATTCCTGGGAGCAAGCCTGGACACAGCATCCCAGATGGCATTCTTTACCCCAGAAAAGCAAATCTTCCTGACAGCCTACTTCTCTCAACTACCCACTAGACCCCAACTATCTACAAGGAAAATTCTGCAAGCTCTGCGGTTAATGGCATCTTGCATTCTACTCTTTCCATATGCCAGACTGCATTTGAGGAAACTTCAGTGGTACCTAAAAAGCCTTTGGTGTCAACACTGTCAAGACCTGGAGACTCTTATACCTATAATACCTTGCCTCGGAAAAGATTTTCTTTGGCGGGCAACAGCATGCTTCCTCAACAAAGGACTACCTTTCTCACCACCCCATGCTGCCCAGACCCTCACCACAGATGCATCAGATTATTCCTGGGGCGTACACCTGGACGGCAGGTGCATACAGGGCCAATGGAGCCCACAGCAAATCCATCTGTACATCAACCAAAAAGAGATGATAGCTGTCCAGCATGCCCTGATAGCTTTCAAGCTTCTTCTCTCCCCAGGGACTCTCTTGATCAAAACAGACAACACAACTGTGATGTGGTATATCAACAAGCAGGAAGGGACCCACTCCTACCCTCTATGCAGGCTGGCCATAACCCTTTGGCACACAGCCTCTGCCATGCAACTCCACCTGTTAGCACAATCCCTCCCGGGTTCTTTCAGCTCTCTGGCAGACCACTTAAGCAGAAACCTTCTGGACCCACACGAGTGGCAGCTCAGTAGAAGAACCTTCGCCCCGCCCTAATAACTCAGAAAGGGACACTCTGAGGGTCGACCTCTTTGCTTCCCACACCAACCATCAGCTCAGCAAGTTTTGCACTAGGGAGCATCACTGCAGGGCTTGAAAAGTGGATGCCCCGTCCTTCCCCTGGGTCAAGCTATCGGCCTCTGCCTTTCCTCCACTACCTCTCATCCACAGGTTAATCTTCAAAATAAAGGAGGAAAAACCAAGGACAATTCTTACAGCTCCAGACTGGCCTTGCCAGCACTGGTACCCCTTGCTGCGTAGCCTGTCCCCTCTGCCACCTTGGCATCTCCCTCAGAATACAAACCTCCTGACCCCGAGGAAAGGGTAATTCATGTATCCCCAATTGCAGACACTCAGTTTGGCAGCTTGGCTTATTCCCTAACCCCTGATCAATCAGCCAACCTCAGCAAACAGGTTCTAATATTTATACGTGAGGCCAGACACCCTAGCACTAGGAAGTCTTATGCTGACTAATGAAAAAGGTTCTGCAACTGGATTCAGGCTAAGAGAGCCAATACGGCACAGCCTTCCCTCCCTGTCATCCTGGATTACTTAGCTGACCTGCTACACAGTGGACTCTCCTTTTCCTCTATTAAAATTCATACCTCTGCTATCTCTGCTCATTTTCCCACTGAGCAGCCCCTTTTCTCACACCCTCTGATCAAACAGTTCCTAAGAGGGGCTAGCAACTTGAAGCCACCCAGAAGAGGACCAACCCCATCTTGAGAGCTTAACTTTGTATTGGAAAAGCCCCCCCCCCCCCTTCGAACCCACCTGTTCAGCAGAGCTAAAATTTCTCTCCTGAAGACAGCTTTCCTTCTGGCCATCACTTCAGCCAGAAGGGTCTCTGAGCTGCAAGCACTCATGGCTGTGGAACCCTTCATCATCTTCCATGACAACAGGGTATCCCTCTGGACTAACCCATCCTTCTTGCCCAAAGTGGTGTCCATTGTGGCTCTCAACCAATCCATTCATTTGCCCACCTTTTTCCCTAACCCACAGAACAAGGGGGAAAGGATCCTGCACTCTCTAGATGTGCACAGACAGCTCAGATTCTGTCTAGACAGGGATAAATCCTTCTGGAAGTCTGATCAATTGATGGTTAGCTTTGCTGCAGGGGCAGAGGGCAGAGCCATCTCCAAATGGATAGCACACTGCATCCATTTCTGCTACAAACAACATGGAAAACCTCCCCCCAGGGGGTCAGGACTCACTCCACCAAAGCAGCCTCCACCTCTGTAGCTTTCCTCAGAGGAGTCCTCACCAGCGACATCGTGGAGGCTGCCACCTGGACATCTGTTCACACCTTCACCAGATATTACCACCTACCTATCTTCTCCAAACCTAGGGCAGGTTTTGCCTCTGCAGTCTTGCAGGGCATCCTAGCCAGCCCCTAGTTTCCTTGACTCCCTACACCCTTTTCCTCAGCTTTGGGAATCAACCCAAATGTGATGACTGCAACAGTGAAACACAAAGAACATAGTACAGTTGTGTACACTTACCATAAATGTAGATGTTCGAGTGTATTCACTGTTGCAGTCCTGGTTTCCCTCCCTCCAGCCCCCTCTTCTTTCTTCTCTCTCCTTACAAGGGACATATTGGTATTTACTTTCTACTGGTGGGGTTCTTCCACCAGAACCTGGCTCCCACTTGGGGGCTGACAGTTTAGGGCAAGAAAAACTAATGTAATGGCGTTGGCTGCCTTACTTTATACTACTGACGTCAGCCCTGAATCGACAGGAACCGATGCAGATATACTAAGTCTCTGGTATTCGGGCTGGCCGAGGGCTACCCTGGCAGGGATAACCCAAATGTGATGACTGCAACAGTGAATACACTCGAACATCTACATTTATGGTAAGTGTACACAACTGTACTTTCCGGATGGTCACCTTACAATCCATCCTGCCTTACCTGCAGGAAAATGACTGGATGTGCTCAGTAGATCTCCAGGATGTGTACTACCATATAAAGGTGCACAGATGCTCCAGGAGGTTCCTCTGCTTTCGGCTAGGGGCCAGTCACTTTCAGTTCCGGGCCCTATCCTTTGGTCCCAACACAGCCCCCAGGGTGTTCACCAAGGTCATGGCAGTAGTACCTGCTCACCTGAGGCTTCAGGGGATACAGGTCTACCCGTACCTGGATGATTGGCTCCTTGCTGCTTCCACCAGGCGTCTGCTTTGTCAGGCCAGAGACTATTTCCTGAAAATGTCAGACTTGCTGGGAATTGCAATCAACATATCCAAGTCTTATCTAAACCCTGTTCAGGTCTTAGACTACATTGGCGCAAGGATAGATACGTTGCAAATAAAGGGTTTTTTAACTCCAGAGAGAGTTCGGAGCTTACAACTCCATGTGTCTGTGATCCTTCAGTCTCATCTTCCTCCAGCCGAGGCAGTATTACGAGCCCTAGGTTCCATGGCAGCAACCATTACTCTTCTTCCCTGTGCTCGCCTTCATATGCGGGTACTACAGTGGACACTAGCGGTCCAGTGGTCATTATTAGATCTGCCGTTGATGCATCGTATTCACTTAAGCAACACTTGCAGGAAGTCCCGCCTCTGGTGGGTACACTCCTCGGAACTAGTCGAGGGGCGAACATTTATTTGCAACCCCTCCCCAAGCCACGGTGACCACGGACATCTCCCAACTAGGGTGGGGGGCATTGCTCGGGCAGGACAGTCCAAGGCACGGGGTCCCTGAACGAGACCAAATTGCATATCAGTGTTCTAGAGATGAGGGCGGTCTTGTTAGCGTTGCAGGCCCTTCATGCCTTTCTTCCTCTGGGAACTATTGCAATTCAGACAGACATGTCAGTGGTCTGGTACATCAGCAAGCAGAGAGGAACCAGATCTTACCCCCTTTGTCGCAAGGCCATGAGAGTGTGAGAATGGGCGATCTCCACCTGCCGTTTTCTGGTAGCAACACATATTCCAGGCTGATCCAACGTACTAGCGAACAGACTGAGCAGGACTATCCTGATGCCTTACGAGTGGTCTCTGAATCCTTCTGTAGTGCAGCAGATCTTCCTCGAGTGGGGTTGGCCTTGCTGTGATCTCTTTGCATCTCCTTCCAACATGAAGTGCAGCGAGTTCTTCGCTCTGAACCCTCCACAGGGAGAATCCCCCAGGGATGCTCTGATCCATGCTTGGCCTCCCGATTTTCTTTATGCTTACGTCCCATTACCTCTCATAACAAAATTTCTCCAGAAGGCTCGCAGGTTGGGGATGTAAGTTATCCTCATTGCCCCATTCTGGCCTTGACAAGTCTGCTTTTCCTTCCTTTGGTCTCATCTAATAGTTCCTCCATGGATCTTGGATCCGATACTGGATCTCATTTTACACCCCTTGAAGGTCCGTCATCCAGACCTGATCAGTCTGAAGCTCACTGCTTGGGTGCTCCAGTTCCCTTGATTGCTAGTATTCCCGGTCTTTCTTCTCTGTTCAAGACCATTCTGGTGGCAGCTCATAAATCGTCCACCAGAAAACTAGACCATAGCAAATAGAAGCGTTTCTCTATCTGGGCTTCTCAAAGGGATTTGGACCCTTTCACAGCTCCTGTTCCAGCAGTCCTTGAGTTCTTGGTATACATTTTCCAGCAGGGTGCTAGCTCATCTACAGTAAAAGTTCAACTGGCTGCCAGTTCCAGTTTCCATATAGGTGAGATCATGGCTTCAATAGCTTCTTCCAGACTGTGCAAAGCCTTTATTAAAGGTACCTTTCTTTTAAGACCCCCGGTTAAAGATCCTACTCCTCCTTGGGATCTTACCCTAGTTTTACAAGCTCTGGTTGCTCCACCTTTTGAGCCGGCTGCTTCTGTGGATCTGAAATTTTTATCTTGGAAGACAGCCTTTCTAGTGGGTATCACCTCGGCTAGGAGAGCATCAACTCCAGGCATTATCTGTCAAACCCCCATATCTGATTTTCCATAAAGACAGGTTTTCACTTAGTACTAATCCTTCTTTCCTTCCTAAAGTGGCCTGTGAAACAAATATCAAACAATCAATATACCTGTTTTCTTTCCAAATTTTCAGAACAGGGGTGAATATAAATTGCATCTATTAGACGTACACAGACAGCTATGTTTCTACTTACATAGGACTAAGGCCTTTCGCAAGTCTGACCATTTGTTTGTCTTCTACACCTTTTCTGGGCAAACTGGTTTCTAACGTAACCATTGCCAGATGAATTTCCCTTTGCATCCTTCAGGTTTACAAAGACAGAGGCATGTCTCTTCCAGGTAGGATAAATGCCCATTCTACCAGGTCCATGGCTACGTCAGCTGCTTTTTGGTCTAGGGTGTCTTTGGATGATAATTTTCATCTCACACCTTCATTTCCCATTATAAATTGGACATGATATCTAGGGGGAGAGCATCCTTTGGCTCTGCGAGTGCTCCGAAACATCCTTCCATGAGGGCCACCCAATAGTTTGGTAGCTGTGGACTCTGTCCCACAGGTTGATGATCAAATGAAGTCAACTACTTCAGATAAAGAAGTTATGTACTTACCATAACATTCCTTCCAAGTAGTTGGACTTCATTTGTCATCAACTGTCCCTCCCTTCTTCCCCCTGACCGTCTCATTGTGTTGTTTACATTGGTAGGCAGGAGAGCACGCCTGTGCGGCTCTCCTGTTCTTTTTTGGTGAGGCTTATCGGATCAGGATTATGAGTATAGTATGGCAAACTCGATCTGAGGGAAGGAAGGAGATGGAGGGGTATTATGGGTAAGAGGAGGAGCTTGGACCACGGATCAGATGCTGGTGAAGCTGCCATCTCGGATCTGATCTATATCTGATTCCCACAGGTTGATGACAAATGAAGTCCAGCTACTCAGATGAAACGTTATGGTGAGTGCATAACTTCTTTTTCTCATTCAGCTGGCTTTGTACACCTACAGCTTGAGCCACGTTACCAACTTCTGCCTTTCTCCTTTGTTTTTACAGTAATTGTCTTCAGTCCTTCCACAATGTTTGAACTTCTTCCTTTTCATCTGCCCCTTGCCCTTTTTTTTCTATGTTCTCTTTTGGAAAATGATGCCTTTTTCTGTAGACTGAAGGTCTTCTGTTACAAAAATGTTATCATTCCCAATAATCAGTGTGTTACATAACAAAGCAGTGTCCATTTTAGTATGTACTATCTTTGCTTTTTAGACAGTAATTAATTGCTTTTTCTTCCTTGTAATTTGTTGTGAACTTCTTCCTTCCTTTCTTTTTTTATTTTCTTGTGTATTCTCTGAATCCTCATATTGCCGAATACTTGTATCCAGAATTCCAAAATTATTGTTGTATTATCTTGTTCATTAGGGGTTGGGTGACCTTTGCTAACAATAAGACACTTCCTCTTTCTAAATATGTTTTATATGCTCTTTGCCTAACATTATTTATATCATCAGTCTAGTCATTAATATGTGTAACAATAGATGTGAAGTTGTTCTATCTCGCCGTTAATTCTTACAGATGGGATTGACTCCGAGTCGGCCTACTACAAAGCTCAAGGTCTTCAGATAGCTCGAGGCCAAGTCCCTATCCGATGTTGCACCTAGAGTTACCTCAGATCTAGCTTGCCGCTGCTATAGATCGGAGATTCTCACTAGCTCGGGTCAGTAAAACCTTTCTTTATTACAAACATTTGATAAAATTTGGATAAATAGTTTCTCTTTATATATTAGATATTTAGACATTTAGATAAAGCTCTTATAGCTTTGTGTTGTTCCCTTCCCTTGGTGCTCTTTATCTTGTATTCAGCTCTTTGGCCTCTTTTATTTAGGCCTTGTTTAGTGTTTAAATTACTTGTGTGCTGTTAGCTTTAGATTAGTCTTTAGACTTAAATAAGTGACCTTTCTGTCACAACTTTGAATTTTTCTCTCTAGAATTTAGATAAGGTGTGTACATTAGTAGCTGTTTTATAGTTGTGTGCATTATATAGTGATTTCTGTCACAAGTTGTTTATGCTCTTTACCATTTAAGCAAATTGTTTTGTGTGTGTGTGTGCTTGCCATTTGTATTTAGCCTGTATATTTAGGAAGGCTGGTTGTTATTCTTTAATTGTTGTTGGGTGTGTCTGTTTTTTTACAGCACCCTAATAACGTGCTTTTGAAATAGCTGATGAAGGACAAACACCCTAAGTCAGGGTTTAAAAAAATGCCCTAAATGTGGGCAGAAAATATCACCGACAGTCATGTAAACTGCGTACATTGTTTGGGAGCATTACATCTCCAAGAAAGCTGCTCCACATGCCATTCCTTCTTTTCTAGGGTTCTCCAGGAGAGAAAGAGGAAACTGATTGACAGGGGTTTACTGAAACCTTCTTTCCAAGAGGCTTTGAGCGACAAGATGGATCCAGTAAGTCCTCAAAGTCTTCCAAGACGTCTACATCTGAATCAAAAAAGTCTTCGACATCAGCTCCACAGACCTTGGAGCCCGACTGTCTTATCCTTTCAGAGCCAGTCCCCGGTTTTGGAACCGGTATCTGAAATACCAAAATCTCCAATTTTACAGTCGGTACCACCTTCGATCCATTCATCTCGGTTTTCGATTAGCCTTTCTGATTTGGATGTGGATCGTGTGGTGCAGAAGCTATTACAGGCACCAGCCTTTGCTAAATTTTTATCGTCTCCAACCCAAGCGGCTTCGGAGCTGAAGACCCTTTTACTAGCTACTACTCTTCCTCCTCCAAGCCATACCGGTCCTTCGGAGCCAGAGGAGTCGGACTTGTTGACCATGGAGCCTTGGGAGCCGACGCCTGATTCAGTGTCTTTGGCTCCATTTACTCTGACGTCCTCTGCGCCGATCGAGGAATCTTGGAGCCGACGCTTTCTGGTCGGGTCCGGGGAGCATAGTTAGACCAACTTGTCAGTTCTGACTCTGCCTGTTGGGGCTTCGGCTCGGATGAGCTCGGCTCCTACCTCTGGCTCGGAGCCCACTGTTCCGGTGCCGGGGATATTAATGGTTTCCGTGGATCTGTCTGTCCCTTCGCATCGGAGCAGAGGTGCCTTCGAAGCCATGAGGAGAGTTATGTCTCCTAACACATTTTCGACCTCCGGCTTCTTCCTTCCCTAAAGCGCCTCTGTCTGCTTCTGCTTCACAGATCCTTGCCAAGCGTAGAGACCCAGAGTCTCAGGAACCCCCATTGGGTGGCCCATGCTCTTCCGAGACCTCACCAGAAGCTCCCACTGATGAGGTTCCCAGAAAGAGAGTCTGTAAGAGGAAGCATCTAGACTCCCCACGGGAGTGTCTGACATCTGATACCGACTTGGATGAATTAGAAGGGTCCCCACGGTCCCCCTCTGAGGCTGTCTCATTTGCTGAGAGACTAGAAATCCTTAGGCAGAGGGGCGACTGGCAGTCCACCAACCCTGCTGAAGACGAGTCGATTCTCCTGAAGGCTTTTGGGTCTCAGCCCTCCACCTCCTGGGTGTCTCCGCCCTTTGATGAGCTTATGCAGCTGGTCTCACGAAGGGCGTGGGAATCTCCGGACACCATGGATCCTGTCCCTAGGAGGCCTAATAAATTTATCTCTGCTCCCCAAGACAAGTCTTTTCTGACCAAGGGTGTGCCATTTGATGCCATGATGGTGGCGGCAGCCACCAAAAAGGAAATTTCAGAAACTTCCTCTTCTATCCATCCTCCTAACAGAGATTCTAGGATCATGGATAGATATGGGAAGCGCACTTACAGTTCAGCGACCGTTGTACTGCGTTCACACAACTATCTAACCCATTTTACGAAACTGCAGAGATCTCCTTCTTAAAGAGCTGGGAGATGCTCTTCAGGGTACAGTAGCTGCAGGAGCTTCAGATAAAGTTGCCTCCCAACTTGCTAACCTCAACTCCGTAGTTAACTCGCCCATGCGCCTCATTTCGTATGCAGCTGATGGAATGAGTATGGCAGCGGGTACATGAATTGCTCTTAGGAGACACTCCTGGATGCACTTGTGTTCCTTCGTGGAGCCCTTCAAGTCATCCTTTGTAAATACCCCTTTTGATGGCTTGTCCCTTTTCGGGCCCAAAGTTAAGGAAACTTTGACCAGGTGTGAGCAGGAAGGAAAGACTCTGTCTGCCGTCGGAGTCCATTTTTCCACCCCTTCCAGACCCTACCCCAAGGGTTAGAGGGGAGAAAAGATGTGGTTCTGAAAAGCCCAAGGAGCCTTTCAGGACACACGTGGTGAACTCTCCTCCAGGGGCAGAGGAAGGGGCAATAATGGAAGACGCTGCCTTCGTGAAACCAGGGCGACAGAGATCACTTCTTTGGGAAGCCCTACCCTGAAAGGAGGCCCAACTGTCATACTCTGGAGGCAGTCAGTGGTAGCTTATCTTTGTATCCAGACACCTGGCTCAAAATAAACAACAAAGTATAATTTCCAGAGGATAGTTCATCCCTTTCGCCACACCCCCTCCACTGACAAGAAAAATCCTGGACATTCCACCCAGTTACAGGGAACAGGCAATAATAGAGGTCCGATTGTTGCTAACAAAAAGAGTCATCCTGCCAGTCCCAGCAGACTAGACAGGATCCGGAACTTACTCAAGATTCTTTTTAGTTCCAAAAAAGACAGGGGACTGGAGACCTATATTGGACCTCAGCAGGCTAAACAAATCTGTCAAGAAAGAGAAGTTTCAGATGGTCATGCTTCAGTCAGTACTTCCCTTTTTAAGGAAAGACAGTTGGATGCGCTCTATAGATCTCCAGGATGCGTACTACCACATAAAAATGGCCAGACCATCCAGAGATCATCTGCGCTTCCGGCTGGGAGTCAGTCATTACCAGTTTCAAGCCCTGCCCTTTGGTCTCACTACAACCCCCAGAGTGTTCACCAAATGTATGGCAGTGGTCACGGCTCACCTGAGATGTCTAGGATTCCAGGTGTTTCTGTACCTAGACGATTGGCTCCTCACCGCCACCACCAGGCATCAACTCATTCAAGCCAGGGACACCACTCTTTCACTCTGCAGCCAGCTGGGTGTTACAATAAACTCAGAAAAATCTGTCTTGTAGCCATCGCAACATACCATTTTTATCGGAGCAGAATTGGACACCACCACCACAACCACACCAAGACTACCAGTAGAAAGAATCTTACTACTCCGTCAGCAGGTCTGCAATCTGATATCCAAAAACAAGGCTCCAGCATCAGAAGTACTAAAATTGTTAGGCATGATGGCAGCTGCAATTTTGGCCATACCGCTGGGTCGCATGCACATGTAGATTCTGCAGTGGCTGTTGTTCACTCAGTGGTCTTACCAAGAGCTCCCATTGTCTCACCTTATAATGATCATGAACTCTTGCAAAAAGGATCTTCAGTGGTGGTTGACCTCTCTTTATGTCACGATAGGTCATGCCTTTGTTCTACCCCCACCAGGGGCCACAGTGACCCCGGACGCTTCCCTGATAGGGGGGGGGGCTCTTTCAGGGAAGAACAGCCTAAGGCACATGGACCGATCAAGAGACACACTTGCATATCAATGTCCTAGAGATGAGAGCAGTACTTTTAGCGTTGCAGTACTTCAGGACTCTCTTGCTCTGGGTACAATTGCGATTCAAACAGACAACATGTCATTGGTCTGGTACTTGAACAAACAAGGTGGAACCAGGTCATATCCCCTTTTTCGCAAGGCCCTAAGAATATGGCAGTGGGCTATATCCGCCCAGCGCTTCCTGTTAGCAACGCACATCCCGGGGAAATCCAACGTGATACCAGACAAGCTGAGCAGAGCAATATTGTTACCCCACAAGTGGTCCCTCAAGAAAGAAATAGCAGACAGGATATTCTGCAGGTGAAGCCAGCCTTGCTGCGACCTTATTGCCAGTCACATGAGCACAAAATGCAGAAGCTACTTTGCCCTGATTCCCCTTCTAGGAGAAGCCCCAAGGGACGCACTCATTCACAATTGGCTTCCGGGTCTCCTCTATGCATTCCCACCAACCCCGTTGATACCCAGGTTACTACAGAAAGCAAAAGCCCTGAGAAGGACCATCAGTCTAATAGCCCCTCATTGGCCTCGTCAGATTTGGTTCCCATTCCTTCGACTTTATCTTTTGGAGGACCCTTGGATTCTGGACCCAGTTCCAGATCTTCTGACGCACTCGTCGGGGGAACTTCATCCCTCTCTCCAGTCCCTGAAGCTGACAGCTTGGGTGCTCCCATTCCCATCATAGCCAGGTTCCATAGCCTTTCTAATGAGATGAAGCAAATTCTCTTATCCTCTCATAAATCCTCTATGAGGAAGCCATACCTTAGCAAATGGAAACAATTTTCTATATGGGCCTCTAAAAACAGCATTGATCCCTGTCAAACCCCTATAGGTTCATAGGTTGGTATTAAGCTATCGGCCCTAGGGCCTATACAAGCCTAGCCATAACAATTCCCTGGCTATTTCTTCCCACACTATTTACTTCCCTGGACCCCTGTCTAGCAGGGCTACTGACTTGATCCCTGGGGTGAATTTCCTTTCTCCCATCCAGTCATCAAGGTTCTTTTTGAAGAGGGCCAAAGAGGTGCTCTGCTTGACATGTATGGGCAGTCTATTCCAGAGTCTGGGGGGTCTCTGGGTCAGGAACCTATCCCTCCAGTATGTTTTGTTTATTGTGATGACAAGGTTTAGATCCCTGAAGCGTGTGGCTCTGAGGGATTGGGATTTCTTTAATGTAGCATGTCCAATAGCTCTGGGTTTGACATGGCCTTGTATGTTAAGCAGAGATCGCCTATGGCCTCCCTTTTAGAGTTCTTGACTATGATTTTTAACAAAGGAGCTGCAGCAGCATTTCATGTTCAACTTGCTGCCATTTCTAATTTTCACCTTGGATTTGAATGATTGAACATTATTTCACACAAATTATCCAAAGGCTTTCTTAAAGGAACCTTTCATCTCAGACCACCTGTAAAATCTCCCTATATCCCATGGAATCTAAATTGTTTTGCTTTCTCGCATTATTCTTCCTCCATTCGAACCAGCCTCCTCATGTGACCTCAAATTTTTGTCATGGAAGACTATCTTTGTAGTAGCTATCACTTCTGCCTACAAAGTGTCGGAGCTTCAAGCCTTGTCCATTAAGCCTCCTTATTTGATTTTCCATGTTGACAGATTCACTTCGACCTAACCCCTCTTTTTTGCCTAAAGTTTGCACTGAAGCTAATCTTAAACAAATTATTGATTTGCCAGTTTTCTTCCCCAATCACTCCAACAATTTAGAATATATGCTGCACAAACTTGATGTTCATGGACAGCTCAGCTTTTACTTGGATAGAACAAAAGATTTTAGGAAATCTGAACAGCTTTTCGTCTCCCTTTCAGACTCCAGGAAAGGTATGCCAGTGGCCAAAACAGCTCTGTCCAAGTGGTTATCTGATTGTATCACATTTGCTTATTCAGCTACTAATATGCCCTTCCAACATAAAATTAAGGCTCACTCCACCAGAGCAGTGTCTACATCCTCTGCCTTTTCTACCAGACTTCCTATTGATAATATTTGTGCAGCAGCCACTTCGTCAAGACCTCATACCTTTATCACTCATTACAAAGTTGACAGGGCCTCCAGGAACAGGGCCTCCTTTGGGTCCACTGTCCTGAAAAACATACTCCCTTGAGCCAC
Organism: Protopterus annectens; assembly: GCF_019279795.1. Lineage (NCBI taxonomy): Eukaryota > Metazoa > Chordata > Ceratodontiformes > Protopteridae > Protopterus > Protopterus annectens. The sequence goes on along the minus strand of NC_056728.1, from coordinate 1,373,597,726 downwards.
CCGAGATAGATGGTGCTTGGGACGCTACCCATCTGTATGAATGAACAGTGAGATAGAGCAACTTCACATAAAGAAATTATGTACTTACCATAACGTTCCATGTGAGTTGTTCATCTCGCCTTCATTCATACTTCCCACCCTCCTACCCCCTCCTGGGCTTTTCGAAGACTGAGATGCTGGGTTCTTCCTGGTTGCTCAACCCTTCTATAGCTTTCTCTTATGGAGTGATAGAATGACATATGGTATTATTATATGCAGCAAACAAGATCTGAGGTAACTCTAGGTGCATCATGGGATAGGGACATGGCCTCGAGCTATCTGAAGACCTCAAGTTTTGTAGTAGGCCGACTCGGAGCCGAGGATCTGCTCCGAACCCATCTGTAAGAATGAAGGCGAGATGAACAACTCACATGGAGCGTTATGGTACGTACATAACTTCTTTTTCTCCAAGCTGTGCTAATTGCAAAAGTGCAATCATCATCAGTACGTCTAGATTTACTAATAATAATGGTAAGCAAATCTTCCAGCTTTTGACATTAAGAACACTGATAACTATACATGGCATTTAGTACACTGTATAAGATTCTGGTGCTTAGCAAATCATTAACGGCATATTTGTTTAAGGAGTCCATTGTCAACTACAAATGAATAAAGAATTGTAAAATAATTCTAATAGGGACCTAAACCTTGTCACCACAATAAACAGAACATGCCGAAGAGATAGATTCCTGTCCCAGAGACTTCCCATACTCTGGAATAAACTACCTATCTATATCAAACAAAGCTCCTCATTAGCACTCTTCAAGAAAAATCTTGATGATTGGATGGGAAATAGGAAATTCACCCCAGGGATCACCTCTGTGGCTCTGCTCGACAGTGGCACAGGAAAATAATTTTCTTGGGTGGCAAAAGCCATGGTACCTTTTTGGCTGGGCTTGTATAGGTCCTAGGACCGATAGCCTAGTACCTACCTATGAAAAGGATAACCACAATCTGTTATCACAGAATTTGCAGTGATTTAAAATCCACTTCTGTGACAAAATCACACAATCAATATACAACTAAATATTGAATTAAGTAGAATAAAGTTATTGCTCTGACTGTACCAGTTGTGAAGGTCACAGAAAAGCTGGAATGCTTTTATCTTGTGCTCAAATAAGATCAGTAGCTTCTAGTCATTACTGCTTGCAGTCACACTATTTTTTTTAAAGTACAGGTTAATAAATTACAAACCAATACTCTGGTAAATCATTTCTACAAGCTACCCCTTTCTTCTTACAAACAGTGAAAAACAGTGATAAAAAAATAAAATATAAATCAAAATAAATCTCTTACCAGGCAACTGCCCAATCAATCACAAACCAGCACAGACACAATTGTTTAGATAACCTCTGGATTGTCCTGGCTGCAGTCTGTATGAATTTATAGCTGACTAGAGGGCCCTTGGGGTGGCTAGAGCTGGCCTGTCTAAAATGTATCCCTTTCTAACAACAAACAGTGAAACTTAGAGGTAAAACAATTAAATCATCTTGACTATAAGTGCACTCTCTCTTCCTACAGACAGTGAAAAACAGTGGTAAAAAATACAATCCAAATCAAACTATATCATTTCTTACCAGGCAATTACACAGTCAATCACAAACCAACAGTGCATGGCAGTAGTCATACCTCACCTCACAATGAAAGGGTTCTGAGTGTTTCTGTATCCAGACAATAGGCTTCTCACTATAACAAGAAGATAATCTCTTATTTCAGCAAGGGATTACTTGCTCCTTTTCTGTCACTCCTTGGGCATCTCAGTAAATCTCAACAAATCTAAGCTGTAACCATCTAAGCCTACAGATTTCATTTGTCATGTAGAAAATAAACAAAAAACTGCAAGACTACCTGTAGACAGACTACTTGTACTAAAGTTTCTTCAGACAACCCCTCCTTCAGTTTTCCTCATTACAGGTATTAGGCATGATGGTGGTGGCCATCGATCTAGTACCACATGTCATATATCTTATGAGAGTGCTCTAGTATGCACTGTTTGTGTGGTGGTCACAGTCCACTCATACTGTCAATTCTTTTATGCCTTTCTTCAGTTTGCAGACATGACCTGCAGTTGCGAATACAGTTTCCCTTAGTTCAAACAGGTTGCCCTTTCATCCTGCCTTTTCCATTGGCCACTGTCACAATGGACATTTCAGGAGAAGGATGGTCCAAAGGACATGGTATTAACAAGAGGCTTATCTTCACATCAGTTTTCTGGAGATAAGAGCAGTCCTTCTGCCATTGCATGTCTTAAAAGACTTCCTTCCCCAGGATGTGATTCCAGTCCACACCGACAACACTGGCAGTGTGGTATATAAACAAGGAAAAGGGAACTCAGTCATACTCTGCATGCCGAAAGGCTGTGAGAGTGTGGCAGTGGGCTATGTCTTTTCACCACTCTCTGACCAAACTTCTAGTATCTTGATATCCCATAAGTGGTTCCTAAATCCAACAGTAGTACAGATCATTTTCAGTTGCTGAGGCCAACTTTGTTGCAATCCCTTTGCCTCCCAAACCAATGTGAAATGCAACAGGTACTTCACCCTCATCCCTCCACACAGACAGCCAAGGACCCTCCTTGTCCAACCTTGGCCACATGATCTCCTCTGTCTTCCCCCCTTCCCTTCATGACAAATTTTCTGCAGAAAGCATCTGTGTGTAAGGATTCCATCATCCTTCTAGCCTCTTATTGGCACAGGCATATTTGGCACTCCATGCTTTGGCCTCACTAAAATAACCTTCCTGGGTGTTAGATTCCCAGCTGGATCTTCTGTCTTACCAGTCTTACCAGTCTCACCAGCCTCACTTGGCCATCACCTCCCTTGGACTAATTGCATGGTTTATCCAATTCTGATGATGGCCAGCAACTCGTCCTTCTCTCTTAGAGTGGTTCAGTTTATTTCATCTTTTCAGAAACACACTGCCAGAAAGCTGTATAAGAGTAAATGGAAGAGAGATCCCTTTTTGTAAATACATCAGGGCCTATAACCTTTCTTATCATCCATTACCTCAGTCTTACAAGTCTTGACCACCTTAACTTATTTGACTCCAGCTATAGTTACTCCACTATAAAAGTTCAGCTGGCAACCATTTTATATTTCTTCCAAATGTTAGGCTGTTCCACATTAATGTCTCATAAGGTCTGCAGAGCTTTTTTAAAGGGAACCACCTTCTTTAGACAACCAGTTAAAGAGCCTACTCCACAGTGGAATCTAAGTTTTGTTCTACAAGCACTTACTCAACCGCTCTTTGAATCTGTCTCCTTCTGTCCCTTAAAGAACTTAAAATGGAAGATTCTACTGATAGCAAGGAGAATTACAAAACTGTATGCTCTTTCTAAATGCTCCTCCTTGTTCGGGCCATAGACAGGGGTCCAGGGAAGTAAATAGTGTGGGAAGAAATAGCCAGGGAATTGTTATGGCCAGGCTTGTATAGGCCCTAGGGCTGATAGCCTAGTACCAACGTATGAACCTATGAAAGACACGCTAACACACAGCAAACAGGAGGGAAAGACCCTATCTGCCGTTGGAATCAAGTTTTTTTACCCCTCAGCGTTCATTCTCTAGGAACCACCGAGGTGATAAGAAAATGTGGTTCTGGAAATCTCAGGGACCTTTTCAGGACTCATATGGGGTTATTTCTTCCTGAGGCAGAGGAGGAGGTTTCAAAGGCAAATGCCACCCCAGAGGCAGAGGGGGGGGTCTGCAAAACCAGGCCTTCAGAGACTCCTTCTCCAATAGGCCATATCAGCACTCCGGAAGCGCTGCATGGCTGTCCATCTCTGGAGGTAGTTGGGGGTCGATTTTCCTTGCATCTGGACAGATATCACAGGAAATACTTGGGTGCTAAGGATCGTATCCAGAGGTTACTACATACAAGTTTCCCTTCCACCTGCTGTCCAAAGGACGAAACTCCCCAATGTTCCACTTAATCATTCGGAATTTACAGTTCAAGAAATTCTAAACCTGCTACAAAAAAACAGTCATCCAGGAGGTCCCACCCAAACAGATTGGATTCGGAACTTACTCCCGCTTCATTTTAGTGCCAAAGAAAACAGGGGACCTGAGATCAATTGTGGATCTAAGCAGTCTGAATCTGTATGTAAAGAAGTCAGAGTTCCGAATGGTTATGGTTCAGTCCATTCTGCCTCTTCTGCAAAAGGATGACTGGATGTGCTCTGTAGATTTCCAGGACATGTACTATCCCATCAAAATAGGTGCTTCAGAAGACACCTGTCCTTTTGTCCGGGAACCAGTTACTACCAGTTCAGAGCACTGCCCTTTGAACTCACCACAGCCCTCAGGGTGTTCAAATTCGTGGCAGTTGTGGCAGCTCACTTGAGACTCAGAGGATTCCGGGTGTTTCCCTATCTCGATGATTTGCTCCTCTCTGCCCCAACCAGGCATCAACTTCTACAAGCCAGGGATTATTTGCTTAAGATCTCCAACTTCCTAGGCACAACAATAAATCTTGCAAACAGCACAACAGGTCAAGGTGACCATGTAAGTGAGCTCATGGTTAAAAAACAATACAGTATGTAAAATTTTACATTGAGAAAGGGTGAATTCCCAAAAGCTTTGTACACAACTGAATAAATTTATTTTTATTATACTGGCATTGAGCTGTGGTGTGTTGTTTTAAGTATTACAATAAACCTTGCCAAATCAAAGCTGACTCCTGTACAGACTCTGGAATTTATAGGGACTCAAGTGGCATCATTACCTCTTCATCGCATCACATCACATCATTGAGAAATCATGTGCAAGACTTAATGTTTCATCCATCCCCTCCAGCAAAACTAGTGTTACAAGCTCTTGGGTCAAGGTCGGCTGCCATTCTCTAGTTCCTCTAGCAAGAGTCTTTATGCAAATCCTTCAATCGACACTCGCAGTTCAGTGGCCTATTCCTTACAAGCCTCTATCACTTCCCATAAAACTCGCTCCAGTTTGCAAACATCATGTTCGCTGGTGGATCCAGTCAGATGACCTCTTTCTGGGAAGACCATTCTCTCTTCCCCTTCAGTAGCCACAGTCACCATGGACACTTCCCAACTGGGGTGGGGGTGGGGGCATTTCATGGGAAAGATGGTCCAAGGCACATGGTCCCCCTCATAGACCAAGTTGCATATCAGTGTCTTAGAGGTGAGAGCAGTCTTCCTGACGTTGCAAGCCTTTCAGAACACTCTCCCTCTAGGGATTATTATAATCCATATGGACAACATGTCAGAAGTCTGGTACATCAACAAACAAGGGGGAACCCGTTCAGCAAACAAGGAGGAACGCTTTTCTACCTGTTGTGCAGAGAGTCCATGATGGTCTGAGGATATGCCATGCTTCAGACCACCTTCTTATTGCAGCACACATACTGGGGAAAAAAGCACACTGTCAGACAGACTTAGCAGGTCCAACCTGATTCCTCACAAATGGTCCCTCCATCAAACAGTAGCAAATATGATCTTCAGCTGCTGGGGCCAGCTTTACTGTGACCTGTTTGCCTCTCCTGTCAACATAAGTACTTTGCTGTGACCCCCCCCCCCACTCTGGGGGAGTCACCAAGGGATGCTCTAATTCACAATTGCCCCCCCCCCCCGGGTCACCTCTATGCTTATCCCCCTCTTCATTTCATCCCGAAGTTTTTACTGAAAGCAAACAGGCTGAAGAGTTCAGTCATCCTCATTGCCCCCTTCTGGCCTCAACATGTATGGTTCCTCTTCCTCTGGTCTCACTTGAAGTAACCTCCATGGATACTGGAGCTCATTCAGGATCTCTTATCTCATCCATCAGAAAGTCAACACCCCAGTCTCTACACTCTCAAACTGATCACGTAGTTTCTTCACTTACAGTGATAGTAAGATGATCCAGGCTTGTTTCCCCAGTTTGTGACATTATCTTGGCCTGTCGGAAGGCCTCCTCCAAGGAAGTCTACAATAACAAATGGAAAAGATTTTCTGTTTGGGCATACAGTCAGAATATTGACCCCTTTTCAGCACCTACTTTGGCCATTCTTCTTTTTCTCACTGCTCTTTTTTAAGGAATAGGCTAGTTTTTCTACCATTAAGTTTAAGTTGGCAGCCAGATCCACTTTCCGTCCTGGAAATCATTATCCCTGGCATCTTCTAGATTATGCAAGGCTTTCATAAAGGGAATCTTCCACCATAGACTTCCAATAAAGGATTTCTCCCCTCCTTGGGATTTGACGGTGGTCCTTCAAGGTTTAACTCGGAAACCCTTTAAACTGGCAGACATATGCAATATGAAATTTCTGTCTTGGAAAACAATATTTTTAGTAGCTATCATTTCAGCAAAAAGAATTTCTGAACTCCAGGCCTTATTGGCTAAGCCTCCTTACATTATTTTCCATAAGGATAAGGATGTCCCTTTGAACTAACTCATCTATTCTGCCTGAAGTGGCTACAGAGACTAACATTAACCAGTCCATTGAATTACCATTTTTTTCCCCAACTTTACTAATAAAGGCGAATATATGCTGCTCCTGCTTGATGTTCACAGACAATTACGTTTTTATCTTCACAGAACAAAACATTACAGGAAGTCTGATCATCTTTTTGTGTCCTTTTCCCCTAATCACTCGGGTCAAGCAGTTTCCAAAATCACTCTAGCCAAATGGATCACTGATTTTATTTTGCTGATTTATTCTCAAAAAGGTCTGGAGTTGCCTCTTCCTCCTAGAGCTCACTCAATTAGTTCTATGGCTATCCCGTCTGCTTTTTCCTCAAGTACTTTCATTGACGATATCTGCTCTGGAGCCACTTGGTCAAAGACTTGTATCTTTGTTACAAATTAAAATTAGACATTGTCTCTAGAACATGTCCTTCCTTGAGGGCCTCCCAAGAGTTACGTAGCTGGGGACTCTAATCTATTCGTGAGGAAGAATGAAAAGGACAACATCAGATTTAGAAGTTGTGTACTTAACCATAACTTGGCAACTTTATTTTCCATTCTTCCTCACCCTCCCCCCCAGCCATCCCCCGGCCCTGTCACTCTTAGAAAGATCTTTAAATGATGTAGGAACCTTCATGTTCCTGGTTTGACCCTCCATCTTTCATTGTGTCTGTTCTGTCTCTGTCTATGATATTGTAGGGGTAAGGCAGCAAACTCGATCTGAAGTGTTGGGGATAAAAATAGGGCATTATGGGTAGGAGGAGCTGGAGTTTTGGATCCAAAGTCTGGTAGATGTGCCTAAGTCACATCTGAGGGTCGCATCCTAAATCCGTTCGTGAGGAAGAATGAAAATGAACAACACAAATGCCAAGTTATGGTAAGTACATAATGTCTATTTTATATCCCCTAGATGAGTGAATTAAAGTGGAGTTATCTGTGTACTAAATGGCATCTGTTCTGTTAGTATGCTGATGCATATTGTTTGTAAATATAGTGAATAGCAGTGGAGTCAGTATAGATCCTTGCAATACTCCTGTATTTGTTGCGAATGTCTGAAATAGTCTGTATTGCCATTGAGCTGCCAAGGTATGACCACTGAGATAGGTTGTACGCCAGTTTAGTGCAGTATTGGAGCATTCCAGCCTTTATAAACTTGTAACACTTGCTGATTAACTTCACATCTAACTACATCTAAAGACTTGGATAAATCCAGAAATACAACATCAGATTTGAACTCTTTGTTGACAGCTATATTGTCAGATTTGTTATATTTGTCAGAGTGCTGTAACATGCTTTAAATCCATGTCATGTTTCTGTGAACAGGCCATTTTTGATTACCAATTCCATAACAGATGAGTATTGTTATTGTGCTCTTCTGTTACAATATGTTTCACCACATTTATGGAGTAGAATTAATTAAGCAAGTTTTCACAGCTCTGGGAATATACCATCTTTCAGACATCTGTTTATCATTCTTGTTACAAGAGCTGTAGTAAGGGTGATAATTTTAAAATAAAATGCCGTGGATAGCTTGTGTACTGATGGAAACCCATGACTTTTCAACATTAGCAGATTTCTTTTTTCATAAAATTCAGATATAGGATGGATATTGAAGCTATTTGGTGTTTAAATTGTTGAGGATGTAGAATTCGAATGGGATGTTTATTTCGTAAAACCTTATATAATGAATATGTCCACACAGTTATATATCTGTTATCTTATATCATAGACCTATAGTCATTGTGAGTTTTTCAGTGATATATAACATGACACATTAGCATACCGTGATTTGGAGATTATTTGTAAAAATATATAAAATTTGCACATTATATATATATATATATATATATATATATATATATAATTTGCACATTATATATATGGTTCACTATCAAAATGTTGAAGTAACGTTCAGCGAACACAGGCATGTCGAAATACCATTAGGACGATTTCCGTGTTGCTGAACTTTACTTGAGTAAGACAGTTGTATCAGCGAATGCCACTGTGCATTCACTGATACAAAACTCGATGTTAGTACAGATCGCGGTACAGTGCGGACTGGGAAATCCATCACTTTCCTCACTGTAGTGCAATCTCTGAGTTGGAATATTTATTTTAGCAGGTGGTGTGGAGGGCAAAGGGGGCTTGCCTCCCTACAAAACAGTGAATTTGCAGGGTAGGGGCTAGGCTTTCTTTAGCTCTTATGTGGGCATCACGTTCACTATTCGATCTAAATGTCGAATCTGCTGAATTTATTCATCACATTCGACATTTAGACCTAATTTGTATGCAGGAAGTCATCATTATGGTTTGACGTTCATAGATAGATAGATAGATATATATATATATATATATATATATATATATATATGTGTGTGTGTGTGTGTGTGTGAGTGTGTGTGTGTGTGTGTGTGTGTGTGTGTGTGTGTGTGTGTGTGTGTGTGTGTGTGTGTGTGTGTGTTTATATATATATATATAAAGCGAAGCTACAAAGAAGGTCAGGTACTTAAATATATAACAAAATAAATAAACCAAATAAAGTACCATGGCTGCCACAGCTAAAATATGTAGACTTGTTTAACAAAACCGATGAGCAAAATATCTGCAATGTCCCACAAATCAGAAGAGACTGTTGCGCCAGTCATCGTACAAAGCAACAGAAAACCATGACAGCTGGCTTCAGTACAACATTAATGTCTAGGATATCTAAAAAACACAGCAATTATGCCTAGGATGCCTAAAAAAACAATATAAAACAAAAGTTAATTGTCATCATAAAAACAGCACTTTCAACTATTATTAAGAATTCAACTAGATAAAGCTGAAATCTAACAGATCAAGTGTAACTATACGTGAACCAATCAAAACAGAGAGCTAGCTCTATTATCCATTAAAATGAGTCCATTCTTCTTCCAGTCAGTAATAACTTTTAAATGTATTATCCAGTCAGGAAGGGACCAACAACATTGTCCTATAAAGTATCTTCTAGTTTCACACAAATCAACAACAACCTTTATGTTAAGCATCCAGACATCATAACAACTAATTCATAGCAATTAACATCCATACAGTACATAACTAGATACCTTAAAAGCAACACCATTCAAAAAACGAGAATTAGTGGTGATCATAAATATGGCGCTTCCAGTTATAACTAGAAACTAAGCCTACCAACCGCATGCAGACGATAAAAGACCAGTCGTAAGCCAGTTAGAATAAAGAGCTGACATTATGATCCACTAAAAAACAGAATATTTCTCTTCAAATGAATAAAGAATTTAATAACAATACCCCAATCAAAAGGCCCAGATAAGATCCATATTATAAATCAGCATTCCACATCAGCAAGAAGAACAATCCAAAATGTCAAAAATCAGAACAGAACAATCAAGTTTCAAGGAGCATCTTAGACTTGAAGAATCTAAGCATTTTCTAAGGTCCATCTACTGTCTGAATCCAAAATATATATAGAGAGAAAAAAAATATCAACCTGAACTCATTCAAACGAAACTGCCAAGCTGTACGTTATCCAGTCAGTAGGGATAAACATGGTCATTATACATGAAATAGTTTCAAGCAGTGATTACAAACATATGTCTGACACTAATAATTAAGGCTAACGGCTAAATTGCCAAAATGAGTTCCTTTCAAAACAAAACAATAAGTGATGTAATAAAAACGTCATACATACTGTATAATAAGAAGTTATTTCTTACCATAACGTTCCATGTTAGTTGTCTTCTTCTCGCCTTCTTTCTTGCTGGATGGGGATCGGCTCCGACTAGGCCTATACTATAGCTCGAGAGCTATTTTTACCGGCTCGAGGCAGCCCTATATCCCACAATACCATGCGCTAACTCCCCAGATCTCGTTTGGAAGCTAAGACATAGTATAAATAATAATATTATAATAATAATAATATTATAATCTTCTTTTACGAGTACAGATTACCTGCTAGTAACACTAAGGATACAAGGAAAAAGACGCAACATATTGTATCTCCAGAAATGGAAGGACTCAGAACCTCGAGTCTATCCAGGCTAGGGGGTAGGAGGGAGGCACGCAAGAAAGAAGGCGAGAAGACGACAACTAACATGGAAAGTTATGGTAAGACATAACTTCGTAATGTTAAGTTGTCATTCTCGCCTTCATTCTTGCTGGATGGGACAGCATCCCTAGCATCTTAGTCCTGGGTGGCTCAATGGAACAGACTCCTGAGTACAGTGGAACCAAAATCAGCTCTATTTCTGGAGGCTAAATCAAGCTTGTAATGGGCAATAAAGGTATGTTTGGACGCCCATGTAGCTGCTGCACAAATGGCATCTAGTGGTAACCTTGCTTGAAACGCCGTTGAAGTTGATAGTGCCCTGGTTGAATGAGCCTTAGGCCTAGAGGGAAGTTGCCTGTGTCTCAACTCATAGACCAAGGAAATAATAGATGTCAGCCATCTGGAAAGAGTAACCTTCAATACCGGAAGCCCTTTCTTGCCTGCAGCATAAGAGAGAAAGAGCTGGTCTGACATTCTGAATTGTTTTGTCCTGTCTAGGTAATACCGTAATTGGCGATGAACATCTAATGAATGTAATTTTTGTTCAGCCCTGTTGATATAGTCTGGGAAAAAGACAGGCAAATCAATGGAGTGGTTTAGATTTGCTTCCAATAACACTTTTGGTAGGAAGGAAGGGTTTGTTCTGAGAGTTACCCTATCTTTATGAAAACCAAATAAGGAGGATGGACAGACAAGGCTTGAAGTTCCGATACCCTTCTGGCAGATGTTATAGCTACTAAAAACAGCGTTTTTCAAGAAAGAAGTTTGAGGGAGCAAGAAGCTGCAGGTTCAAAAGGGGGCAGAATTAGTGAGGTTAGAACTAAATTCAAATCCCATTGTGGGGGTGGATCTTTGACTGGAGGTCTGAGCAAAAAAATGCCCTTGAGAAAGGCTTTACAGAGTTTGTGGGATATAATATTTGCTTCTGAGAGTCCAACATGAAAATTAGCAATGGCCGCTAATTGTACCCTGATAGTGGCCGATGATGACCCTGAAAGAAAAAGCTCCGCCAGAAAGTCTAGAACCTCATGAATGGGTGCATGGAAAGGATCTAAGGATCTAGTTTGTGCCCAGTGTGAAAAACGCTTCCATTTACTCGCATAAGTCTTCCTAGTATTGGACTTATGGGAAGCCAGAATGATATCACGAACAGGAGGAGAAATAAGGGGAAGCCTGGCTATGGCTGGAAGTGGAGCACCCAAGCTGTGAGGTTGATGGAATGTAGAGACTGATGCAGCTTGCCCGTGAGGTGGGTCAGCAGATCCAGAAGGGGTTCCAGATGCCAAGGCTGTTCCAGTAGGTATTTGTGCAGGAACGGGAACCAAACTTGTCGAGGCCAAAATGGGGCAATGAGGATCATTTTGGATCTCAATGCGGTTGCTTTCTGAATTAATTGCAGGATCAATGGAAAGGGAGGAAAGGCATAAAGAAGACCCTGGGGCCAAACATGAACAAGAGCGTCTCTGAGGGGTTGGCCTGGTAGAGGAAAAAGTGTGAAGAAGTCGAGGCACTTGCTGTTTTGGGGAGTTGCGAAAAGGTCGCAGCAAGGCTGGCCCCACTTCCGAAAAATTCCGTCTGTTACCGCTTGATTTAGAGACCACTCGTGAGGCATGAGGATAGTTCTGCTCAATCTGTCTGCTATGGCGTTGGACTTCCCGGGGATGTGCGTTGCTATCAGAAACCGTTGAGATGAAATCGCCCATTGCCAAAGTCTGAGTGCTTCTCGACAGAGGGGGTAGGACCTTGTTCTGCCCTGCTTGTTTATGTACCACACCACAAACATATTGTCCGTTTGAATTGCTATAGTCCCCGTGGGAAGAGAGCTCTGAAGGTCTTGCAACGTCAAAAGCACCACCCTCATCTCCAGGACATTTATGTGCAGGTGGCATTCTGACTGTTGCCAAGTGCCCTGGACCGTCCTGCCCTGATAATGCCCCCCCTCCCGATCAGGGAGGCATCCGTTGTGACAGTGGCAACTGGAGGGGGGAGAACAAAGGGTCTGCCCTGAAAAAGCTGAGGGGAAACCATCCATCAGGAGAGATGTTTCTTGCAAGATGGGGTTATCAAAATGTTGTGGGTCATTGGTAGCTGTTGAAAGGACCACTGAGAAAACAGCATCCACTGAAGGAGCCTCATGTGGAAGCAGGCTAATGGAAGTAGAAGAATCGCCACCGCCATGAGGCCCAACACTTTCAATACTAGCTTGACTTGGACTCTGTTGGGCTGAAACAGGAGCTGAACATTCCGCCTTATGTCTGTCACTCTCTGAGGTGGTAATGTTGCAGACATTTCTGTGGTGTTTAATACGGCGCCTATAAAGTTTATACATTGACAAGGTGACAAGGAGGACTTTGCAAAATTTATAGAAATACCCAGACTGTTGCAAAGTTGAATAGTGTAATCCCTGGCCATTATGAGATCCTGTTTGGTGGTAGCGGAAATGAGCCAGTCGTCTAAGTATGGAAACACCTGGAATCCTTTCAGTCTCAGGTGAGCCGTGACCACTGCCAAACATTTGGTGAACACCCAGGGGGCTGTGGTGAGACCAAAGGGCAGGGCCCTGAATTGAAAATGACTGACACCCAGCCGGAAGCGGAGAAACCTCCTGGAGCGCTTGTGTATTTTTATATTGTAGTACGCGTCCTGGAGGTCTAACGAGCACATCCAGTTGTCTCTGCCCAAAAAGGGTAGAATGGACTGCAGTGTTACCATCCGAAATGTTGTCTTTAGTACAGAGTTGTTTAACCTGCTGAGGTCCAAAATGGGTCTCCATTCTCCTGTCTTTTTTGGTACCAAAAAGAATCTGGAGTAAATTCCGGATCCTAGCTGATCTGCTGGGACTGCCTGGATGACTCTTTTTTCTAACAGCTTTTTTATTTCTAGCTGAGCCTGACCCCTTTGTGCAGGTGGAACATCTGATGTTATGTGATCCTATCTCGCCTACATTCTGACTGATGGGTTCGGAGCCGATCCCTCGGCTCCGACTCGGCACGCTTATGCCAAAGAGCGAAGTCTCTTATTGGCTGAGCTTACTATATCCCAGGATGCACCACTACCAGTCCCCCAGATCTCGTTTGCCGCTAACAAGCAAAGACGTGGTCTCGAGCTGGCTGAGCTAAGTAGTGTTTTTCACTAACTTTTTCTGTCAGGAATTTGCTATTTCTATAACAAAAAGCTGTTTTAACAGCTACTCTGTACTTTTGTGTGTGACTGGAAATTTTTTTTGTGGAAAATTTGTGTGTGATTGGGTGTTTGTTCTGGCTACAGGCCCCCCTTGATCGGTAGGGCCTTCCCTGTCAGTCAATCCCTTTCAAATCCTTAGGGGTTCTAGGATCCCCTTGAGTTATTTTCTCTGTTGTTATCGGGCTGTCAATCTAACCGGCAACCGTAAGCTAATCTTTGTAGTGTCAGTCAATTTAGAAGGACAATACAGAATAGTGGGGTTTTTTCTGTGAGAGAGTTCCTGAATTGTTGTTATAATGTCTCAGGCTCCTAGGCCTTCGGGCTTTAAGAAGTGCACTAAGTGCAATTTTAAAATGTCTATCACGGATGACCACTCTCTCTGTGTATATTGTTTGGGCGCCAAACATTTGCAGGAGTCCTGCAGCGTGTGTCACGCTTTTTCCTCGAGGGTCCTCCAAGAGAGGAAAAATAAACTTATTTTGAAAGGCCTTATAAAACCCTCTTTCGAAGAAGCTTTAGCGTCCTCTCCTTCTCCTGCTAAAAAGAAAAGGGCGTCGGCTCCGACCAGTCCGTCGGACCCGACCGCCAAAAGACATAGGCAGGCTTCTCCTTCGGCTCCAAGGACTTGGAGCCGAGGCGAACGGTCTGCCTCGATGCCTCTAGTCTCGACTCCTCTGGCTTGAGCCGATGGCTGGGGCATCGAGGCGGTCACCTTCATCGGCTCCACTGATCTCGGGCCGATGAAGGTTCTCCTCAGACACTTCCTCCTCGGCCAAGTCCTCCTCGCACCGATGGAAACTGGTTTGTGCATTCCTTCGCCGATAGTTATCGAGTCACCTCGAGCCGGTCCCCTAGTCCCTTGGGGCCGTTGGAGAGGCCTACTGAACCCGTTCGTCTCCTCTAGGTCATCGAGGATGTCAGATTCGGACATAGACAGGGTGCTCCAAAGACTGTTCCAGTCCCCAGTCTTTCAAAAATTTGTTTCGGCTCCAACCCAATTGGCTTCGGAGCCGATAGCCCATTCCATTGCCATTCCTCCTCCGACCGCCCGGCTCCGTGAGCAGGTGCTGATGGAGCCAGTGGAGATCCTAGGGTCGGCTCCGACCCTTACTCCAACCCCGGCCTTCGGGTCCGAGTTTAGCACGCGGACTTCTTCGGCCGGACCCGGGGGTGACGTTTCGGGACCAATGCCTCGGAGCCGGTCCCCTAGTCCCTTGGGGCCGTTGGAGAGGCCTACTCGAACCCGTTCGGTCTCCTCTAGGTCATCGAGGATGTCAGATTCGGACATAGACAGGGTGCTCCAAAGACTGTTCCAGTCCCCAGTCCGAAGCCAAAATATCTCTTGTTTTCCCGCCTTACTAAGCTAGAATAGTCCAGTTTCAGAGCTTGCTGATCCCTGGGCTTTGTTTGCAGTTCCTGTTACTGAATCTTTACCTAATTTGGAACAGAGGAAGTTCCCTTGCTTACCAGTGGGAGTGGGAAGCATTGAGCTGCCTGTTGGTCCAGTTTTGTGAGGTTTCAGCCAGCAACTTGTAGTTTATTGGTTGTTTTGGGCCAGTTCCTAGCTTCTTTCAGCCCCCTGATATAAAAAACGCTAAACGTGCGTTTTTTGGCTTGTACCTACTCAGCACAGATCCTTGTGGTGGCCAGCAGAGTAATCCAAGCTTCAGAGAGCTAAAAAAGCGACTTTACCTGATTTAAGTATAATTTTTGTGGCTTTCCACTTCTATTTATCTAGCAACTGTATTTCGCCTGCTTGCTGATACATTGTTACTGTTTTTCTGCATTTATTCTGTTTTTGCACTTGTTTCTCAATTTGTTACTTTTAAAATCTGTAACTGTTGCAAATTGTTTGTGTAGGCTGTGATAGCCGATTTATAGCATTTATAAGTGTTTACTGTATCTGTTTCTGCTTGTTTTCTGAAAAAAAAAACCAAAAAAAATATCTCTTGTTTCCCGCCTTACTAAGCTAGAATAGTCCAGTTTCAGAGCTTGCTGATCCCTGGGCTTTGTTTGCAGTTCCTGTTACTGAATCTTTACCTAATTTGGAACAGAGGAAGTTCCCTTGCTTACCAGTGGGAGTGGGAAGCATTGAGCTGCCTGTTGGTCCAGTTTTGTGAGGTTTCAGCCAGCAACTTGTAGTTTATTGGTCGTTTTGGGCCAGTTCCTAGCTTCTTTCAGCCCCCTGATATAAAAACGCTAAGCGCTGCTTTAGCGTGAGCTGCTACCGTTGCACACTAGGGCAGCCGGTTAAGCAGATTTAAACTATTTGGGCTACCTAAATTCCACTCTTCAAATTTTCCCTTAAAGCTACCTTCCTCGAACTATACTACTGATCTAATCATCGTATACTATAACTAAAAAGATCATCTCTACTTGACTCCAAGTAGACTATTCTCTATCTGTTAAGCCTAGCACTTGCTCCTACAGTACTTATTACCTTGATACGGTGCTCTTGTCATAGATAGTACCCCAAAAAGGCAAACCCCATTTCTCGGTCATCCACGTCCCCGGAATCTTCTTTAAAGTTTTTTTTTGTCTATTCCTTCTAGCATGTCGAGGATCAGTTGCTAGTGTCCTCTCCTGCTCAGCTGGTGAACCTGGGAATATTGAGGCAATGTTACAATTGCCTCATGTACACAGACAACCCTCTCCTCCTCCCACAAAACACAAATACATGCGAGAGATGCAACTATACAGGCAAACTGGAGGCTGAGCTCTCTCAACATAGGACTGGCAAGACCAGTCGGGAGGAGAAGGTTACCACACACACTATAGACCCAGTCTCACATAGTACCATCACAACCTCAAATCATACACATAAACACACAAAGACATACTCGGAGGCTCTGATCAAAATCTACCAAAACAGCAGAGGCCACCAAAGCAGACACCCAAACAACCACCACCTCAGAACACATCACCTGCAACACATAGACCTCACAGTCAGAGTGTCAAACAGTCACAGCCCTTAAGGCCAAACAAAATGCCAGACACACTAGTCATTGGTGACTCCATAGTCAGACACACTGACGTCCCGCTCACCAGACTGAGTAAGGAGAAGGCCACAGTAAGCTGCCTGTCGGGCGCTGGAACCCGCCACATAAGGCAAGCACTCCGGTGTCTCCACAGCAGGTACAAATACGACTCAGTCATTGTCCACGCTGGTGTAAACGACCTGAGACGTACCTCCTTGGACTACATGAAAAGAGACATTGAGGAGCTCTCTGATTATGTAGCCCAGGCAGGTATGACCCTGACCTTGAGCAGTATCCTACCTTCACCAAGAATGATGCCACAATACAGAGATAAGATGATCAGCTTTAACAATTGGCTTAAACACTGGTGTCATTCAAAGGGGATCCAGTGTCTGTCTGCCTGGGATGACATGCTGGACAAGCCACGCTGCTTCAAGGGACGGCTTGCACCTGTCACCCTGAGATTCCGGATATTGGCAAAGGCTCTTGCCACCCCATAGTGCCTTTTTAGGCAAGGCTCAAATTCTAAACCTACCACCCTAGAACACAAAAAGGAAAAACTAAGGGTAATGCTGCTCAATGCCAGAAGTCTGAATCTCAAAATGCACGCACTCGAGGCCCTTCTCAGTATGGAGAACATCGATGTCTGTGCTGTGACAGAAACCTGGTTCAAGGCTCCTGAGAGCACCCCAGCACTATCAGGTTTTACCTCATATCATGCTCCGCCCCAAAATCCGGACAATACCAAGAAAGGAGGGGTGTATCCATATTCATCAAGGACTCCCACACCTCAAGACTGGTTGCAACGCACGATGCATCGGAGACCATCCAGGTGCAATTAACCATAGGCAAGACTGCTCTGCAAATTGTAGCATGTTACAGGCCACCCTCACAAACTCAGGAACCTCACATGGTCTTCCTGAAAACACTAGAGGGGATAAATGTATCACCAAACACCATCATACTAGGTGACTTCAACTACCCTGATATAGACTGGGAACACTACTCAAGCCCAAACACCCTAGCCCAAAAGTTCCTGGAATTCATAAACTCAAATGCCATGGAACAACTAGTTACCATCCCCACAAGAGGAGATAACATACTTGACCTCATCATCACGAACATGGGAGCACAATGTTCAACACCGGAAGTATACCCCTCACTGGTGAGATCAGATCACAAACTAATCTCGCTGGAGGTCCTCATCCCACCCCCACCTGAAATAAAAAGACCACAGTAAAGAACTCCTCGAAAGCCGACTTCACACTTCTAAAGACTAGTGTGGTCTCCTTTAAGGCCCCTGAGCCGGCGGAAAACAGTACACATGCCGCTGAATCACTTACAAATGCCTTCTATCAGCACCTGCAGGACTGCATGGATAAGGCAATCCCAAGCAAAACAAAGACTCTCTGTACCAAAGGCAAGCGTCCAGTCTGGTGGACCCCAGCCATAAACAAACTCTACAACAAAAGGAGGAAGCTACTACAAGATAGAGCAAAATCCTTAAAAGGTAAGACACCCTTGATCACTATAAGTAAAAAACTAAGAGCTCTCATAAAATCATCCAAAGCAAATTTTGAGAGAAAAATAGCTAAAGACTCAAAAGACAATCATAAGGCCTTCTTTAGCTATGTTAGAAACCTGGGAGGAAACTCCCAGATATGCTCAGAACTAGTTCAAAATGATGTGAAGATTACTGATCCCACGGACATTGCCAACATACTGGCTGACAGGTTCAGTGCAAACTTCTCCCCACCCCAAAAGGAGAGATATCTATACCAAATGATTGCAGCCCCCCAAACATCTCCAACGCCCAAGTGAGAACTGCTCTCTCCAAAGCAAAAAACACAGCATCCATGGGACCTGATGGTGTCCCCGGCTGTGTGCTCCACGAACTCAATGAGGAATTAAACCCACAGCTAGGACAGCTGTTTAATCAGAGCCTTACCTCTGGATACGCACTCCAGGAGTGGCGCACTGCAACTGTGGTCCCACTTCACAAAGGCGGTGCCTCCACCGACCCTGGAAATTACCGCCCATTAGCTTGACAAGCCTTATCTGCAAAGCCATGGAGAGGATCATAATGGACCTCATAAATAAAGACATAGGGAATTTGCAGACTTTGGATCCAACCCAGTTTGGCTTTGTCAAAGGCAGATCATGCCTTTTAAACTTGGTTGACTTTTTCGAAACAGTCACCAAAGCCATTGATGAGGGAAAGGCAGTCCATACAGCCTACCTCGATCTGGCGAAGGCCTTCGATACAATACCCCACTCGGGTATCATTGAAAAACTCATCAGCTTAAATATTAACCCATACATCACAAGATGGGTTGCAAACTGGCTGAGTGACAGAACCCACAGGGTCAGAGTTGCTGGCGCCATGTCAGACTCAAAGCCTGTCACAAGTGGTGTCCCACAGGGCTCAGTCCTAGGCCCACTCTTGTTTGGCATCTACTTCTCCAGTACAAGCAAACACAGGAGGGTTATGGCTGACAAAGTTTGCAGATGACTGCAAACTGGGCGCCATAGTAGAAAACACATCTGACACAGATATCCTTCAGAAGGGTCTCACAGAAACGGATAACTGGTGCCAGAGCCATGGCCTAAAGTTAAATGCCAAAAAATGCATAGTCATACCCTTCGGGAAAAACAAGGTTACCCCTAGCTACCAAATAGGTGGCAATCCACTGAGCACAGAAGAAGTTATCAGGGACCTGGGGACCCAGGTTGATAGGAGTCTGTCATTCGACACCCATGTAGCTAAAGTAGTTAGGAAAACCTTCTACATTGCCCACCTTATCATGAAGGGATTCTCATCTAGATCAAGGGAGGTCATTGTCTCCCTCTACTCATCACTCATCAGACCAATGATTGAGTACAATGCCCCATTCAGAATGTATCTGACCCGACACTTGCAGCAGCTGAAGAGGCCACAAAAGTTCCTCACCAAAAGGATAAAGGGTCTCAAAAATCTGTCCTATGCTGCCCGACTGAAAGAACTCCAGCTCTATTCAGTCGCATCGCTTGCTCAGAGGTGACCTTTGCCTAACATACAAGGCCATGTCAAACCCAGATTTGATGAATATGCTTCACCTCAAAAAAATCTAGATCCATCAGAGCCACAAGGGCGGGAGACTTAAACCTCGACACGGCTATTAATAGGACGTGCTGGAGGGATAGATTCATCACCCAAAGACTCCCTATGCTGTGGAACAAAATCCCGGTATATGTGAGGCAGAGCACCTCGCTGGCCTTGTTCAAGAGAAATCTTGACCAATGGATGGGAGATCGCAGATATACCCCAGGGATTACCTCAGTGTCACTGCTCGACAGAGGCACAGCAAAATAATGGGTATATTTCCCCATACTAAAGGGGTGGCGTAAGCCACAAAACTATGGGCTAGGCTTGTAAATGCCCTTGGGCAGATAGCCTAGTATGAACCTATGAACCTATGAATGCTGTCGGTTCCGAGCCTCCCTCTCGGTGCTTCGGCTGCGGGACTTCCGTCTGCTATCATGGCTCCAGGGACTGGACACTCCCAGGATTCTGGGGGTCCGGCTTTCAGAGCTATGAGGAGTGCCTTGGCCAAGTCTTCTTCGGCCATCTCTACGGCTTTACCGGCACCTTCCCTGGGCATGGAGACTGGGCCTTTGGTAGTTCCCCTGTCTCTAGGCAGCGGAGCCCCGGGGCCTGAGGTTACCCCCACTGGGGGTTCCCCTCCTCTTGAGGGTTCTTCGGAGTTGTCTTCGGAGGAGCCCCCAAGGAAGAGATCGTGCAAGAGGAAGCACGTGGACTCCCCCGAGTCTCTTACATCGGACACTGATCTTGATGATGCGGAGGGGTCCCCAAAGTCGTCCTCGGATGATGTCTCATTTGCAGACATTCTAGAGATCCTTAAGCAACGAGGCGGCTGGATATCCAAACCCCCCTCCGCTGATGAGTCAGTGCTTCTCAAGGCCTTTGGGGCTCAGCCCTCCGCCTCCTGGGTGTCTCCGCCCTTCGACGAGCTCCTGGATTTGGTTTGTCGGAGGGCGTGGGAACATCCAGATACTGTGGAACCAGTGCCTTCTCGCCCTAACAAATATTTGTCTGCCCCACCCGAGAAGGAGTTCTTGACTAAAGGCGTGGCTGTAGATGCCATGGTGGTGGCATCTGCTACACAGCAGGACGTGGCAGAGGCTTCAACGTCCGTCCATCCTCCTAATAAGGAGTCTAGGAACATGGACCAGTACGGGAAGCGCACCCTGACTTCAGCGGCCTTTACTCTAAGGTCCCTGAATTATTTGGCACATTTCACCAGACTACAGAGGGATCTGGTCAAGGAGCTGTCAGATTCCCTCTCAGGTAACCTACCTGAGCAGCTAGCCCAGTCGGTTAGCTCTCAGTTGGCTATCCTTACCTCGATTTCTAACTCGTCCATGAGGCTCATTTCATATGCGGCAAGGGCGGGCAGAGCGGCAGGCACAGGCGTGGCTCTACGGAGACAAGCCTGGCTCAGTTTGTCATTTCGCGGAGGCCTTCAAGTCTTCCTTCACGACACTCCCTTTGATGGGTCCTCTTTGTTTGGACCCAAGGTAAAGACACTCTTACCGCTGTGAGCAAGAGGGAAAAACTTTATCTGCCATAGGAGCACGTTATTCCACTCCCTTCGGCCTTATCCCAAGGCTAAAGAGGAGGGAAGATGTGGTTCCATAAATCACAGAAGTTCTTTCCTCAACAGCAGGAAGATTCCCTTCCAGAGGCAGAGGACGGGGAAATTTTTCTGGGAGACGCCGTCCCAGAGGCGGCAGAGGGCCCCGCAACACTGGAGACCGCGAGTCCTTTCGTGGCTCTTCAGCCTCCCACACTTCATGAGGGATTGCCCGGCTGTGCTGCTCCGGAGCCAGTCGGGTGCCGTTTTGCCAAGCACCTAAAAGCCTGGGAGTCTATTACTCAGGACAGATGGGTGATTCGGATTATTGCCGGAGGTTACACCATTCCCTTCACACACTCACCCCCACCGTCCAAAAAAATCCCGGACCCACCACCCAGTCAAAGGGAAATTGCAGCCGCAGAAGCTTCAAAGCTGCTAGAAAAAGGCGTCATCCAACCGGTCCCCACAGACCAGATCGGATCCGGAAATTACTCAAGGTTCTTTTTAGTGCCAAAAAAGACAGGGGACCTGAGACCCATATTGGATCTCCGCAAACTAAACCAGTCCGTCATGAAGTCCAAATTCCGAATGGTCACTTTGCAATCCATTCTCCCATTGTTGGAGAAGGATGTTTGGATGTGTTCCATAGATCTCAAGGACGCCTATTATCACATATCAATACATCAGGCGTCCAGGAGGTATCTGCGCTTCAGCCTGGGAGACAGTCATTTCCAATTTTGTGCACTGCCCTTTGGTCTCACCACAGCCCCCAGGGTGTTCACCAAGTGTTTGGCAGTAGTGACTGCTCACCTGAGGAGTCTCGGATTCCAAGTGTTTCCCTATCTGGACGACTGGCTCCTGACTGCCACCACCAGGCATCTACTACTAGACAACCTCGAGCCACCATTTCCTGGGTGCTTCCTGGGAATTACATTCAATTGGTCAAAGTCTGTCTTGCTGCCCTCTCAGCATAAGATTCATAGGAGCAGAGATAGACTCAAAATTGATGCATCTTCCTTCCTACCGAAAGGATTCAAACATTACAAGGTCAAGTCCGAGCCCTGCTTCCAAGATCCAAAGCCCCAGCCAGGTTGGTCCTGCAACTTTTAGGTTCAATGTCTGCCACGG
Source organism: Protopterus annectens (assembly GCF_019279795.1). NCBI lineage: Eukaryota > Metazoa > Chordata > Ceratodontiformes > Protopteridae > Protopterus > Protopterus annectens. The sequence goes on along the minus strand of NC_056728.1, from coordinate 1,373,575,315 downwards.
TTCTCCTAGTTCCGCTGGCAAGATTGCACATGAGGATTCTTCAGTGGCTGTTATCGACACAATGGTCTTTTCAGGATCTCCCCCTCAATCATCTCATACTGATTACAGAAACGTGCAAACGGGACCTCCGCTGGTGGCTTCAGCCATCCAATCTGAATCAGGGAAGACCTTTTGTTATATCCCCTCCGGTGGCCACCTTGACAACGGATGCCTCCCAGACGGGGTGGGGGGGGGCATTTTCTGGGCAGGTTAGTTCAGGGTTCTTGGCTTCCAGACGAAACCTTTCTCCATATCAATGTATTGGAAATGAGGGCTGTACTTCTGTCCCTACAAGCCCTCCACAAGTTTCTCCCTCAAGGCATTATCGCTGTCCACACAGACAACATGTCGGTGGTCTGGTATCTAAACAAACAAGGAGGGACCAGATCTTACCCCCTTTGCAGAGAGGCCATGAGGGTGTGGGAATGGGCTGTAGCCACCAACCGCTTCCTGGTAGCGACCCACATTCCAGGAAAATCCAATATATTGGCAGACAGATTAAGCAGGACGATTCTCTCTCCTCACGAGTGGTCCCTGAACGAAACAGTAGCAGCTCAGGTTTTCAAAAGATGGGGGACCCCGTGCTGCGACCTGTTTGAAACACCACAAAACACAAAGTGCAAAAGGTTCTTTTCCTTGACTCCGCGTCAGGGGGAGGCAGCTACGGATGCTCTAGTACAACCTTGGCCAACAGGACTGCTTTATGCTTTTCCTCCGGTTCCACTCCTCCCCAAAGTCTTCCAGAAAGCTTCCCAATTGGGGTCCACAATGATTCTAATTGCTCCGTACTGGCCTCGTCAGGTATGGTTCCCCTACCTAAAGAAATATGCTCTGGACGGTCCTTGGTTTTTGGATCTAACTCCAGACCTGCTGATTCATCAGTCGGGACGACAGCACCAGTCCCTTCACACTTTGAAATTAACAGCTTGGCTCCTCCACTTCCGACCTTAGTCAGAAATCACACCTTAGACCTGGAAGTTATTCACATTTTATCTTCGGCCCACAAACCCACCACTAAGAAATTGTACCTCAGTAAGTGGAAGAGGTTTGCTATCTGGGCTCAACTCAGAGGCTTAGACCCTATTACTGCCCCGATACCAGAGGTCTTGAAATTTTTAACATCCTTGTTTAATCAAGGATCTTCAGTCTCTACTATTAAAGTCCAACTAGCAGCTATCTCCAAATTTCACGAATCCATAGACCCACCGTTGATGAGCAGCAGATTATGTAAAACTTTCATGAAAGGTGCTGTGCTGTTAAGTACCCCAGTTTTTCAACCTTCGCCTCCGTGGGATCTTGATTTGGTACCGTGCCTTAACATCTTCCCCTTTTGAACCGGCTGCTACATGTGAGTTGAAATATCTGTCTTGGAAAACTGCCTTCTTAGTTGCAATTACCTCTGCAAGAAGAGTTTCAGAACTTCAAGCCCTATCTATCAAACCACCGTACTTGATTTTTCACAAGGATAGAGTATCACTTAGGCCTAATCCATCTTTTGTTCCAAAAGTTTGTTCTAATCTCTGTCTCCAACAATCTCTAGAGCTACCAGTTTTCTTTCCAAAATTTTCAAATGAAGCGGAATACACCTTGCATAAATTGGATGTTCACAGGCAATTGCGCTTCTATCTAGACAGGACTCAACAAATTCGAAAAACAGACCAATTGTTTGTGTCCTTTTCAGATAATAAATTGGGTAAAACCATCACTAAAGCTACTATTTCCAAATGGATTAGAGATTGCATAACTCAGGCTTATTCCTCTTCAAATAAGCAACTTACAACATCTATCAAAGCTCACTCTACCAGAGCTATGGCTACCTCTATTGCGTTTCATTCCAAGCTCGCTATTTCTGAGATTTGTGCTGCTGCTACTTGGTCCAACCCGCACACTTTCATTTCCCACTATAAATTGGATGTGACATCTAAAGGGCGAGCATCATTTGGTTCCACGGTACTCAGGAGTGTTTTCCAGTGAGCCACCCAGGATTCAGGTGCTAGGGACGCTGTCCCATCAGTCAGAATGTAGGCGAGATAGGATCACATAACATCTTTTAGTTATGTACACACCATAACTTCAGATGTTTGGGATCCATCTCGCCTACATTCCTAATACCCACCCTCCTTCCCCCTGCCTTGGAGATCAGAAGAGATTGAGCGGTTTTGAGTTCTACTGTTTTATCTTGTTTCATCTGACGATGTTATATAAGCAGTGCATGCATGTGTGCATGTATGCGGACAAACTAGATCTGGGGGACTGGTAGTGGTGCATCCTGGGATATAGTAAGCTCAGCCAATAAGAGACTTCGCTCTTTGGCATAAGCGTGCCAAGTCGGAGCCGAGGGATCGGCTCCGAACCCATCAGTCAGAATGTAGGCGAGATGGATCCCAAACATCTGAAGTTATGGTGAGTACATAACTAAAAGTTAGGGGTTTTGGCGGTTGTACCGGAGGGAAAGTGAAAGGGATTTTGTAACCCTCGGATATGATCTTCTGTACCCATGTGTCTTGGGAGAGGGATTGCCAGGCTTCCGGGTACAGAGATAATCTTCCCCCCGACTGCCTCCGAAGGCGGACAGTCGGGCAGCTTCTCAGGGATGCTGAAAGGGTTGGTCAGGGAAAGATTCCCTGGAACCCTGGTTCTGTGGACCCCCTCTGCCCCTGGGGCGGCGTCTGTTATTATTGCCCCTCTGCCTCTAGGGGGAAATTCACCACGTGCGGCAGGCGCGACTCCCTGTGGTTTGCGGAACCACATCTTTCCACCCCTCTGTCCCTTAGGATAAGGTCTAGAAGGCGTGGAAAAGCGGACTCCCATGGCAGAGAGAGTCTTACCATCTTGCTCGCATCTGGTGGGGGTATTCTTCACCTGAGGTCCGAACAATTCCGAACCGTCAAAGGGGGTGTTGGTGAAGGACGCCTTGAAGGGATCGGCAAAGTTACAGAGTCGCATCCAAGCGTGACGTCTCCACGCAACGCCTGTGTCAGCGGCCCTACTCGCTCCATCGACTGCATAAGAGATAAGCCGCATGGAGGAGTTTACAGTGGAGTTCAGGTAGCCAGATGAGAGTTTATTTTGTCCTTAAACCCCGCAGCAGAAGGATCCTGTACCGTTTCACCCAGCTCTTTGAGCAAGTCTCTCTGAAGGCGGGTGAAATGACATAAATAGTTCAGTGATCGCATAGAAAAGGTCGCTGAAGCAAAGGTCCGCTTGCCGTACCTGTCCATGGTCCTGGACTCTGTTAGGAGGATGAACAGATACAGAAGGATCAGCGAATTCCTTCTTAGTGGCTGCTGCTACCACCATAGCATCAACTGAAATACCTTTGGTGAGAAAGGATTTGTCATTTGGTGCAGAAATAAATTTAGAAGGCCTCCTAGGGGTAGGTTCCATTGAATCAGGAGCTGCCCACGCCTTTCTAGCCACTACCTCCATTAGTGGGTCGAAAGGGGGAGACACCCAGGAGGTGGAAGGGCGAGATCCAAAGGCGTCAAGGTAAACCGACTCGTACTCGGAAGGTTTGAGAGTGGACCAATTTCCCCTCTGTCTTAGGATCTCCAGGATGTCTGAAAAGGAGACATCCTCAGAGGGGGATCTGGGGGAACCTTCCGACTCATCCAAGTCGGTGTCCGACGTGACAGACTCGGGGGAGTCTATGTGCTTCCTCTTGCACTTTCTTTTCCTAGGGGATTCCCCTCAAACTTCAGGGGAGCCCTCGGAAGAGGAGGAGACACCCAAGGTGGGTACCCTATGCTTTGGATCTCTGCTGTCTGGTGTAGGAGGATGGCCAGAGACCGTAACAGGCACTACAGAGGGGGGAGCCGCAGAACTTAACCTTGGAGTGGACACTGGGTCCAGCACACTCCTCATCACCTCGAAGGCTCCCCTATCAGATACCAAAGGTAGCCCTGGCTCCGAAGAGACCGGAACCGACAGAGAAGGCTCTGAGAATGATGTCGGGGGCGAACTAACCAGAGCCGAAGTTCCGAGAGGGAGAGCGGGGTCGGACAAGGGTCCGATGCCGCTCGCCCCCTCGGAGCCGACAATGGAGTCCCGGCGCCCGGACCTCTCCACGGACAGAACCAATGAAGAGGTCGGAGCCGACGACACCGGAGCCGAAGGATTTATCGGCTCTGACATGGGCAAGGTCACGGTTCCGATAAACTCCGGCTCCGAACTCGAGAGATGAGTCAGAGGAGGAATGAATAGCTGTATCGAAGGAGCCACAGTCTGGTGAGATGGGCTCTGGAGCATTTGGGCCAGCGCCTGAGATTTTATGAGTCTACTTACCACCCTGTCGATGTCGTGGTCGGAGAGCCTGGATGACCTCAATGAATGAGTCCTATGACTCCGCTCCGATAGGAGAGGGGACCTCGGAGCTGATCTGACGGACTCTAGCGAAGGGGACCTAGAGCGCTTGCGCGCTGGGGTCGGCTCCAATGATGGTTTCGGAGCGGAAACCACTTTGCTCGCCTCGGAGCCAGACGGAACTGAGGTAGGAGCCGTCTCGATAACGCCAGCCCTCGGCTCAGAAGCTGGAGCCGAGGGTTTGGCGGTTTTTGACGACTTCCCCGAGCCAGACTTGGACGGGGAGTCATCAGGCTTTAACAAGACCCTTAGGATGAGCTTGTTACGCCTTTCCTGCAGGACTCTTGAACTAAATCCGTGACAAACGGAACAAGAGTCCTGCAGGTGTAAAGGCCCCAAGCAATAGACACAAGAAGTGTGACCGTCTGTCAGAGACATTTTCTGACAGCACGAGTCACACTTCTTGAATCCCGAAACCTTAGGGTCCTTTGACATCCTGACAAAAAATGAAAAGGAACACAGTCAGTCCACACACACACACTTATTTAAGTTAAAGGGAACTGACTAAAAACCCACACACACACTGAAAGGGGTGGGGAAAACTAAGGAAAAGCCCATAGGCCCAAGATAAAAAACTAAATAAAGAAGGGGAAAAGGGCTACCGAAAGGGTAAGGCAGTTAGAAGGGACCTAAAGAAGGGTAAGTAACTGGAAAAAAAACTATTGAGACTGAATATATATATGAAAAAAGCACTTACTGACCAGAGCCGGTAAAAACAGACTACCTCACAGCGAAGCGGCAAATGAGATCTGGGGAGTTAGCGCATGGTATTGTGGGATATAGGGCTGCCTCGAGCCGGTAAAAATAGCTCTCGAGCTATAGTATAGGCCGAGTCGGAGCCGAGGATCGGCTCCGAACCCATCCAGCAAGAATGAAGGTGAGAATGACAACTTAACATAAAACCATAAATAAGTTGAGCAACGTGGTACATTGGAATACCCCTAGAAAAATGAGTATGCAATAAAAAAACAAATGAAAAACGTGTGTGTGTGTGTATATGCATATATATATATATATATATATATATATATATATATATATATATATATATATATATATGGTTTACTATTAGAATGTCGAAGCAAACTCTGTCGACTGTACTGTTGTCCAACACGGAAGTTCGAAAATGGTAATATCGAAGACCAAAAGCCAACCTAGGAACGGGTTTTAACATGGGTCGAGATACGGGAAAGGTTTGTAGTTCGGAAATAACACGGAACACCTATCTCGACCCATGTTAAAACCATTCCTAGGTTGGCTTCTGGTCTTCGATATTACAGTTTTCGAACTTCCGTGTTCGACAACAGTACAGTCGACGGAGTTTGCTTCAACATTCTAATAGTAAATATATATATATATATATATATATATATATATATATATATATATATATATATATATACACACACACACACGTTTTTCATTTGTTTATATATATATATATATATATATATATATATATTCACACACACACACACACACATTAGCAATGAACCTTCATTTAGTTTCAAGAGAAATAAGAATCTCACGCACTTGCTTTGCTGTACAGATAATGTCGTGGACAAGGTTTATTCAGATAGGGTTGGCACGTTTCCACGTAGGTCCTGTTCAATTGTAGATATATTTCACTAGAAAATGAGTTTATACATCCAGTCTCTGGGAGATGCTACAGATGTCACGAGTAAGCGGATTGCAAGACATGGTATATGATATATATAGTGACATGTGTCTCTTGTCAATGTTTTTACGTGGGTAAAACCGACAGTTAAAGGAACGCATCTCCAAGCATATTAACCACATTCGGCTAGGAGCTATGAAGAGTCCATTATGTAAACATATTTTTGAAAATTCAGGACATTCATTTTTGTTTATGGTCTTGCAAGTAGTAAAAGAAATTTGTGGCGGTGACTTTACAATACGAATTGAGCAGCATGAAATGAAATGGATAGCGGAACTACAGGCATACTGGACACCTGGTCTTAATGCCAGTTTACCTCTCAAACCTGCCCTTAAAGGGAATAAATTGCATATAAACTTATGATCAGATGTGTAAAATAGGCAATGCCTGAATATAGATATTTGATCCACATGAATTTATACACCCTTTAGATCTTTGTAACCCACACAGGATTAAAGATCATTTGGAAGCAGAAGAACGGAATATATATACTGTGAACATTGTAAAAGTGTTGAGCTATTATTATTATTATTTTTACTATATATATTTTTATTACTTTTTCTATATAGTTTTATTACTTTTACTATTTCCATTTATGACCTTAAGTCCAGTGAAAGTAAATCCTGCTACAACACTGTGTGATTAGTTGGATAGCCGAGCTACAATTCCATCGTATATTTGTCTTTAGTGTAGACCCATCTGCACAGAAGAGGTGTAGATTCATCCAGAAGACACTGACTGATCAACTGATAGGCAGTGTCTGAAAAAATCTGTTTGATTTGTTAAGTCAGCTATAATATGCAAATAGCTGGATAACAGAATCACAATCTTATTGGACATTTGACTTGAGTGTGAACCTGTCCACATTGAAGAGGTGTAGACTCATGTGGAAGACACTGATTAGATAACTAAAAGATGACATCTGAAAGGAGCAACTTTGATTTGTTAGCTTCAACGATAAATATCTCATTTTACCTTCTAATGGCAGGTCTGAAGTAGGGTTTATCCCAAAAGCCCTTATCGTACCATTTTAAGTTTTTATTTCTCGGTTTTATTAAAGAAGAGTTTTATAATAGCCTGGTGATCACCTTGGTTTTGACTTTTTGTTTTTTTTTACACATTTTGTCCAAGTGCGTATCTTTGACTGACGAACAGTACATTTGTGGACACGTGTATGTGTGTGTGTGTGTGTGTGTGTGTGTGTGTTTATTTATATATATATATATATATATATATATATATATATATATATATATCTATATATATATATATATATATATATGTGTGATATGGTTTACTGTCAAAGTCTCACACTTGCAATGTGCGAGTGTTCATGTTTCCGACCTGACATGTCAGCAATCAAATACAAGAGCAGGAACATGACAGAAAAAGGTATTTCAGGAAAGTCGACAACTCAGGAATGTCGACTTACTTTACCGAAAATACTACACTTCCGGTCATGAGTTACGAATGTTTTGCAGGGGAGCAAGCCCCTCTGCACCCCCATGTGGGGGGGGAGCTGTGCCCCCCACACCCCCTGTTACTTATGTATAGAAACACCAAGATGGCACTATAGTGAGGGAAAGTGTACATTCCCTGATCCCCATTATAGTGTGATCTGCATTCAAAATGTTGAATCCACAGCAGCAAATGTGAAATGTTGAATACATCCTTTCAGGATGACACGCTCGCACATCGCAGGTGTGACATTTTGATAGTAAACCATGTGATACATGTGTGTGTGTGTGTGTGTGTGTGTGTGTGTGTGTGTGTGTGTTTCTGCTTGTATGTGTGGAATTGGCATATTTAATTAGCAGAGGGTGTGGGGGTGCAGAGGGACTTGCCCCGCTGCAAGAACATAAAAAGAAATTTTTATTTTTTTTCTAAGTTTCAAAACTTCGATCTTATGGTCTCGGCCATAAAAAATTTGAAGTTTTGAAACTTTGAGATTTAAACGTAGACCCATATATACACACACACACACACACACATATATATATATATATATATATATATATATATATATATATATATATACATATATATATATATATATATATATGTGTGTGTGTGTGTGTGTATGTATGTATATATATATATATATATATATATATATATATATATATATATACATACACACATATATATATATACATATATGTGTGTGTGTGTGTCTACATATATATTTATATATATATATTTATATGTGTGTGTGTATATACATATATATATATATATATATATATATATATACATACATATATATACATATATATATATATATATACACACACACATACATACATACATATATGTGTGTGTGTGTGTGTGTGTATATTTTTTAACATATCTCAGCAACGCTTATCACATAAGAAATCTGTGTGGTGTCAGTAGCATGTTTGTTTGGCTGAATGTTGTGTCAGATTAAATTCTTCAATGTTAAGTTGTCAATCTCGCCTTCATTCTTGCTTGATGGGTTCGGAGCCGATCCTCGGCTCCGACTCGGCACTTGCTAAGCTCGAGAGTCACTTTTACCAGCTCGAGGCAGCCCCATATCCCATGATGCAAGGCGGTAAATACCCAGATCTCGTTTGCCGCTTCGCTGATGAGGTCCTCCTTTTACCAGCTCTTGGTAAGTAATTTTTTATTCAGAATTTAGTCAGCCCATTCCATATATTTCTCACAGATTATAGTATATTTGTCACTTTTAGATAGTTTTAGAGTCTCTAACTCCTAGTTTACTGTTTCCCTAGTTGTTTTACTTAGTCGGGCCTTTAATCCTCTCCCATCCCTTCCTTTCAGGGTGTGTGTGTGAGTTTGTTTTCTCCCTTTTTAAGTTAAATTTCTGAGTCTGGGACTGTGTGAGTGTTTGTGTACTTCTCACCATGTCCAAAGAACCGAGGGTCTCAGGCTTCAAGAAGTGTGACTCGTGCTTTCAGAAAATGTCTCTGACAGACGGTCACACTTCTTGTATTTATTGCCTGGGACCTCTCCACCTGCAGGACTCCTGTGCTATTTGTCACTCCTTCAGCCAGAGAGTCCTGCAGGAAAGGAGAAATAAACTAATCTTAAGGGGCTTACTTAAACCAGAGGGCTCCCGGCCAAGTCTGCTTTGGGTCAGCCCTCTAAGGCCTCCAAGGCCCAGGCTTCTGCTACTTAGCCTTCGGCCCTGGCTCCGACTCCTTTGGAGTCGAGATCGGCTCCGGCTGGAGCCGATCTTATTTTGGCTAAATCTTCGGCACTGATGGCTATCGGTGCCGATACTTTAACTGCCACATTGGTGTCGGCTCCTACCGGCTCCGACCACCATGTGTCTAAGGCTTCGGTATCAGCGCCAGCCGGCAACAATACCATTATTTCCTTGCCTGTGTCGGTTCCGGCTGGAACCGAGACATCTTTGACCAGGCTTGGAGCCGATAAGTTGTCGGCTCCGTCTGGAACCGAAGGTTCTTCGGCTCCGATGGCTTCGTCGAGGAAACGGTCCATGTCTCCCTCTTTGGAGCCTATACTTTCGGCTCCGACCTCTCCTCTTCTTTCTGAGCGGAGCCATCGGAGCCGATCTTCTAAGTCTTCCAGGCTCTCAGACCATGATTTGGAGAGAGTGGTAAGCAGATTGTTAAAATCACAGGCACTAGCCCAAATGCTTCATAGTCCATCTCAACAGACGACTACTAGCCCACACCCTCTTCAAGTTCCTCCTTCGACTCTCCTCCAGAGCTCGGAGCCGGAGTCTATTGGAATAGTCACTGCTACGGCTGCGGGGCAGATACCACCCCTTTCTGCTCCTTCAGCTTCTACTCTTATCTCCTCCTTGAGACCTTCCTTGGAGGGATCCGGTGGTCGGGCTTCTCTGGTCTGCTCCGAGGGGGTGAGTGGCATCGGACCCTTGTCCGACCCTGCTCTTCCCCTCGGGGCTTCGGCCTTGGTGAGCTCGGCTCCGACATCTGCCTCGGAGCCTTCCCTTTCGGTGGGCCCAGGAGCCCCTGTTTCTTCGGAACGGGGTCTCTCGGATCTCCCTGGGAGGGGAGCCTTTGAGGTGATGAGGAGTGTGCTGGCCCCCGGGCTCAGTCAGCAGTCTATTCCCTTAGCTCCTCCCTCTATGGTGCCTGTTGATGTCTCTTCCCACTCTCTTGCTCCCCGACCGAGAGATCCATCGCCTCAGGTTTCCCCACTGGGAAGAACCCCCTCTTCCGAGGATTCTCCTGATCCGTCAGGAGATCCTCCACGTAAGAGGACCTGTAAAAGGAAGCACCTAGACTCCCCTGAGTCTACCACTTCAGATACCGACTTAGATGAGTTGGAGGGATCCCCAAGATCCCCCCTCTGAGGATGTCTCTTTCTCAGACATCCTAGATCTCCTAAAACAGAGGGGAAACTGGCCCTCCATTAATCCATCCGAGGATGAGTCGGTATACCTAGAGGCCTTTGGATCTCGACCCTCCACCTCCTGGGTGTCTCCGCCTTTCAACACCCTCATGGAGGTGATAGCTCGGAAGGCGTGGGCATCTCCTGATTCCGTGGAACCAGTTCCCAGGAGGCCTTCTAAATTTATTACAGCCCCTACCGAGAAACAATTTCTTACAAAAGGTGTCCCTGTTGATGACATGGTGGTGGCGGCCGCCACCAAAAAGGAACTTGCAGATCCTTCCATACCAGTCCATCCTCCTAACAAGGAGTCTAGGACCATGGACAGGTATGGTAAGCGGATGTTTTCCTCAGCGACCTTTGCCATGCGTTCGCTGAACTATTTATGTCGCTTCACCAGACTTCAAAGGGACATCCTTAAGGAATTAGGTGAAGTTGTACAGGATCCTTCAGCTACAGGGGCTCAGGAAAAGATTGCCTCTCAGCTAGGAATCCTTAACTCCATAACCAACTCCTCCATGCGGCTAATTTCTTATGCAGCAGATGGAGCGAGTAGAGCTGCAGGGACAGGAGTGGCTCTTCAGCGTCAGTCCTGGATGCGGCTCTAATTTTGCAGACCCCTTTAAGGCGTCCTTCGCAAACTCTCCCTTTGATGGGTCAACATTGTTTGGCCCTCAAGTGAAGGATACGTTGACCAGGTGTGAGCAAGATGGCAAGACTCTTTCTGCCGTAGGAGTCCGTTTCTCCACCCCTAATAGGCCTTATCCTAAGGGACAGAAGGGGGGAAAGATGTGGTTCCGAAAATCTCAGGGAGTCACGCTGGACACACGTGGTCAGTTTACCCCTAGAGGCAGAGGGGGTAATAACAATAGACGCCGCCCTAGGGGCAGAGGGGGTCCGCAGAACCAGGGCAGCAGAGAGCCTCTCGCTGACAAGCCCTTCCAGCATCCCTGAGGTGTTGCCCGACTGTCCACCCTTGGAGGCAGTCTGGGGAAGATTATCGCTGTACCCAGAAGCCTGGTTTTCCCTCTCTCAAGACAAATGGGTACAGTCGATCATATCCGAGGGTTACAAGATTCCTTTCGAGGAAAGCCCCTTCCCTCAAAAAGGTTCCCTTCCAGACGTTCCACCTGGTCTAAGGGAAATTGCAAAACTAGAAGTTTCAAAGCTTCTAAAAAAAAGGGCCATCCAGCCAGTACCAACAGATCATTTAGGGTCTGGAATCTACTCAAGGTTCTTTTTGGTCCCCAAAAAGACGGGAGACTGGAGACCAATATTAGACCTCAGCAGACTAAACAAGTCTGTCAAAAAGACAAGATTTCGGATGGTCACACTTCAATCGATTTTGCCCTTTCTGGGCAAAGACAACTGGATGTGCTCCATAGACCTTCAGGATGCGTACTATCATATAAAAATCAACAGACGCTCCAGAAGTTTTCTCCGCTTTCGGCTGGGGACCAGTCATTTTCAATTCAGAGCCCTGCCCTTTGGTCTCACTACAGCCCCCAGAGTGTTCACCAAATGCATGGCAGTGGTCACGGCTCACCTGAGACGTCAAGGATTCCAGGTGTTTCCGTACCTCGACGACTGGCTCCTCTCAGCCACCACCAGGCATCAACTTCTCCAAGCCAGAGATTACACCCTACGTCTCTGCAGTCAGGGATTTCGGTCAATTACGAAAAGTCCTCCTTATTGCCCTGCCAATCTATTACTTTTATAGGCGCAAATTTAGACACTGCTCGGATGTCAGCAAACCTAACAGACCAGAGAATCCTAGATATCCAAAACCATGTGCGGATCATTCTTGCCAGCAAAAAGGTGCAAGCCAGACTGGTCCTGAAAGTATTGGGCCTCATGGCAGCTGCCATCACTCTTCTTCCTTTGGCCCGTTTTTACATGCGTCTCTTGCAATGGATGTTGTTCACCCAATGGTCCTTCCAACAGCTTCCCATGCGTCACCAGATCCTGGTGACACAAACTTGCAAGAACCATCTATCCTGGTGGATTTCCTCTCCCCAAGTCCATCAGGGCAGACCCTTTGTTTCCCCGGCCCCGGTAGCCACAGTCACTACGGACGCCTCCCTGATCGGGTGGGGGGGGGTCATTGTCAGGGCAAGATGGTTCATGGGACGTGGCAACCGTTCGAATACCACCTGCACATAAATGTCCTAGAGATGAGAGCAGTGCTTTTAACGTTGCAAGCCCTCAACGACTTTCTTCCACTAGGAACGATTGCAGTTCACACGGACAACATGTCCGTAGTGTGGTACATCAACAACAGGGCGAAACCAAGTCCTATCCCTTGTGTCGAGAGGCTCTCAGGCTTTGGCAATGGGCTATCTCCTCTCATCGGTTTTTGGTAGCAACGCATATCCCTGGGAAAACCAACATACTAGCGGACAAATTGAGCAGAGCAATTCTCTTGCCTCACGAGTGGTCTCTCAACCATTTTATAGCGGAGGAGATTTTTCAGAAGTGGGACCGCCCATGTTGCAATCTTTTTGCTACTCCCCAAAACAGCAAATGCCCAGACTTCTTCTCTCTCTTCCCTCTTCCGGGCCATCCCCCCAGAGACGCTCTTACCCAAGATTGGCCCCAGGGACTTCTTTATGCCTTTCCTCCCTTTCCATTGATACCACAGGTACTCCAGAAAGCTACCGTTTTGAGAGCCAATATGATTCTCATTGCCCCTTATTGGCCTCGTCAAATTTGGTTTCCGTTCCTTCATCGTCATCTTTTGGTGCAGCCGTGGCATCTGGACCCAGTGCCAGATCTTCTGATCCACCAGTCGGATCAGCTGCATCGGTCCATTCCTTCTCTCAACCTCACAGCTTGGTTGCTCCACTTCCTTCCTTAGCCAGGCTTCCTATGATCTCTAACCCAGTTAGAGATATCATAGTAGCTTCTCTTAAATCCTCTACCAGAAGGATTTACACTAGCAAGTGGAAACGTTTCTCCCTTTGGGCGAAATCGAGGAACATAGATCCCTTTACTGCCCCTGTCCATACGGTTTTGGATTTTCTAGCGGAGATTTTTCACTCAGGTTCTTCATCTTCCACAGTTAAAGTTCAGTTGGCAGCAATCTCGAACTTTCATGTCGGGTTTGCAGACCACAACATTATGTCCCACAAGCTTTGTAAAGCTTTTCTGAAAGGAATTTTTCTCCTGAAGCCTCCTGTCAGAAGCCCTCCACCACAATGGGACCTAAATCTAGTGCTGACATCCTTAATTCTTCCACCTTTCGAACCAGCTGCTTCATGTTCACTAAAGTTTCTTTCGTGGAAGACACTCTTCCTGGTCGCTATTACCTCGGCTAGGAGAGTGTCAGAACTTCATGCCCTCTCTGTTCGTCCTCCTTATTTGGTCTTCCACAAGGACAGAGTTTCCTTGAGAACTAATCCATCCTTTTTGCCCAAGGTTGCTTCAAAAACAAATTTAAATCAATCCATTGATCTTCCTGTATTTTTTCCTAATTATTCCAACAGATCAGAACAAAAGTTGCATTACCTAGATGTTCAACGCCAACTCAGATATTATTTGGACAGAACAAAGCAATTCAGAAAATCTTATCAGCTATTTCTTTCTTATGCTGAAAATAAGAAAGGCCTCCCTGTTTCCAAAGTGACCCTATCTAGATGGCTATCTTCTACCATTTCCGACATTTATCAACTTAGGGGCAAACAACTGGGCTCAAAACCAAAAGCACATTCCACTAGAGGCCTAGCCACTTCTACAGCTTTTCAGGCTAGGCTACCCTTAGATACTATTTGTGCAGCAGCCACTTGGGCCACTCCTCATACCTTTGTTTCTCATTACAAATTGGATTTGGCCTCCAGGGATAGAGCTAGCTTTGGTTCCACGGTTCTCAAGAGTCTGTTCCATTGAGCCACCCAGGATAGAGGTGCTAGGGACGCGGTCCCATCAAGCAAGAATGAAGGCGAGATTGACAACTTAACATTTAGAAGTTATGTACCTACCATAACGTTCCATGTTAGTTGTTTTCTCTCGCCTTCTTTCTTGCGACCTTCCCTCCTGTCCCCCTTGCCTGGACAGACCTTGTTCTCCCTTGTCTCTGGAAGATCTCTTCCTTGGGCACCAGTAGTTCTACAATTTGATTATCTGGTTTCCCCTTACAGCCCTTAGGCTAATTGCTCTTCTTTCCTTAGTGGAAAGTTTTTTTTTTTTTATGCTAGGCAGTTTTCCCTCTAGGTACCAAACGAGATCTGGGTATTTACCGCCTTGCATCATGGGATATGGGGCTGCCTCGAGCTGGTAAAAGTGACTCTCGAGCTTAGCAAGTGCCGAGTCGGAGCCAAGGATCGGCTCCGAACCCATCAAGCAAGAAAGAAGGCGAGAGAAGACAACTAACATGGAACGTTATGGTAGGTACATAACTTCTACTTTTCATCCACCTCATGTACGTTTGATTTTATTCATGGAGATATGAATTTCCTGTTTATGTTCGTAACTGCTTTAATAGTCAGGCACATACATCTGGATATGTTCATGCTACTAGCATCAATTTTCCCACCACCTTTTAGTTAAATGGACACGCACTTAATTTTTTTGTGTGGATGTGTCATTGTTGACTCCGTGCAGCTGACCATTAACTGTTCTCAGGATCTTTCCTCTTGTAGAGCACACATACTAATTCTAAGCCATGTTTGTGGCTAGTAAGGAGATCTTGTCTTCCTGGGACAGAATCATATTGCTGCTAGGGAGTATTTTGTCCTAGTGGCTTGTGCTCTGCGTATACCAATACTTGTCCCAGGGAAAGTTGTGCAGTAGGCTACCCACATCTCCACATATAAGTCAGATGCAACACTGCCTCCTTGAGAACAACACCCACATATGTCTCTAGCCTCCCCCAGGGAGCAACTAGGACAGTGCATCCAAGTGTGCACACCCACCTTTTCCAAATGACAACTCCTATTTTTCCTGCCTACGCTGTCAAGTGCCCAAGCTGCTGTTCGAACTTGGGCCATCTGGGCTCTAGACTTGGCTTTAAACCTTTATGCCAACAGCGTAGGCAGTGGATGCACTTAACTGCATCCAACTCCACGACTGTATTATTTACAGAAAATGTGAAAACATTTCCAATTTTTGGATAACTCTTCACTGTCATCAGTTACTGAAGGAATTTATTATTTGATATTACACTGCACAGTTGTAATAAATGATTCCTGCTTTCATCTTCCGGATTGCACAATTGTCCTGAATGCAGAGGATAACATTCTTGACTTGTTAGCATTGATATATAAATATTGATGTTAAGCTGTCTATTTCGCCTTCGTTCTTGCTGTTTAGGGATCGGAGCCAATCCTCAGCTCTGACTCGGCCATCTTCAGTAGCTCGAGCGCTGTTTACTGGCTCGAGGCTACCCCTTATCCCATGATGCCTAGCAAAAGCTACCCAGATCTTGTTTGCCACTTCAGCTACGAGGTGTGTCTTTTCTGGCTCAGGCTTGTATAGTTTTGTATATTTATGTAATTATATTTGTTTAAACTTCTTAAAACTAGTGTATACTTCCCCTTATAGTTTTATTCTCTGTGGGTGTTGTTTGTGGACGTCGCTTCTTCCGCAGTCCTTTTTTTTCTTAGGAACTCGTTTAAATTAGAGAGGACCTCCCCCCCCTCCCTTAGGACTGCCGTTTAACTTAGAGGCTCTCCTTTACTTTTTACTGTATATAAAAAAAAAAAAAACTGTTGTGTTCATTTAGTAGTGTAGAGATTTTTTGTCTGTCTGTATTGTGGTACTTGGATTGTGTGTAGTGGTAGAGTTATGTCCAAGGATACGAAAGTTTCTGGCTTCAAAAAGTGTGACTCATGCTGTCAGAAAATGTCTCTGACAGATGGGCACATTAGTTGCGTTTATTGTTTGGGCGCTGTTCACCTGCAGGACTCTTGTTCTGTTTGCCACGCTTTTAGTCCAAGGGTCCTGCAGGAGAGCAAAAACAAATTAATCCTTCGGGGTTTATTGAAGCCTCAGGATTCACCGGCAAAGAGTTCTCAGCCAGTGAAATCCCCTAAATCTGTCAAACCGTTGGCTCTACCTTCGGAGCCGACTCCTGTACTGAAACAACCGAGTATGTCGGTTCCTGCTGGCACCGACAAGACAACTCCTCTGTCGGCTCCATCAGATGTTTCGGAGCCGTCATGGAGCCATAAGAGACTGAGGTCCCCTGTTTTAGAGTACATCCACTCAGCGCCTCGGTCACCATTATTGCAAAGTGAATGTAGCCACCAGTCTTCACACTCCTCTCGATCCTCTAGGCTTTTGGATCATGATGTGGAGAGAGTAGTAAGTAGGTTGCTTAAGTCACAGGCACTAGCTAAATTACTATCCAGCCCACCTCAACAGGTATCGGCTCCAACCTCCTCTATTTCCAGTCCTCCTCCGATTCCATTGAGTTTGGCGCCGGAGGTCGTTGGTGTGCGGGTAGTGGAACCGTTGGCTCCGATCACCATCTCTCCTTCGGCTCCGATTACCTCGATTGTTCCTTCTATCGAGGAATCTGGACGTCAGGGCTCTTTCGTCGGTTCCGAGGGTCGGAGAGGCATCGGACCCTTGTCCGACCCCGTTCTCCCCCTCGGAGCTTCTGTGCAGGTGAGCTCGGCTCCAACATCAGCCTCGGATTCATCGCCTTCGGCGCGGAGAAAGATTCTTATTTCTTCAGAACCAGAGCTTTCTCTGCCTCGAGGTCGAGATGCCTTCGAGGTCATGCGGAGTGTGCTGTCCCCCAAAATAGCTCCATTACCAGCTCCATCCCCTATAGTGTCTATGCCAAACTCTGCTCCTCCTCCAGACCCCAAGCGTAGGGAACCTATGCCCCAGGACACCCCATTGGGTGTTCCCTCTTCTTCCGAGGCCTCCCCGATCACTCAGAGGAGCCCCTCGAAAAAAGAAGTGCAAGAGGAAGCACATTGACTCCCCTGAGTCTGTCACTTCAGATACAGACTTAGATGAATTCGGAAGGGTCCCCAAGGTCCCCCTCTGAAGAGGTTTCCTTTTCGGACATCCTTGAAATGCTTAGGCAGAGGGGGAACTGGACTTCCCTAGCCCCTACCGGGGATGAGTCTGTATTCCTGGACGCATACGGTTCCCGACCTTCCACCTCCTGGGTTTCTCCTCCTTTCGACCCACTCATGCTTGTGGTGGCTCGAAAGGCTTGATCAGCTCCAGACACTGTGGAACCAACTCCGAGGAGACCTAAAAAGTTTATTACAGCCCCCCAGGATAAGCAATTCCTTTCCAAAGGTGTGCTAGTTGATGCCATGGTGGTAGAAGCAGCCACCAAGAAAGAGTTAACTGAAACCTCTTCAACTGTTCATCCCCCTAACAAAGAGTCTTGGACGATGGACAGATATGGAAAGCGAATGTCTGTTTCAGCGACCTTCTCAATGAGGTCCCTGAACTATCTTTTGTCATTTTACTCGTCTTCAAAAGGATCTCCTGAAAGAGCTTGGAGATGCCCTTCAAGATCCTACAGCTGAGGGAGTACAAGCCAAAGTAGCTTCCCAGCTGGCGACTCTTAATTCCATTTTGGGTCAATTCCAAACTCCTTGATCTCTCTCTCTTAAAACCCTGCAACTCTCTTTTTGCACGGTCTTGAGCACAGAGTAGCGTCGGGCAGCGCCTGTTAGCTGGGGTATACTATACCTGGCTCCACAAAGTGTGCGCTGCAAATTTTCCCTTAGAACTTGGCAGGCCTCAACTCAAGTGCTTCAGATCAACTGCTCTTATTGCAGCACTTGCATAACCCGAATCAGCACTTATCCAAATCTCCTAGACAACACTATTATCTTCCAAATTTCCTAGACAGCACTATTATAATACAGCTTAAGACCCTCGATTGTCCGCAAGACAAGTGAAATTTACTTTTCCAAGCATGTCCAGAGGTCAGCTTCAGGTGTACTCTCCAGTTCATCTGGTGGAATTGGGCTTCCTGAGGCAATGTCACAACTGCCTCATGTATACAGACAACCCTCTCCTCTTACCTCTAGACACAAACACTTGTGAGAGATGCAAATACACAGCCAGACTGGAGGCTAAGCGCTCTCAACCCATGACTGTAACAGACAGTCAAGAGGGGAAGAGACACACTAGCATCACACCACCAGTCACACATGGATCTACAAAACAAGCACCGGCAAACCATACTCATAAATACACAAAAACATATTCGGAGGCACTAGGTACCAATCTGAAAAAGAAACAGTGCCCTCCAGAGCAGACAAGCAAGCAACCTGCACCTCCAAACACAAGCCAGAAAACACATAATTCACCTCAGCAGTGTGCCTCACGACAGCCCCTAAGGCAAAACACCATACCCAACACGCTAGTAATAAGAGACTCTATAGTAAGGCACACAGATGTTCCACTCACCAGGCTGAACAAGGAGAATGTTACTGTCAGCTGCCTGTCAGGTGCTAGGATCCGCCACATAACACAGGTACTTAGGTCACTCCAGAACAAGTACAAGTATGACGCTGTCATTGTACATGTTGGTGTGAATGATCTAAGACGTACCTCCCTGGACTAAATGAAAAGAGACATCGAGGAGCTCTCTGATCATCTAGCCCAAGCTGGTATGACCCTGACCTTGAGTAGCATACTACCTTCACCTAGAATGATACCACAATACAAAGACAAAATGATCAATTTCAACAATTGGCTAAGCTTCTGGTGTCATTCTAAGGGGATCCAGTGTCTGTCTGCCTGGGATGGCATGATAGACCAGCCTAGCTGTTTCACCAGAGAAGGTTTGCACCTGTCACCCCTAGGCTTTCGAATACTAGCCAAGGCTCTTGCCGTCCCCATAGTGCCTTTTTTAGGCAAGGTTCAAAGGACAAACCAACCACCATAACCAGCACAGGTAACCAAAAACTAAGGGTAATGCTACTCAACGCCAGAAGTCTCAATCTCAAAATGCACACACTCGAGGCACTCCTCAGTATGGAGAAAATCGATGTTTGCGCATTGACGGAAACCTGGTTCAAGGCTCCAGATAGCACCCCAGCACTGGCAGGTTACATTTCATGTCATACCTTCCGGTCTCAGTTACCGAATCACAGTACAAAGGGCGGAGGTGTATCCATATTCATCAAGGATACCCACATCTCCAGGTTAGTGGCACAGCATGATGCCCCACAGATCATCCATGCGCAACTATCAGCAGGCAAAACCACATTTCAAGTCATAGCCTGTTATAGATCGCCCACCATGTCCCAAGATGCTCACTCAGCATTCCTTGAGGCATTGGAAATTATGAAGGTCCTACCAACACCATAATTTTGGGTGATTTCAACTACCCTGGTATAGACTGGGTGAACTACCAAAGTTCTAACTCCTATGCCCAGCGGTTCATAGAATTTATAAATTCAAATGCCCTTGAACAACTGGTATGTTCTCCCACTAGAGGGGACAACATATTGGATTTAATCATCACAAATATGGACCCCCATTGTACCACACCCGTTATCACTCCCTCTCTGGTCAGATCAGACCACAAACTGATAACCCTAGACATCCTCACCCCTCCACCTCCCCCAGTCAAAGAAACCATCGTAAAAAACCTTTCCAAAGCAAACTTCAAACTACTTGCATCAGAAGTGGACAGCTTCACTATTCCCTTGCAGAAGGATAATGATATCCAGGATGCAGAATCCTACACCAAGGCACTTTATATACATCTTCAAGATTGCATGGACAGTGCTATCCCAAATAAAACCAAGACTCCTTCCTCAAGCAAGAAGAAACCAGTCTGGTGGACCCCAGCCATAAGCAAACTATACAATAAAAGGAGGAGACTTATACAAAAAAAGCCAAATCTCAAGTAGAAAAATCTTCCCTGATCAGCTTTAGTAAGAAATTGAGGGCCCTCATCGTCAACTAAAGCCAATTTCGAAAAGAAAGTCGCCAAGGATAACCATAAGGCCTTCTATGATTACGTCAGAAACCTAAATGGCAACGCTCAGGTCTGTTCTGAGCTAGTACAGAATGGAACAAAATACACTGACCCCACTGACATTGCCAACATCTTGGCTGACAGGTTCAGTGCAAATTTCTCCCCACCACCACCACCTACAGGGCCTATTACTATTCCAGGGGATTGTGCAGCTCCAGTTATTACTGATACATTGGTTAATAAGGCTGTATCTGAAGCTAAAAATACTGCCTCCATGGGACCAGATGGTGTCCCGGACTGTGTCATACGTGAGCTCCAAAATTAATTTACCCCACATCTGAATACCCTGTTCAGTCTCAGCCTCTCGACAGGATATGTGCCCATCGAATGGCGCACAGCAACAGTGGTTCCGCTGCACAAGGGTGGGCCCACAACTGACCCTGGGAACTACCGACCAATAAGCCTGACCAGTCTGATCTGTAAGGCAATGGAGCGAATCATTATGGAACTCATAAATGGAGAGACTGGGAACCTCCAAACACTTGACCTTACACAGTTCGGCTTCGTCAAGGGCAGATCATGCCTACTGAACCTGGTGGACTTCCTTGAGACAGTTACTCATGCTATAGATAAGGGAAAGGAGGTACACACGGCTTACCTTGACGTTGCTAAAGCATTTGACACCATTCCCCATTCGGGTATTATTGATAAACTCACCAACCTGGGCATAAACCCTTACGTCACAAGATGGATTGCAAACTGGCTCTCAGACAGATTCCACAAAGTAAGAGTAGCGGGATCTATGTCATAATCCAGACCAGTAACGAGTGGTGTGCTTCAGGGCTCTGTCCTGGGGCCCCTCCTGTTTGGCATATACTTTTCAGAAGTACAGGCAAGCACTGAAGTGCTGTGGCTGACCATGTTTGTGGACGACTGCAAACTGGGTGCTTTAATAGAGTCTCCGGCCGACATGGATATCCTCCAGAAGGGCCTTAATGAGACTGATGCATGGTGTCAAAGCCATGGTCTCAAGCTAAATACTAAAAAATGCGTAGTAATCCCCTTTGGAAAAAACAGAGTACCCGCGAACTACCACATAGGAGGTAACTCCCTGAAATCTGAAATAGTAATGAAGGATCTAGAGACCCAAGTAGATAGTCAGCTTTCCTTTGATAACAATGTTGCCAAGGTGGTTAGAAAATCCTTCTATGTGACCCATCTGATCACGAAAGGGTTCGCATCAAGATCTAAGGATGTAGTGGTGCCCCTCTACTCTTCCCTCATCAGACCCATTATTGAGTACAATGCACCAATTGGAATGTACCTGGCTAGGCATCTCCAGCAGCTGGAGAGACCACAGAGGTACCTCACTAAGAGGATTACTGGCCTCAAACAGTTGCCCTATGCAGCACAATTGAAAAAACTAAGGCTTTTCTCTGTTGCGTACCGCCTTCTCAGAGGCGATCTCTGTCTAACATACAGAGCCATGTCCAACCCAGAACTGTTGAACATGCTCCATCTTAGCAAAACCAAATCCACTCGAGCTACACGCTCTAGGGATATAAACCTCAGCACAACAATGAATAGAACATGCTGGAGGGATAGATTCCCTTTGCAAAGACTTCCCTTGCTATGGAACAAGGTCCCGATCTACATAAGACAGGGCCCCTCACTATCACTCTTCAAGAGGAACCTTGACGAGTGGATGGGTAACAGAAAGTTCACACCAGAGATCATACCATCAGCTCTACTAGATAGGGGCCAAGGGTACTAGCTGCTAGATCAAGGGCCTAGGGAACTAACCAAAGGGCCGGTGAATACCGCACAACATGGCTGGGCTAACATATGCTTTCGAGCAGATAGCCCAGTACCTACCTATGTACCTATAGTCAACTCCTCCATGAGGCTGATTTCCTATGCAGCTGATGGAGCGAGCAGAGCCACTGGCACAGGTGTGGCCCTCAGGAGACATGCTTGGATGCGGCTGTGTCAGTTTGCGGAACCCTTTCAAGCGTCCTTCACCAATACTCCCTTTGATCACTCCTTTCTCTTTGGGCCTCAGGTGAAAGACACGTTGATCAGATGTGAGCAAGAAGGCAAGACTCTCTCTGCCGTGGGAGTCCATTTTTCTGCTCCCTCTAGACCTTACCCCAAAGGTCAGAAGAGTGGGAAGATGTGGTTCCGGAAATCCCAGGGATCCTTGCCTGACACACATGGTGATTTTTCCTCCACAGGCAGAGGAGGAAACAACAATAGCAGACGCCGTCCTCAGTGCAGAGGGGGTCCGCAAAACCAGGGTGACAGAGAATCCTTTCCTGGCAAGCCCTTCCAGCATCCCTGAAGGGTTGCCCGGCTGCTCACCTCTGGACGCAGTCGGGGGAAGACTTTCGCTGTACCCAAAAGCCTGGCAAAATTTAACAAGAGACAGATGGGTACTATCCATTATATCTGGAGGTTACAAAATTCCCTTCCATCAATCCCCCTTATAGTCAAAAAAGGCCCTTCTAGATGTTCCGCCCAATCTGAGGGAACAAGCAGTCATAGACATTTCAAAACTGCTAGAAAAAAGAGCCATTCAGGAAGTCCCCACGGACCAGCTCTGATCCGGAACTTACTCAAGATTCTTTTTGGTACCAAAAAAGACAGGGGACTACTGACCGATTCTGGATCTCAGCATATTAAACACATCTGTACAAAGAGAAAAGTTTCTGGGGCAGGACAATTGGATGTGCTCGATAGATCTTCAGGATGCGTACTACCATATCAAGATGGACAGATGCTCCAGGAGATTTCTTTGCTTCCGGGTAGGGGCCAGTCATTACCAGTTCAGAGCTCTGCCCTTTGGTCTCACCTCAGCCCCAGGGTGTTCACCAAGTGTATGGCAGTAGTCACGGCTCACCTGAGGCATCAAGGATTCCAGGTGTTTCCATATCTAGATGACTGGCTCCTCACTGCTACCACCAGGCATCAACTCTTACAAGCGCTGGATTATGCAATCACATCATGCACTCAACTAGGCATCACAATAAATTTCGAAAAATCTGCCTTGTTGCCCTGTCAGTCTATCACTTACATAGGAGCAGAATTAAACACAAGGGAAATGTTTGCAAGATTACCACTGGAAAGAGTTTCCACAATTCGTCAACAAGTGTTGATCCTAATGCAGAGCAAAAGGATTCAAGTCAGATATGTCCTTCAGGCTCTGGGCTCCATGGCAGCTGCCATTCTTCTAGTTCCATTAGCGCGTTTCCACATGAGAATTCTTCAGTGGCTTCTTTTCATGCAGTGGTCCTTTCAGGAGCTTCACATGTCTCACATGATCCTGATTACAGAAACATGCCAAAGGCACCTGTCTTGGTGGATGGACTCCCCACTAGTGTCTCAGGGCAGACCTTTCATACAGCCTCCACCAGTAGCCACAGTGACCACGGACGCCTCCCTGATAGGGTGGGGGGGCATTATCTGGGCAGGGCAGTCCAAGACACTTGGCAAACTCATGAGTACCATCTGCACATCTGTGTCTTAGAAATGAGAGCCATGCTTTTGGCGTTGCAAGCCCTTCAAGACGCTCTTCCTTCTAGAACCATTGCAATTCAAACAGACAACATGTCAGTGGTGTGGTACATCAACAAACCGGGCGGAACCAGGTCCTACTCCCTGTGTTGAGAGGCACTCAGACTGTGGCAATGGGCAATTTCCTCCCAACGTTTTCGGATTGCAACGCACATCCCTGGGAGATCCAACGTCATAGCGGACAGGCTCAGCAAGCTATTCTCATGCCTTACGAGTAGTCTCTGAATCAGGAAGTTGCAGATCTTATCTTCTGCAAATGGGGACAACTTTGCTGCAATCTGTTTGCCACCCCTCTCAACAGCAAATGCAGCAACTTCTCCCTTCTTCTGCTTCCAGGTCACATACCCAGAGATGCTCTAGTCCACGATTGGCCTCAGGGACTCCTTTATGCTTTTCCCCAGTTTCCCCTAATACCAAGACTCATACAGAAAGCAAAATTGTTGGTTTGCAAAATGATCCTCATTGCCCCTTATTGGCCTCGACAGATATGGTTTCCATTCCTGTACCCCTACCTTGTCGATCAGCCCTGGATTCTGGACCTGAATCCAGATCTTCTGATTAATCAGTCAGGCGGGTTGCATCAATCCCTCCAAACACTCCAGCTTACAGCTTGGTTACTCCACTTCCAACCTTAGCCAGGCTTCCCGGTATCTCCCCAGCAGTCCGTGATATTATCGTTTCCTCACATAAGTCTACTACGAGAAAAACGTATGCTAGTAAATGGAAATGGTTTTCTTACTGGGCAGAGTCTAGAAATGTGGATCCTTTCTCAGCCTCAGTCCATGAAATTCTTCTAAGGTACTGCTGGAATCTCTTTTCAAGAGCGTCATTCCTTGCAGCCTCGTTTCCACGATGTTCATCTCTGGGAACGTAATCTAACTCAATGTTAGCCATTAAAGTGTATAACACGTCCTGCCCCTGTGCACAAGAGTAAATTCAATAAAAGTTTTCCAAAAACAGTCCAATCTTGCGACAGGTTAGCGCTTGAGCCGAATAAAAAGAATATAATCAAAAAATACTGTAACAGCCAAGCGTGAGCAGGTACAAACCCTTGTTGTGTCAAATCAAATGAGATAGAGTCCAGGCATATAAAATAGAAGTATTTAATCCACAATCAACGAACAGAAAGATAAGTGCTTTCGCAGTAGTGCTTCTTCAGATCTATGACAAACTCTTCTAGTGCTTTGACCATATATAGGATAAAAGTAGGTCAAGGAAGAAATAAACAGCTCGAGCAGAAATAGCGTAATCCTTTTTAATAAACGCTTTCGTCGAAAGACTTCATCAGAATACAACTTTAGGTTTCAAAAAACTCTATAAATATTAACTGTTGTAGACAATTATCCAATCAACCAATAAAACAATTAAAAACTAATACAATACAATAAACATTATTTAATCAAATAACTTTGTGTCACTGTTTTTATCAATGCGTAATTTACGATCCTTTAAAAAACATTTAATATTTATAGCATCATTTAGTCCAGGAAATTTATCCGATTTTAACTTAATTTGCCACAAGGCTTCCCTTTGTTCTACATAGTTTTTAAAATCACCCCCTCTTAAATCTGTCTTACATACTTCCAATACTGAGAATAAAAACTTTTTAAAATTATGACATACTATGGAATGTTTGTATAAGGCATTAGTCTCATCGTGCTTTCTAATACTATAAATGTGCTCACGAATGCGAGTTTTTAAACTTCTAGTAGTCATTCCTACGTAGAAAACTGGACATGTGCTACAAACACTAATGTAAATAACTCCTTTAGTACTACAGTCAACATAACCTGGAACTTCCAGTGTCTTCCTTAGGGTATCAACTGCTATATAGGGCCCTTCAGCAATATACCTACACATATTACAATGGTGGCAGGCAAACATACCCTTTTTCTTAGTTTCAACTGGTTCATCAGAATTTTTATTATTATTTTCCAATGCCTTTTTTATGTTGAAATTGTTTCTAAAAACAAATTTTGGTCTAACCCCTAAAATCTTTAAAATGTCAGGGTTTCCCTGTATAATTTTCCAATTACTTTCAAGCAAGCGTTTAATTACACCACTGTCAATACTAAGATCTAAAGAACAAATCAATTCACCATCTCCCCTGGTTTTAGTTTTACTCTTGGATATAAGGATTTGGTTATTAGCATCTGCCTCATTCAATATTGCCTGATAATGTGAAGTCCTTTTGTTCAGAACTTCTTCAATAATATTATCCAATAGTGGTATATCATAGCCTCTATTGACAAACATGGTCCTAATAAAATTGATTTCCAAACTAAGATCTTGCTCTTTAGAAGTCATTCGACAAGCCCTAATGAGCTGTCCCTTAGGTATATTTCTGACTGTGTGTCTAGAATGCCTGCTACGATAGTGGAGATAACTATTAGTAAAAGTATTTTTACGATGTATTCGACTGTGGAAACGATATTCAGTTTTGTCCCACCAAAACTGTACATCTAGAAAACTAACAGATAACCCAACGTCTCCGGTGGTAAACTTCAAAAAACTAACTGTAGAATTAACTTCTGAAATGAAGGTATTAACAGTGTCATAATTTCCTTCTATAATAAAGACCAAATCGTCCATAAATCTATAATAAAAGGAAATATGGAAGATGTTCCTTAGTCGATCAAGATACTCCTGTTCCCACCAGGTCATTACTAGATTTGCATAAGAGGGTGCAGCAGGGGAACCCATGGCTACCCCTCTTTTTTGTTTATAAAAAGTTTGATCAAACAAAAAAAAGTTGTTATGTAGCACAATATCCAGTAATCTACAAATAATAGAAACACTACCTACACTATATTTTTTGCTCTTAGTTAGCAGAGTTCTTATTGCCTCCACCCCTTCCTCATTATACAGTGATACTACGTCCATAGTAAAAATAATAAACCTGTTAGGGTCAAAAACTAATCTGTCCACATAATCTCTCAGTTTAGCCAAAAAATGCCAGGAGTCCTTAATAAAGGACACCTGTTCAAGTACAAAACGTCCCAAAATGGCATCAAGAACAAGTGATATCCCTTCAGTAACTGAGTGGGGTGAAGAAACTATCGGCCTAAATGGTGGGTCCAAAAGATTTTTGTGTACTTTCGGAATACCGAACAGAACCCCTATTTTAGGTTGTTCGTTAACACAGAAATTGTAAATATCAATAGTTATTTCACTAGACATCAAGGCTTCATATAAGTGGGACTGAATCAAACGGTGTTTCCTCTTAATTTCGAAAAGGGGGACAACTTCATATTCTTCCTCGTTGTTTAAAATTTCTAACATTTTTTGTGTATATACTTCTTGTTCCATTATCACAATGTTTCCCCCTTTGTCGCTCTTCATAAACCTCAACATCTGGTTTTTGTCCCATTTGACCATATATACTGATCTCAATCAATGTTTAACAAATTAAACAATTAGTAAAAAATTCCACAGAATTTAAAAAGACAGGAACTGTTACAATAAAAATGTGTAAGAACAAAGCTAAAATACAAAGGTACAAATGTATATTATGTTCAAAAAGCATGTATAAAAGCAAGTATAAAAAGTATATATATAAAAAGTGTGCTCTTATTGAATAAAAACTGTATATAATATAATATAATAAGCAGAAGTGAATTAAGTTAGATGACATTGAGTTCATTTGATATTCCTTCTTTGCCTCAATTTTGGTCTGATTGAGGCCCTTTCGTTTAAACCACACCCTTTATCTGCTTTTAATAATATGATCCATTCTGTATCTTTGCCCTCTGTATAAACTTTGATGATGCGACGGCCGGGTATGGGCCCGACGCTCCAGCGCCATCCATTTCTAGCACATCTTTTTCAGTCCGGTGCCGCTTCCGCTACTATTAGAGTACAGTTAGCGGCCATTTCAAATTTTCATATCGGATTGTTGAATTCTAACATCATGTCTCATAAGCTCTGTAAGGCTTTTTTGAGAAGAACATCTCTTCTTAGACGTCCAGTGAGAGATCCCCCTCCTACTTGGGATCTTAATTTAGTCTTAACTTCCTTAATTTTGCCTCCTTTTGAACCGGCAGCATCATGTTTCCTTAAGTTTCTTGTCTTGGAAGACACTTTTTCTGGTTGCTATCACTTCAGCTAGGCGTGTCTCAGAACTTCAAGCACTGTGTGTTCGTCCTCCTTACCTGGTGTTTCACAAGAACAGAGTTTCTCTGAGGACCAATCCATCCTTTCTTCCTAAAGTCTGCTCAGAGAACAATTTAAATCAATCCATAGATCTCCCAGTGTTCTTTCCCAATCACAGCAATAAGGCAGAATACAAGCTCCACCAACTGGATGTTCACAGACAATTGCATTTTTACCTTCATAGAACTAAAAAACTAATAAAGTTAGACCAGTTATTTCTCTCTTATGCCTTCAACAAACAAGGCCTCCCAGTTTCCAAGGTGACCTTATCCAGGTGGTTATCTAATACTATTACCTTTATTTACCAGTTACGGAATAAAGAGTTACCAGCTAAACCAAAAGGTCATTCTAGCAGGGCATTAGCCACCTCCCTCCATAGCTTTTCAGTCTAGGTTGCCCATAGATTCAGTCTGTGCAGCTGCCACGTGGGCAAACCCTCATACCTTTATCTCTCATTACAAGGTGGATATGGTCTCCCGGAGCAGAGCTGACTTTGGTTCCACTGTTCTGAAGAGTCTGTTCCAATGAGCCACCCAGGATGTTAGGTGGTAGGGACGCTGTCCCAAATAGCAAGAACAAAGGCAAGATAGACGACTTAACATAAAGACATTATGTACCTACCATAACGTTCCATGTTAGGGTTCTTCATCTCGCCTTCCTTCTTGCGATCCTCCTTCCCCCATCCTAGTGGACTGAGAGGAGTTCTTGTTTTCACTGGCTGAGTATTTTTTTCCTTAGTGTTCTTCTGACCAGATTTTTCATAACCTATTCTATAATTAAAAGTTTTCCAAAAACAGTCCAATCTTGCGACAGGTTAGCGCTTGAGCCGAATAAAAAGAATATAATCAAAAAATACTGTAACAGCCAAGCGTGAGCAGGTACAAACAAGGGTTTGTACCTGCTCACGCTTGGCTGTTACAGTATTTTTTGATTCTATTCTATAATTAGATGTATTGAACAACCAGTTTTTAGATAACTGGTTTTCTCAACTTATGTCTGGGATTAGCTTTTACAAATGAGGTATGGGTAGCTTTCGCTAGGCATCATGGGATAAGGGGTAGCCTCGAGCCAGTAAACAGCTCTCGAGCTATTGAAGATGGCTGAGTCGGAGCCGAGGATCTGCTCCGATCCCCAAACAGCAAGAACGAAGGCAAGATGAAGACAACTAACATGGAGCGTTATGGTAAATACATAACTTCTTTTTACTATTTATGACTGCAGGAACAAACTGAGATGTTTAGCTTATTTTGTCTGTTTGTTGCCTAACTTGTTTTGTCTTTTTCTTACTGCAACCCTGTCCCTGTATTAGTCTACACTTTATTGCTGCCAAGTCCATTACTGTATCATAAAATTAGTAATTAAAAGCATAACGTATTTAGCATAACTTTTTTAACAGTCTTTTCTAGCTTGCGAAGTATACGTCACATGCTGATTGTTTCACTGTGCACCGTTGTTAAACCATGTCAGTTTGGAGATGACACTTTGATCTTTAATGGTACGGCCAGTAGTCTTGACATATTATTATTAATACACAAATAGTGCTACTATTTATGTGAAAACAAAAAAAGTCATATAGTTCAGTGTGCGTTTTATCCACTTCTTTTTCTGTCATTTTTATACCATCATGTGTGTGCATGAAGACAAATTCATGCTTATTCTTCCTGAGCAGTTAATGTGTTAATCACAAACAGTCTTCATTATCTCATGTAGTGTACATCTCATCTTTATTTTTCTCTCTGCACATGTGTAGTAATTTCATGTCAGCTTCCAGATGACACCTTGTTCCGTAATGCAGAGGCTACCATTCTCGACCTTTTAACATTAATTTGCAAATATTGCTAATATCCATTACTGTGGTGACAAACTAAGATTGATAGCTTATTATGTCTGTGTATCAACCTCTTCCTTTTTATGTCATTTTTTGAACTACTATCTTCTGCATGCATGTTTGCACACAGATCTTCTTACAGCCAAGTCCATCAATATATTGTTAAAATGACTGTCACAGTCATGAGTACAATTTAAAAAAATAAATGAATAAATAAAGGGGTGCACTGCAGAGTTTCTTAAAATATGGCCAATGCCATCAGTTTATTGAACTCTATCTTAGGGTAGTGACAAAACAGCAGTTGTTAGAGCCACCACAAGTGCTTTCAGTTCTATAAATGTAGATTCAGCTTCCTTAATCCCATTGCCAAGTATCCACCAGGATTCAGTACTTTTTTGCTGCTGTTGGTGGAACATGTTTTAACCAGTAATATTTTTATTATTATTATTACACCAGTTATTTACAGCTTAATGGTACAGCTATAGGGGAGTTTTGCCCTTATATATTTGGATCTTTTTATGAGCTTTTTGAAAGGTCCGTGATTTATGATGTAGAACACTATTTTTATCATTGTCTTTGATGGGACAGATCTCACTATCCATATTTGATTATGTAGCTCACGATGACATAATTATACTTGTACTCAATTTATCATATATATCATCTTTCTGTGAGGGGGTCCATGGTGGTGCTAGCCGAGATGTTTGTTCAGAGTGTTTTGATTCTGTTTATGGAGAATATTGCCACATTAACAGTATTCCTTCCAAATCAGGGATGCCAGCAATACAAGCCCAACTGCTGTTCAGGCTTCACACTTTATAGAACTGTAGTGCCATAAATCTTTCAGTCGTCATCGTGTGTCAGTTAATACAACAGCCAAATATGGTTGTACAGAGTTGAACTGTACATTAGACTGCCATATCACAGCATACAAAAATTAAATAAACTGATGTAAAGAAAATAAAGCATGCGTGGGAAATAGAAAATGTGTTTCCTGTTGTGGAGTTGAGTATGGTATGTAACGCTAACTAATTTTTAGAAGTTTTACCTGTACTACTAGCCTCTGAAAGGCAAATAATTAGATGCATGAGAAAGCCATTCGTGCAATGAAGATGAACAACATTACATTACCGGCTTCTGAACTGGAGGAACCTGGTTACTTATATTTTTCAGCTTGTTGCCAACAGTAACCCAAGAGGCACACCAAATGTCCTGCTAGACTGGCTATATTTCAGTAACAGAGGCAGCCCACCAATCAAACACACAAACCAGCAGTCCATATAGTTATGTATTTCTGCTGTTTCTCACTAGTAGGTCAAAGTAAGGCTGACTTTTGAGCTCAAGTAACTACATTAACCCAGAATGATTGGCCAGTTGAACATAGTGCCAGTAGTAATGCAATGCAAGTTTACAACACAGAACAAAGGCAGCATCCCACTAAGCATGCATACACAAGAAGTGAATGTGAGAGCTAATCCATCTATTTATGCATTTCAGCACATTTCCACCAGTAAGTTAAAGGTAGATAGACTGTCTAGAGTCTGTACAGAATCCCTGACTGAGTAGCCAGTGGGCAGAAAATGTGCCAGTACTAATATGTTTGAGATTAACATGCCCCCCCCCCACACACACACACACACACACACACACAAACAATAGGAAGTATAGGCAAAAATCAATACAGTCATTTATTTCAGCTTGTTGTCAGATGTTAACTGTAAGGCATACTGACTGTCCAGGTTGCATGTATACGGTGACCTGAGATTCAATGAGCTGACATATATATACACAGACAAAAACACAGAATGCATTCATTAGTCTTTATAATTTACATATGTCTTCTGTTTGCCAATAAAGGCAAGGGCAGTCTGACTCTCTGTCTGGAGTGGGTACAAGAATCCTGGCTGTCGGGTTAGTGGGAAAGAAAAGTGCAACTGGTATTGGATTCCAGCTTTCTGAAAAGAATAAACAAGCTCATACAAGATCCCCTTTACATCTAAAACTTAGACTGGTGCAGCCCATTTATTGCAGTGGTATAGCAGTGATGCAGTAAGTGCTGTTGCTTCACAGCACTTGACTCTCCAGTTCAGGTCTCTGTTGGGGTGACTTCTGCACAGGGTCTGGATGTCCAATTCTTGTGTTTTTTTTACATTTCCTTCCCTGTCATAAAGACATGTCAAAGTAAATTGTTCTTTTAAATTGCCTTTACATTTGCATGCAGTATGTAAATAGATGTGTGTGTGTGTGCGTGCGTGCACACGCGTCTTGTGACAGACTGGTCTCCCATTTGGGAGTAATTCTGTGCCTTATAACTCTTCAGCGTCATGATACGCTGTGGTTTCCTTGCAGATTTGAAATGGAAAAAGCAAGTATTGCAACATGAACAAACTGCCTCTTCTCTCGTTTAAAAAATATAGATATTTGCAGATCTGAGTAGACTAAAGTCATTATTATCACTTAAATCATGTTTGTAACTGTGTCTTATAATTTGCAGGCAAACTTTCAAGAACCTGATACGCAGAATGACCATGGGCTGACTCTCTGCTGCTGAGAAGGAATGTATAGCTGTGGCACACAAACTATGTATGTTTTACTTTGCAATTCAGGAGCAGTGTTTTATGTACAGTTGTTTGAATTTCCAAATAACATATCACGGTGTTTCTGCTAAAATACTTTTGAATTCTTTACTGTAATGCAAATGTAGTAGGCTTTTATTTAATTTAGATTTTGTAGTATCAGTTATATTGCATAGAATTATTTGACACTGCCTGCGTCTTATATTGTTTGTACTTGAGTGTTCATTAAAGTTCCCAAAATGTGTGTGTATGATGTATAAATATTTGTTTTTTTATTAAAGATAAGCATCTTTGTAGTACTCTGTACTTTCAGTCACTGACAAAATTGCTAGTTTGCAAACTGAGCTCTATTATGAACAGTTGAAGTGTTTTGTCAGTATGTATATAACAGACAAAAAAGTGGCTTTTGTTGGAAAAATTTGCATCTTTTTTTAAATAGTGTATACAGAATTATGTGCTGGATTGCTAGTTAAATTTGGTGATATGACAACATAATTTGTAATACGAAAATCTGGAGTAACTAAGGACCTAAACTGAGTTCTGTGCTCCATTTATATCCCAACATGAATTCTAAGGTTGCATTTGCATGGTGTGGGTTAGATAAACTTCTGCAGCATTTAAGTCTTTTTAATGGTAGTTCAAAAACCCAAATTATAACTCAAAGCCTCTGATTGTTAATTTTCTTCTGAGGTGTTCCTAAATCTCATTTATGTGGCTATGGCGTGATTTAGTATTCAGGCACATTTGTATAAGGAGTTGGTGAAGCAAATAAAAATGGGGCTGTAGCCTATCAGTAATGCCTCCCTAAAATCTTAATCAACAATCCATTACAACAGAACAGGACCACAACTAAATCCTCATTTAAGTGTATTTATCTGCTTTCTATTGTCTCTTTCAAATGCTAAATTTATTTCAGCATATGCCCTTTCCCTCGACTCTCCCTCTGAAGACTGGTAGGCCTATACTACTATTGTAAATATGAAAGATGCTAATCATATGACATATCACGTCCCAGTCGGAGCTCAGAATAAAGCTGCTAGATTTAGGATCATTGGCTCCAGACAACAGCTTCATCAGCCGGAAAGTTGAGGGTTTTTTCTGCTTTCCTTCAGCTTTCAATCCCTTCTTTGTCTGGGAGAAAATGCGGCCAAGCTAGAGCTACCCTGGCCATATGGTTCACTCAGAATTTTCTTATTTCAAGTCTAAGTCTGTCCTTTATGTTATGTTGCTTAGAGTGCTTATCAAGTCAGTTTTTTCTTCTGATTCTCTTTCTTATTCTATATAGGCAGACTGTTTTGACTTTAATGAAATGTATTTCCTAGTTAAAATGACTTTATTTCTTATCACTTTTTCTCTTGCAATAAGATGACATTGTTTCCCAAATTATTACTAGCTGTCTTTATACATAAAATATCCTGTCGTAGTCCTCAGTGCATTTTTAGGTGCTTAAAGTATTTACTTTCTAGGTTCCATAGTAATGCAAACTGCAAAATCAGAGCAGTAAATAGTGGTTTACTGGTAAGTTTTTATGTGGAATTTGTTTTGTTGTGCTTAGGTATATCAGAACAGCTGTTAATTGCTCTGTCATGTTAAAGAACAGTCATTTTTCCAGAAATGCTGTATTATGCTTTACTTTGCAAAAGCATATTATTATGTTGCAGTCTCTGGACTGTTCTGATTGATGAGAGACAAGGGATCTGTTTTGTGCAGTTTACCCTCCTCCTGAAATAGATGGTATTATTTATAAATATACAGCTTTCTGCTTTGTTGAAAGATAGTAGCATTAAGCTTGCACTCAGACTTTTCAGTGGACCATTTCTTGTAAGGTGGCATAATGGCAGAAAGGGTGGAGCCACCATAATGATCATGATGGAAAGCCTGAATAGGATGTCCTGGGAATTACAAATGTTGCTAGGAATAGTTACTTCCTGAATGACATCAAAAGGAACTTTTTTGTAATTGTTCAAATGTTTTGTGCTGAGGGGGAAGATACTTGTATTTCACAGAGAAAAAGTAGGGTAGTATGCATATGTCTGGGAGAAAATGGCACATCCTGACTGTACAAAATTATTCAGTCCATGTAGATTGTTTTCTTCTGCTTTAATTTAGGCTCTGCATTTGTCACTGTTATGTCTAACTTGCTGGTCACTATCAGAGGAGTAAATAACCATTGCCTAACAACAAATGCATTCATTGTTCAAAGACTTCTTATACAGCAGTATCAGAGGCATAAATAGCTCTTGTGTGTTCACTAATCTGTCACAGCAAAGGAAGGATTATAGCAGGGATTAACATCCTGAAGTGTGTGAACCTTTCTGATTCAGAACTGAAAACTAGTAATCATGTTTATACCCTTGTTCAGTGACTATAGCCTCTATTTCTCACCTTTTGCACTACATAATGTCATCATTATCTCCAAACAAGTATATAGTCACCAAAAAAGATAAATAAGAAGGAAGTTGCTACTTACCACCATTACTGTTTGGGAAAACATAGAAGCCAAGTGGATCAAGAAACGCTGCATAACACATTTTACTTGTACTATAAAATAAAGTCTATTTCCTGAAAGGATAGGCCCATCACCTACCTACTGTGCAAAGTATAGAATAACCAATTAGTACAGGAAAGTTTTCTAGACAGTATAAATTTTGTTTTATATTCTATATTTAAAGATCAGCTGCTTTTCCCAGAACTCAGCAAAAACAACACGGAGATATAGGTTGCTGTGCCAACCGTCCACCACAGTTTCCTGTTGGATGAGTTGTAATTCTTACAGCTCACCGGTGTAGCTTTCCTAGATAAAATGCTTCTCCAAAAACCCACCAAATGTCACCCTGGCACATAATATGCTTTTCTGACAGCTGTCAGGAAATTGTCCCACTGTTGTGATGCTATTACCATGTTGAATCTGAGCTTCTTTGAACTCTGTAATTGAAGGATGGTAAGTGGATGAGAATAAACACAAACATGAGCTCTGCATGCATCTAGCTTGTATGGCTAATAAGCTTATTTGATCTGCCATTTATTTGTGGCCATTTCTGAATTAGTCTGTACAGATTACATGTAAAATCTTAGGGTATGTTTTTATTTTGATTTTTCAAACAAATGTCATCCTTTTTTATCTTAAGAAAATCCACAAGTTTAAAACATTTGCTGTTTCTGTAAAGAGCACTCCAATAGCAGTAGTCATTACTTTTGAGCTTTCACTCACTGTTGTCATTTATCATTTATATAATTTTTCAACATGTTGAAGTTTCCACTGCTCATGGATAACATTAGTAGGACTGCTGCTACTCTGACATCAGCTGCTCCAAACCACATGCAAAAAGAATCATCTTGAACCATATATAGTGCTTACATCTTTGAAACTGTTGGGTCACTTGCCTGCAGATTCTGCTCATAAATAATTCAATCTTTTCAGCTTGAAAATACTGTCTGTCTGTAACTTGAGAAAATATTTGCTGGGACTGAATTAAAATTGATCCTGGTTGCATACTGACTTTCCAGTGAAGTCTATAAATAAATGTGCTTATGGTGGACATCAACTTTATTGCAGTGTGCTGTTATATCTTGGGGAACTGATTTCATTCTCACATAGGAAGCTGGGCTGGATGGGAAATGATAACACACCTGGTCAATGTCAACAGTGCAGAACACAAGGGTTTCAGTGCTTAGCCAAAACTCTTGATACTCTCTCCCAAACCAGATCCAGTGGCTCTACAAGTCATCCACTTTATAAGAGACTTGGCCAACTTCAGCTGTGCAGAACACAAGGGATTAAACGCTCAACCAAAGCTGTGATATTCCCTCACAAATCAGACACAGCAGTTCTACAAGTCATCCACTGTATGAATGTTATGTCCTAACATATTACTGCAAACTTCTATAAGTTTTAGGCTGTTTGTACACCACTGAGCTGAACCCCTGCTTTACTCCTTCATTATCTGTATACCACTGCCTCCAATTAGTTACTCTTCCCCACCTTCACCTCACATACTTTTATCTTCTCTTCTGGTCCTTGCCTTTAGTCCCTTACAGTAGCTAGCCCCTCTGTACTTACATTCACCACCTTCCCAGTTAATACAGTCCTTCTATCCTTAAGTGCTCACTGTTTTATTAGTGTCCCATTTCTTTTAGGTCAGTGTTTGCTACCCTTTTTTCAGCAGTTCCAGCCTCCCAGAGCTACGCTTAATTCTGTGGTACTTGCTACTTCACATCTATAGCAGAATTCATGTCTTTACATCCCCTCCATTAGTACATCTGTTGCAGAATTTCTCACAGTTCCTTTGCTACAGTACTGCCCTCCTTTAACCTGCCAGTACTTACATCTCCACTGATTATTTTTCTGCTGTCTGCCTCCATCTGGTTCAGCCCATTCCATTCGCCCTCGCTATGCTCGGGCTCACTCTACTCCCCTACGCTGCCCCCATATCCCACCAGCCCTCACTACACCTACAATTAACTCTACTAGCCGCTCCCTCCTATCTACTGTCTACCAATCAACCAACACTACACATTTTCCACATCCACATATATCACTCACCACATTGCTACTTTACTTCCTATCTCCATCCTTCCATCTCACATTGTCAGCTACCTCCTACCAATCTCTATACCTCCCTATACTATGACACCACTTTACAAAGTACTCTCCTTCCCTCCCTCCATATCCCCTCCCTTACCTCACTCCCCTATCTCCCATGCTAAAGCACCTGCCATTCTCTATACTCCTGTTACTCACACCCATCTTATACAGACCCACTTCCTTTTCCCACTATTACCCTGTCCCCTCCTGCAACACACTATGTCTGGTGCATTCCACTTCTGCAACCAACCCAAACCTCCTTTCCTATAAATCCCCATCAACTCCACTTTTCCCTGTCTTACAACTATTTCTCTTCCTACACAAACCCCAAGATTTAATAAAATCTATGTAGGCACAGTGTAGAGCTTACACAGAATGTATCCATATACACGGCCACAGTTCCCGCTGGGCAGCACAGCATGCATATTAATGATGGTGCTCTACCGAGGGAGATCCGATGAACATGGATATTGAATTAGTGTAGGGAGAGGTGTAGTGGCTACCCATGGCTGCAGATGAGTGTGAGGCTCGCTGTAATGCTCCCCGCCATTGTTGTAATGTTGTGAAGTGTGTCAAATGTATAATATATCATTTTTATGATATTTTATGTTTTTTAATTTATATTTTTTAACTGCATGTTTGCTTGGAGCGGAGCACAGCAATGCCAAGCTGTGCTCACATATAGACAGCTGTCAATTGCTAGACATATAAAAATCGAAACTGGATGTAATTAATTATCATAGTTAAATTTTTTTCTATTTTTTTTTTTTTTCAATTGCCGTTTGCACAACGTGGAGTGCATCAGAGCCAAGCAGAACTTTTACATACATAGCTGACATCTGCCAGACATCTAAAATTAGAAACTGGATGTAATTAATTATTTATTTATAGGTGTGTTTAAGCATGTTTGCGTGGCTTGGTGCTCAGTAATGCTAACAGTCTAATAGTATATGTGAAGGTATACTAGTTTTTATAACATCCAACTAGCTACATTGGTAAAGTTACGGTCTTATATGTAGTAGGTCCTGAGTTCGAGTCTATAACAGGCAGAATGTCTGTAAATGAATGTACTATTTTATTTCAATTTTATTAAACTATTATGAATTTTGGCACTGGTGCGCTTTGCTAAGCACTGCTCATTCATGCTAAGTAGTGCATAAACATGCTAAAAGTTACCAATGTTTGTGCAGTAGAAAACCTCGCTAAAACCACAGTTCTACAAGTCTTCGAGCTGCTTGGCTTCACTTACCTGATTTGTGCCCTGCTAAGTGATGTGGCACTTTTTTGAATGTTGCTCAATGACATGTAAGGGTGGGAAAACAGTCTATATTAAGCCCAGTAGGTGGGAATTCCACATAATTTATTGGAGTTCAGTCAACTGTTGGTATGGCTGGCAGTGTTGGCAAAGGTGTGTGCTTTCGGGGCGCAGAGGTGGGGTATTCAGGAGTCCAGGGTCATGGTTAGGCTCCTGGTTAAAAATCATGTTCCCTGGCTGATACAGGGTGGATTCCAGGCCTCAGAGTGTAAGGCAGAGGCCTGGGACCATTTGGCCAGGGAACTCACCAGTGTTACTGGTATCCCCCACACAGGTAAGCAGTGTCGTCACCATTATAATGACCTGAAAAGGAGAAAGAGGTTAGAGCAGGAAATGCCCCACAAATATGTAAGTAATCTTTCCTCTGTTTTATCAGTATGCAAGTTGAATGCCTGCAAAACTGGTATGCATAATGGTGTGCTTCTCTCCCAACGGCTGCAGCTGAGAGGGCTTGCAATGTCGAGTCCCATGCTAGGCGCCTGGCCAGGTTGCTCCATGAGCATGATAAATACAGATTTTGTATGCTAACTGTAGTACAATAAGCAAAAAAGACTAAAGTATTTACTGCAATAAAGTATATACAATAAAAATTGTAGTACAATAAATGGGCAAGTAGAACTGTAGTGCAGTAAATTGGCAATCAGAGCTGTAGTGCAATACATGAACAATAACAACTGATGTTCAATAAACAATACCAATAACAGTAAGCAAAATTAGTGTTCAGCAGGATTGTATTGTCATAACCATATGCATTGCTTGTCTATGGTAAGTTTGCTGCAGTCAAGTGTAACACTGTAATAGCTGCAGAATGCAAAACTATTGGCCTGAAAATTGTATTGCTTAACTCGTAGTACGGTCCAAGGTTGGCACCAGGCCAATATCTGTCACATAATGCTCTCTGTTCCTGCTACTTCAGGTAATAAAGGTATATGGGTGAGGTAGCCCATTCCATGAGCAGTGTAAGTGCAATGCAGAGTGTGTGTAATAACAATACGAAATGTTCCCCAGCATTGTTGAAACAAAAATAAAACTGTTTTAATATATGCAGTATGGTTGTATTCCATGCATGTGTGTTCCACTGTCACTGCAGTCAATTATAACACTGTAATAGTTCTAGAATGCAAAAAGAATGTCCTGTAGCTTGTATTGCTTAACTCATAGTATAGTTCAAGATTATCTCCAGTACACTATCAGCTACATAATGCTCACATTTTCTCTCTCCCCAGGAACAAAATGTATATGAGTGAGTTAGACCATGTTATGAGCAGATATTGTGTTTAAATTTCACAGAGTTTTAAAATAAATAAGAATAAGGTGCTCACCAGCATTGTTGATTCATAAAAAAATTTGTCTACTTCCAGTATGACTGTATTCCTTGCATGTCTATACTACGTTGCTGCAGTCAATTGTTACATTACTTGGAGATGTCCCCTGCAGTCACAGCTGTTGGATTCCATTCCCATGCCCGGCAACTTAAGGCATGACGGCTGTCTAGTTTATGAACTGTACATAATCTGCAGTGTCACTGATGGACTGTTCTCTCTCTCACCTCTTATCTGCATGTATTTAATATTGTTGTGTGTTGCTATGGTTTACTATTAACATATTTTGTTAAAAATAATGATATTTTGGGAAATGTGGTTTATTATTATGTGTTGTTATACTTTCATATTGACATATCTTGTTAAATTAACCATTTTATTGGCCTTATGCAGTTTATTATTATGTGTTGTTATGCTTTCATATTAACATATTTTGTTAAATTAACCATGTGGTTGCCCTTATGTTTTAACTGTTACTGGCATGCTGTTAACATACTGACTGTTCTGTTATTTCATGCTGTGTCATACATACTATACATTGCTATGTATATGGGTTAATTAATATGATGTTCCATGCTGTTAATACTAACAATGATTTGTTCATAACCTCAACTTATTGCTATACCTCAATTACCACAGCACGTCAAGGTAGGCTGGTTCCGCTGATCCCCCTACCTTGCCTCATCCGGCCGTGGCACCAGGTCCCAGCACATCTGGGACCCAGACTGGTGGTGGCCCCTCTGCTGCCCGTGCAATACTTGCAGCATCTGGTAGTGCCACCCCATGGGACAGGGATGGG
Source organism: Protopterus annectens (assembly GCF_019279795.1). Lineage (NCBI taxonomy): Eukaryota > Metazoa > Chordata > Ceratodontiformes > Protopteridae > Protopterus > Protopterus annectens. The sequence goes on along the minus strand of NC_056728.1, from coordinate 1,373,534,814 downwards.
CCCCTCTCTGGGAATGGTGGCAGAGGGGGAGTTGTCACCCGGGCTTGGCTGCTTGTCTTGGTGCACAGGTTAGTCCCCTGTGGCTATGACTGTCACCTGAGCCGGATTGAGGACATGCTGGCCAACCTTGTGGGACAGCCTCGCCCCAGTGCAAACCCTCCAGCACTGCCAGTCCTGGGGAAGTGAAGGAGCAGTGCCGACAGTCCCATGGGTGGGGATGTGAGTCACGCTGCTACCATACCTCTCAACCATACTGAATCTATCGTTTTTTACCAGTTTTGAGGTCCAGATAATGGGGTGCCACGATTCCCGAGTGGCACCCCTTAATTTCCGAATTTCCCGGCTTTATTTGAAAAAAAACATTTTTTTCATCTTTTTTGGACTGACGTCATCACCGTGATGTCAGCTTCGTGAGCAGCCTACCAGCCTGTCAGAATTCAGCTGAGGGCTGCTCTGGGCTGAGAGAAAGTTTGTTTACTCGTCACTCACGGCTCGCACACTGTGCGGCAACCTACTGTAACCGTTAGGATAGGGACGGACAGAGACAGTATTTTTTTTTTTTATTATTTAAAATAAATGCGGTATACATTACTTCCCTGGCACTGACTTACATATTTCGTTTAGTGTAGAAGGCAGGAGTCAGGACTTGACTCGTAACACCCTGTCCCCAGGCAGCAGCAGAGCAGCAGAACAAGTCTGCTTTAATTCATTTCTTCAACTGTGTCTACTGCTTCTTCCCTCAGCTCCTCCAGCAGGTAAATAAATTAAAACATAATTTATAAAGCTGAAAGATAAGAAAACATGAAAATGTTCTGACCCCTGAGAAGCTTCTTCTCGTAGTTTACAAGACCGGCGGTTACACATTTTATAGATATACCTCCATGTGAAGGATTTTCTCCCTGGTCTCCTCCTGAAGATAGACTTGCGCTAGCTGGGCAAGATAGTTATTTAAGAGTTCTTAGTCTTCACATGACTTTCATGAAGTCTGCACTTCTTGGCAGACAGTACATCAGCATAGCATTTGTTTTAAGTACAATAACCAAGTATGTTGTGCTCAGGAAAAAGCATTTTACAAAGTACTTCTGCAAGCACAGAGAATGAAGTCATTTCAGATTATTCCAGGAACCAAGTGTTAAATGGCAGTAAATTAGATGGAAACATTCTTAACTGCCACCAAGTTTACATCTTGCTGTAAATGGCTCCTTTAAAACAAGAAGCACACATGCTATAATGGACAGTACTTTCTACACTAAATACATTCTCAAAATGAACTGCCTTGTGTCATTTTCCTTTCCACAACAAACTAGGCTAAATATGCATTTCACCTTCCATTAAATAAGAAGCAAGGCAGAATATGCTTTATGTACTAGTAATGCACCATTAGGACATTTAGATAATGAAAAATAACATGATGCTGTACAGCAACATGCCTCACTGCCACACAAATTAAATACTTCTATGCTTTTTACCTTTACTCAGGAAGTCTACTGGATTTGTTCCCAACAGTCACATTCAGTCCATTTTTCTGTTCCAATTTAGTAGCATCGCTCCCTCTGAATTCTGTGTGGCATGTGGCTGTCAGTGCAGCAAATGCCCCCCAAGCATCTGGCCAGCAAAAGTTTACAGCACCAAGAAATGCTCCCAGGTTATTAGAAGCAATAAATATCATCACATACTGTACTTATTAAACAAATGTTTAAGACTGTTAAAAAGCAGCATAACAAAAAACTTAGTTGAAACTAGAAAACAGTGAAATACTCATTATAATTGTGCAGTGCAGTAAACAAAGACATTTTTACTTTGTAAAAACAGCCAGAGATGGGGATACTGAGTGACAGAAATGCAGCCTTTTTTCAACCGGTTTTGTAACAGTGTAAAAATGGAACAAGCCCAAAGGCAAGGCTGTCCAGGAAAAAAAAACACTAAATTTAATAGTAAAATAGCAATTTTGCTACATTGGTTGCTGCTTGTGACTCATTTAGTGGCAAATTAAAGTTATAAAAACACTGAAATTATATGGAAGCATGTTGCACCAGCAGACACTAATGAACAGTGTCTGTTACTTATTTTGTTTTTGTATTGGGAGACTGTATTTTAAATTCAGTTTGCATTACTTAGAGTATTCCTCTACTCTCTCAAGTGCAGCTACAGCAGCAGGGACAGTTTTTGTGTGCCTTTGGATATCACATTTATGACAGACTGCAAAAAAAATGTATTTCCAAATCTGCCATGGGGCGGGGCTTCACCTTAAAACAGTAATAGTCATGCTGCTTTGTTTTTACTTCCTACCTCAGACTGTCATGCAGTCTTTAATAATAAAAGAGAAAGCAACTGAAACAATCTACAATAGAGCACTGAATTCAAAGTGAATATATTTCTTAACACGTATTTGATTTATTTTTATGCTGCGTGTGTAAAAGAATCTAGACTTCTTGTGGAGGCATATTAACACTACAGAAAGCATTTATGTAGATGAATGTGCTGCAGAATAATCACATCAGGGCTAAAAGTTAGACTTTGCCGTTTGCCAGCCATGCACAGATATTGTAAATCTCTTTGTTAGATTTCTGACAGGAATTAATGCACGGTCTGTTAATCTATACAGCACTGCTTTCTAGAAGCTTTATCTCTCTCTAGATTTTTGCAGTGACTTTGCACCGTCTGTTCCCTGAGAACAAATGCAGCAGTTATGTCAGGTTGTCTCAGTCTATGTGGGTTTACTATGGCTGATAGATGATTTAAAGATGAACCAGAAGCTTACATTTTACTTTCAGAGGTGTTACTTTAATTTCAGTAGTTGCAGAAAACTTTTGAAGTGCTAGGTAGCACATATGGTTCTGAAAGGCTGTAGGATTAGAAGCAAAATGTTTTAACATGACAAGCTGACTTTGATAAACATTGGGTGTAATGTACTGTGTAAGCTATTAGTACAGATCCATATGTCATACAAAAAGCTATACAGAATGAGGTAACTATATGCCAAGTCCCTAATGGGGAAAATGCTTAGTTAATAAGCAATTGTGTTTAATAAGCAATCATCATAGTTAATAATTGCATTTTAGTTTTTTACACAAGTTCAAAGTTTGATGCAATTTCAAATGTTCATGTAAACAAAACACTATTGTTCTGGTTAATATTTCGTGTTTAATATTTTGTCTGTTCTTCAATTTGCTTTTGAATGTTGGTATCCCACAATCCCAATGGAGTGGGCGGGGTTACTTAATTATGTATGCAAATATTATGTTAATCAGCGTACAGATTTGTACCTATTTTTCACAGACCTTTGTCCAGATTTTTGATGTTTCCAGGTTGAGAGGTATGGCTACTACTGTCTGGAACCACATGGGACTTGAATTCCACAACCTCCTCCCTATCCAAGGTGTTCATCCTCCTTATGTGTTGCACACCGGCCCTGTCTGCTGTCTTGTCTGTTTGCAAATGCATCCTCGCCTACCCAGCTTACCTCCCCCACATGTACCTATGTCACTTTCCCAACATTCCACTCGCTTTTAAAAAAAAATGGACACCTGTCCCAAAATAAAATTTCGCCCCATACGTAGCTCTCCATTTCACGTGTCCACTGGACACCTGTAATTTGGTCCAGTTGGGTTGACAACACAGTTATGTTGTCCTCACCCTTCTCTCTGGGATTAGAAGTCCAAATTCATCTACAAATTCTGTCAATGTGCACAGTTGTTGCTGCACAAGAAATGGATAGCTATGGTTCTTTACTACACCCTTCTTGCATATCCCTCCCTGCCTTTCAGTGTTTTTCCCCCTGCTTGCCCCCATTTCACCACTTTCCTATCTCCCTTTTTTCAAAGGTGAGGTTGTCGGGGGGCTGAATCTGTCCCAGAGGTTGACATGCCTCTTCTGCCCCCATTGTCAGTGCACACAGTCAGTATGCCCATACATACCAAGTTCCCACAGGCCACAGATATTGGACAGTCAGAGGGTGGAGACATTCCACAGGAAAGTGTGGCAACTATGGCTCCAGTGAGTGTAGACACTGGCAATAGCCAGAGAGCTGGGGAGGTCCCACACAGGCGGATTGACTGGGTGCTTGTAGGAGGACTACTGTCCGTCCAGCACCTGTTGCAGGTGTTACATCACAAGTCACTCTGCACATGTTTCAGGCCATCATAGAGACACAAGCACATTCTGAATGGAACACCAGATGTATACTTAGGGTTATGGATGCAACACAGTCTGACATCCGTGACTGCCTCCACTGCATTGGGGCACCCTGAATCATTTCACTGATGTAGTGGACAGACAGTGGGCTGAGACGGTGTTGTTCTTGGACCACACATCTGTGCTGGAACATCTGGTTGGAGTTGGACGTAGGTCAGCAGTACCATCTGCTGAGAGTCCACGCGGCTGTGCAGTCACTCTGCTGTAGTGGCAGCACATCCAGCATTATGAAGGTAAGTGCTGTCCACACCACGACATGGCAGGCCATGGGTCCATGGTCCTGGGCAGTCCCATGGGGGACACGGTCCCAGCAGACAGCAGTCACCATCAGGTACTAGCATCGCTTCTGACCTTGGACATGGTGGTGCCAGTACAACTCCTGGCAGAGCCAGTTCCCATCATCAGGGCCAGAGACAGTGAACTGTCAACTCTACGATGTACAGTCCACAGCTGTCCAACATACACACATGTAGGGCTACCACTGAGCTCGACTGTGTACACACACACACACCACTGTCACATGCAGGTCACCTACAGACACACACAGCACCTCTCCATGATCCATCTATCCTGCTCCTCTTCCTTACTCGCACACTTGCTGCACCCCCACACAACACCATGTGCAAGTGATGATACCTGTGCCACATCCCTGTCATCCTACCCCTCGATGTAGGGAAATGATGCTGTGTGTCTGAAGCACAGGGTGACTATATTACTTGATATGTACTTGTGATGCAGTATTGTTTTGCTATGCCACTTGTAATAGTCATCATCAGATACTGTATGCTGGCATGTGATATGAGTAAGCAACATAGTTTTGTGTACCTTATGTTGTACCCAATAAAATGTACTGGAACAGGAAGCTGGATGAGAACAATTTTAATAAAGAATGCACGTATTAATCGCTTTCATCTCCACAAAAGCGAGACTTCATCAGAATACATAGTTACACTCCATAGCTCTCTTTAAATATCTTCCTGAGCAACACAATTGGTTAATGATGCACCTGGCCTGCATGGCAGCACAGCAGAAATATGACAGCAGTATATATGCATGGCTCCATAGGTTCATATGTGTATAGCAGTCTAACAAGGACAATGGCAGCAGTCAGCCTTCTCATGCATTCACAATTTGTGATAAGGTCTTCTACCCTTTATACGTGTCACCTGGATTTTTGGAACTTACACATCTACAAGCTGTGGTGATGGAGTTGACTTATCTACAAATATCCTGTCTCCAGTTCAGACACTTGTCTGACATCACTTATGCTTGTCGTATTCTGCATCCCATTGTGTAACCTGCAAATGATGTGTGTGTCAACAGATGTATGCGTTAAATGCATGAGGGGGCCTGTTTTCATGTAGGGTGTACTGTCTGTGTTACATAAGTCTCCACAGTATGTACTATTTATACCACATTGATGTATGTCTCTAGAACACATGAGACGTGTTACCTGTCAAGGCAATGTGGGATGTACACAGTGGGATCTGACACCTCCCTGTATGAGGACATACACATCCACTGCAAGGCATTTAGGAGACAGACTGCATTTGTACCGTTGTGACACAGACTCCGTAGGACATGTTGTCTACACTGTGTATTGGTGTACCATGGCACCAGCGTGGCTGCTACAGTTGTACGATATGCCTGTGTGGTGACATGGCAAAGGTGCCATTGCACACAATGATAGGTGTGCTGGCTGCCACATTCAGTATAGTAGTGACAGTCTGAGATTTACACCCAAAGCCTGTCTGTATGGGTGGTACAACAGTGAATGCATCCCCACATCCTAACAAACGGTGACCGTCAAAGGGTACAGTACTGTGTGTCCATACCTTCATGTGTAATGGCTCAAGTGTGTGCGGTGTGCGGACACTACAGTATTGTCCCTGGTTAGTACACAGACCTGGCCACACAGGTTTGCACCTAATGTGCCTCAGATCACCATATCTCTATACAGTGGTATGGCAGGAATCATATGGCATAGCTGAGGCCATAGTCACCAGTGGGTGACGTACTCATAACCTCCACATACTCTTTCCTCAGCCTGCCAATATCTGAGTGCAATGGCCATTTGTTGATGTACCTTTCCAATCTGTACTGGTACTTGCACACAACAGTATGGTACCTCACAAGGTCACTTCACATCTTCATTATCTGCTCACTGCTGATCATCTGCAGTGAGTGTCATTGCCGCCTGTGGCATATAGACTACTCTGAGGTGATCTGTACCTTGCATACAGGGCATGGCGTGACCCTGCTCGAGTGCATATGCTGCCTATCTATAGGAAGCATACTAGGCGGTTGACTCAGTGTAAGGACATTAACCTATGTGACATTAGTACTACATGCTTGTCGGAGACGTTTGTCTAACAGACTTAAACACACCCTTGAAACAGACCCTGCTTAATGGAACACAGAGCACCTCAGCACATGCCATCTGTATGATTGGCTGGGGAACGTCAACTCAACACACGGCATCTGCCTGAGTCCCTCTTGGACTGGGGCAATATGTGCTGATCCTGTACCGAGGGGTATAAAGATGTCTCAGATTGTGAGGGCTGTATGGCTATTATGCTAGTTAAGTCCACATGTACTATGGCTCCGTAACATGTAAAATGCTGTAACAGTCTCACAGACAAACATGGCCACATTCAGGCTAGCACTCCTTCCAATCGCTGCATACAGGACACGCCAAGGAACACGTAGTGCAGGTTGGCTGCATGTAGATTAGAACACTTACCTATGTACTGGTACACACTACAGAGCACAGTATCTGATGCATGCAACACACCTCATATCTGCTAGTACTATTAGTTTAGAACATATAATGCTTGTTGATATCGGCAGCCCTTGTGGTCAGTCATTTGGAGGGGGGGCCATGTGGATATACACACGTACCAAGTTGGGCGGTATGAGATTAGAACCCCTACCTATCTAGTCTTATACACTATAGCTCACAGTACTTATTGCATGCTCTACAGCTGTCTGATGTTACACTGTCAGCTGGCGGTCTTAAGGTGAATGACATCAGGCCTTGTAGAGGAGGGTAGTTTGGAAGACGGCAGCTAGTTACAAGGCCAAAACATGCATAACCATTACAGGTGGATAGCCCATGAGGGCATGTCCGTTGTGTTGCAGGGAGATGCACACACACACCAAGTTGGCTGGAGTGCGATTAGAACCCCTACTTGTCTAGTCTTATACACGATAATTCACAGTACTTATCCTACATGCCACAGGTTACATGTGCTGTATATATGATTGCAGGCACAGTACTTGTGGAGTACGTAAACTAGGCTTGTGTTGCACAGCATGTGTGGCCTGCAGAGTGATATTGCTTCATACTGTTCTCTGCATCTAGTGTTTTAGCACTGAGATAACTGTTATTATCCTTGCTATGCGAGTACAGTTATCAGTATGGCATATATGGCTGATTGCAGTTAGACAAACCTGTGGTCAGGGACATTGTGCCCTGTCCATGTGTGCATTGACAACATTATGCATTACACCACCTGCTCACCTGTGTCTGTCTGCATGGTGACATCCATCAGGCACAGGGGTCTGTAGGTGAGTGGATTATGTACAGTTGCACCCTTAGTTTGGTTCCTTTCAGCAACTGCATGGATTTGTGAGTGCATATTTACTCTCCATTAATAGGGTATGTGGGACAATACATACATCCACACATATATCTCTCTATAACAGGGATGTCTCTATAAATGTAGCTGTGTGTGTATATATGATATGCATTTGTGTTATGTAGATATATGTGGAGAGTCTATGTATCATTGTAATATATTTAGCTATATATATTGGTATATATCTGTTTGACAGTACATAGTGATAGATATACTAATCATATGAGAGAGAGAGAGATGGGGACAGACGGATATGTATACGTATGTGTCTATATGTACAGACATATTTACACATTGCCAGTCATTTTGATGATGACCCAACAGAATTGCGCTCATATTAACTAATGATGACCCAACAGAATTGCGCTCATATTAACTAAGTGTAGGGGCATGCCCAGTGGGACTGTCAGTACCTACAAGGTGACTCCAGGCCAGACATACCTATACTCCAGTCTGGGATTTTGTGTGTTGCAGAGATTGCCAGCTGCACCTGTTTCTGCAATACTGCACTTCCCTCAAATTGTCCATGGCATTCCCTAGCTGTCTGCTGTACTTAATGTGTGACTGCTGAGGTTCATACTGTTACTCAACACAATGACAGTCTGCTTACATCTCAACTGTACAGATTTTCGCAGAATATCCAGAATTTTGCATCATATTTCTGGTCTGTTCCTCATACATTTGTGTTCTGGTAAATTATTATATATTGAAGTCACTGAATAATACTAACTACACACAAACATTTGAGTGTCAGACTTTATATCCTTCAGATATTCTGTAATAATGCAACTCAGTGTAATACTAGCAACTTTCTAGGTTAAGAGGAACAATCTGTACTGTCTGTCTATTTTTGGGCCTCTGTCCCCCATTCTTTCTGGCTTGGTTCAGATATCTTGCACTAACAGATTGAGAGGTATGACCGTCTGCGGAAGCACCAGCATACTAATACCTCACATGCAAATCCTGTGCATACTTCCAGATTCAAACCGTCAACACCATTACCCATACTAACATTCCCTAGCCCACTGAGCCACACAGACTGCCAGACAGAGATGTGTCCATCACACAATCAACAGCATACATATGTACATTGTTATTCCCTGCATTATGAGACACATACACTGTGATCAGGTTCTATGTCACAGCTTTGAGATTGCCTGGTCTACTGATGTACCATTCTTGAATTACTGTTACTTATGTTACAGCATTTGTATGGGAACATTGATGTGCTGGCATATACAGTAGTGTAGATATGTGACCACACTGTTTAACATCTCCCTTGACTGCTGTAGTGAATATTACGGAACACATACTATCGGACTGGGTATCTGTAGTCCCATGTGGATGTTATATCTCTCCAAATAGCTGACTGTATTCCCTTGCATACATGCAGTAGGTCCATGGATACAATACCTTATTTTAGTACTTCTTACAAGTGATGTGTAGGTGAGTGACTTGCCTTACGAATGCAGCAGTTGACAGAACTGTAGTTCAGGGCTGACTCTTTCTGATGCATGCAGTACACAGCCAGTACACGGTTAGGTACAGTTTGCGTGGGTTGCCTGGCATCATGTTTGCTATATGTATGCAAGTTGGAGTAAGGTGTCAGTCCCTAGGCCCCTAGGTGGTCAGTGCATGTGCTATGCATTCTCTCTTAGCCAAAACCAGGGTGTACTGAGCATGCCTACGTCTGCCTACAGGGACATCATCAGGAGGTTCCTCTTCAGAGTCCTCCTGTGAGTGTGGCTGTGGTGATCTAGGCACTGGTGGGGGACTTTGTATCCCTTCCCTTTGCTGATCCTGCTGCAGCTGTTTCTGTAGGTCATATTGTGTAGCATGACACACACTGTGAATATCTGTGCACATGTGGCTGGAGAGTACTGCAGGACTCCACCAGGTATATTGAGGCACTCGAAGCGTGACTTCCAAAGCCCAAACACACGCTATATAATGAAAGCAAAATCAAAAAGTATAGTTTGTGCATGTGCCTCGTTATTGCATTCTTCCATAAGTGTTTGTGCATTTCTGATGGGTGTCATCATCCACGGTTTCAGTGCGTAGCCATCATCCCCAACTAAATGGCCGTGTGGGATGTCACCCTAGCAAACATCTGGTACAGCTGTGATGTTTGCCTGATATGGGAGTCATGATAACTGCTAGGGCTTCCAGCAGACACATTCATGATAATGCCCTGGGCATTGCCCACAACCTGTCAGTTGATGGAGTGGTATCCCTTGCCGTTGACATAGATTGTACCCTCTTCACTGGGTGGTGCCTTGATGTGTGTATGAGTGCAATCTATGGCACCCAGTACCTCATGGTAGTGTGCTACTTGGTAGAAGTGTTGTATATTGCTGGCCCTCTTCTCAGGGGTGAGAGAAAAATGTGCTCACTGGAATGTGGTAGTATGGCATCCAGGAACTGGTGGAGTACCCTGGATGTTGATGCCTGTGAGACCCCCATCATGTCCCCAGGTGGTCTTTGGAGAGTACCTATGGCTGTTATCTAAGGGCTACACATACTTTTGTTTCCACTGGGATGGGTTCCCCTCTGTAGGCTCTGGGTCTCAGTTGAGGGCAGCAGAGCTCAATGAGTTCTTGTAAGTATGTCCCTGTTCACCCTGTAGTGCTCTAAAATATCCAGTTCTTGTAGCTCCAGGAAGGCTACCCTGGGCCTGTACACTCTTCTCCTTCTCTGCCTAGGCCTGTTGTCAAGCAGCATTGACTTCAACATCTAGCACATACAGATGTAGCAAACCTGCACCAGCCCCTAGCATTCTTTCAGTTAAAATCTCGAAGGCTGTACTCCAGTGATGCAGAGTATGGGGGTAAAAATCAGAGTGTAGGGTGTATGCATACTTTATAGTGCTGTAGTTGCTGTCTGTGTGATTGGCTACCTATGATGTATTCCACCTGCCTAGTATATCATTAACATAATTTGATGGCCCTAGTTTAAGTTAAACAGGGGTCAAACCTAATTAATATGTCATTGCCTTTTAGATGCACTCAACACTGCGATGTGCCATGCAAACGTGCTCTGTAGGTAAACAGAGCTTAGCACTTAGTACATACCCACCATACTTTGAGGCCCACCATGGTGCCACGCAGTGTATACATGTGGAAATGCATGTGCTGTAGGTAAACAAAGCTTAGCACTTAGTGTACATCCCCCCAGACTTCCACGGTCAGCATGGCAGTGCGCCAAGCAAACAGGCACAAATAAGCTCAAATCAGCTTAGAAGTTATCGGACACACCCTCCCTTGATGTCACCTACCTGTTGTGTGGACACCAACACATGGATGGGGATATGCGGACATGGATATCTATTTGTGCTGTTCAGTAACTCCACCTCATTTGCGTAGGCATCTGTGCCCAGACCCTGGAAGCATCATGGTTCAAAGCCCTACCACATTAGCAACAGCACCAATACACCATTGCAGATACTCCACACAGGGTCTTGTAATACATTTCTGTCACATAATATTACTTTTGTTTTTACAGTTTACTTTATTTTTATGAGGCATGCTTGCGCACTGCGGCACACCATGTAAACATGCACAGATTATTTAAAAAACAATAATTTTAACTTATTCCTCTTATTTTTTCAAACACACGGTAGATAGTTCCGCTTGTGTGTGCTATGCCATGTCTGTCCATCTACCTACGTTTTTACAGTCCCTTGTGTTTGTCTATATTCCTGTATACTGAATTTTTCCATGTACACTAACTGTGGACACTGACATGGTATCTGCAGAACTACCTTATCTGCTTGCTGGATTACTCTACCTGACTCATTTGCATGGAATTAATTTGTTTATGAGGTGATTTGCGTACCACAGGTATTTCCGTGTTAGTGCAAGCGTGCACGCCATCCAGCTGTGTTTACTGAATCTAAAACCTGTTTACTTGCATGTAAGCAGCATGGCATGATGCCTACATGGAAAACAAGACTGTGTAAGATTTATTCAATTCCCCCCAATGTCTCTCTCTCCCCTTAACTCACACACTCTAAAATTCATATCACTGCTTATACTTGTCAACCACCTAACATCTAATCAAGATCAACTTCACAACTCTTGGCCCCACCACACCATTATAACTCCTCAGCCCTAACAAGCTGTGCACACTAACTTCAAAATTGACCCAACCTCTATAATACAACCTATAGATGTTACCTCCCTCACAAGTGCATTCAACCCCATTTAAAATTGTATACACTTCATAAATGCAATAAACTCCTAACTAAGCTCAGTAAAGCACTATTACAGTTCACTTCACTACTAAAACTAAGTGATGATGTCCTCCCAAATCATGGCCTCAGGCATGCTCAACAACATCCTATCCCCCTTTTTCATTCTCTTACACAGGTATTCCAAATTCCCCAAAATGCTGCAGCCTCCTCCTATTCAACATGAATCTACAAAGCATAGCCAATAAAGTCCATGATTTTCACGCCTGCATATCCCAATACTCCGACATCACTGTACTTAAGAAACATGGCTAAAGCCTGAAATTAAGAACAATGAAATTCTCCTTCCCCTTGTTATAACATACACTGACCGATGTGTAAGAAAAAAACAAGCATAGAGGTGAAATAGCTGTGATGTATAAACAAAACTTAAAACTAGTAGATATTGAACCAAATACTCATGAATTTAGTAATGCTGAAATACTATTTACCAGACTCAAAATTAACAGCAAAAAAAAAAATGTAAGAAATCTGATGTCCTTTTCATTCTTCCTCATCACTGGGTATTGGATCCGATCCTCTGATCTGACTTTGCCACATTCTACTAGACTTCCGGTCCAAGCCTCATGCTCCTCCCTTTACCCATAATCCCCTAGTACATCCCCAGGCCCTCAGATCTCGTTTGCCACAATCAAAGGCAGATGGAAGATCCAGCCTTTCATGGTGATATACTTTAATAGTGTTTTCACTTTCAGATTTAGTGATATTTTTTTCTTTATTTCAAATCATAGAGTTAGCATTAGATAGTGTAGCTCCTCCCTTTGAGACTAGTTTCTAAACTTTGTGTTTGTTTTTTATGGTGTGTGTTTTTAGGTGCAGAGTTGTGGTTTAAAGTTTAGAATTTAAATTTTAAAGTTGTTTAAGACTTATAGTTTGGATTTAAAATTTTAACTGTATTCATATTTAGCTAAGTTTCTGGCTGGTGACAGGGAATAAAGTTAAATTGCGATTCAGTTGTCTGCCTTAAAGTGTGAGAGTGTGTTTTTTGTTAAGCAAATTTTTGTGTGTGTGACTCTGCTGTTGCTTGCTATATCTGACAAACCTACCTGGTTCAAAAAGTGCACTTGTGGGCATAAGATTCCTAATTCGAATGCTCACAAGAAGTGCATGTACTGTTTGGGTGCTGGCCAATTGGACACACCTTGTGTGATCTGCACTTCCTTCAATCTGAGACCTCCCTTGGATCGGAGGAATAAATTGATTTTTTGGGAGGTCTGTTACCTGCTGGGGCTCAACCCCCCCCCCCCCACTCTACTCAGACGACCTCAGAACCTAAAAAGAGGCATCACAAGTCTCCTTCTTCCTTGGAGCCATAAGCCAAACAAAACAAAGGTTCAGGTACTACTGCGACTATTCCAACACCTGCTTGGCCACTCTCAGATCCTACTCTACCCTTGGATCCAATGACTTCAGCCCCATCTACCAGATCTCTTATCCAAGTTTCCCCTCCTTCAGATCCTAAGACTTCAGATTCAATAGTTAGAAGTCTCTGGATGTTGTCATTCAGGCAGTGTCTTCAACCCTGCCAGGAAAAGCCCATGTTACCCCTACAAAATCTTGCAGACCACCCTCCTCTATTTTGTCTAGGTCTCCCAGGCATTTTTCTGAATTTGACATGGACACAGTGATGCAGAAGTGTATTCAAGCTCAAATTCAGAAGGGGGATATTCCAGCTCTGTCCCCTACCAGATCTGTGAGCTCTTCTACCAGAAAGCGTCTTATCTCCTTTTCCGATCCGACGCTCTGCTTAGGAGCCCAAGGATCCTAGATCCCTGAGAGGTACGTCATCGGATCCGAAGAAATGTCTTCCTTCAGTTCCAACAGTTACCTTGACCAGCTCGGCTCCTTTGTCTTCAGATCAGAGATGGTCTTTGATCCAAGAGGTCTGTGTCGTGTCCAAGGGACAGGGTTTGTCTCCTATTTTTTGGAACCATCCCTTCCTCTGGGTGTCTCGGCCCTAGACAGCTCTGGGCTGATTCTGTCCAGGCTGCACAGATCCAAGGATGACCACGGCCTTCCCTTCCTCAACTGCCTTGGCTCCAAGGAGGAAGAGAGAGGTGTTTCCAGGTCTGTCTACTTTCTGCATCGTAGAAAGGGTTTTCTGCAGCCACAGAACCATCCTCTTGCATCTTGGCTCCTACCCCACACTCATCATCTGCTTTGAGCTTGGAGTCTGTCATTTCTGCCCCGTTGGGTTAGCCAGTGACAGAAGATCTCCATTCACGCTCACCACAAGGACATCCCTTTTCTTCCGATACCTCCCCAGACCATCCCACTGTGGAGATCCCTCAGAAGAGGACGTGTAAAAAGAGAGAAAGTCTCCCTCATGAAGGACACACATTTTGAGGAAGGTGAAAGATCCCCTAGATCACCACCCAATGATGTTTCCACGCAGACATCATGGAAATCCTTAAGCAAAGAGGTGGTTGGTCTTCCCAAAATCCTTCACCCAAGGAGACTGTGTTCTTGGAGGCTTTCAGGGCTGGCCCATCTACATCCTGGGTGACCCACCACGGTGAGCTTGTTGACCTTGTCTCCTGCTGAGCTTGGAAGGAGCTGGACACTGTTGAGCTGATCCCTAATCATCTGGATAAAATCCTGTCCCCTCCAGCCGAACGACGATAATGGAGTAATGGAATTGCAGTGGATGCCATGGGTGTGGTATAGCTACGAAGAAGAAGATAGCACTGCAGAGCTGCACTGTCCATCCTTCGAACAAGGAGTCCAGAGTGATGGGCAGATTCGGGAAGCACATTTATTCCTCAGCTACTTTCACTCTAAGGTCAGGAATTTTATGGCCCACTTCATCGATTTAATGAGAGATTTGATTAAAGAACTTTCAAGTTCTCTTGCTGAGTCCATGTAGCAGAGGATTTAAAAAAATATATCTGATTTTATTTATTTTACAGTTAATGACCAGGATTGTCCGACTGAGCTTAGTAGTCCTTTTTCAGCGGAGGCCCAAGGAGAAAAGCTCCACATAGTTTCAAAGGCTAACATCAGCAGTTCTAATTAATAAACAAGATACATATTATGGATACAATACATAAAAGCATTAGCAGCAGGCTGATGTCCATTTCATTATGCATCACAAATGGGTCTTCTGATCCGTCCTCAGATCCGACTCGAGCATTTCTTCCAGACATATGATCCAAGCCTCAAACTCCTCCCTCTCCTATAATGCCTCACTCTTCTTCAAACCCCCAGATCTCGTTTGCTGCATCCTAGCACAGAAGTAATTCCCTGCCACCATTCAGCTAAATACAATTTTCCATTTATTTCTGTAGTATTATTAGCTCTTTTTCCCCTCCTAGTTAGTTTATCGCTTTTCTTTATCTGTAATGTTAACCTCCTCTCCCTTTAAGGTATTTGTTCCTGTACATTAGATTTTTTGCTGGTATTAGGGTTTTTTCCTGCCTTCTGCCTCTCCCTTCTTTCATTTAGTAGTTAGCTTAGTGTATACTGTGCGTGTGTGAGTTGTGCTTGTGTGTACTAACTGTCAAGCATGTCTGACAAGCCGGCGGGTTCCAACAAACCCTCTGGTTTTAAGATGTGTGTCTCTTGTAGCATAAGATTCCCCAATCAGATGCCCACAAGAGGTGTGTGTATTGCTTGGGGCCAGGGCACTTGGAGATCCTGTGCGATATCTGCTCAGCCTTCAATCCCTGGGCCCTTGATGATCAGTGTAACAAACGCATCTTGAGAGGTCTTCTCGCAGTTTCTGGAGCCCAGACCCCTGTACCAAAGAAGCATGTCCCTCACTTACTACAGGGACAATGGCTTCTGCTTCCGAGAATTGCAGGAGGCTGTTGGATCCATTGTCCTCGGATCCCTCCTGCTGTAGCTTCTCTCTATATCCGAGAGGGCTCTTGGATCTAGTAGAGCCAGCATCTGCTAAGCCAGCCTCTCTGCCAGACCCTCAGACTTCGGGTCTGAGCAGTCAGTGGGAGCCTTTGGAGACAATATGGATCCACAGCTCCTCATTTCCAGAGCGGACTCTGTCAGGTCAGACACACCTGGATCAGTGATCCTGGAGCCATACTCTGTTGGAGCAAATCTGGTCTGGCCCAGCCTCTGTCGTCAGTCAGGTCGATCCATTCCTCTGTCTCCTCTAGATATGGAGCCCTCAAAGCCCAGATCCAGCAGTGGATCTTGCATTCTGCAACCCACGCTGGATTCTTGAGAATACCAACCCCGATACCACAACCTCCTCCTCCAATCCAACCTTCAGCTTGGAAGATGCAGAGCCTGACAGTGTCCCTGACTGGCTCGGCCATGATTCCTTCTGAGCGGAGCAGGTCCATGAGCTGAGATGTCATCTCGGGGCTGGTGTCGACTCTTACCTTTTCAGAGCTGTCTCTTCTCCTGGGGGCCTTGGCCTTTGGCAGCTCAGGCCCAGTGCCTTCTGGATGTTTCAGATCTGGGAAGACCTCATCCTTTTCTCCTTTAGCGGCTTTGGCTTTTGAGGTGAGAGGGCAGGTTCTCCCGGCATTGTCAGCCTTCCAGGTGGTAGAAAGGGCACTCTCTACACCTCAAGACATGGTCCCTCTTCTGCCACACCCTACCCAGTCCCCTGCAGATCAGGGCTTTCCTCCCATCCATCCAATCCATGGTCAGCCGCTCCTGTAGAGCCTCCAGCCTAACCCCTCAGCAAGGGGTCCCGCTGTCTTCCAAGTGCTGTTCCAAGTACCCCATGTAGGAAGTTCCTCAGAAGCACCTGTGCAAGAGGAAGTACCTAGACTCCCTTTTGGAGTCATTGACAGAGGACACTGATTTCAATGGAGAAGGGTCTCCCAATCTCCACCCAGTGTTATTTCCTTCCAGGATATCTTAGAAATTCTGAAGCAAAATGGAGGCTGGTTTTCCTAACCCCCTTCCTCGGAGGAGTCAGTGTTTCTGGAAGCATTCTGGATGGGCCCATCTACATCTGGGTAACCTCCCCAGTGGGCCAGTTGATTGACCTTATCACCCGCCGAGTTTTGAGGGAGACTGACACCATGAAGCAAATTCCTAAACGCGTGGACAAATATCTTAGTTTCCTCCATTGACCGCCCTTTTTGGAGTTAAGGTGTCCCATTTTATGCCATTGTGGTGTCAGCAGCCACCAAGAAGGAGTTTGCTGAACACAGCTCCACTGTTCATCCTCCAAACAAGGAGTCTCAGGCTTTGGGAAGGCATGGGAAGTGCATGTTTGCCTCAGACATTTTTATGCTGAGAGCATTGAGTTACTTGGCACACTTCACGCACCCTCTGAGAGATCTGCTTAAGGAAATTTCTACCTCTCTGATGCAGTTTCTGTCAGAGGAAGGCCTTATAAAAGGTTGTTCCACAGCTGACCACTATGTCTTCCATTGCTTATGCCTTGATGAAGTTAATTTCCTAAGCTGCAGAAAGAACCTCACAAGTGGCTGGTTCAGGCATAGCCCTCGGGAGACATGCCTGGATGAGGCTGTGCAGGTTTGTGGACCCTTTTAAGGTGTTATTTATGAACTCCCCCTTTGACGGTTCCTCCTTGTTTGGGCCATCAGTAACAAAGACTCTCACCCGCAGCGAACAGGAAGGCAAGACCTTATCTGCCATAGGGATCAAGTTTTCTTCCCCCAACAGACCTTCTCCAGGAATCAGCTGAGTGTGAAGAAGATGTGGTTCCGTAAGTCCCAAGTGCTTTTTCCCAATTCGCGAGACAAATCCTCTTCTAGAGGCAGAGGGAGAGGATTCAATGGTAGATATCTCCAGAGAGGGAGGTCCACAAAATCAGGGTGGCAGGGAACCTTTCTCTGACAAGTCCTTTCAGCACTCCTGAAGCACTGCCCAGCTGTCCTACTCTGGAGGCAGTCGGTGGCAGATTTTCTTTACACTAAGAAGCCTGGACAAACATAAATGACACCTGGGTGTTGAGTATAATTTCTAGAGATTACTATATTCCCTTTTCCCTTCCTTCTCCCAGTTCTGACACGTGGCTCCCCAATGTGCCACCCAGTGAGAGGGAGAGTGCCCTTCTAGAAGTTCAAAAACTTCTAGACAAAAAAGTTCTCCAGCAGGTCCCAACCGAACAGCTAGGATGCGGAACTTGCTCATGCTTCTTTTTGGTGCCAAAGAAGACAGGGGACCTTTGACCCATCTGGGATCTGAGCATTTTGAATTTATTCGTGAAGAAGTCAAAGTTCCACATAGTTATGGTACAGTCCATTCGGCCACTTCACGCAAGGACGACTGGATGTGTTCTGCAGATCTCCAGGATATGTACTATAATATCATAATAGACAGGTGCTCCATGAGATATCCGCACTTCAGGATGGGGTCCAATCATTACCAATTCATAGCACTGCCCTTTGGCCACACCACTGCCCACCAGATGTTGACCAAATACATGGCAGTGGTTGCAGCTCACCTTTGTCTGCAAGGATTCCAGGTATTTCCTTACCTGGACAATTGGCTGCTAACGTCACCTAAAAGGCATCAACTACTTCAGGCTATTTAGGTTATTTTGCACCTGTTCCATCACCAGGGAATCACAGTGAACACAGGGAAATCCAAGATAACTCCTGTACAGGATATCGAATTCATAGGAACGCAGTTGAACACAATCACACAAAGAGCAGCCCTAGCCTCCAGCGAATAATATCCTTGAGAAAGCAGGTTCAGCTTTTGTTAGACACTGCCAGCTCAACTGGTCCTCATGACCCTAGGATCCATGTCAGCTGCCATTCTTCATGCGAGTTCTGCAATGGATCTTAGCAGTACGATGGCCAATTTTGTGCAATCTGTTGTCAACCTCATTTGGGCTAACTCCATTTTGCAGGCATCATCTGCAGTGATGGATGCTTACAGACGACCTCCATCTCGGAAGACCTTTCATTATTCCCCTCCTATGGCCACGGTGACCACAGATGCCCGTTAGGGGGGGGGGGCATATTCAGGGAAAGATGGTCCAAGGCACGTGGTCCATGACAGAGACCAAATTGCACATAAATGTACTGCCGATGAGGGCGGTCCTTTTCACGTCACAAGCCTTTCAGGGCTGCTTTCCTCTGGGGACAGTTGCAATTCTGACAGACAATATGTCGGCTTGGTGCATCAACAACTGGGAGGCGGACCCGTTCATACTCTGGCAGAGAAGCCATGAGGGTTTGGGAATGGGCAATTTCTTCAAACTGCTTTCTCATTGCAACGCACATCCTGGGGGAATCCAGAGTTCTGGCAGACAGACTGAGCAGATTGATCTTAAGTCAACACGAGTGGTCCCTGAAACAGTCAGTAGCAAATCAAATATTCAGCCATTGGTACCAGCCTTGCTGTGACCTTTTTCCTCTCCCTAAACAAGTGCAGCAAGTACTTCGCTCTGATCCCCCACTTGGGGGAGTCACCCAGGGATGCTGTAGTCCTCTATGTTTACCTTCTGATTCCCCTGATACCCAAAGTTCTACAGAAAACCAGCAGGTTGAAGACCAGTCTAATCCTCATTGACCCTTACTGGCCTCATCAGATCTGGTTCCCCTTCCTGCCATCTCACAGCAAATATCCTCCATGGATACTGGATCCCAGGCAGGATCTGATTTTCCATCTGCCAGATTTCCAATCTTCAATCCCTCAAATTGACCGCTTGATTTCTCCACTTCCAGTAATTCTGTGAAAGTCCAGGCTAGCTTCCCCAGTATGGGAAATTATTCCTGCTTCTCAGAAGTCTTCCACCAAGAAAGTATTTTGTAGTAAATGGAAGAGGTTTTCCGTTTTCGCTTCACAGAGGAATATTGACTCCTTTTCTGCTTCAGTCCCAGACATCCTTATGTTTCTTAGCTCGCTTCTCCAGCACAGAGCTAGTTTTTCTGCTAAAAAGGTGCAACTTGCGGCTCTCCGGAATTTCCATGTAGGGAAGGGCAGTAGTTTTCCCTCTACTGCTTCCACTTCTAAACTATGTCAGGCTTTTATGAACATTTTTTTTTTTTTTTTTTTTTATCTCAGGCCTCTGATGAAAGATCTTTCTCTTCCTTGGGTTCTTACCTTGGTACTTCAGGGACTTACCCAGTAACCATTTGAACCTGCTAGCTCATGTGAGTTAAAATTTTTATCTTGGAAGACTGCTTTCTTACTGGCCATTACTTCAGCTAGAAGAGTGTCAGAACTGCAAGCTCTCTCTTCTCAACCACCATATATAACTTTCTTCAGAGATAGAGTCTCACTTGGAACAAATCCGTCCTTCATTCCAAAAGTCATCTCAGAGGCAAACATTAACCAGACTATTCACTTGCCTCTATACTTCCCTGATTAGTCCAGTAAAGGTGAATACATACTACATTCTTTGGATGTACACAGACAGTTGTGTTTTTATTTACACAGGACTAGATCTCACAGGAAATCTGAACAGTTAATTGCTTTTTCTCCAAATAGGTTAGGTCAGGCTGTATCCAAGGTCACCTTAGCCAAATGGATTTCAAATTGTATTTCTGCAGTTTACACTCCACAAGGCAAGCAACTTCCCTGTCCAGTTAGAGCACACTGTACCAGGTCTTTATCTACTTCATCTGCCTTCTCTGCAAGGATTCCTATTGATGAAATTTGTGCAGCAGCTAATTGGTCCACAGCTCATACATTTGTATCTCACTACAAGTTGGATGTTATTTCTAGAAAGAGAGCATCTTTTGGTTCCACAGTGCTCAGGCAGATTCTTCCTTGAGTTCCTCCCAAGGTTTGTGCAGCTGGAGACTCTGACCCATTCGTGATGCATAATGAAATGGACAACAAAAGATTAGAAGTTATGTACTTACCATAACTTGGCATTTGTGTTGTCCAGTTTCATTATGCATCACATCTCACCCTCCTTCCCCCTTCCTTTTACAGCTGAGAGTAATATAGAGGATAAAGTGAATCCAGTGGTTTACAGTCTGTGCTCCAGTTGGTAGCTTTCTTTGCCTGTCTAGTACTATTGTTCTGACGATCTTTAGGAAGGGGCAGCAAACTCGATCTGAGGGTTTGAAGGGGAGTGAGGCATTATGGGCAAGGGAGAAGTATGAGGTTCGGATGGTATATCTGAAAGAAATGGCTGAGTCGGATCTGAAGATGGATCCAAAGACCCATTCGTGATGCACAATGAAATTGGACACCACAGATACCAAGTTATGGTAAGTACATAATTTATATTCACTGCAGCTGTCCATTCTGTTGTCAGTAGCTAATTCAATGGTGATATTAATTTCCCATGCAGTGGAAGGCACCTCTCGGGCAGCTGGCTTAGGCATAGTAATATGGCATTATGCCTGGATGAATCTTAATGATTTTGCAGAACATTTTAAGATGTCTTTTATTAATGCCTTCTTCCTTATTTGATCCCTCAGTCAAGGAAACTCTTACCCGCAGCAAACAGGATGGAAAGATCCTGTCTGCTGGTGGAGTCAAGTTTTCTACTCTTCAGTGTACCTTCTCCAGGAACCAACAAGGTGGTAAGAAAATACTGATGTTCTTCGTGTTTCACTGTTGCTGTCATCACAGTTGGGTTATCCCTGCCAGGGTAGCCCTTGGCCAGCCCGAATACCAGAAACTTAGTATTTCTGCATCAGTTGCTGTTGCTGTCGCTTGAGGACTGACGTCAGGTCGTCAGTAGCATAAAGTAAGGCAGCCGATGCCATTACATCAGTCTTTTTTGCAGTGGAGGCAAAAGCAGTTCGCACAAGTGCCGGTCGGCCACTACCTGTGTTTTCGTCTACCGAATTGAAGTTGAAGTCTTCTAAAGCTAAGTACCCCATTGGGGATCTTTTTTTCTTGCACTACCACACTGAGACTTCCACTCTTACTGCATCACTTGTTTAGGCCCAGACCATGATGTCCCTTGTTGTCGCTTCCGTGCTTTGTTCAATGCCCGAAATATCCGTCGGCGGGCCCTTATTGTTGCCAGATATTTTCGCTTACAGTCCTCGAATTCTGATATGGCTTCAGTAAGCCATCCAACAGCAGATCTTCCAAAAAAAACTTAAAGATAAAGACAGAGACAGACCCTACAGGTCCAAATCTACCGATGGCTTCCGTTAAGCTAGTCATCCGTTCTCCAGTACTCAGTGAGGCGCTTTCGCAGCCCCTGATGCCCGCTTCTGTTGATTTGTAGGCCACTGCCGAGACTCTTTCGGAGTCCATTATGCTGCAGACCTCTTCTTCGACTAAAGATCCTGAGGTCGTCTCTACCTTAGATGGGTCCAGAGCCTCTACTCTACTACCGTTCTTTCTAAAACTACCGAGTTTCTTAGGCCCCTGGTATGAACTACAGCCAAGAAATTGATGACCCACTGTCAGGCGCCTCCTACCTTGCCTCAGTCTCAAATGCTTAAAATGGCAGAAGACCTTATCATGCTGATCAGGGGAAGCCAGGCTACCCCCTCCAGAAGGAAAAGAGATCTGTCCCCTGTATTTTTGTCTGAACAAGAATCAGATGAATCTGAATGAAGACATGCAACCCCTGTCCACTTATGAGGATTCCATTCCTTCAGCCTCTCCCCAGAGGATTTTTCCTTTGGGGAAACCCTGCATACTTTAAGGGAGCATTTCCAATGGGAGAGTCAGGACTACCCTCAGTCTAAAAATAGACTCAGGGAATTCCTAGATCTTCCACAACACAGACTTTTGGCCATCCCCCCCAGTCCTGGATTTTGTGGAGGATATTTTCCTCAAATCCAGCTGGACTCCTGACGCCCTCCCTCCTGCTCCCAGAAAACCAGACAGGTGCTATAGTCTCTCTGACTCAAACAAATATCTTTTTAACAATCCTACAGCTGACCCTGAGGTCATTTCTCAAGGACCAAAAGGGATTAAAGCAACCTCTGCTAAGGATCCCAGCCCCTCAGACAGGGATTGCTGAGCATTGGACAGATGGGGGTAAAAAAGTATACACCTCAGCTACTCTTGCTATCAGGGCACTAAATTGTCAGCTCCATATGCTGAAATTTCAGCAACATACCTTGGAACTCCTTAAACAAAAAATGTCTTCCTTTCCTGCTTGGGCAGAATCTAAAGATTTACAAGAGTTAATGCATTCTGCAAGTCAAGTAACTAAACACACCTTGCACTGTGGTTTTGTTGCCCTAGAAGCTTCTTGCAGGGCAGCAGTCACTGGATCTGTCATTAGGAGGCATGCATGGCTTAGAGAACAGCCCCTGCCAGACCATGTCAAATCTAAATTGTTAGTTGCCCCCTTGCACAAAGATAACTTATTTGGCACTAAGGCAGAAGAGGTCTTAAAAAAGATGGAAGAAAAAGCAAAATCTATGCGAACAGTTAAGGATTTCTTTCAGGTCCAGCCCCCTAGGTTCTGTAGGCATTGTCCATGCAAACACTGGTCCCTTCATGCTCCCAGTAAACCGGCCCAGCCTAGGCCCCATGGAAGCAGACCACCCCAGACAGCAGCCCCAGGGAATGCAGAGATCTAAGCAGTGGACTACCTCCACTTCAAAACTAGGGAGCTGTAAGCCACCCCCTTATGGTAAGAGCTCACAATGACTCACCTCCCCCACCCCCTCCCTCTGCCCACCTTCACTTACCCCTAGGAGGAAAACTCTCCTTTCACTCAAGCACCTGGGTCACCATTACCAAGGATCACTGGGTTCTGAGCATTGTGTCTCAGGGATACAAATTTTCCATCCACACCCTTCCAACCTCAAAAGGGTTCCCAGATTTGCCACCAAATCAGTGGGCAGAGGCTCAAAAGCAAATCCTTTTCCTGCTCTCTATGAGGGCAGTAGAGCACGTTCCTGCAGAACAGATAGGCCAAGGTTTCTACTCCAACTTTTTCTGGTGCCCAGAAAAGAGGGCACCTGGTGTCCCATCCTCGATCTTTCCATTCTAAACACCTTCCTGGTGATCCCAAAATTCAAAATGCTCACCCTCCAGCAGCTGCTACCCATGCTCTCCAAGAACGCTTGGCTAGCCAGCCTAGATCTAAAAGAGGCCTTACCTCCACATTCCTATCAGGGAATCATGCAGGAAATATCTCCGCTTCAGGGCAGGATCTCAACACTTTCAGTTCTCTGCGCTTCCCTTTGGCTTATCTACTGCTGCCAAAGTTTTCACAAAATGTCTGGCTCCGGCTATTGCCTTTTGCAGACAAAGAAATATTCAGATTTACCCCTACTTAGACAACTGTCTTATTCAGGCAGACAGCCAGGAAAAGCTGCTCAAGCACCTGGCCTTTGTAAAGACCCTACTAACCTCCCTAGGGTACACAATTAGCGAAAATAAATCTAAACAGGTGCCCACCCAAAGGATAATCTTCCTGGGAGCAAGTCTGGACACAGCATCCCAGTTGGCATACCTTACTCCAGAGAAAAAAATTTTCTGAGAGCCTACTTCTCTCAACTAGCCACCAGGCCCCAGCTATCTGTAAGGAAGATCCTGCAAGCTCTGCGGTTCATGGCATCTTGCATACTAGACCTGGAAACTCTTCTACCTATAATTCCTTGCCTCAGAAAAGATTTTCTTTGCTGGGCAACAGCATTCTCCCACAACAAGGGAATGCCTTTCTCCCCATCCCCCGCTGCCCAGACCCTCACCACAGATGCATCAGACTACGCTTGGGGTGTACACCTGGATGGCAGGTGCATACAGTGCCAATGGAGCCCACAGCAAATCCCTCTGCACATCAGTCAAAAAGAGATGATGGCTGTGCAGCATGCCATGATAGCTTTCAAGCCTCTTCTCTCTGCAGGGGCTCTCCTGATCAAAACAGACAACACCACTGTGATGTGGTACATCAACAAGCAGGGAGGGACTCACTCCTACCCTCTATGCAGGCTGGCCATGACCCTTTGGCACACAGCCTCTACCATGCACCTACACCTGTTAGCACAATTCCTACCAGGCTCACTCAACTCTCTGGCAGACCAATTAAGCAGAAATCTTCTGGACTCACACGAGTGGCAACTCAAGTACCTTCACCCTAATAACACAGAAATGGGGAACCGCAAAGGTCGACCTCTTTGCCTCCCACACCAGCCATCAGCTCAACAAATTCTGCACCAGGGAGCATCACTGCATGGCTGGGAAAGTGGATGCCTTGTCCTTCCTTTGGGTCAATCTATCGGTTTGTGCCTTTGCTCCCCTGCCTCTCATCCCCAGAGTACTGCTCAAAATAATGGAGGAAAAACCAAATACCATTCTTATAGCTCCAGACTGGACCTGGCAACACTGGTACCCCTTGCTGCACAGCCTGTCCCCACTACCTCCATGCCATCTTCCTCAGATTCCATACCTCCTGACCCAGAGGAAAGGGGAATTCATGCATCCCCAATTGCTGACACTCAATTTGGCAGCTTGGCTTATTCCCTAACTCAAAACCAATCTACCAGCCTCAGTAAACAAGTTCTAGATGTTATCCGTGAGGCCAGACATCCTAACACCAGAAAGTCTTTTGCTGACAAATGTAAAAGGTTCTGCACCTGGATCCAGGCTAAGGGAGCCAATATAGCACAGCCCTCCCTCCCTCTCATCCTGGATTACTTAGCTGACCTACTACACAGTGGCCTCTCTTTCGCCTTTATAAAAATTCATGCCTCTGCTATTTCTGCTCATTTTCCCACACCCTTTGATCAAACATTTCTTTAGAGGGGCTAGCAACTTGAGGCCACCCAGAAGGGCACCAACACCAGCTTGGGACCTTAACTTTGTATTGGAAAAGCTCACCCTGTCCCCGTTCGAATCATCTTCTTGTGCAGAGCTAAAATTTCTCTCCTGGAAGACAGCATTCTTTCTGGCCATCATTTCAGCCAGAAGAGTCTCTGAGCTGCAAGCACTCATGGCTGTGGAACCCTTCATCATCTTCCATGCAGACAAGATTTTCAGCTGTTGTCAGAACTAACCCATCCTTCATGCCCAAGGTGGTGTCCAGTGTGGCTCTCAACCAATCCATTCATTTGCCCACCTTTTTCCCTAACCCCCAGAACAAGGGGGGAAGGATTGTTCACACTCTAGATGTGCACAGACAGCTCAGATTCTATCTAGAGAGGACTAAATCCTTCAGAAAGTCTGATCGATTGCTGGTTAGCTTTGCTGCAGGGGCAGAAGGCAAAGCTGTCTCCAAACAAACCATTTCCAAATGGATAGCACACTGCATCCATTTCTGCTACAAACAGCATGAAAAGCCTCCCCCAAGGGCATCAGGACACACTCCACCAAAACAGCCTCCACCTCTGCAGCTTTCCTCAGAGGAGTCCCCACCAGGGACATCCCGGAGGTTGCCACCTGGACATCTGTTCACACTTTTACCAAGCATTATCACCTGCCTCTCTTTTCCAAATCCAGGGCAGGGTTTGCCTCTGCAGTCTTGCAGGGCATCCTAGTCAGCCCCTAGTTTCCTTGACTTCCTCCACCCTTTTTCTCAGCTTTGGGAATCAACCCAAATGTGATGACTGCAACAGTGAAACAGGAAGAACATAGTACAGTTACCATAAATGTAGATGTTCAAGTGTGTTCACTGGTGCAGTCCTGGTTTCCCTCCCTCCATCCCCCTTTCTTCTCTTTCTTCTTTTATTACCTTTCTAACTTGTTCTCCTTTCTTACAAGGGACATAATGATATTTATTTTCCACTGGTGGGGTTCTTCCACCAGAACCTGGTGGCCTACTTGGGGGCTCCTGACAGGTTAGGGCAAGAAAAACTGATGTAATGACATCGGCTGCCTTACTTTATACTACTGACAACTTGATGTCTGTCCTCAAGTGACAGCAACCGACGCAGAAATACTAAGTCTCTGGTATTTGGGATGGCCGAGGGGTACCCTGGCAGGGATAACCCAAATGTGATGACTGCAACAGTGAATACACTCGAACATCTACATTTATGGTACGTGTACACAACTGTACTTTCAGCAAGTCACAGGGATCTTTTCAGGACTCACGTCCAGAGGGTATTACATTCCCTTTTTCCTACAAAATCAAGCAAAAAACTCTCCGACATTCCACCCAGTCAGAGGGAGTTAGTAGCCCAAGAAGTCCAAAAGATACTTATGAAAAGAATCATCGTAAATGTCCCAACTGAACAGATAGGATTCATAACTTATAGGATTCATAACTTACTCCCATTTCTTTTTAGTACCAAAGAAAACAGGGGACCTCAGACCAAACCTGGATTTAAGCAGACTGAATCGGTATGTAAAAAAGTCGAAGTTCTGAATGGTTATGGTACAATCCATCCTGCTGTTTCTATGCAAGGACGACTGGATGTGCTCCATAGATTACCAGGATGCATACCATCATATAAAGATTCACAGGCAATCCAGAAAATTCCTGCGCTTCCGGCTGGGAGCCAATCACTATCACTTCAGAGCACTGCCCTTTGAGCTCACCACAGCCCCTGGGTGTTCACCAAGTGCATGACAGTGGTGACAGCTCACTTGCGACTCAAGGGATTCCAGGTGTTTCCATACCTCGACGATTGGCTCCTTACTGACCCAACCAGGCATCAACTCCTTCAAGCCACAAGTTATCTGCTGCACATTTCCAACTTCTTAGGGAGTTCTGTAAATTTTGCAAAATCAAAACTAACTCCGGTGCAAAACATAGAATTTTTCAGAACCCAATTGGATACCCTATGCTCAGTGGCTTATCTTTCACCGCACAGGATCACGTCTTTAAGAAATCAAATGCAGGACACGCTATCTCATACTTTTCCTCCTGCGAGACTGGTGTTTACAAGTACTAGGATCTGTGTCACTAGCAATATTTCTAGTATCCTTGGCCAGGTTCATCATGCAAATCCTCCAGTAGATACTGGCATTGCAGTGGTCAATCCTTTATCAGCCTCTCTGGATGCCGATAAAACTCATTGCAATCTGCAAACGTCGTGTACATGGTGGATTCACTTTCAAGATCTACATTTAGGCTGTCCTTTTTCTCTTCCCTCGACCACAGCCACAGTGACCAAAGATGCTTCCCAGCTAGGGTGGGGGGGGGCATTACAAGGAGAAGTTGGTCCAAGGCATGTGGTCTCCTATAGAGACCAAGTTGCATATCAACATCCTAGAGATGAGAGCAGTCCTTTGGTCATTGCAAGCCTTTCAGGGCGACCTCCCTCTAGGGACAATTGCTATTCATACGGACAATGTCAGCAGTCTGGTATGTCAACAAGCAAGGAGGAATTCGCTCTTACCCATTGTGCAGGGACACTATATGGGTGTGGGAAAGGGTGATCTCTTCAGACTGCTTTCTAGTGGCAATTCACGTATCAGGGAAAACCATTACATTGGCAGACAAACTCAGCAGGTCCGTTATGATTCGCTATGAGTGGTTCCCTCAGTCAGTCAGCAGACAAGATTTTCAGCTGTTGTGACCAGCCTTGCTGCGACCTACTTGCCTCTCCCATCAGCAAGTGCAGCAAGTACTTTGCTTTGATTCCTGCTCAGGGGGAGTCATCAAGGGATGCTGTATTTCACGATTAGCCCCCGGGTGGTCTTTATGCTTATCCTCCTTTTCCCATGATTCCAAAATTTCTCCAGAAAGCAAGAAGGTCAAAGAGCTTAGTCATCCTCATTGCCCCCTTTTGGCCTCACCAGGTGTAGTTCCTCCTCTTGTGGTCTCATCTCAAGTATCCTGCTTGGATTCTGGAGCCTACTCAAGATCTCCTGTCTCGCCTGTCAGGACTTCAGCACACCAATCTCTGCACTCTCAATCTGACCGCATGGTTTCTCCAATTCCAGTGATCGTCAAACTGTCCAGGCTTGCTTCCCCAGTCCATCATATATTGGCATCTCAGAGATCCTCCACTGAAAAGACGCACAAAAGTAAGTGGAAAAGATTTGCTGAATCGGCTGGCAAAGAAAACACTGATCCTTTCTCAGCTTCTTTACCAGACATATTACTCTTCGTTGGTCATCTTTTCAAACATGGAGCTAGTTTTTCTGCATTTAAGTTGCAGTTAGCAGTGATATCAAATTTTCATGCAGGAAACAAATGTTTTTTCATGTTTTCCAGTAAACTATGTAAAGCTTTCATGAAAGGAGTTTTTCTTCTCAGACCTCTCCCATAAAAGAACCGTCTCCAGCCTGGGACCTCACTGCAGTTTGCCAAGGATGACCCAGAAACCATTTGAACTGGCAGGTACCTATTGTTTAAAATTTCTCTCCTGGAAAACTATTCTCTTAGTAGTGATTACATCAGCAAAAAGAATTTCTGAGTTACAAGAATTGTCAGCGAAAACTCTCTGTCATTTTCCACAAAGATGGAGTATCCATACTTACCAGTTCTCCTTTTATGCCCAAGGTAGCCACTTAATTTAATCTCAACCAGTCAATTCAACTACCAATATTCTTTCCCAGTTTGGCAAATAAAGGTGAATATATATGCTACACCTTTCTGATTTTCACAGACAATTGCAATTTTATCTTCACGGAACAAAACAACATGGGAAATCTGCTCAGCTTTTTGTGTCCTTGTCCTCTAATCACTTGGGACAGGCAGTTCTAAGATCACTTTGGCAAGTGAATTACAAACTGCATTTCTCTGATATACCGGGAGAAAGGTTTAAATTTGCCTCACCCACCTAGAGCCCATTCAACCAGGTCCAGCTAAACTTCAGCTGCTTTCTCTTCCAGATCTTCAGTTGAGGACATTTATGCAGCTGCTACATGGTCTGCAATGCATACCTTTGTCGCCCATTATAAATTTCACATTATCTCCAGAAGCAGAGCCTCCTTCCGTTCCATAAAGGCCACCCAGGAGTTGTGTAGCTGGGGACACTGACCCAGTGGTGAGGAAGAATGAAAAGGACATCAGATTTTAGTTATGCACTTAACATAACTAGGCATCTGTGCTGTCCATTTTTATTCTTTGTCACTTTCCCACCCAGCCATCCCCCTTCCAATATTCTTGGAAGAATTTACTGGACAACTTAAGAACCCACAGGTTCTTGGAATGAGCCTCTTCAGTTAATGAAGTTCTTCTCTGATTCTTGAGATTTTTGGTGTGTCTTGGTTGTAACATTTGTACATGAAAGGCAGCAAACTTGATCTGAGGACTTTGGGATGTACTAGGGAATTATGGGTAAAGGGAAGATCATGAGGCTTGGATCAGAAATCTAGTAGAATGCGGCCGAGTCTGATCTGAAGATCAGATCCAAGACCCAGTCATGAGGAAGAATGAAAATGGACAACACAGATCCCAAGTTATGGTAAGAACATACATTTAAATTGTTGTCATTTATATTTCTCCTGGTAATAATCCTAACACAATTGAGGAAATTCTTCACTGGATATCTTTAACTTTCTCATAAGAAATCGTCATAATATGTGACTTAACACTGATTGGTACTCATAATTCTGATAATCCCACTAATTTCAACAGTCTACACAGCTTTTCACAGGTAATTAAAAACACAAGAACCGATAAAGCCATGAAGGAGATGGCTGGGAACATATTTTTGGGGAGTGTAATGAACTGGCAGACTTCAGGGATTCCCAGCAGTTCGCTCTGTCAGAGATGCTGGGTGAGCAGATTGGATTGACTGGGGAGATGATTCTTTTGAGTTATGATACAGAATCGGAATTGCCTAGACATAATAAAGCCTTGCTGCATCTAATTAGGGTAGCTGCCAAAAAAAAAAAAATTACTAGAAAATGTTAATCAAAGTCTAGACTAACTTTTACTAGAAGAAGTGAATATAGTAACTGAGATATAGCAGCTGGAACTGGATCTGTAGAAAAGGAAGGAGCAAACTACATAGGAAAAAATAGGAATTGTGGGAACAATATGTGCAAAGAAGGAACGAACAATATGTGCAAAGAAGGAATGAGGTGTAAGAGGCAGGATTAGAATGAGCTATATAATACTTAACTGACTATGACTGGATAGATTATAAGTTACGTATAATGTTTGCAGCTATGGTTGTTTCAGTGATGTCTGTGCTGTATAATGTCTGCAACTAAAGAGGTGCCATTTTGTTTTTTTCTCATTTATATGATTGCCTGTGCCGTAAGTCAAAATTTGAAAAAGATGTTTGTTGGAAAAAAAAAAAAAGAACCGACAAAGCTACCAAAAGCAATCAA
Source organism: Protopterus annectens (assembly GCF_019279795.1). NCBI lineage: Eukaryota > Metazoa > Chordata > Ceratodontiformes > Protopteridae > Protopterus > Protopterus annectens. The sequence goes on along the minus strand of NC_056728.1, from coordinate 1,373,503,719 downwards.
TACTAGATTGGATCCTTACCAATAGACCTTCTCTAGCCTACCAATCAGGCTGCCTCCCCGACAGTATTAGTGATCATCTCCTTATTTACTTAGACACCATCTTAAACCCCCCCCCCCACACACACACACACCTTCCGTCAAACTCACAACAAAAATAACTTAAATGCTCAAATATTTATTTTGCTGTTATAAATCTGTGATTGGTCACCACTCAAAACTCTTGCTATTGATACTGCCGTACACTATTTTTTTTAACTCCACCTTCCTTGATATACTAAATAGACAAGCCCCTTGTAAAACTACTAGAATAAAATCCAACTACGCACCCTGGTTAACAACAGACATCAACAATCTTCTCAAACAGAGACAAAGCCTCGGCTCTTGCATTTCATAAAAAATCAAGTTAACCTAGATTAATAGAAACAGCTTAGAAATGAAGCCAAGTCCCAAATCAAATTGGACAAAAAAACTACTGTACTGTAATAAAACAAAAACACTACAACAATCTCAAAAAATGTTGGTCCACCATAAACAAACTCCTTCAGCCCAGACAAACTTCTATCCCTACCCCTTTTACCTCCAACAACAGCAAAAGTATTACAGCACAAGCCAACTCTTTCTTTACTAATTCTAATTATTCTCTTTTCAAGTCTAATCTCTTCACACCTCCTAATATCCCAGATATTTCCAATGACACCAGAGACACCTTCTCCTTCAAACCCATTCAGACTCTCACCATTAAAAAATTACTCTCCAAACTTAAATCCACATCCCTTACTGCAGACAACCTATCCACAAAATTTCTAAAAATAGCAGCAGAAGCCATTGCCTATCCCGTCAGTATTCTGATCAACTTCTCTATCGCTGAAAAATATATTGTGTTATCCCTCTTTGCAAAGGGGCAGTTCTACCAAGTTTTCTAACTATAGACCCATTGCTCTTACCTACCCTTTCTAAAATAGTAGAAAAATGTATCCATGTGCAGCTTTTAAACTACCTATTATCCAATAACCTGTTATCTAACAGACAGCAGGGCTTCCTCCCCAACCACAGTACTACAACTGCCCTACTAAGTTTTACTTATACCATAAACCAACATAGAAATAATGGGAAATGTGTATCCTCCATCTTTTTGGACCTATCCAAAGGGTTTGATACTGTTTCCCACCAGAAACTTGTTGAAGTACATTCCACCCTTAAACATAGCCAATCTTCACTAGCATGGTTCCAAAGTTACTTATCTGGATGACAGCAAGCTGTCAAATGGAAACAGAAACCCTCAGTGCTACTGCCTGTCAACTTGGGGGTGCCCCAAGGGTTCTATCCTAGGTCCTCTACTTTTTACTATCTTTACCAACCGACTTCACGCATCCAGTCCCCTAGCCTCCATTGTACAATACGCAGATGACTCTACTCATATCTGTGATGCACCTTCCCTAGATGAACTTGCCACTATAACACAGCAGTCCTTCCTAGCTGTAGAAGCATGGCTATCTGACTCAGTTGATTCTGAACCCTTCCAAAACCAAACTGATGCTATTCCACCCCAACAAATCACTTGATACACCATCTTCTTTCCAGATATCTTCCTCAAACAACATTACAGTATCTCCCATAACTTAAAATTGTTAGCTGTTCTAATTGACAGTAATTTGAAATTCAACATGCACCTATCTCAGTCCATCAAAAAGACTCGTATGAAACTAGGTTCATTGAACAGAATCAAGCCTTTCCTAGACTAACAACACAAGACAAGTAGTAGCCAAAGCACATCATCTGATGTTACTTTTCATTCCTCTTCGACTGATGGGTTCAGATCAGATCCCTCGGATCCAACTCGGCTGTTGTAAAAAAGCTCGTTGGCAATATTGAACTCCCTTAACCAGAATGCACTACCTCAGATCTTGTTTAACACTTCCAATGAAAAGACGTGGTCTGTTCTCTCGAGCTTGGACAATAAGTATATTTCAGAACTTACAATTATTTGCCTTTATTTGCTTTTAAACTACTCTAAACAACTTTAGATTAAAGTTTCCTGATTAAGCTTTCTCCCTTACCTTTCAACAATCTCTATTTCTTCCTGGTTACCGTTCATGGTATTCTTAGTTACTGTTGTTAGTAACCCTCTTCCGCTCTTCTACATTTACCATAGTCTTTAGTACCATTGCAGGTACCTCTTTTCCTTGCTAAAAAAAAAAAAATACTTTAAGTTTTATCTTGTTTAACTGCTGCTGTTGTTGTGGTGTGACTGTGTTTGGCCTTTCCTTCTTGCTGATGGCTGAAAAAGAAAAGAGCCCGGCTGGGTTCAAAAAGTGTGGGAAGTGCAGTCAGAAGATCTTGATGTCTGACTCGCACTCCTTGTGTGTTTTCTGTTTAGGTCCTCTGCACCTTCAGGAGAATTGTGTGATCTGTCATGCCTTCAGTTCTAGGGTATTGATAGATTTTATAAACAAGCTTATCCTTAACTGTCTTTTGTCTTCTTCTTTTGATGAGTCTATATCTGGACCTTCCAAAGAGAAACCAAAGAAGTCAACATTTACTTCTCCGAGCACCACTTCTGTATCCTTCAGGCCCTCAGAAAAAATCACTTAAAACAACTTCTTTGGATCCCACAATTTCTTTGGATCATATGAAGAAGAAGCAGAAATTATTGGATCCCTACCCTTACTTCGGATCTCTCTAAAACTAAATTCAAGCCCTTAGATCTGGAGGTTTCTTCACATCCGAACTTTCTGACAAAAGATTCCTCGGATCCTAAAACCTTGGATCGGATGTCCTCGTTACCTATTCTGCCTAGAGCAAGGTACTCCCCTTCAGTGGATCCGGTCCCATCTAGAGTGCCTTCACCATTTTTAGAGTGATCAAAGTCCTCATCTGCTCAATCCACTTGTTCATCCAAAAGCCTCTCTGAAGAAGATGTAGATAGGTTAGTGAGAAAGATCCTCTCAGCACACAGCCAGTCTGCCTCTTCCTCGGCTCCTACTCCATCGGGTCAGGAGCTCCATGTAACCACTACTCCTCCTCTACCATTTCCTCTTTTGACTCCAATCCAGGTTTCAGACCCCTCAGATCTGAGTTGTACAGCACTGTCCTTTCCGGATCAGAGGATTCTGGCATCCCCTGATCCAAGATTTGCTCTGAGCTCTTCTGTTCAGTCAGATCCGGAGAGCTCTTGGAGCCAATTCTACCCCATCCAGTCCGAGGTGCTACAGTTGACACCAGGGGTTTCAGAGTCATCTCTGTATCTTAAGCCTCAGCAATGGCCAGTTCGGGTCTGACTTTAGCCTCTGGGCAGGAGTCCTCAGAACAGGGTGGGACCATGAATCATGATGATGGCCTTTCGGATCCGTGTTCCTTTCCCTGTCTAGGACGGTCTTCCTTTAGGGTTCTGGAGAGAGCTTTGGCTACAAATCAGACTCAGGCGATGCCTTCCCCTTTGGATCCTGTGTCTTCATCTGTTCTGCCTCTGCGCGTTGAGTCTCAGCTGTCCTCTTTACAGGGACAGCCGATACCAAAACCCCAGGCTTCCCAAGAAGGTTTCCCCTCCTCTTCTGATACCTTGCCAGAGTACCTCACTGAGGAAGTCCCTAAGAAGAGGATATGCAAGAGGAAGCATATCAATTCCCCTGAATCAGTTACCAAGGGCACAGATTTTGAGGATGGCGAAGGATCCCCACGGTTACCTCCTGAAGATGTCTCATTCGGAGACATCCTTGCGTTCCTGAAACAGAGATGTGGCTGGAAGTCCAGCAACCCCTCAGAGGAATCTGTATACTGGAGGCTTTCGGTACAAGCCTGTCTACTACCTAGCTGGCTGATGAGGTCCTGCAGTTGGTTTTGCAGCGGGCATGGAAGGAACCTGACTCCATTGAGCCCATTCCCAAAAACCCAGATAGAATTATGACCCCTCCAGAATCTAAGCAGTTTTGGTGAAAAGGTCCTCCTGTTGATGCCATGATTGTGGCGGCATCCACTAGAAAGGAACTTGCTCATGAAAGTATCTATATCCATCCTCCTGACAAGGAGTTACAGGTGACTGATAGATCTGGGAAGCATGTCTATACTTCAGCGACTTTTGCCTTAAGGTCTTTAAACTACTTGACATATTTTAGTAGACTTCAGAAGGATCTGATTAAGGAATTTTCAGGTACCCTCAAAGGAACCATGTCTTAAGAGGTGAAGCATTCAGTCACTTCTCAGTTAGCATCCCTTCAATCCATTTCCAACTCATCCTTGAGGCTTATGTGGCAGAAGGAACCTCAAGGGCAGCAGGTTCAGGCATGCTCACGTGGATGCATTTATATGATTTTGTGGAGCCTTCTAAGTCTATGTTCGTCAATACCCTTTTTTTGCCCCAAAGTAAAAGATACATTGTCCAGGTGTGAGAAGGATGGAAAGACCATTTCTGCCATAGGCGTTCATTTTTCCACCCCCCCCAAAAGATCCTTTTTGAGGAATCATCAAGGTGGTGGAAAGATGTGGTTCAGAAAATCACAAAGATCTTTCCAGGACACAAGTGGAGGGTCTTCCCACAGAGGCAGAGGGGGAGGTTTAAATGGTAGACTTCACCCCTGTGGCAGAGGAAGCCTGCAACATCAAGGGTCCAGAGAATCCTTCTTTGGCAAGCCCTTCCAGAGCTCCTGAATGGAGGCCAGATAGTCCCCCTCTGGAGCCAATCGAGGGTCATTTGCACCGGGGAGCCTGGCTAGAAATAACAAAAAATACTTGGGTGCAGTGGATCGTATCCAGAGGATATATAATTCCATTTTCCCTTTCTCCAAACTCCAGGAAAATCCCTGATGTTCCACCCAGTCAGAGGGAACAAGCAGCTATTCAAATACAAAAACTGCTAAACAAGAGAGTCATCCAAGAGGTTCCCCCCTGACCAGAGAGGATCCAGAACTTACACGAGATTTTATTTTTAGTGCCAAAGAGAATAGGGAACTGGAGACCAGTACTGGATCTCAGCAACCTGAACAACTTGGTTTGGAAGACAAAATTTCGGATGGTCACGGTTCAGTCATTTCTTCCATTTCTGGAGAAAGACAATTAGATGTGCTCAGTAGATCTCCAGAATGCATACTGTCATATAAAAATGAAGAGACGAGCCAGGAAATTCTTGCACTTTCAGCGAGGAGACAGTCCTTACCAGTTCAGAGGACTACCCTTTGGTCTTACCACAGCCCCCAGGGTTTTCACCATATGCATGGAATTAGTAGCAGCTCACTTGAGACTGCACGGATTCCAGGCATTGCCTTACTTAGACGACTGGTTCATCTCTGACCCAACAAGGCATCATCTTTTCATGGCAAGAGAAAAGGTCATCCAGATTTGTGCACAATTAGGCATAACCATAAATTTTGAAAAGTCACATCTTCAGCCATCTCACACTATAGAGTTCATTGGAGCGCTGTTTGACACAAGGTCAATAATAGCTTCTCTTCCCCTTTTCAGAGTCCAAACCTTAAGGTTGCAAGTCAACAAGATACTTTGCAGTACAACAGTCCCAGCTCGTCTAGTCCTAAAAGCATTGGGATCAATGGCAGCAGCAATACCCCTTGTTTTGCTGTCCAGATTTCACATGAGAATTCTTCAATGGATGTTGGCATCTCAATGGTCTATACTTCAGCTACCTCTATCCACCCCAGTTCGAATCATCAACTTGTGCAAAAAAGATCTGAGGTGGTGGAACTACTACAAGAAGCAAAAAGGTAGAAAATAACTGAGTGTTGTGCCTTTCGGCTTTTCCCGGTTAGGGGCCGCCACAGCGGAACTCCGGTCCACTAATGATTGGCATTAGATTTTTACGTGCCGAGTTGCCGGCCTTGACGCACAACCTTCAATGAAGGTACACCCATTCACACATGTCTGCACACAGAAGACGCTCTAGCTGAGAATCGAACAGGACAACGTCTTACTGTGAGGTGACAACGTTACCACAGCACCACCACCGCAGTAATACAAAGCACAAATAACTGAGAAAAAGTCAGGCACACTGTTCACCAGGAAGGTCCAAGTAATCCACAAACTACCAAGGTAAAAAATTCTTTAATGTTCCAGTACACCAAACAGATGTAGCGCTTTCATTCCACAAAGGAATTTCATCAGAATAACCCAGCACTAATTAATTAGCAATTAAATAGTCAAACCACTTAACATTACAATACTCCATTGGTCAGTACTTAATTGACTGACTTAAAAGTACAACAATGAATGCAGCAATAAGAAATGCAGCAATGGTGAAAAATACAGCAGTAAAAATGCAACAATAAAAAATATATATATTATTGTTATACTGTGGTCAAGCTGGTGGTGTAAAATGCACACACAAAAAATGCATCAGTAGCCAAAGAAAATGTAAACATAACAGAGCCATAACATAATATAGCCTTATTTTAAAGCTCTTTTCTTTAAGGCTGGTAAGATAGAATAATGTTCATTTAACCCAAGGGCTGAGCAGGCATCAAACTTTAATTGCCACATTACCTCGCAGTACTCAAGGCTGGTTTCCCAGTCCCCCCCCTCTCTCAAAACATTTTTCCTGCTCTAACACCCAAAATTGAAAGAATAGTCCTCACATAACAAGGTGTATTTAAATAATCCATTGGTTTCTCTTTTCTTTGAAATCTCATAGGTGTTCATAAATTCTCTGTCTTAAAGTTCTCTCCGTTTTGCCAATGTAAAATGCAAAACACGGGGAACAATAGCTCAGGTATACAACCCCTTTAGAATAACAATTAAAATACCCCTTAGCCTTTAACAGCCCAGTGGGACCCATCAAATACAGTTCATCCACATTGGCTACATAGGGGCATTGGGGGCACCTTCCACATTTGTGTGTGCCTGTCCTTACTCTGGAAGTTGAATCAACTTTACGGCTTTCAAAAATGTTCTTAAAATTCCTCCCCCTTCTCAAACTAAATCTCAATTTCCCAGAGAATACATCAAGACTATTAGGCACAGTTGCAAAAATGTACCAATAAATTTGTGTTATGTTTTTCATGAGGCGAGTATCTCGGTGAAAATCCATCACAAAATAGATGTCATTACAAGGAGGTACATTAATGTCCCTCCCATTCATCTGTATGGTCATTGGCCCTGTAGAACCAGAAAATACCCCACCCCTATTCTCAAGGGACAGAATAGGTATATATCTCACTCCCCACTCTTGTAAAATCTTGTTAATCAGTGAGATAACTAGAGCTTCAGGGTAACCACATCTAACAAAAAGTTCACCTATGTACTCTAATTCAGGTATCAGTTCTTCCCTGAGTGTGGTCATGCAGGCCACTCTGACCATCTGTCCCTTGACAATTTTCCTTTTCTGGGAATAATGTTCACTCTTAAAGTGAAGATAAGAATTGGAAAAATATTTCTTACGATGCAAAGAGGAGACATATTTGTTATACCTTAAGTCTTTCTTGATTTACACATCAAAAAAATGAACCACTTCTTCCATCACACTGGATGTGAATTCTATAAAATTGGTGGTGTGGTTAATAAAATCCAAAAAGGGCTCTAATCTCCTTGGGTCCCTTCCATACAATAAAAATATCATCCAAGAAATGGAAATAACATCTAATGTGCTCATAAAAGGGTGAGGTAAATAAAAAATGCTGCTCCCAATATAGTAGAACTATATTAGCAAAAATGGGGGCACAAGTGACCCCCATAGATACCCCATCCCGTCTGCTTATAATATGCTCCCTGGAAAAACAGACAATTGTTCCTGAGGACCAGTTCCTATATTCTCAAGAACCAACCAAAATTCCAGTGGGGAGAGAAAGTCAAAGCCCACAATAATCTCCTTGAACCAGGCTAATCCAGTGTCCAGAGGAATCACACTGAACAAATCCTTGATATCTTTCGTAAGGAAGATATAATCCACTTCCTTAAACTTGTTCAAAAACTCCTAAGAATATATTAAGACATGATGAAACAACCCATAAAAGGGGTTCAACTTGTCTACATATAAAGCCAAAGGCTGTGTCTTAGAGCCGGAAGAAGAAGAAACAATGGATCTCAAGGGGGGTTTCTAGGCATCCTTATGAGTTTTGGGAATCCCAAAAATGCAAAGAATCACTGGCTTGGGCACCCACAAAAACTTGTATAACTGTTTATCAATACCCGCTGAAGCAAGTTATCCTCCAGGATCAAATGCAAATTCCTATAAGCCAGATTAATCTCGCTCCTAGAGATTTCCTGTTATTTACCATCTCCATGGAGTATATCTAACTTTTTCCCAGTGTAAATCCATTCCTCCATGAGGACAACCCCACCCCCCTTGTCCGACTTCATAATACTAATTCTACTATCCCTGCTAAACCCCAAAAAGCAATTCCCTCTCTTCCTTAGATAAATTTCCCCAAACATAATGATTCTTCTTCTGAATATTTAAACTTTTCCGAATGTCCCTGTCTCCTAATGCCTCAAAATTGGCAAGAGCAGGGTGTATAGGTGGATGAAAAGTGCTCCTTCTCCTTAATGGATTGTTATGTTGGGAAACACTGCCACGCCAAAAAAGACATTCAAATTAAGGTTTCTCACAAAAAGTTTGGTAACCAGCACCATTTTGGCCACCAACCCAGATCTACTGGGTACAAAAGTGAAACCCTTTTGAAATAATTCAAAACTGGTAACAAAGTGTCCTATCTCATTGTAGTTAAAATATTTATATGTTGTGTTACAGCTTTGCTATGATGTTTACATTTTCTATGGTCACTGATGCATTTTTTGGTGTGTGCATTTTTACACCAGCAGCTTGACCACAGTATTATATATATATATATATATATATATATATATATATATATATTTTTTTTTTTTTTTACTGCTGAATTTTTTCACCATTGCTGCATTCATTGTTGTACCTTTGTTAAGTCAGTCAATTAGGTATTGACCAGTGGAGTATTGTAATGTTAAGTGGTTTGACTATTTAATTGCTAATTAATTAGTGCTGGGTTATACTGATGAAGTTCCCATGTGGAATGAAAGTGCTAAATCTGTTTGGTGTACTGGAACATTAAAGAATTTGATTTTACCTTGATAGTTTGTGGATTACTTGGAAAGTGCAGTTGTGTACACTTACCATAAATGTAGATGCTCAAGTGTATTCACTGTTGCAGTCATCACACTTGGGTTATCTGCCTGCAGGTAGCCCTCAGTCAGCCTGAATACCAGATTCTTAGTATTTCTATGTCAGATACTGTCACTTCTTCCATGACGTCAAGTTGTCAGGGGTATAAAAATAGTCAGCTGACACCATTACGTCAGTTTTTCTTGCCCCAAATGTCAGGAGCCCCCAAATAGGGAGCTAGTGTATGGTGTGGAAACCACCACCAGTAAAAAGTAAATACCAATACCATTAGGAATAGCCATAGAGAGGAGCGATAGAAAGACAGAGAAAACCAGGGGCTGGAGGGAGGGAAACCAGGATTGCAACAGTGAATACACTCGAATATCTACATTTATGGTAAGTGTACACAACTGTACTATGTTCTTCGTGTTTCACTGTTGCACTCATCACACTTGGGTTGATTCCCAAAGCTGAGGAAGGGTGGAGGCATTCAAGAAGACTTAGGGCTGGCTAGCAGGCCCTGCAAGACTGCTGCAGCAAATCCTGCCCTGTATTTGGAAAAGATAGGTAAGTGGTAATGCATTGTGAAGGTGTCTACAGAACTCCAGGTTGCAGCTTCCAGAATGTCCCTGGTAGGGACTCCCTTTGAGAAATGCTGTAGAGGTAGAAGTAGCCCTAGTGGAATGTGTTCTGACCCCCTGAGTGGTTGGTTTTCCATGGTGCTTGTAGCAGAATTGAATGCAGTGTGCTATCCATTTGGAAATGGTTTGTTTAGAAATGGCCTTGCCTCTGCCCCTGTTGCAAAGCTGACTAGAAGCTGGTCAGATTTTCTGAAAGGCTTAGTCCTATCAAGGTAGAACCTGAGCTGTCTGTGCATGTCCAAAGAGTGCATGATCCGTTACCCTTTATTGTGAGGGTTAGGGAAGAAGGTTGGCAAATGGATGGATTGGTTTAGGGCCCCACTGGACACCACCTTAGGCATAAAGGATGGGTTAGTCTTGAGGAAAACCCTGTCAGCATGGAAGATAATAAAGGGTCCCAAAGCCATCAGTGCCTGTAGCTCAGACACTCTTCTAGCTGAAGTGATGGCTAGAAGCAAGGCTGTTTTCCAAGAGAGGAATTTTAACTCTGCTGAAGCAGCAGGTTCAAAAGGGGGAAGCGTGAGCTTTTCCAGTACAAAGTTAAGGTCCCAAGCATGGGTGAGTGCTCTCCTTGGAGGCCTTAAGTTGTTGGCCCCTCTCAGGAACTGTTTGATGAGAGAGTGAGAAAATAGAGGTGGCTCAGTATTGTAATGAGCCAAAATGGCAGAGGCATGAATCTTAATGGAGGAGAAGGATAGGCTTCTGTGGAGTAGCTCTGCTAGGTAATCCAGAATTAGAGGTAATGAGGACACTACTGTGTCCTTTCCTTTAGACTGAATCCAAGAACAATATCTTTTCCATTTTTCCACATAGGATTTCCTAGTACTAGACCTTCGGGCTTAAAGAATTACATCCAGCACCTGTTTACTTAGGGTTGCTGGTGGAGTATTCAAGGAATAAGCCAGGCTGCAGGATTTAAAGTTTGCTATTGTGGATGCAAAATCTGTCCCTCCTGCTGTGACAACAGGGTAGGGGTCTGGTGTAGGTGCCACCATTGTCAGGCTGCGCAGGAGTGGGTACCAGTGCTTTGTCCTTGGCCTGTCTTCTTTTATCTTGAGTAGTACTGTTGAGGGAAGGGGCAGAGGGGGAAAGGCATAGATTGAGAAGTTTTCCCATTGAAAGGATAGGGCATCCACCTTCCAGGCCCTGCTGTGAGGGTTCCTGGTGCAGAATTTGCTTAACTGGTGGTTGTGGGGGGAGGCAAAGAGATCCACGTCTGGAGTCCCCCACCTCTGGATCAGAAGGTTGAAGGTGCTGGGCTCCAATTTCCACCCACGTGGGTTTAGGAGATTTCTGCTTAAGTCGTCTGCCCATGAATTTTGTTTGCCTGGCAGGAATTGAGCTTGTAGATGGACTTGGTTGTCCAAAGCTGTGTTCCACAGAGTCAGGCTAACCTGCAGAGTGGGTAAGAATGGGTTCCCCCCTGCTTGTTTATGTACCACATAACTGTGATGTCTGTTTTTATCAGCAGTTGTCCTGGAAGGATTAGGTATCTGAAAGCTGTTAGAGCATTCTGTACAGCTAGCATCTCCTTTTGGTTGATGTGCAGGAGAATTTGGCTTGAGCTCCAGTGGCCCTGAATGCATTTGCCAGCCATGTGGGACCCCCATGCATAGTCTGATGTGTCTGTGGTCAGGGTTTGGGTGGCTTTGGGTAGAGTAAAATGCAGTCCCTTGTTGTGGTTGCATGCTTCTGCCCACCAAAGGAACTCTGCCCTCAGACAGGGTATGATAGGAATGACTGTTTCCGAGTCCTGAGAATGTTGGCACAAAAGACTTAAGTACCATTGAAGTTTCTTCATATGCAGTCTTGCATATTGTTAGAAAAATATGTATTAATGTATATGTTTAGTGCTTATTAGAAGCTAAAAGGGTTAACACATTTCATTCTATTTTATGTACAGCTTAGTTTTGTATGAAACTACAAGATGCTTTTCAAACTGCAATATGCTTTTTGAAACTGCAAGATGCTCTCTGACCTAGTATTTGCTAGCACAGCAAAATTCATGTTTATGCCTTTTGGAAACTTACTGAGAAGCAGGTGATTATCTGCTAGGTCATGAAAATAATGAATAGAACAATACTGTTTTCTATAATGTTATTAAACTTGAACAATCAGCTCTGTTCGTGTTATGAGAACATGCACAACTGTAGAAAAGATAGATACAGTTGAACAAAGACTGCTTGAAGAAATTAACTATAATCTGTACTTGCTTTGTGCTCAAATTAGCCATAGTACCTTGAATGGTAACATTGCATAGTGAGAAGTTGTATCTGACCGGTGGTCATCAAGGCCACGTTGTTTTTCTTAGGAAGTTTTTTTTTGTAAACTTGATATGCCAGCAGAAAATCATGGACAAACAGCTGCTATGAAATAATATTGAAAGAACTTGTGATTTATTACATCAGCTTAGTAGGCAATGTCTTGTAAGAAATGCATAAGAATGGCTTCACTTCCTGATTCTAGTTAGACAAACTCTGTATTAGCACATTTTTGTCTCCTTGCTGCAAGATTAAAGTGCCTTAACCTGAACCTGCCATGTGTTGATCTTTTTGAAGTAGTTTTTCCTTTGACAGATTGGTCCTTTGGACCGGAAACTCTCACTTCACCTCAGGTCAGATGGGCCAGATGGCATGAAACTGTACGGGAAAGAGACCACATCGGTTCTTCTGCTCTGAAAGACCTCCGACTGAATTGTCGTTCAAAAGAGGCCAGCCACTTTTCTGATCTGTGACTGGAGGACAAGTTAATAGTTTTCCATCGAACTAGGTGATCAAGTACAGAGGCTCAGGTAAGGTGAGATTTACCTTTTTTCTGTTTTAGATCAGGGACTTGATTTGTATCATCTGTCAGGATATTTGTTTTGTGCAAGTCAGGGACAGGAAGATTGCAGTCTTGACATAGATCAGGGAAACAGAATAGGTAAGGCAGTTATTCTAGATAAACTGTGAAAAAGAGAAATCGTGGTACCACGTGAAAATAAGGGTTACGTAACATTTTAACAGTCAGAACAATATGGGTAATAAGTGCACAAAAGGTTCCCAAGATCCACCGTTAACTGAAGATGCAAAATATATGCAATTACAGCGTGCCAACAATGTTAGGTACTATACAAAATGGGTTAATAAATATGAATTTGATGGGAAATTAGAAAAATCCTCACTTATTAAACTTATCAAACAGCTTAAAACCGAAGCAAAAGGTCAGGTGAAAAAGCAACGTCAATTAGGCATTCCTCAGGCACACAGGTGGATTGAGGAAGCAAACCGTAGGGAACAAAAAGGTAATAATTCAAAAGCTATGTTTCTAGATAAAGAAGACAATAATCTGGCAATAGCATCAGCCCCTCCACCCCCTCTGCTTCTCTTACCAGAATATGAAGCGAGTGGACAAGCTGGTCCACCTCCGCTAAACCCGACTGTCACCGCGAAGCCAAGACCGTATGTCAGAGATCCCATCGAGACTAGGTCTCAAACACGTAACTTAAGAGGGGATACTGAGTTATATCAAATAAACAAAAATTCACGAGCTATGAGTGAAGAAGAGATATGTCCACTCATAGAAGTACCAAATCCCCAGGCAGGACAGGAAGGGCAGGACCCAACTCTCCTAATATATAGACCGTGGACACCGGAAGACATCCGGAAAGCCACAGAGGGAATTCCCCATCCAAAAGTTAATTTTAGAAAATTCTTAGAAGACTTACAGGGCATGAGGTTAAGTTATCATTTAAATGGAGAAGAAGTAGAAAAAGTAGTTAGACAAATCGTAGGTCCAGATTGGCACATGATCAGTGGCAATTGGAATCCCCGTGACGCAGAACACAAGCCACTCCCACATAGCAACACGGAACTGGATAACAGAGTGAAAGGTCTAACAGACCAAATCTCTGAGAAATGGAAGCCTAGGGCAGACTGGACTTGCATTAATCAATGCATCCAACAAGAAGGTGAAACTGTTGACAGATATTATGCTAGATTGTTAGAGTGTTTTAATAACCATTGTGAAATGCAGGTACCTGAAGACCAAACACATGATTCCCCGTATGAGCAGCAGCTAAAGAATGCATTTTTGAAAGGCAGTATTTTGCCTATAAGCAGCTTTATCACAAAACACATGGTAGACCATCGTACAAGTAGATTACAGTCACTACTTGAAAATGCTAGACATGCCAAAAGGCATTTTAACAGTAAAAAGAAAAAAAAAGCCCAAGTATTTTCTGTAGAAGATGGAGCAGAGGTTTATGTAGGACAGTCCGGAAAAAAGGGCAAGAAAAATGCCCAGGGAAACAAACAATCTGATAAACAATCAGAATAGTTTGAAGAGAGAAAGAAAAGGGGTGAATGTTTTAAATGTGAAAAAAAGGGACATTTAGCAAGGGATTGCAAGCAAAACAAGAAGGTAGCCATGGAAGATAAGGAGGGTGAGGACTGACTATATGATAGTCAAGAATCACTAGAAGGGAGTAACCGAGAAAACGCAAATGTAATAGAGGGAGTAGAGAATGTGATAGAAGAAATAGAGGAAGTGCAAGAAATCACAGATGGTGACGAAAGTGAAATTTTAGACTTAGCATTATTGAGCCTAGAGCTCTATTTAGCAGACACGAAACCAGAAGTTACACTTCTGGTAGAGGGGAGGGAAGTAAAATTCCTGTGTGACTCAAGGGCATCACGGACCCTGATACATCCTTCCAAACTACCAGAAAATTCAGAATCATTTGATTACATATTAGTGAAAGCAGCTAATGGACAGCTGTATCGGGAGCCACTATCTCATAACATAGCAATAACTGACCCTGTTTCAGGGATGACCCAGAAAAGCAAAATTGTTGTTTCTGCAAAATGCCCAGTAAACCTTTTGAGCAGAGATCTTATGCAGATATTTGGCATAGCAGTAGTTCCAACTATGCAGGGTATGGAAACACAGTGACAAATGGATACTTTTGTGGTGCGACCGGAGGGCGAAACATTTTATTGGTACAGCCAGGACTTGGTCACGACTGGTCCAGGAGCAGTAACCAAAGAACTGATGAACGTAGCCATCAGTAAGTCCCCCTCCCTTGACACTGATAAACAGCATTTGTTGTACTGTACTCTGTATTATTGTAGCACACCAGGACCTGATAAGGAATATGAGCAAGAACTGTTTAAAAACCATGCAAACAGATTAGTATTACGTAATCTGTACTGGGACACAGAAGGGAACAGTGTAGTTAGCTGTTCATTTACCCAGGAATTCTTTGCACTCTAAATCTAATCGATTACCACATGTTAGTTTAACTAAGGACAAGAATGTGAAATGGGCAGACCTAGGAGAAAAAGTCACAAAATGGGAAAAATAGACAGAGTTAGAATTGTCAGAACAGGGAGTACAGAAGCAGAAGTTAAATTGGATAACACAGACACACCCAGCTGTACACTTGCAGTCTAGCGAGGACAGCTGATTAGCACTCTTACTAGAAGAGGAAGAAAATGCCTTATGGAGAATACCAGAAACTCTCTGGTCAACAGGGAAATCAGATGTAGGACTAATTCGTACAGCAGGACCAGTTACTATTACGCCAAAATCAGCATTTAGACCACAGAAGAGATGGTATCCCTTAATGAAAGATGCAGAAGTAGGAATCAAACCTATAATAGCAGCTTTACTTAAGGAAGGAGTACTGGTAGAATCTCCCGATTCACCATGTAATACACCCTTATTTCCTGTCAGGAAAGCAAACGGAGAATGGCGTATGGTCCAAGATTTACAAGCTGTAAATGACACAGTAATACCTAGAGCACCTATGGTGCCAGATCCACACACCCTATTGAATGATTTGAAGCCTCAACAGAAGTATTTTTCTGTGGTAGATATTAGCAATGCGTTCTTTTCGATACTGATACACCCTGACAGCCAACACTGGTTTGCATTCACATTTCAGGGGAAAAGGTATACATACACACGACTACCACATGGGTATTGTGAAAGCCCAACAATATTCACACAAGAGATGGCAAGAAACTTGGCGGGATTTAGCCCACCGAGAGGCAGTCAGATTTTACTTTATATAGACGACATCCTGCTGGCTGCCCCCACCCAGCAAGAATGCAGAGAAGATACCATAGCATTACTACAATTTCTAGCCACTCAAGGACATAAAGTAGGAGAAAGCAGGTTAAATACCTGGGATATGTAATATCCAAAGAAGGCAGAACATTAGATGAAGATAGGAAAATAGCAATTTTACAAGCACCCAAACCAACTACCAAGAAGGAAATGATTTCCTTCCTGTTTACGACTAATTTCTGTCGGAGTTGGATTCGAACTATGCCTTGGAATCTGCTCCACTCACCAACTTGATATACAAGAAGCCTATGGCAGCACAAGATTTATTACAATGGACACCAGAAGCAGAATCAGCTTTCTGCAAACTAAAACAATTGATAGCATCCTCATAAGTTTTAGGATTACCAAACTATCATAAACGTTTTTTCCAAACTGTAGATTGTAAGCAAGGTTATATGACATCAGTGTTAACACAGCAACATGGGGATAAGCAACGCCCCATAGCTTACTATTCATCACAGCTGGACCCAGTGGCGTGATCCCTGCCCCACTGTGTACAAGCAGTAGTTGCAGCTGCAATGGCAGTACAGGCTTTGGCCTCAGTAGTGTTGTTCCACCCTCTCACATTGAGAGTGCCTCATGCAGTCACGATTATTTTACTGCAAGAAAAAGTAGCATATCTTTCTCCTGCTAGACATCTTTCCTGTATGACTATACTCTTGAGCCAACCTCATATGACAATTGAACGATGTACAACTTTGAATCCATCTACCTTGCTCCTGACCCCTACGGATGGCACACCACACAGCTGCCTGCAGGAGATTGAGCAAAAGACACTGCCTACAAAAGACCTAACGGATGTTCCCTTGGATGATGCCGAGGTGACATATTACGTGGACGGCTCATGCAGAAGGGGTCCTACAGGGCAGAACCTAGTGGGGTATGCAGTAGTTTCTGATACTGAAATTTTAGAAGCAAAATCTTTACCACACAACTTATCTGCACAAGCAGCAGAATTGATTGCCTTGACAAGGGCATGTACCTTAGCAAAGGGTAAATGTGTAAAAAATTTTTACTGACAGCCAGTACGCTTTTTCTACTGTACATGTTTTTGCGTAACAGTGGAAGAATAGAGGAATGATAACATCTACTGGCAAACCGATTAATCATGCGCATTTTATTTTAGATTTGTTAGAATCTATTCAGTTACCCCAGAAAGTAGCTATTTGTAAATGTGTAGCTCATACCAAGCAACAGGATAGGATTTCAAAAGGTAATGTGAGAGCTGATACAGCTGCAAAGCAGGCAGCTTCAGCTTCAAAAGTATTTCTTTTGAGTGAGGAATTACAACCTTCTGAGATTTTAGATTTAGAAATGTTGAAAACAATGCAGACACTTACTACAAAAATAGAAAAACAGAAATGGATAAAACGAGGAGCAATTCTTGAGGAAGGGCTGTACATCTCCAAAGAAGAAAAAACGATTTTGCCGTCTAATTTGTTTAGATATGCAGCTTTGTTGAGCCATGGGCAGTGCCATGTCTCAACAGGGGGATGGTACAGTTAGTGAATCGAGTGTTCACAGCATATGGATTTACAAATTACACAAAAAAATTTTTGTGCGGCATGCCATGTTTGTAACAAGCATCATGCACAAGGGGCATTGAAGCCTAAGCAAGGGAGTTTCCCTGCACCACCGTACCCGTTCCATACTATCTGTATGGATTTCATAGAACTGAACAAATGCGAAAATAAGAAGTATTGTCTTGTCATTATAGATATGTTTTCCAAATGGGTGGAAGCTTTTCCGACCAAAAATCCAGATGCAGCTACTGTTGCAAAAGTCCTTGTTAAAGAAATCATTCCTAGATTCGGCATACCGGAAAAGATCTACAGTGACAATGGCACACATTTTGTAAATCCAACTATACAACAGTTGAGCCGATATTTCGGAATTTCCTTAAAGAACCATTGTGCATACCACCCATAATCCGCAGGACTAGTAGAGAGGCATAATGGGGTTTTGAAAAATAAACTTAGGAAATTAATTAGTGAGACACAAAAGAACTGGGTGCACTGCCTGCCTCTGGCATTGTTGAGCATGAGAACTGTTCTGAATGCAAAGGGGTTAACTCCTTTTAAAAAATTATTTGGGAGGGCATACTATATACCTCAATGGAAACCTCTCATGCCTGCAGACCAGGAGGCCGACAGTTCACTCGCAGAATACATGAGATGACTTTTAAGTAATAAACAACTTTCGCAGTTAAATTCTGTTTCAGATAAAGAACAAACCAGACCATCAGAAGCAGCAGTAGTCCCAGGCACGTGGGTCTGGGTGAAAGTCATCAAGAGAAAAAATTGGACATCACCGAAGTGGGAAGGGCCATACCAAGTGCTACTGTCAACACCCACTGCAGTCAAGATCGCAGAGCGAGTGTCCTGGATTCATCTGACACACTGTAAATTGGTTAAAAACTTTGAACTGGACAAAAAACTTGTCACTGTTACACAAGAACAAAATGACCAGATACACAGCAAATAGAAATACAGAACAACCTCAAAAGTATTGCATGATCATTCTGTTAACTATACTGATAACATTAATCTTTTTGCTGTGGCCTTTCCTTTTTCCAGCCACACGAGCTGAACTGAATAAATGAGATGCATTACTCATAGACTGGCATCCGAACTTTAACACTTACCAAGCAATTAAATATGTGTATGCTGAAACTTTTAATGTTTCAAATTGCTGGATTTACACAGCTATACCAACAGCATACAGGGGATTATTAATGACTGCTGTCCCCCTAGGGGTAAATGAGACCTGGGAAAATTTCATTTTTGATACTACGACTGTGAAATCACAAGACAAAATAGCATTGTACCTGCCTGTTACACAAAAGGGAATTGTATGTTTTTACAAAAATGATACTGTTCAGGTGGGTTGGAGCAATTGTAATGTGACTGTTCCTTACAAGTGTTATACTAAAGCTAATAATGCAGGTTATATTTGTGACACAAACTATGACTCATATTTTGAATCAATACACAAAACAGTTGATGAAGTACAACTTAATCCTGTTCTTTTTAAACAACTATCTATCACTGATAAGAAAATGTTTCATGCAGGGCAAGTATATATTAATACTAAAGTAGAGAATTGTTATTTTGTGGGTGGGAAAAGGCATACAAATGGTTACCTGAGAATTGGTCCGGCAGTTGTTTTTTGGGTTACCTGGTTCCGGCCATACGACACACTGCAGTTTTACCTCAGGGAAGAATTCAAAATGTCAGAGAGGTCACCAAGAAACCTGGAAATCCAATCAAGAGACCTGAGAATCCAATGGGACGAATTGAAGCAGGCTGGAGAAACCATAACTCCGTGAAAAACAAAGATAAACTGACACACTTGGACTTGAGTGACACTATTATATCGTGGGCAGGTATAGCCCCTGCATATGGCGCAGTGAAATCAATTTGGGAGCTGAGAAAACTGTCCAAACTTCTCGAAGTAATGAGTAATGCAACTTTTTCTGCTCTCGAATTAGTAACTGATGAACTGAACGCTATGAGAACTGTGGTGCTTCAAAACCGCATGGCTCTCGACTTCACCCTAACAATGAAAGGTGGTGCATGCGCTTTAATAAAAGAGGAGTGCTGTTCGTATATTCCTGACAACCAGCATGAGATAAACGACCATCTTGAGGTGATTCAGCAAGTGTCGGCCATGACCAAACCAGGCCCAAACCCACTGATGGATTTTTTCCAGAATTTATTTGGGGGGTGGGGTAGCATCCTAATGAACATCCTGATTGCCATTTGAGTGGGATTACTCCTATTCGGAGTGTGTGTTTGTTGTGGTATTCCCTGCATGAAAAGATTAATCCAAAATTTTATAGACATGTCAGTTTCTGAAACTTTGTATCAAAGTACTGAAATTGAAGAACTGTTGAAAAATGAAACACTTTCATAAGTTTAAACTGAATGACTCTCTTAACTGCAAATTCTGAACAGAAAGAGGTTAGGAGAAGAAGCAAACTGTTTATGCTTTTGAAAATAGAATAAAAAGTATTAACGGGGGCAAATGTTAGAAAAATATGTATTAATGTATATGTTTAGTGCTTATTAGAAGCTAAAGGGGTTAACACATTTCATTCTATTTTATGTACAGCTTAGTTTTGTATGAAACTACAAGATGCTTTTCAAACTGCAATATGCTTTCTGAAACTGCAAGATGCTCTCTGACCTAGTATTTGTTAGCACAGCAAAATTCATGTTTATGCCTTTTGGAAATTTACTGAGAAGCAGGTGATTATCTGCTAGGTCAGGAAAATAATGAATAGAACAATACTGTTTTCAATAATGTTATTGAACTTGAACAATCAGCTCTGTTCGTGTTATGAGAACATGCACAGCTGCAGAAAAGATAGATACAGTTGAACAAAGACTGCTTGAAGAAATGAACTATAATCTGTACTTGCTTTGTGCTCGAATTAACCATAGTACCTTGAATGGTAACATTGCATAGTGAGAAGTTGTATCTGACCGGTGGTCATCAAGGCCACGTTATTTTTCGTAGGAAGTTTTTTTTGTAAACTTGATATGCCAGCAGAAAATCATGGACAAACAGCTGCTATGAAATAATATTGAAATAACTTGTGATTTATTACATCAGCTTAGTAGGCAATGTCTTGTAAGAAATGTATAAGAATGGCTTCACTTCCTGATTCTAGTTAGACAAACTCTGTATTAGCATGTTTTTGTCTCCTTGCTGCAAGATTAAAGTGCCTTAACCTGAACCTGCCATGTGTTGATCTTTTTGAAGTTGTTTTTCCTTTGACACATATGGAATTAGCAGAATACATGAGGCCATAAACCCTAGGGCTTGCAGTATTTTTCTTGCAGTTAGCTGGGTTCTGGTGGCCATTTGTTTGAATTAGTCTGTCAGATAGACCTGTTTTTCTGAACTGAGAAATGCCATCTGGGAAGTTTGTGTCCAAGCTTGCTCCTAGGAATACAATCTTTTGACTGAGCACCAGTTGTGATTTCTTTTCATTGATGGTGTACCCCAATGAAGTGAGAAGGCTTTTTACAAATGCCAGGCTGCTGAAGCAGCAATTACTGGCTGTCCACCTGAATCAGGCAGTCGTCCCAGTATGGGTAAATTTGGATAATCTGAAGTAGTTAACTTCATTTGATCATCAACCTGTCGGTTTCGGATCAGACATAGATCTGAGCCGGCAGCCTTCCAAGCTAAGATCTGAGCTCCAATCTCCTTCCCTTACCCATACTACACTACAACCTCCTTCCAACCCACAGATCTAGTTTGCCACAGCTTCGCCAAGACGTGATCTCTGAGCTCCAGGCAGGTAGAGTAGGGTTTCCTTGTTCCTTGCTTCAACTGTTTAAAAGCTAGTTTAGTGTGCGTGTGTAGTGTTTGCCTTACCCCTTTTTTCTCCCCTCAGGTTTTCTGTTCAAAAAAAAAAAAAGTAAACTTTGTATTTAGTTAGTGTAGGCCTCCCTTTCCCACCTTTGCTGTGTGTGGTATGATTGTAGGTAGGGCTTTAGTTAGCCTTTTTTTGTTGTGGGATTGAGATGTCGGACCCACAAAAGCTGACTTTCTCCAAATGCACAGAGAGTGGCCATAATTTGTCCTCGGCTGATGGCCACACTCTCTGCGTCGTGTGTTTGGGGGTTCCCCACCTTTCTTCAGGCTGCAATATATGTGCAGCCTTTAACCCACGGGCCCTGTGGGACCGCAGGACCAAGTTAATGAAAAGGTTTATACAGACTCAGTTGCAGATGGGAGTGTTGCTGGCTCCCTCTTCTGCCGGAGTGAGGAGTTCGGCTCTGATGTTTGCCCCGATAGCTCCTTTTCTGATCCATCCCCAGGTTTTGGAGTCCCTGGATCCAAGGAGCCCCAGAGTCAGAGGGTCGCCACTGATGGTTCCTCCAACCTCGACGCTGGCCATGCCCTCGAATATGTCAGATCTGGGGGGGATGAGTGTGTCATCGGCTCCGTATGGTCAGGGCATACGATTCCTCTGAGTCCGTCTGTTCCAGGTTCAGCTCCGATCCCTTCATCGGATCCGAGGGGTACGGTTACTCATCCTTTTAGTTTTAGAGAAGCCGGTTCCCCTTCAGCCTTCAATGTTGTGGAGAGGGTTCTCTCAGGTGGATCGAGACCCCTCACTCTTTCCTCGGAGTCTGTCCCTGCTCCCGCGCTGCTGAATGTGTCTTCTGTCATTCTGTCCTGTCAGGGACAGCCTGTGTCTGATACGCCCTAGATGGTTCCTGTTGAGGAATATGAAGCTGTTTGTGAGCCCTCCCCGGAGACCTCCCCTGAGGAGATTCCTTGCAAATGCAAGTGCAAGAGGAGGAACCTGGACTCCCTTGAGTCCCTCACAGAGGATGCTGATTTGGAGGAAGGGAAGGCTCCCCCAGATCACCTCCTGAGACATAATGGAAATCCTCTACCAGAGGGGAGGTTGGTCCATACAAAAGCCTTCCTCGGATGAGTCGGTATTCCTGGAGGCATTCGCAGGCCCATATTACCTCTTGGGTGTCCCCCCCCGGCTGATCCTCTGGTGGACCTCATTACCACCAGAGCTTGGAAGGAGCCGGACACTATAGAACCTATACCAAAAAGGCCAGACAAGATTTTGAGCCCTCCTATGGATAAGCCTGCATGGAGTAAGGGTTCCCCAGTTGATGCCATGGTGGTGGCGGCGGTGGCCACTAAAAAGGAACTGGCTCAGGAGAGTCCCTCATTCTGTCCTCCAGACAAGGAGTCTAGGGCAATGGATTGACTCGGAAAGCAGATGTATGCTTCAGCTATCTTTGCCATAAGGGTGCTGAACTACATGGCCCACGTGATCAGACTTCAGCGCGTCCTCATGAAAGAGTACTCTGAGTCTCCCCCGGAGTCCATTTCGGCCGAGGATAAACGTTCATTCTCAGCATGTATGGCTACTATTAAGTCGGTGACTAACACATCCATGCGCATACTCTCTCATGCCACTGAGGGAGCCACTAGGGTGACCTGGTCTGGCATTGCCATGAGGCATCACGCCTGGCTCCGGCTTTGTGATTTTGCAGAACCTTTCAAGGCGACCTTTGCGAATGCCCCTTTTGACAGTTCGACCCTGTTCAGGAAGACCATCTGAGATACGCTAGTCCAGAGTGAAAAGGACGGGATGATACTGTCAGCCATCAGGATCCACTTCTCTAACCCTTAAAGATCCTTTTCCAGGAATCAGCAAGGGCAAAAGAAGATGTGGTTCCGGAAGTCTCAGTATTCCCGGGGCACTCCAGACTCCTTTCCCCCCAGAGGCAGAGGGGGACAAGGTGGACGCCAGCCCAGAGGCAGTGGGGGACTGAAGAATTTTGGGTCACAGGAACCATTCTTGGACCAACCTGCACAGCAGCCCTGAGGGGTTGCCCGACTGCTCCACTCTGGAGGCAGTTGGGGGGTGTTTTTTGAAGCACCTAGCTCAATGTGAATCCATAACGTCAGACCTTTGGGTGCTTTGGATAATATCCAGAGGTTATTCCATTCCTGACCAGTCCCTTATCTCCATAGCGCCTCCCAGACGTTCCGCCCACTCAAAGAGAGGTGGCAGCTTTGGAAATAGAAAAGCTGCTAAACAAAAGAGCAATCCAGCCGGTCCCCCCAGATCAGTCTGGATCAGGCATCTATTCCAGGTTCTTTTTGGTGCCAAAAAAGATGGGGGACTTGAGGCTGATTCTCGACCTATCCACGTTGAACCTGTCTGTTGCCAAGGAGAACTTCCAGATGGTCATTTTACAATCCATTCTGCCGTTCTTGCAGGAGGAAGACTGGATGTACTCTGTAGACATCAAGGATGTGTACTACCACATCAGGATGGACAGACGATCCAGGAGGTTTCTCCGCTTTTGGCATGGAGCTAATCACTACCAGTTCAGGGTCTTACCCTTCAGTCTCACCACAGTCCCCAGGGGGTTTACCAAGGTCATGGCAGTTGTAGCAGCCCACCTGAGACTTCAGGGCATTCAGGTCTTTCCGTACCTGGACGATTGACTCTTCACCGCTCCCACCAGGCATCTACTTGTTCAAGCCAAAAATTCTTTCCTTTGGCTGTCAAGTTTACTGCGTATCACGATAAACATTGCAAAGTCCTCTCTTCAGCCCGTTCAGATTCCAGATTTCATAGGGGCAAGATAAATTCTGTCCAGGCCAAGGTATTTTTGACTCCAAAGAGACTTCGGAACCTGACCCTTCATGTATTGGCACTTCTTCAGACATCTTCACCCCCAGCAGAACTAGTTCTGAGGACCTTAGGGTCTATGGCAGCAGCTATAAATCTGGTTCCTTGTGCACGTCAACACATGAGAGTGTTACAGTGGATGTTACAAGTTCAGTGGTCTCTGTTATACCAGCCCTTAAGTTACCCAATTCCTCTAAGCAAGGTTTGCAAGACTTCCCTCATCTGGTGGCTTCAATCTCAGGATCTTCCAGAAGGACGCCCCTTTATTATGACCCCCACCCCAAGCCACAGTGACCACGGACACCTCCCATCTAGGGTGGGGGGGGGCACTGCTCTGGCAGGACTGTCCAAGGCACGTGGTCCGCAAACGAGACTGTTCTGCATATCGATGTTCTAGAAATGAGGGTGGTTGTTCTGGCATTGCATTCCCTTCATGCTTCTCTTCCTCTGGGAACGATTGCAATTCAGTCAGATAACATGTCAGTGGTCTGGTATATCAACAAACGGGGGAACCAGGTCCTACCCACTTTGTCGAGCGGTCATGAGAGTGTGGGAATGGGCGATCTCCACCAACCGTTTTCTGATAGCAATGCACATTCTGGGTCGGTCCAACATTTTGGCGGACAAACTGAGGAGGACTATCCTTTTACCCTACGAGTGGTCTCTGAACCCTTGTGTAGGGGAACAGATCTTCCTCAAGTGGGGTCAGCCTTGCTGCGATCTCTTCGCATCACCATCCAATGCGAAGTGCAATGAGTTTTTCACTCTGATTCCCCCTCGGGGGGAAGCCCCCAGGGACGCTCTTGTCCATGCTTGGCCACCTGGTCTTCTTTATGTGTATCTGCCGCTACCTCTAATGACAAAATTCTTGCAGAAAGCTCGTTGGTTGGGGAGTAGAATTATCCTCATAGTCCCATTCTGGCCTCATCAAGTTTGGTTCCTTTGCCTACAGTCTCATCTAGTAGCTCCGCCCTGGATATTAGATCCTCTTCCGGATCTCATTTGTCTTCCCTCCGGAATTCCTCCTCCGAATCTGGACAGCCACAAGCTTACTGCTTGGTTGCTCCAGTTCTACTAATTGCTTGAACTCCCAGACTCTATTCTCCTGTTAAGTACATTCTGGTGGCAGCGCACAAGTCCTCCACCTGAAAGGTGTACAGTAGTAAATGGAAGCATTTTTCCATCTGGGCTTCTCAGAGAGATTTGGAACCATTTACTGCCTCAGTTCCAGTGGTATTAGAATCTCTGTCTTAGATTTTCCAGCAGGGGGCCAGCTCTTACTCTGTTAAGGTCCAGCTGGTGGCTATATCCCACTTTCATGTAGGAGAAAATTCAGGTTCACTAGCTGCTTCTAGAATTTGTAAGACTTTCATCAAAGGCACTTTTTTGCTGAGACCTCCGATTAAGCATCCTTCCCCTCCGTGAGATTTGACCTTGGTTCTTCAGGCCTTAGTTGCACCCCTGTTCGAACCCTCAGCGTCATTTGATTTAAATTTTTTGTCATGGAAGATGGCCTTCCTGGTGGCTATCACCTCGGCTAGCAGGGTATCCGAACTCCAAGCCTTGTGTATAACACCCTCCTACTTAATTTTTCATAAGGATAGGGTTTCCCTAAGGACAAATACTTCTTTTGCTCCCTAAAGTTGCTTCAGAGTCAAATGTCAATCAGTCTATTAATCTCCCTGTATTTTTCCCTAAATTTTCAAAACAAAGGGGAAAACAAACTTCATTCGTTGGATCTCCACAGACAGTTATGCTTTTATTTACATAGGACTAAACCCTTTCGTAAGTCTGAGCAGTTATTTGTTCCCTTTGCCAAGCCCTTTTTGGGGAAACCAGTTTCGAAAGTGACTATTACTAGATGGATTTCACTTTGTATCCTGCAAGTGTACAAGGATCATGGATTACCAGAACCAGACAAGGTTCATGCTCATTCTACTCATTCTATGGCTACTTCTGCTGCTTTCTGATCCAGAGTTTCTTTGGATGACATTTGTTCAGCGGCTACCTAGGCTGACTCACACTTTTATTACTCATTATAAGTTGGACATGGTATCTAGAGGAAGGGCTACTTTTGGTTCTGCAGTGCTCCGGAATATCCTTCCATAAGGGCCTCTCAAGATATTTTGTTAGCTGGGGACTCTGTCCCACAGGTTGATGATCAAATGAAGTTAACTACTTCAGATAAAGAAGTTATGTACTCACCATAATGTTCCATCTGAGTTGTTAGACTTCATTTGTCATCAACCCTTCCCTCCCTCCTTCCCCCTGACCTTAGTGGTTTGCGATAGTTCTTGGACTCAGACTTACTGAGTATTGTTAGCTTAGTCTGCGTTATCAGGTCAGGTTTTTTCTCTTGGGTTGATGTGTGTCACATTGTGGGTGGCAAACTCGATCTGAGGGTTGGAAGGAGGTTGCAGTGTAGTATGGGTAAGGGGAGGAGCTTGGAGCTCTGATCTTAGCTTGGTAAGCTGTCGGCTCAGATCCATGTCGGATCCGAAACCCACAGGTTGATGACAAATGAAGTCTAACTACTCAGATGGAACGATGTTCATCGTGTTTTACTGTTGCAGTCCTAACCAATGGGTTATCCAGCTCCTGGTAGCCCTCGATCGGCCAGAATACCAAAGGTAAGTAAAAATTACATCGGCTGTCATCTGTTGTAAAGGACTTCAGGGCATCCAATACAAAAGGAGGCAGCCAACGTCACTTCCTCAGTCTTCCTTGCCATGGAGCCCGAAGCAGAAGCATTTCTTGCACGAGTGCCGGTCGGCAGTTTACCTTTTTTGTTTCCAACTACAAAGTTGAAGTCAACTACAGCTAAGTACCCCATTGGGGATCCTCTTTTCTTGCCTTAACAAATGTCAGAAAAGGTTAATAATTGTCTTACCTGTGGAAAGCAGATTCCCCATAGAGATTTTCATTCCTATTGTATTACTTGTTTAGGCTTTGACCACGTCGTTCCTAATTGGGATCTGTGTGCTTCCTTTAATTCAGATACTATTCGTCATCAGGCTAAGCTTTCAGCTAAACATTTTGGAGTTTGACCTAAGTTTGTCGATATAGCGTCCGCTGGTCTTCAGGCTTCGGATATCCCCAAGAAACATAAGGATAAGAACAACGACTGGCTTCCAAAGGTCAAGTCCTCGAAGGATAAGTTGGTCGTCAGTCATGCGGTAGCCAGTGAGGCAGCTTTGCAGCCCTTGCAGTCTGCAAATTTTCAACTGCAAGCCTCGGTTGAGATCATTTCAGAGGCCCCCAGGCCTCTGGCTTCCATTTTGCCTTCTGACCTTCCACCTGTTGCCTTTTCAGCTGGATCCGGAGCCGTTAAGCTGACTCCGGTGTCCGAGGCCTCTGTTCTTCATTCAGACAGCAAGCTAATACCGACGACTTCGGCTGCAACTTCGGCAGTTGCCAGGCCTCCCTAGTCCTTCAGACTTGCAGGTAAATCTTCCAGTCGTAAGCCTGTGAAGAAACAGGCTCCAGTTTCCTCTTGTTCCCCTCATTCTCAAATGGTTAAAATGGCTGATGACCTTTTGACTCTTATTAGGGGTTCACAGCCACGTCCTTCAAAAAAAGGTAGAGATGTCTCTCCTGAGGCTTTGTCTTATTCAGGTTCTGATACTTCTATCATTTCTGTTGAAGAGGAAGTTTCTCAGGATTTCTGTCCTTTTGAGGATTCAGATGCAGAGGAGTCCATCCCTTTTGCTTCTCCTCCAGAAGATTTCTCTTTTGGTGATACTTTAAATACTCTCAGGGAGCATTTTAAATGGGAAAGTCAGGATTATCCCCTTTCTAAGAAAAGGATTAGGGAGTTTTTGGATTTGCCTCGGCATAAGCCTTTGGCTATTCCACCTGTGTTGGAGGTGGTGGTTGATGTTTTTTCTGGAAAATTCCTTGACTCTTGACTCCAAATTCGGTTCTTCTTGCTCCTAGGAAACCTGACAGGTAATATAGAGTCCCTGATTCTCATTTGTTTCTTTTCAGGAATCAGTTGGCTGATGCAGATGTTATTTCTCAAGGCCCTAAAAGAGCTAAGGCCACTGTTACTAAAAATCCTGTTCCTTCTGACAGGGAATTTAGGAACCTAGATAGGTGGGATAAAAAGGTTTATACCTCTGCCACTCTTGCTATTAGGGCTACTAATTGTCTTTTTCATATGCTGAAGTACCAGTAGCACACCTTGGAACTATTAAGTCTAGGATAGCAAGTGTGCCTCTGTTGGCAGAGAGTAAGGATTTGCAGGATTTGCCGAATTCTGCCTGTCTTGTCAATAAACATTCAGTACATTGTGATTTTGACATTCTAGAAGCCTCATGTAGGGCTACAGCTACAGGCTCTGTTATTAGAAGGCACGCTTGGCTCAGGGAGCAGCCCCTACCAGAGCCTGTCAAGGCTAAGCTTTTAGATGTACCTTTGCATAAGGACAGTCTTTTTGGCAGCAAAGCAGAGGGAGTGCTCAAGAGGATGGAAGACAAGGCCAAGTTTATGCAGATGGTTAAAGACTCTGCAAGTTCAGCCTCCTTGCTCTAGCAAGAATTACCCTTCTAAGAGTTAGACATTCCCTGATACCAGCAGACAGAACCATTCTAGGACTAGAGGTTACAAATCTTCTAGGGGACAGGTGGCTACCCCTCAAAGGTCTAAGTGTTGGCAGGCTTCCTTTTCCAAGGTGGGAAGTTCTAAACCTGCATCTCAATCTAAACATTCTCAATGACTCTGTCCAAATTCTGCCTGTTCTTGCCTGCCCGGAGAGTCCTTTAGGGGGAAGGTTGGCCCTTTTTGCAAATGTCCGGGCCACCATCACAGACGACAAATGGGTACTGAGAACTGTATCCCTAGGACACAAGTTTTCTTTCCACACCTTTCCAGTACCCAAAAGATTCCCGGACACTCCTCCAAACCAAAGGGCAGAAGTAGAAAAGCAAATTTTGTCTCTGCTACATCTGGGAGCAATAGAATCAGTTACTGGTCAGCAGGTAGGCCAGGGTTTGTATTCCAGACTTTTCCTAGTTCCGAAAAAAGAAGGCACCTGTTGTCCTATCCTAGATCTATCTATCCTGAACACTTTCTTGATAATTCCAAAGTTCAAAATGCTCACTCTGCATCAGTTGCTGCCAATGGTAGAAAAGGATTCCTGGCTGGTAACGTTGGATCTCAAAGAAGCTTATCTGCACATCCCTATCAGGGAACGTTGCAGGCAATACTTTCGTTTCACGGTTGCATGCAACATTAGTAATTCTTGATTCTGTTTGTTCCTCCTCCCTTTTCTCTGGGTTTTACTAATCAACCTGTTGGTTAGGACTTCAACAGTGAAACACGATGATCATAGGACAGTTGTGTACACTTACCATAAATGTAGATGTTCGAGTGTATTCACTGTTGCAGTCCTGGTTTCCCCTCCCTCCTTCCCACTTTTCTCTTTTCCTAAGGTACAGGCTAAATTTGGTATTATTTGCCAAAATGGCTTTTGGTTTAAGCCTTGTTTTCTGGGGGCTTCTGACTTTTATGGCAAGAAAGACTGAGGAAGTGATGTCGGCTGCCTCCTTTTGTATTGGACGCCCTGACATGCTTTACAACCGACGACAGCCTATGTCATTTTTACTTAACTTTGGTATTCTGGCTGATCAAGGGCTACCAGGAGAGGATAACCCATTGGTTAGGACTGCAACAATGAATACACTCGAAAATCTACATTTATGGTAAGTGTACACAACTGTACTTTATGGTGAGTACATAACTTCTTTTTTCTCTACCTGCAGTATGCAATGGATGGAGCCAGGCATTTTGTGAATACCCTGGGCGCAGTAGATAAGCCAAAGGGAAGTGCAGAGAACTGGTAATGCATAGATCCGTCAGTCTAGGGTGACTAACCAGGCATCCTTGGCTAATATAGGGAGAAGCTGTTGTAGGGTAAGCATCTTGAATTTTGGGACCATCAGGAAGGTGTTGAGAATTGAAAGATCCAGGATTGGGTGCCAAGAGCCCTCTTTCCTGGGTACCAGGAATAGTCTGGAGTAGAAACCCCTGATCCCTTTGTTCTACTGGAACTGGCTGAATAGCTCTGATGTTGAGCAGGGAAATAACTTTGTTTTGAACCTCTGCCCACTGGTTTAGAGGAAGGTCTGGAAACCCGCTTGGGGTTGGCAGTGAATGGAAATAAAATTTGTACATCTGGGATACAATGTTGAGGACCCATTGGTCCTGAGTGATGGACATCCAGTTTTTTGCATGAAGGGCAAATTTTCCTCCTAGGGGCACAAGCAATTAGGCTGGGCTGGGAAGTAGAGTTGAGAAGTCATTGTGAACTTTTTCCATAGGAAGGTGCCTTACCACTCCCTGTTTTAGGGGTGGGAGCACTCCATTGCTTAGATCTCTGCATACCCTGAGACTGTAGTCTGGGGTGGTCTGTTTCCCCTGGGTCTTGTTTGGGCAGGCCTGGAGGGGGCTGGAAAGGACCAGTGTTTTGAAGGGCAATGCCTACTGAATCGAGGCGGTTACACTTGTAAGAATTCTTTAACAGTTTGCATAGATTTAGCTTTTTCTTCCATCTTTTTAAGAACTACTACTGCTTTGGTGCCAAATAAAATGTCCTTATTTAAAGGAGCATCTAGTAATTTGGATTTGACATGATCTGGCAAGGTCTGCTCCTTCAGCCAAGCATGTCTTCTCAGTACAGAGCCAGTGACTGCAGCCCTGCAAGATGCTTCTAGGGCATCAAAGCCACACTGCAAAGTATGCTTACTAACATGGTTTGCAGAATACATAAGCTCTTGCACATCTTTATTTTCTGCACAATCTGGAAACATTACCATTTTTTGTTTAATGAGTTCCATAATATGTTGGTGGTACTTCAGCATGTGAAACTGGCAATTCAATGCCCTGATAGCAAGAGTTGCAGAGGTATATACCTTCTTACCCCATCTGTCTAAAGCTCTGGAATCCCTGTCCGAAGGGGTAGGATTTTTGGTTGTAGTAGCCTTAATACCTTTAGGTCCCTGTGAAATTATCTCTGGATCAGCAGTAGGATTCTTGAAAAGAAGCTTGTGGGAATCAGGTACTCTGTAGTACCTGTCAGGTTTCCTAGGGGCCAGAGGTAAGGTGCCTGGAGTAAGACTGGATTCCATGAGAACATCATCCACAACATCCAGGACAGGGGGAATAGCTAAAGGCCTATGCTGAGGTAGCTCTAAAAATTCTCTGAGTCTCTTTTTGAACTGAGTATAGTTTTGGCATTCCCAATGGAAATGCTGTTTTAAAGTATGCAAGGTTTCATCAAAAGAGAAATCCTCTGGAGGGGAGGCAGAGGGAATGGATTCCTCTGCATCTGAATCCTCATAGGCTGATAAGGGCATGTCCTGATAATCAGAAAGGTCAGAGTCATCAAACTCCTGGTCTGTAGAATCTGAAGGCAACTGAATTCTTTGTCTCTTAGCAGGGGAAGGCTGGCTTCCCCTAATTAGCATTATAAGGTCTTCAGCCAGTCTAAGCATTTGTTTTTGTGGCATGGGGGTCTGAGCATGCACTTTGGTCGTTGGTTTTCTAGGAGTAGTGTGTACTCAGGGCCCAAGAAACTCGGTAGTTTTGGCTAAAAAAGAAGTCATCAGTTTGATTTGAATATTTGTTAGGTTGGAAAACACCTTCAGAAGCCGGTGCCTGCACAGCAGCTCTGGACCCATCCAAGGTAGAGACATCCACTGGTTCCATAGTTGAAGAAGCATCTCGCGGC
Source organism: Protopterus annectens (assembly GCF_019279795.1). Lineage (NCBI taxonomy): Eukaryota > Metazoa > Chordata > Ceratodontiformes > Protopteridae > Protopterus > Protopterus annectens. Next base: position 1,373,471,971 of record NC_056728.1, on the reverse strand, counting down.
ATACTGGACTCCGAATGGGTCTCCGCAGAGGCCTGCAAATCCATAGAAGCGGGCATCAGGGGCTGCATAGGCAGCTTAACGGAAGCATCAGTGGCAGTTTTGGACCTCTGCGGTCTGTCTCTGTCTTTATCCTTGTGTTTTTTTGGAAGATCGGTGGTCGGATGGCTTACTGAAGCCATTTCGGAATACGGAGATCGAGAGCAAAAGAATTTAACAACAAAAATAGCCCAACGGTGAATGGTTCGGGCATTAAACAAGGCACAAAACTGACAGTGAGGGACGTCATGATCTGGGCCTAAACAGATGATGCAGTAAGAATGAAAATCTCTGTGAGGTATTTGGTTTCCACAGGCAAGACAATTGTTAACTTTTTCTGACATTGGTTAGAGCAAGATAAAAGGATCCCCAATGGGGTACTTGCTTTAGAAGACTTCAGGATTATCATCTTGAAAAACAAAAATTTCAGGTAGCGGCCAACCGGCACTTGCGAACTGCTTCTGCTTCTGGCAACTCCTCGGCAAGAAAGACTGATGTAATGGTGTCGGCTGCCTGTTTTTATACCCCTGACGACCGGACGTCATGGAAGAAGGACATCATCCGATGCAGAAATACTAAGACTCTGGTATTCGGGCCAACTGAGGGCTACCTGTAGGCAGATAACCCAACTGTGATGATTGCAACAGTGAAACACGAAGAACATCTAATACAAGACCATCTATTTGTCCCTTCTCAACCCAAGGTCATAGTGACCATGGATACTTCTCAGCTGGGGGGGGGCATTACCTGGGAAAGACAGTCCAAGACATGTGGTCCCCCTGAAGAGGCCAATTTGTATATCAGTGTTCTAGAGTTGAGAGCAGTGCTTTTAGTGTTGCAAACCTTTCAAGATACTTTCCCATTGGGAACAATTGCGATACAGGCAGACAGTATGTCAGTGGTTTGGTACATCAGCAAACAAGGAGGAACCAGCTCATACCCCCTGTGTCGAGAAGCACTGTGAGTGTGACAATGGGCAATCTTTTCCAACCTCTTTCACTTAGCAATGCGTATCCCTGGGAAGACCAATGTACTAGCAGACAAAGTAAGCAGGTGTATTCTATTACCTCACGAATGGTCTCTCAACCAGAAAGTAGCAGACAAGATTTTCCGCAAGTGGGGCCAGCGTTGCTGCAACCTCTTTGCTTCTTCCCTAAACAACAAGTGCAGCAGCTACTTTGCCCTTATCCCCCCATAGGGGGAATCACCAAGGGATGCTGTGCTTCACGATTGCCCCCCCTGGGTTACTGTATGCTTATCTTCCAATTCCCCTGATATCAGAATTCCTTCAGAAAGCTGCCAAGTTGAAGAGCAAAGTCATCCTCATTGCTCCTGTCTAGTCTCGACAAATGTGGTTCCCCTTTCTGTGGACTAGTTTGATCCATCAACCCTGGATACTGAATCCAGTTCCAGATGTTCTGTCTCACCTGACAGAAATGGTTCATCCAGATCTTGCAAAGCTCAAGCTGATGGCTTAGTTTTCCTCATTTCCATAGGATCATAGGTGTGTACTAGGCTAATGGCCCTGGGGCCTTTACAAGCCTAGCCTATAGAAGTGCCCTGGTATTGTGCCGCCCATCGTTAGTTCCCAGTGCCTCTATCAAGTAGAGCCACTGAAGTGATCCCCGGGGTGAACTTTCTATTTCTCTTCCACTCATAAAGATTTCTCTTGAAGAGGGCTCGTGAGGTGTTCTGTTTGACATGTATGGGAAGTCTATTCCAGAGCATGGGCAGTCTCTGGGTTATGAACCTGTCCCTCCAGCATGTTATGTTGATTGTGGTAATGAGGTTGAGGTCTCTGGAGCATGTGGTGTGGAGGGATTGGGATTTCTTTAGATGTAGCATTTCTAACAGAGCTGGGTCAGACATGGATTGGTAAGTCAAGCAGAGATCGCCTCTTAGTAGATGATAAGAGACAGAGAATAGCTGGAGTTTTTTGAGTCTGTCCATGTAGGACATGTGTTTAAGGCCTAGGATCCTGTTCGTGAGGTACTTTTGTGGCTTCTCCAGCTGTTGCAGGTGTCTAGTGAGGTACATGCCAAATGGGGCATTATACTCCATGATTGGTATATTGCGGGAAGAGTAGAGAGAAATTATGACCTATTTCTTCCTGGATGCAAAACCCTTGGTAATGAGATGTGCCACATAGAAGGCCTGTCTGACCACAGTGGTAATGTGGTGGCCGAAGGAGAGGTTGCTGTCAACCTGTGTCCCCAGATCTCTTATAACGCCTTCAGTGTTCAGTGGGCTCCCATTGATGTGGTAATTAGTGGGAAAAGTGTTTTCCCCAAAGGGGATGACGACGCATTTTTGGCATTAAGCTTAAGGCCATGGTTTTGACATCAGTCATTGGTCTCAGTGAGGCCTTTCTGTAGGATGTCTGCATCACTTGGGGAGTTAATAATGGCTCCCAGCTTGCAGTCGTCTGTGAATTTGGTCAGCTAGAGACCCTCTATGTTGACCTAGACTTCTGAGAAGTAGATGCCAAACAGGAGAGGACCTAGGGCCAATCCCTGTGGGACTCCACTCGTAACTGGTCGGCAGTCTGACTTGAAGTCCGCTACTTTCACACTGTGGGTTCTATCCATGAGCCAATTTGCAACCCACCTAACGATATAGGGATTAATGCCTAGTTTGCTGAGTTTATCAATAATTCCTGAGTGAGGAATAGTATCAAAGGCCTTGGCCAGATCGAGGTAGGCTGTATGAACTGCTTCACCTTCATCCACCGCTCTGGTGACTGACTCAAAGAAGTCAACCAGGTTGAGCAGGCATGATCTACCTTTCACAAAACCAAATTGCGTGGGATCTAGAGTTTAAATATTCCCTATATCCTTGCTAATTAGGTCCATGATGATGCACTCCATAGCCTTACATATCAGACTCATCAGGCTAATGGGGGCGATAATTTCCAGAGTCTGTAGTCACTCCTCCTTTATGGAGAGGGATGACTGTAGCAGTGAGCCATTTGGTAGGGGCAAAGCCTGAGGTGAGACTGTGAGTGAACAGACCACATAGATGTGGTGCCAGTTCACTTTGTAATTCATTTAGAACACAGCCAGGTATATTGCCAGGTCCCATGGAAGCTGTATTCTTGATCATAGACAATGCAGCTTTAACCTGTGCTGCAGTAATGCTGGGTGCCTGGCATTCTTCCGGTATTGAGATTGGTCCGGGGGGGGGGGTAAAGTTGGCACTGAATCTGTCAGCCAGTTGTATCTTTCGGCTTTTCCCGGTTAGGGGTTGCCACAGCGGAACTCCGGTCCGCTAATGATTGGCAGTAGATTTTTACGTACCGACTTGCCAGGCCTGATGCACAACCTTCAATGAAGGTACGCCCATTCACGCATGTCTCCACACGGAAGACGCTTTAGCTGAGAACCGAACAGGACAACGTCTTATTGTGAGGCGACAACGCTACTGCAGCACCACCACCGCAGTACATTATGTTGGCAATATCTGTTGGCTCAGTATAGGAGGTACCATTGTTCAGTAACTCAGAGCAAATCTGAGTATTGCCGTGGAGATTCTTGATATAACTATAGAAGCCTTTGTGGTTGTTTTTAGTGTCAGCCGCAATTCTGCTGTCATAGCTGTCTTTGAAGGTTTTGACAAGGGATCACAACTTTTTGTTGAGGCTAATAAGGAAATGTTTCCAGTCTTGGGACTTCACCTTTTTCTGCAACATTTTCTTCCTTCTGTTGTAGAGTTTATTAATGGCAGGGGACCACCAGACTGGCTTCCTCTTTTGGAGGAGAGCATCTTGGTTCTGTGGGTATGGTTAGTTCCATACATTTATGTATGTGTTCATACAGTGCATTGGTGTATGATTTGGCAGTCATGAATCTATTTTCCATTGGCATGGGTGTCATGAAGTTAGCCATCTCTGTTTTTAGGAGTCCAAAGTCAGCTTTAGAGAAGTTTTTCATGGTGGATACCTTTGCGGGGGATGTGGGCGAGATGTGGATTTCCATGGTAATCAGTTTGTGATCCAATGTAACCAGAGAGGAATTGACTGTTGGTGTAGTGCAACAGTTGCCCATGTTAGTAATAACCAGGTCAAGGATGTTGCTTCCTCTCGTGGGGGTAAGAATGAGCTGGTCCAGGGCATTGGAATTGATGAATTCCAGGAAGCGTTGGGCCAGTGCATTGGTGCATGAGTAGTTTTCCCAGCTGATGGAGGGGTAGTTGAAGTCACCTAGTATGCGAGTGTTGGGTTAGCTCTTAATAGTTTCCAGGGTGCTTAAGAATGTGGAGTGAGAGTCTTGGGACATGGCTGGGAACCTATAGCAGGCTACGATCTGAATAGCCATCTTACCCAATGTTAGTTGTACCTGGAGTATCTCAGATGCATTATGCTGGGCTTCTAGTCTGGAGGTGTGCATATCCTTTATGACTATGGAGACACCACCACCTTTGGAGCTTTGGCCCATGTTCTGGGGCTGAAAGGTGTGGAATGAGTTATATAGCCTGGTAGCGCAGGGGTGCTTTCTGCAGCTTTAAACTAGGTCTCTGTTACAGCACAAAAGTCAATGTTTTCCGTTTTGAGAAATGCTTTGAGTGAGTGCATCTTGAGATTTAGACTTCAGTAATAGCCAGACAACCTATGCTCTCTTCCCTGGTTCGAAGAATTTTGTTGTCTTCCCTCAAACCATCTAAGAGAAAAACTTATGCTAGCAAATGGAAAAGACTTGTGCATTGGGAACTTAAAACTGATATGCACCCCCTTTTCTGCACCAGTTCATGCTATCCTGGACTTTGTAGCTGCTTTTTTGATCAGGGGACCAGTTTGTTTGGTTCTTCCATCCTTCAAACTTGCAAATACTTGTAATCTCAAATTCCTGACTTGGAAGACTTTATTTCTGGTAGCCATTACTTCGGCCAGACAAATTTCAGGCTTTATTGGTGAAACTCCATACCTAATTTTTCATAAAGATAAAGTTACATTGAAGAATAATGTATCCTTTTTGCCTAAGGTTGTATCAGAATCCAACATTAACCAATCTATCACCCTTCCAGTTTTCTTCCTAAACTATACAAAGGCAAACATTTGTTGCATTCACTAGATGTGCATAGGCAATTATGTTTCTACTTACACAGAACAAAGGACTTCATAAAATCAGATCAGTTTCTTTTGCGGAAAAGAAATTGGGCAAGCCACTGTCTAACGTTTCCCTAGCCAAGTGGCTCACTAATTGCAAGTCTTCCATTTATGATAAATTGAATTTGCCCTTAACTAAGCAACTGCATGCTCATTCTACAAGATCCATAGCAGCTTCCACAGCATTTCATTCAGGAACATCCATGGATGGTATTTGTGCAGCAGCAACTTGGGCTTCACCTCGCACCTTTATTTCTCATTTCAAGCTAGACTTAGTATCTAGAAGTAGGGCATTGTTTGGCTCAGTGTTGCTCAGGAATATCCTTCCTTGAGGCCACCCTGGGATTACAATAGTTGGGGACTCTGTCCCATCCGTCGAGGACAGAAGGGCAGAATGAAAATTGGCATCAGATAAAGAAGTAATGTACTTAGCATAACATTCCATCTGTGTTGTCAAATTTTCATTCCTCCTCGACTCCCTACCTACCAACATCCATCCAATGCTGTTTGAAGAGCAAGTGGATAGAGACAGTCTTGGGGTCTTTACCTTGCCTCTATACGTCCAAATATAGCTTTGTGCTCCAGTATCTGCTATACTTCTGCTTAAAGAATTTGTTTATATGAATAGAGTGTTAGTCTTTTTCTATAATTTGCAAACAAGATCTGAGGTAATGGGGTGGTGCATTCTTGGTAAGATAGAAGCTCAGAGTTCAAGGTTGCCACAAGCTTTTTACAATGGCAAAGTCGGATCCGAGGGACCAGATCCAAACCCATCACTCAAAGAGGAATGAAAGCTGGACAACACAGATGGAATGCTATGGTAAGTACATAACTTATTTTTCTCTCCACCCTGCTCTGTCTCCCCTATCTTCACTAACTTGAGTAAAACTGAGTTAGCCAAGCTAAAAACCTGCTATACTAAAATAGACAAATTCACTAACAATTACCCACGGAGGTCTCACCACTGCTGTACCTTAAATCAACTAAATTGGTTAGAACTACCCCAGTACCTAATTTACACTCAGCTCACTCTCACTCAGACATTTAGTATTCCAACCTGAAAAATGCCCTGCTCTTCAGCTGTCCCATCAATCTTATTCTAAAACTCGACCATTTTGATCTTCTAACAAATTTCTATTACAAGTCTCTAAATCAAATAATACATTTAGGGACTCCTTCTACTCTATATCTCCAAAATATGGAATATTAATCCACAGCCCTGTATAAATATTTCCAACCCAATACACTTCAAAAACCAACTAACAATCTTCCTTAGCAGCATCTTGCTCTGCTCATGTACCTGTCCTGGCTAAATCATTTCCTGTACCTAATAGGTCATCACCGTACTCGTCTACCACTCCAAACTGCCATATGTAACTTATTTACTACTTATCCCCCCCCCTACTCTTCTGCACCTAACCTTCCTTTTAACATCCCTATACATAGTTATAACATTTCATGTTAAGTTGTCTATCTCACCTTCATTCTTGTTGGTTGGGTTCAGAGCCGATCCTCGGCTCCGACTTGGCCATCTTCAAAAGCTCAAGAGCTGCTTACTGGCTCGAAGCCCCCCCTATATCCCATGATGCCTGGTGCTAGATACCCAGATCTCGTTTGCCACTTCTGCTGCAAGGTTGTTCTACTGGCTCAGGTCGTATAAGCTTTATTATTATTATTCTATTTTTCTGGTCAAAACTGTAATTGTTGGTGTAGAATTAGTCGTTAGTTTAGACTCTTGTATTGCAGCTAGTTCGTTTCCTTTCTCCAAGAAACTCATTTAAGTTAGAGAGTTTCCCCTCCCTCCTTTCTCTCCCTTTTCCTCAGAAAGGTTCTTTCCATTTAAGTTAGAGGTTAACCTTTCTCTCTATCTCCTTTCAAAAAAAAAAAATTTCTTCTATTAATCACTGTTAGTGTTTAGTGATAGTTTTCTGTAGTTTTTTTGTTGTAGTGGGTTGTTGGAACTGTAGTGTGTTAAGTTTTACTGTGTGGTTACTTCAACCTATCTGTGTCTGTTTTTGTCCTTGTTTTTTCTCAGGATGTCCAAGGATCCAAAACTGTCTGGATTCAAGAAGTGTGACTCATGCTGTTAGAAGATGTCTCTGATGGATGGTCACACTTCTTGCGTTTATTGTCTGGATGCTGTGCACCTGCAGGACTCTTGCTCCATCTGCCATGCTTTCAGTGCAAGAGTCCTGCAGGAGGGCAAAAATAAATTGATCCTGAGGGGTATGCTTAAACCCCAAGATTCACCGGTGAAGGCTCAGCCCATGAAATCTTCCAGGCCACCTAAACCGTCGGCTCCCAGTTCGGAGCCGTCGTTGGGTGAAGCCACACAATCCATCTCGGCTCCGGCTGGAACCGATGTCCTTCCCTCCCAGTCGGCTCTGACACTGTCTTTGGAGCCGGCTGAGAGTCGAAAGAGATCCAGGTCTCCTTCTTTGGAGTCGATACGTTTGGCTCTGAAGTCGCCCCTGCTCCAATCAGAGCATAGTCATCAATCATCCCACTCTTCTCGGTCCTCTAGACTTTCGGACCATGACTTGGAAAGAGTGGTCAGTAGGCTGTTAAAATCACAGGCCCTAGCCAAAATGTTGTCCAGCCCTCCTCATCAGGAATTGGCTCCGTCCACAGCTGTAGATATTCCTCCTCCAGCTCATCCTATGAGCTCAGAGCCGGAGTTCATTGGGGTTTGAGTCGTGGAACCGTCGACGCCAATACCCTCTCTTTCGGTCCTGTCGTTGGCTCCGATCCCTTCCATGGTACCTTTCCTGGAGGGATCTGGGTGCCGAGACTCCCTCATTGGCTCCAAGGGGGCGAGTGGCATCGGACCCTTGTCCGACTCCGCTCCATCTCGGTGCTTCGGCTCAGGTGAGCTTGGCTCCCACATCTGCCTCGGAGCCATCCCCCTCGGTATGGGGAGGGCTTCTGGTTTCTTCAGAGCCTGAGCCTTCTCTGCGTCTGGGCAGGGACACCTTTGAGGTAATGAGGAGTGTACTGGCCCCTGAGTCAGTCCCACAATTGACCCCATCTGCTCCTCCCCCTAGGGTACCTGCATCAGCCCCTGCCCCTCTTCCAGACCTCAAGCATGGGGATCCAGCGCTCCAGGACACCCCTTTGGGTGTATCCTCCTCTTCTGAGGCCTCCCCTGATCATTCAGAGGAGCCACCTCGCAAGAGAAAATGTAAGAGGAAGTATGTTGACTCCCCCGAGTCTGTCACATCGGATACCGACTTAGAGGAGTTGGAAGGGTCCCCAAGGTCCCCCTCTGAAGATGTCTCCTTCTCAGACATCCTTGAGATGATTAGGCAGAGGGGAAACTGGACTACCCTAAGCCCTTCCGAGGATGAGTCAGTATTCCTGGACGCATTTGGATCCCGACCTTCCACCTCCTGGGTGTCTCCGCCTTTCGACCCACTGATGTCTGTGGTGGCTCGGAAGGCGTGGATGGCTCCAGACACAGTGGAACCGACCCCTAGAAGACCTGCCAAGTTCATTACTGCCCCGCAGGACAAACAGTTCTTGACAAAGGGTGTCCACGTTGATGCCATGGTGGTAGCAGCGGCCACAAAGAAGGAGTTGGCTGAAATTTCATCTGTCCATCCCCCTAACAAGGAGTCCAGGATGATGGACCGATATGGGAAGCGGATGTTCTCTTCAGCGACCTTTTCCATGCGGCCCCTGAATTACCTGTGCCACTTTACCTGTCTTCAGAGGGATCTCCTGAAAGAGCTTGGAGATACCCTCCAAGAACCATCAGCTGAGGGGACCCAGGCTAAGGCAGTCTCCCAGCTGGCGACTCTTAATTCAGTGGTAAACTCCTCCATGAGGCTCATTTTGTATGCAGCCGATGGTGCGAGTAGAGCCGCTGGCACAGGAGTGGCCCTAAGGAGACACGCTTGGATGCGGCTGTGTAACGTTGCGGAACCTTTCCGAGCGTCTTTCACCAACACCCCTTTTGCTGGTTCCTCTCTCTTCGGATCACAGGTGAAAGATGCCCTTACCAGGTGTGAGCAGGAAGGCAAGACTCTCTCTGTCGTAGGAGTCCATTTTTTCCACTCCTTCCAGATACCTGCTAATTAACTTCTGACAGAGAAGCATCCCCTAAAAAGGAGATATTCATTTATTTTCAAAGAACTTGTAAGAGGTATAATATGTTACTGAGCAGTCACTGTTAACTTTGCCTGCTAGAGCTTCACAAGTTGATAATCTGACATTCTCTGTTTCTCTGTCTGTACTTGATTAATTTTGTTTTGCTAAGTGATATTTTTGAGTAATGGAGAATGTGGGCAACAACACTAGTGTGGCCAAGATTATGGCAGACAAGTGAAGTTCTTCTGAAGAAGAAACATCTTCACTGATCTCCTAGACTAGCTTCTGCCCTAGCATTGCCTCTTCCAAAAGAAAAAGAATGTATCCATACCATTTGCCCTCCTCAGAAGGAGAGGAACTTTATATGAAACAAACTGAATCATCTGTCTGATTTGATAAAGATTGGGATGATCAGCAGCATGCATCTTCTGGAGGCATTCTTAATGGTGTTTCTTTCACAGACACTTTAATGAAGTAGTTTATAGTTAGTGTTGCTAATAGTTCCTCCTCTAAAATAATGTAGATTAATGAAATAAGATGAATGATAGCTGCGGGGTCTTCTGTTATACAGGCTTGTCAAAATCATTCAGCACTTACTAGAAAAGATTCTAACTTTCAAAGATGTCAATGTTATACAGGGAACAACACATGACATTTATTGAAGCATCAAACAGCAGATTCATGTAATACTTGTATTGCTTCAGCCCTGTTTCAGCAAAAGAAATCTGCCATTATGTCATCACTGTACAGGGAATCCATAATATTCAACAGTCTTGACAATATAATGTATACATCTAATCTAGCAGTAAAAACTTCAAATTATATGGCATATAAGGTCAAATGCCATGGATACCTTTTGAACAAATTCAGGACACCTTACAAAGCTATGCTATTTAGACCCCAGTGATAAAGAGGATTGAATGTATTTCTACTGCATATGGAGTTATGAACATGCTTAACTGTGCGAGTGATTCAGTGAATGACTGGCATCACTACTAGCAGATGCAGCCATAAGGAAGCATACCTGGCTCCAAATCCAATGCTTTCCTAAAGCTGTGCATCTGTCCTTGTATTTGAATGCAAATATATTTTTATTTGGGGGGGGGGGCAGGAAAATTGAATATACTGTAGCTGCATCTAAAAATATGAGGAAAAATGATGGCGATGGTCTATGTAGCTTTATATTGCAGTTCTCAAATTGCTGCTTACTATCAACATCACATGGATGGCCCACACAACTTCATTCTAATACATTATTTGCCTTTCTATGATTTCTTGATTTAGAGCTCCACTTCTGTCATATACGTCTCCGTAAAAGTTCAAGAACCACAAATATGATTGTAGTCTAGAATACCCTTACCACTTACCTTCAGTGCTTTTCTGCTTCTAATGGTCTCCTGATTGATTATATACACCATAGGGTTCCTTCCTTTCCTCATCTAGGACTTCATTATTTCCCTTCCCAATTTAGCTCAGTCTTTTCACTTCCCAAATTTATAGTGTGTGATTCCCTTGTGTACTGACTCATTTTGAAATAAGCACTGTCTGCTGTGTAGATTGTCTGTTATATTCCTCTGCCTCTGTTGGCCATGTAAACTGTCTTACTGCAATTATGTTTCATTTCTCTGTTAATGTGGGTACTTGGAATGGTGTATAAACTTTAGCATATTCCTGTTTGACTTTAATTATTGGTGGTAAAACAGGTAATGAAGATCTAATGTTGAGGACCCTGCTTGATAAGTCTTCTGGCTGGATTTATCTTCTGCAGCAGTCCGCATTCTGCATCTTAGTTTTGGAAGTTCACACATTTGGAAAAATGGACATTTACATTTGACAATGCATGCTATGGCATCATGCATTGAATACCAAGTGTCCCACCCATGCAGCATCCAATTCCTTTTGTGCTGTTTTCACATTTCTGACTTTGTACTTGTTATTTTTGGTTCCCTGATTTTGTTTCTAAATTCAAGAAGAATGGCAAAAAGAGTCTCCTTGTCTTACTGGTGGGAAGATTGTGTGTGTGTGTGTGTGTGTGTGTGTGTGTGTGTGTGTGTGTCCATCCAGGGGATGTAAGCCACCATTTGTCTGAGTCCTGTGTTACTGTGTTCCGTCCGTCCGTCCAGGGGACGTCAGCCACCATTTATCTGAGTCCTGTGACTGTGTTCTGCCCCACCTGATCATGGCAAGCAGCCCCTTGAGCCATCCCGTCACACTACAGGGGTAGTAAGGGACAAGGCTTCTTTTCATAGTGGCCTCCTTTTTCAGCTACAGTAGTCAGCCCTGGCAGTGAGGAATCATCACAAAATATCATGGCCCCAGGCTCAAAAAAATTAGGTATTTACCTCCAGGTAGGAGCTAGAGTTGCAGCTATGGGAAATATATGTTAGGAAGCTTGGCTGGATGACAGTTCATAGCCTGAAATAAGTCTCTTGTCTTTGTTCAGTGGACCTAATGTGCATAACTGAATGTGGGTACCTTCTAGTCTGAATTACTATGCTTATGTACCACTTGCTAGCACAACCCATGGCATGATTCAGCTTTTGGGGGTCCCACCTTGCACAGCTCCCCAAAAAAGTTGGATGGGGTACCCTTGTTTCTGGTATAGATGAAGCCTTGGAGTTCTACAGGTCCTTCAGCTCCTCATGGGATGATGCTTCCTTCAAGAAAGTTGTGTGTCACATGAGATCTTGCTTGTCCTTGCTCCCCCCCAAGCTGTTTCTGAGGTGTGTTATCAACATGGTCTCTCTCATCCCTCCCTTGGAATCGTGATTTCTTATTGAATCAGAATCTGAAAGATCCATCCTTTGACTGATGTGAACCTTTTGAAGACCAGTTCCTTATATAAGCTTCAGGTAGATTAGAGTGCTGACCTTGTCAAAGCACCCCAAGGCTGACTTCTGTGGCAGCTGTACAGTGTTTGCCAATCTCCCCCCTTCCAGTTCCTCCTGGCTGGATGGTCGCAAAGGTGTATTGTTTTGCCATGATTTGTGATTAAGGTTTTCAGCTTTGCATCTCAGCTGTCCATTTCCTCACAGTCATGATGGAGGAGGAGGATGTGACTGCTGAAAGCAGTTCCTGAGTCTGGCATCATAAAATAATTCTCCACCATCCTGTTCACTGACATGGTGTGTAACCCCATCTTAGTCACTGTTTGATGTCTGCAGTGGAAGAAATGGTAAGGGCTTTGGATACAGCTGTGTGCCTGAAGGAAACTGTATGGCTGAGATTCTTTCCTCTTTCAGTATTGGCAGCCTCCTTGTTAATGCTGCCTTTAACTGGAACAGTTTATGGGTAGGAATTTTACCCTGCATAATGCTTTCCATGGTATTAATCAGATCCCCTCCTTGTCATAGGTCAAAGTCCTCATCAGCTGAGAAATGGAAGGGGACCTAAAGGTATGCTTGATATAAGACTAATGGTGCAAACAGGTCGGTTGGACTGGCTTTAGGATCCTTAATATTCCTCTTCTGTAGCGTAACTTTCATGAAGTTGTCTGCATTCTTCTTCACAGGGGAGTATCACCATGGAGCTCAGCAGAAGAGGACATTTTATTCTTCTGGTCACCCTCTCCTCCTCCTGTTTCTGTTCTTCTCTACACAGTCCCTGGTGACGGCTGTTCTCACCTGTCAATGTCCATTTACAGAGGGTGATAGACAACCCAGGCTATGACAGACCAGGCTGCCTTAGTTACTGGAATGCTCTCCCTTCCCCCCACCAGGGTGCATTAGCATACTGTGCTACAAGTTACTTAGGCTATTGGAGATTGACTGTTAGCCCCCTTGTTCATATTTCTTTATCCCATAGATAGGATTGGGACTGATAATATTCATAAAGTGTCTTGTTTTATTTGTAGCACATCTTCACTCTAGTGGTCATTGAATCCCCTTCTGGGTCACCTCACGGTGGGCACTCTGTAATCAGATCCTGCCTACTACTTAGAAAATCACAACCCTTTTCTCTTTTTTAATTGGTTGCAAGATAGAAAGGTAGGATCTGATATTGTCAAGTTTTCATCTTCTCCTCATGTGGGTTTGAATCTAAACCCTCAGATCTGACTTGGCCATTACCAAGCTTGTGGCAACCAAATAATTTCTTGGGTACCTCCCCTTTACCCACAGTGCATCTCTCCCCATTACCTCAGATCTCATTTGCCACTGGTCTTTCCAGCTAATTTTTGGTGTCAGGTTATGATTTTTCTTCAATTTCTTCAAACTCTTTCAAACCTTTGTAGATTTTGATAATATAAGTCTTCTCTGTCCCTTTCATAACTGTTGGTCTGTTCCAATGTTGCTCGCTACACTATTTATCTTACTTTTACTTCTTCCCTTTACTTCCTGCCAGTAACCATTTTTTTTTCATAGGTTACCTTCTTTCCCTTTTTACCCTTGAGGTATTTCTTGCCTACTATTGTTAGTAGGGTTTTCATTTCCCTCTGTTAAAAAAAAAAAAAAAAAACTTTCCTCTGTTCTTGTCTCTTGAGTGAGTGTCTCTGTGTGTGTGTTGTGCCCCTTCACCTCTGTTATGCCGGAGAAACAGGAAAAACCATCTGGCTTCAAGAAGTGCATGAAGTATGGGCATAAGATCCCATTTAGCGACTCGCACTCCATATTTGCATATTGTCTTGGGCCTCTGCATTTACAGGAGGACTGTGTGATATGTCACTCCTTCAATAATAGAGTCTTAATAGACTACAGGAATAAACTCATTTTAAGAGGAATGTTGCCTTCAGCCTTTGATGAAGCCATTTCTGGAGCAAAGGATAAAACAAATTCTACCTCTAAAATTAAATCAGCTCATTCCAGCCCTGCTTCATCCTTGTCCTCCAAATCTTCAGACAAGGCCAAGAAAAGACCTTTGTCGGTGCTGACTGATTTTTCGGAGCCGAAGTCTAAGAAGACAAAATCTCCCTCATCTGGGGAGTCTCAAATCAGATCTGAGTCTTCTGCTCTGACTACTACTTCATCGGATCTGGCTTCTTTGGCTGTGACCTCATCTGGCAAGGATGGGTCGGATCCGACTTTTAGCCCTTTCAAGCCAATATTGATCTTGCTGGGGACACTGTACTCTCCCTCATGTGACCCAGTACCTTCGAGGGTACTGTCCTCCTTTCTGTCGAGGCCAAGATCCCCTTCTGCTATGTTCTCCCATTTGACCAGGAGTATTACTGAAGAAGACTACGTGGAACGGATGGTGCAGAAGATCTTATGGGCACAGGGTATTACTAGGTCCCCCTTGACCTCGCCCCTATTGGCTGCAGGTCTGCCTTAAACCATCCACTCCCCCTTTTCCTCCTCCTATGACTTCAGGGCAAGTTTTGGACCTCACAGATCCGATATGCCCAGTGCATTTGAGATTGGTTCCTAGGTTATCTTCCTCTGATCAGACTTCAACTCAGAGCTTATCAGCCTTTTCGGAGCCAGAGATGGCTTCACAAACCTCAGGTGCAGTCATCTCCCAGATCATTGGAATGGTCAGTGCCCCTAGGGGATTCGGCGAAAGTGAGATCAGCTCCAGTTTTGACCCTGGGTGATCTGTCTTTTGGACTGGGGGGGGGGTCTCCATCCCAAAAGCATGGCTTGTTGGGTCTGGGGTCCTCGTCTTTCCAGGAGCAGGCAGTCTTTGGAGCTTTGGAGAGGGCTATGGCTGCCACTGCAGTAAAAAAGTCACCTGCTCCTTCGGATCCATTGTCCCAGGAAGATTCCCAGTGCTCTTCTTTGTCCCATCTTGTTCCACAGGGACAGCAGGAACCTAGGCTTCAGGATACCCATCAGGGTACCCGCGACTTTTCCGACTATCCCACTGAGGAGGTTCCTCGGAAGAGTCTGTGCAAGAGGAAGCATCTGGACTCCACAGAGGAGTCAGCCACTGAAGCCACGAATCTAGATCAGGGTGATGGTTCCCACGGACACCCCCCCCGAGGATGTTTCCTTTGGGGAAATTCTAGAAATTCTCAAGCAGAGGGGTGACTGGAAGTCCAGGAACCCCTTGCCCGAGGAGTTGGTGTACATGACTCCCTTCAGTTCCCACCCATCTACCTCCTGCATGACTCCACCCAGCAATGAGCTTATAGAGCTAATCTCTCTGCAGGAGTGGGAGACCCCAGATTCCATCGAGCTGATTCCCAGAGACTAAATAAGATTATAACATCTCCTTCTGATAAGGCTTTCCTAGACTGATGGGGTTGCAATAGATGCTGGTTTCATGGTGGCAGCAACCAAGAAAGAACTTTCCGAGGAGAGTTCAACTATCCATCCTCCTAATAAAGATTCTAAGGTGATGGATAGATGTGGGAAGCATGCCTTTTCCTCAGCAACCTTTTTCCTGCGGTTGCTGAATTATTTATCTCATTTTACCAGGTTACAAAGGGATCTGATCAAGGAGCTCTCAGATACCCTTCAAGGAGCAGTAGCTGAGGGAGCTAAAGAAAAAGTAGCTTCCCAGTTAGCCACCCTACATTCAATTACTAACTCTTCCATGAGGCTCATTGCCCACACAGCCAAAGGAACGAGCAGAGCAACAGGTTCCGATATTTCCATGAGGAGGCATGCCTGGATGCACCTCTGCGATTTTGTGAAACCTTTTAAGTCTTTGTTCATCAATGCTCTATTTGACAGCACATCTCATTTTGGGCCCAAAGTCAAGGATACGCTATCCAGGTGTGAGAAGGATTGTAAAACCCTTTCTTCCATCCACATACGTTTTTCAGCTCCTCACTGATCTTATCCCAGAGGTCAAAGAGGTAGTGGAAAAATGTGGTTCAAAAAGTCTCAAGGGTCTTACCAGGACACAAGTGGAGAGTTTTCCCCCAGAGGCAGGGGGGGAATAACAATGGAAGATGTCACCCTCGTGGCAGAGGAGGTCCGCAGAACCAATGTTCCTGGGAACCGCTCTTCGGGACACCCTTTCAGTGCTTTTGAAAGGAGGCCTAATTGTCCACCTCTGGAGGCAATCAGGGGTAATCTGCCCCTGCACTGGAGGGCCTGGCAAAACATAACTTCCTATGTGTGGGTGCAGAGGATAATATCCAGGGGTTACCAAATTCCCTTTTCCTAACAACCTCTTCATGACAAGAAAATCACAGACGGTCCACCAAGTCAAAGGATCAAGCAGTTTTGCAAGTTCTAAAACAGCTAGAAAAAAGAGCCATCTAAAAGGTTCCCCCAGACTAGAGAGGATTCAGAACTTACTCATGGTTCTGTTTAGTTCCAAAGAAAACAGGGGACTGAAGACAGATTCTGGATCTCAGCAAATTGAACAAATCAGTCCATTGCAGAAAGTTCTGAATGGTCACAGTTCAGTCCATACTTCCTTTCCAGGAAAAGGATGATTGCTTGTGCTCAGTAGATCTTCAGGATGTGTACTACCACATAAAAATGGACAGGTGCACCAGAAGTTACCTGCGCTTCCGGTTGGGAGCCAGTTATTACCAGTTCAGAGCACTGCCCTTTGGTCTCACTTCCGCCCCCAGAGTGTTCACCAAATGTATGGAAGCGGTTGCGGCTCACCTGATACGACAAGAATTCTGGATGTTTCCATACTTAGACAACTGGCTCATTTCCACCCCAACCAGGCATCTACTAGTTTATGCAAAAAACTCTGTTCTTCAACTTTGTTCAGAACTAGACATAATGATAAATCATCAAAAATATCATCTGGAACCCACTCAAACAATAGAGTTCATAGCAGCACTGCTAGACACAAGCCAGATGATTGCCAAACTTCCTCCTTCCAGAGTATTGACAGTCAAGAGGCAGACTGCAATGCTGATCGGATACAAAAGGGTAGCTGCCTGTCATGTTCTACAGGCCTTAGGTTTCATGGCTGCTGCAGTTGTGTTAGTCCCACTGGCCAGGTTTTACATGGGAATTTTGCAATGGCTTCTAACCTCACAGTGATCAATAATGCATCAACCAATGTCCTATCAGATCCTTTTAACGGACATATGCAAAAACAATCTCTTGTGACGGATTCATTCTCAACAGGTGACACAATGCCAACTCTTTACTCCATCTCAACCACAGGCTACCGTGACCATGGATGCTTCCCAGATATGGGGGGGCATTATCTGGGGAAGACTGTTCAAGGTACCTGTTCTGCAGATGAGGCCAGGCTCTGCATAAATGTCTTAGAGATGAGGGTGGTGCTGTTAGCACTGCAGGCATTTCAGTATGCCCTTCCTCTAGGAACAGTAGCAATTCAATCAGACAACATATCAGTGGTATGGTATATAAAAAAGCAAGGAGGAACCAGATCATACCCTCTCTTTTGGGAAGCATTGAGAGTGTGGCAATGGGTGATCTCATCCAACTGCTTTCCAATAGCAATGCATATTCCAGGGAGCTCCAACATCATAATGGACAAGCTAAGCAGAGCCATTCTCATGCAACATGAGTGGTCCCTCAACCGGAATGTAGTGGAGAATATTTTCTGCACATGAGGCCAGCCTTACTGCGATCTTTTCACCTTTTCCATAAACAACAAGTGCTACAACTACTTCACCCTGATTCCCCCACTGGGGCAAACCCTGAGGGATGCTCTGATACATGACTGGTCCTCCGAACTTCTGTGTGCCTTTCATCCATTCATTGAGTCCCAGATTTCTTCAGAAAGTTAAAAGGTTGAAGAGAACAGTAATCCTTATTGCTCCATATTGGCCTCGACAAATCTGTTTTTCCTTCCTGTGGCCTCTTCTACAGAAAGATCCCTGAATTCTGGATCCCTTTCCAGACCTGTTGTCACATCCAACAGGAATGACTCATCTTAACCTTCTCATTCTCAAGCTTGACAGTTTTGTTCCTCCAGTTCCATTAATCGCCAGACAACCTATGTTCTCCTCCTCTTTACGTCATAGCTTGATGTCTTCCCATAAGCCGTCTGCTCAGAAACTATATAGGAGTAAATGGAAGATACTCATTTTCTGGGCACAGCAAAACAATATGCATCCCATTACAGCTCCTGTTTATTTAATTCGGGAATTCCTAGCCCACCTTTTCAATAATGGGGCAGCGGCATCTACTGTTAAGGTGCAGTTAGCAACCATTTTAAATTTTCATATTGGGTTTTTTGATAACTTGTCCTTGAATTCCCACAAACTTTGCAAAGCCTTCTTAAAAGATACCTTGTTGTTAAAACCTCCTTACAAGGACCCTTCCCTGCCTTGGGATTTAAATCTGGTTCTGCATCTGATTACTCAGCCTCCCTTCGAACCTGCAGCAACTTGTGATATTAAGTATCTTTCCTGGAAGACTCTCTTTTTGGTGGCTATCACATCAGCGA
Organism: Protopterus annectens; assembly: GCF_019279795.1. Taxonomy (NCBI): domain Eukaryota; kingdom Metazoa; phylum Chordata; order Ceratodontiformes; family Protopteridae; genus Protopterus; species Protopterus annectens. The sequence continues at coordinate 1,373,453,469 of NC_056728.1, read as the reverse complement.
GACAGATTTCAGAACTTCAAGCACTGTCTTCTGAACCTCCGTATATGATTTTCCACAAGGACAGAGTCTCATTGCGTTCCAACCCCTCCTTTTGCCCAGAGTTGTTTCTCAAACAAATCTTAGACTATACATTTTCCTGTTTTCTTTCCTAATTTTATTAATAAAAGAGAATATATACTGCATCTTTTGGATGTTCATAAACAGTTGCGTTTCTGTTTACATAGAACAAAAGAGTTTTGGAGGACAAAATAGTTGATCTGATGTTGTCAATCTTCACTCTATCCTTGACTGTGGACTTGGTTCTGAGCCACAGAACTGACTCAGCCATTATTTCAGCTTGCCCCTTCCAAAACCTCCCGAGCTAAGCTCTACTCATAATCTCCTCACAAAATTACCTCAGATCTAATTTGCCACTTCATATTGATAGGCGCATTCTGTCCTCTAGCTCTCGACTGACAGCAATAACTTTAAAAAACTATAAGTTTAACTCTTTTTGTTTATTAATAAATTCTCTTTCTTTACTCTTTCTTCTACCTGCTCCTCTTGTTGACAGTTATTTGTGTGTGATCACTTTCATTTATATACCGTTTTCAGTAATCTTTCATGTACCATTGTGGGTACTTCTCCCTCCTTATCTTACGGTATTCCTCAAGTACCATTGTTGGTACTCCTTTCTGAGTTAAATTATTGCATTCTTTATAATAATAAAAAAAAATTCTCTGTAGTTTTTTCCTAGTTCTCAGTAGCTTGTTGTGTGTGTGTGTGTGTGTGTGTGTGTGTTTTATTTTTCCAGTCATGGCTGACAAACACGTTAAAAGACTTCAGGTTTCAAAAGGTGCTAGAAATGCGACAGAAAGCTACCTAATTCTGACGGACATACTTGATCTGTTAATTGTTTAGGAGTTGTTCATTTACAGGAAGAAGACTGCAATATGCCAGTTTTAGCCATAGATCTTTAATTGACAGAAAAACTTATTCTGAAAAGTCCTCTCAAATCAGACTTCAATGAGGCCTTATCTGTGTCCAAAATGGAGGCAAGTTCACCTGTTTCTTCTACTTCATCATCATCATCTAAATGAAAGAAAAGAAGTCAGTCAGTTCCGCCACGCTCATCAGAACTGCCTACTAAATTGGCTAAGACCCCCATGGTTCCTAGAGTTTCCTCGGAACTGATGGCTCAACCAACTCAATCCTCAGTACCTTCAGTACCAGTCTCAGAACCAACTACTTCGGCACCGAAGCCTTCAGTGGCTGTTTCTGCATCGACCACTTCGGCTCCGATGTCAGTAACAGAATCACCAGAGGAATTTTTGTTCAAAACTTTCCCATGAACTCGATATTTACCTTCAGTGGATCCTTTGTGGACCATCCTCCCAGTCCTTTCTTGGAGAGAGATTCACCCAGATCTCCCTCAGTATCTTCAGTCCAAGCCACAAAGAGTCTAACTGAATCCAGTATTATGAGACTGGTGGATCAGCTCCTTTCACCGAGGGGATTTCCCCCTTCCATGGTTCCAAACATTGTTAGCTCTGGAACCTTACCTTCTTCCACACCTGTACCTACTCAGCCTTCGACTCCAGCTGAGATTTTGGAGCTCCCTGGTACTGACCATCCCGGCTTCCCACTGTTTTGGTGCCGGTCAGAGCTCTTTCTCTGATACCGATAGCAACCCTGAGCTCCTCTGGTTTGTTGGAACCGGAGACCTCCCGGGGTCGAGGCTTCATTGTCAGTTCCCAGGGGTAGAGTTATGCTTCGATACTTTTGGAGCCCTCCATGCCCCTCGGTGCTTTGACATATGTAAGTTCAAGCCTGGCTTCAGCTTCGGAGGCAGCCTCCTTGGCGCTGGATAGGACCACGGTTCCAAAAGAGTCTGTTTCGGTTCCAAGCTCCCATCACTCTACGGGGGACCTGCCTTCCAAGCTATGGAGTGGGCCTTGTCCATGGTAAGACAAACAGTCAGTGCCATCCCCGTTGGGCCAAACGTCTTGTCCATCCCCTCAACCGTTGCTTCCACCAGTCTCTTCCCTGGGACAGAGGGCAGAAAAGTCTAAGGATCAAGCCAGATCTGTTATGTCATCATTGGATACATCTCCGGAGCACACCACCAAAGAGGTACCTTCAAAGAAAACGTACAAGAGGTAGCACTTTGACTCCCCTGAAGAGTCCTCCTCTGAAGATACTGATTTTGACAAAGGGGAAGGTTCCCCTAAGTCACCCCCTAAAGATGCTTCCTTCAGGGACATGCTAGAAATCCTGAAACAGAGGGGTGGCTGGGCTACCCTCTAGACTTCCTCACAGGAATCGGTATACCTAGAGGCTTTCTGTGCCCAGCCCTCTACCTCTTGTATCTCTCTGCCTGCTGACGATCTTATTAAGCTGATTATTCAGCGGGCCTGGAAGATGCTTGATTCTACTGAGCCGATCCCTAATAGACCTGACCATATTCTCTCTGCCCAAAAAGATGAGCAACACTGGACCAAAGGTATTCTTGTAGACACCATGGTGGTAGCAGCAGCCAGCAAGAAGGAACTTGCTGACAAAAATCCTACTATCCATCCTCCTATTAAGGAGTCTAGGACTATGGATAGATTTGGGAAGCGAGTATACATTTCATCAACCTTCGCTCTCAAGTCCTTGAACTATATGGCACATTTTACCAGGCTACAAATAGATCTGATTAAAGAGTTTTCAGATGCTCTTTCAGGAGCAGTAGCTGAGGGGGTTCGAGACAAGGTTGTTTCTCAGCTTGCCACCCTTGAATCTATTTCCAGTTCATCCATGAGGCTAGTTTGCTCATGCTGCCGAAGGGACAACTAGAGCAGCAGGTTCAGGCGTAGCCATCAAGAGACACATGGATGTGCTTATGTGAGTTTGCAGAGCCATTTAAGTCTTCTTTCATCAATGCTCCATTTGATGGGTCATCCCTGTTTGGCTCCAAAGTTAAAGAGACTCTAGCCAGATGTGAGAAATATGGGAAGACCCTTTCTGCTCTGGGCATACACTTCTCCACTCCTGAACGGCCATATTTCAGGAACCAGAGAAGTGGTAGGCTTTGGTTAAAAAAGACCCAAGGACCATTCCAGGACTCACTGGGCAATGACTTCCCTCATGGCAGAGGGGGAAGTAATAATGGAAGATGCCGTCCATGAGGCAGAAGTGGCCTGCAGAATCAGGGTTCCAGGGACTCCTTCCCCAGTAACTCCTCTCACCGCTCCTGAAAGGAAGCCCAATTGCCTTCTTTTGGAGGCTTTCAGGGGACGATTATTCCTGCACTAATCTGACTGGCTAGGAATAACGAAGGACAAATGGGAATGGGTGCAGAGTATCATTACCAGAGATTATAAAATTCCGGTGATAGAAGAACCAAAGAATCCAAGAAAAATCCCAGATGTTCGACCCAGTCACAGGGAGGCAGTAGTCATAGAAATCCAAAAACTGCTTGACAAAAGAGTCATCCAGACAGTCCCACCAGACCAGAGAGGATCTGGAATTTACTCAAGATTATTTTTAGTGCCAAAGAAAATGGGACTGGAGACTGATCTTGGATCTCGGTCAGTTGAACAAAATCAGTTCAACAAACCAAATTCCAGATGGTCTCAGTTCAGTCTATCCTTCCATTCTTGGAAAAAGAAGATTGGATGTGCTCGATATATCTTCAGGATGCATATTACCACATAAAAATGGATAAGCACTCCATAAGACTCCTGCTCTTCTGGTTGGGAAGCAGTCACTATCACTTCAAAGCACTGCCCTTTGGTCTCACCGCAGCTCCTAGGGTGTTCACCAAATGTATGGCAGTGGTAGCAGTGCATCTCAGACTGCTAGGATTCTGAGAGTTTCCATATTTAGACGACTGGCTCCTTACTGCTCCCACCAGGCATCAACTCATAAAAGCATGAGATTACACTCTTCTTTATTCAAGCTTAGGAATCATTATAAACTGTGAAAAATCCCATCTGGAACTATCTCAACAGCTGGATTTTATTGGAGCTATGCTCAACATAGTCACCAGCTTTGCGTCACTTCCCTTAGAAAGACTACAGAAGATCAGATCATAAGTCAGTCACATTATTTGCAGCAAAAAGGTAACAGCAAGACTCATTCTACAGGCTCTAAGGTCAATGGCAGCCTCTATCACCCTAGTTCCCTGGCAGATACCACATGAGAATTCTTCAGTAGCTTCTTGCTTCCCAATGGTCCTTACTGAGGCAACCAATGCCCCATAAGATACTGTTCACTAATCGATGCAAGGCAGATCTAAGTTGGTGACTCCACTCCAACAGTATATTGCTGGGTTGCCCCTTTGTCCCTCCTCAACCCCAAGCCATAGTGACCATGGACACATTCCAGATAAGGTGGGGGGCATTATCTGGGAAAGACAGACCAAGGCACTTGGTCCCACCTGGAGCCCAACTTGTATATCAATGTTCTGGAGATGAGGACGGTGCTCTTAACATTGCATGCATTTCAAGATACCCTCTCCTTGGAAATGACTGCAGTTCTAACAGACATGTCAGTAGTTTGGTATATTGACAAACAAGGGGGAACCAGATATTACCCTCTTTCTTGAGAAGGTCTCAGAGTTTGGCAATGGGTGATTTCCTCCAACTGCTTTCTAATGGCAATGCACATTCCGAGGAGCTCCAACATGATTGGGGATAAATTGAGCAGAACCATCCTCATGCCTCACGAGTGGTCTCTCGATCCAGTGGTGGAAGACGAGATTTTCTGTCACTGGGGCCAACCTTGCTGTGACCTGTTTGCATCCCCTCTGAACAAGTGCAGCAGTTACTTTGCCCTAATCCCCCCCTGAGGGAGTCACCCAGAGAAGCTCTTCTTCATGATTGGCCCCCCGGTCTACTGTGCACTTTTTCCTTGATTCCACTAATATGTCAGTTTCTAAAGAAAGCCAACAGGTAGAAGAACAGAATAGGTTCACTGGTTCAGAGGTGTTTACTAGGCTAACCACCACAAGGGCCTTTTTAAGCCTAGCCATGCATCCCAAATCTCTGACAAGTTCTGATACCCTTGATAAGTGTAAGCATGGTTCTGGGAGATGAACCATTTACAGGTTACCTGTTTGCATCAGAGGCACAGGTGCCAAACCAGGGATGAATTTCCGGTTTCCCATCCAATTGTCCAAGTTGCACTTGAATTGGATTAGGGAGGAACTCTGCTTCACATGGATGGGGAGCCTGTTTCATTGATGGGGGTAGTATCTGGGATACATACCTATCTCTCCAGCAGGTCCTATTTATATCACAGGCAAGGTTTAAGTCTTTAGAATGGATAATTCTGGTACTGTTTGTTTTGTAGATATGGAGGAGGTCCATCAGAGTGGGGTCTGACAATGCCCTGTATGCCAGGCATAGATCTCCCCTCAAAAGCTTGTAGGGGACAGAATACAGGGGTAGGGCCTTGAGGCAGTTTGCATAGGGCATATTACTTATGCCCTGTATTTTTTTAGTGAGGGACCACTGTGGACATTCCAGTTGTTGGATATGCCTGGTTAGGTACATACCAAAGGGGGCATTCTTCTCGATAGGTCTGATGAATGCCGAATACAGTGGAACAATGACTTCCTTGGACTTGGATGCCATACCTTTGTTTATAAGTTGTGCAACATAGAATGATTTCCTCACCACTGTAGACACATGATGGTTAAAGGCTAGATTACTATCTATGTGTGTCCCTAAGTCCCTGGCTACTGGGTCAACTCTAAGGGGTGTGTTGTCAATATGATAATTACCAGGGATGGATGACTTCCCAAAGGATACCATTATGCATTTCTTGGCATTTAGTTTTAGTCCATGACTCTGACACTAGTTGTTTGTCTGTATCAGCCCCTCCTGGAGAACATTTGTGTCTGTGTAAGATTCAACGACAACTCCTAATGTGCAATCATCTGCAAATTTATTCAGCCAGAGACCACTGACATTGGCCTTGACTTCTGAGAAGTAAATGCCAAAAAGGAGTGGCCCAAGGACTTATCCCTGAGGGACTCCAGTTGTGACTGACCTCTTTGTAGAGGTGGACTCCCCAATTCTAGCTTCCTGGGTCCTGTCTGTGAGCCAGCTGGCTATCCACTGGATGACATACGGGTTTGTATCTAACCTCTTGAGTTTGTCAACAATGCCAGAGTAGTGTATTGTGTCAAATGCCTTAGCCAGGTCAAGGTAGGCAGTGAGAATGATTTTGCCCTCATCCGTTGCTTTGATGACCTTCTCGGAAGTCCACCAGGTTGTGTAGGCATCATTTGCTCTTTATGAAACCAAACTGGGTTGGGTCCAGCGTCTGGAGTTTTACTATATCTCTGTCAATCATCTCCATGATAATTCTTTCCATGGTTTTACATATAAGACTAATGAAACTTATGGGTCTGTAGTTTCCAGGGTCTGTAGATGGCCCACCTTTGTGTAGAGGGATGAGTGTTGCCTTTCTCCATTCATGAGGCACAAAACCTGTTTGGAGGCTACAGTTAAATAGTAATTCCAGAGGCCCTGATAGGTCATGTTTCATGCTATTTAGAAGGCATCCTGGGATATTGTCTGGGCCCATTGATGCAGTGTTCTTCATATTAGAGAGAGTATTAAGGACCTGTTCCCTAGTGATAGTATGGGAAGTTATATTTGATGATATTTCCTGAGGGAAGGTTGAGGGGAGAGAGGAGTAAAGTTGGTGCTGAATTTTATCAGCCAGGAGGTTTGCTATATCTTCTGGCTCAGTATAGGTGACTGCATTTACAATGAGCTCTGTATACAAGTGTGTATTGCCTTTGAAGTTGGAGACATAGCTAAATAATGTTTTGTGGTTTTCCTTGGCCTGGGAAGCCAAACTTACCTCAAATTTGGGCTTGGTATACTTTATTTGGCCGCTGAGTTGTTTGATGTGTTCAATCTCGCCGTTCATTCTTTACTGATGGGTTCGGAGCCAATCTCTCGGCTCCGATACAGCCAATTGCAAAGCTCGAGGTCTTCAAATAGCTTGAGGCCAAGTCCCTATCCCATGATGCACCTGGAGTTACCTCAGATCTAGTTTGCCGCTGCAACAAATCGGAGGTTCTGCTTTAGCTCGGGCCAGTAAAACAGTTTTTTTCATTACTTACTAAAAATTTTGCTAGTTAGATAGAATAGCTTAGGATAGTTTGTAAAGCTCGTATAGCTTTTCAGTGTGTTTTCCCTCTGTATATCCCTTCCCATCTAGTGTGCTTTAACAAATTTCTAGTTGGCCTCTTATAGGCCTAGTTTAATAGTTTTTTTCTCAAATTACAGTGTGTTATTCAGTGACCTTTTGTCACAGTTTCTTCTGTTTTCTTAGATGATTATAGTCATTTGCTGTGTGGTTTGTCTAGCCTTAAGAATTTTTATAGATAAGGTTTAGTAGTTTATTACTGTTGAAGTTGTAGTTTACAGTAAACCTTAGATAATTTTAGATAAGGTTGTTTCTTAGCAGCTGTCTCCATTTTTTTGCATAGTCTGCTTGGAATTTCTTATTGTGTGGTTTCCCATTTATACTTGTATTACTGTGAGTGTGATTTAGCCTGCTTTTAATTAAGGCTTGTGTGAATAATTACTATTGTGTGATTTAGCCTGCTTTTATTTTAGGCTTGTGTCAATAATTACTGCTGTGTTTTTTTGTGGTGACAGTAATTTTCCTGAGATTACTATGGCTGACCAAGATAAGCACCCTTAAGTCTGGCTTCAAAAAGTGCCCAAAGTGTGGCCAAAAGATGTCCGTTACAGACAGCCACATTAATTGTGTTTTCTGTCTAGGGGCTCTGCATTTGCAAAACAGTTGTTCTACTTGTCATTCCTTCTCCTCAAGGGTCCTGCAGGAAAGGAAGAGGAAACTCATTGGCAGAGGATTGTTGCAGCCTTTGTTTCAGGAAGCTTTGAGTGAGCAAGATGGATCCAGCAAGTCCTCAAAGTCTTCCAAGACGTCTGACTCAAAGAAATCGAAAAAGTTTTTGACTTCAGCTCCACTGCCATCAGAGCCAACAGTCTTTACCTTTTGGAGCCGGTCCCCAGTTTTGGAACCAGTGTCCAAAGCACCTAAGAGTCCACTTCTCCACTCAGTACCACCTTCGGCACGCTCCTCTCGATCCTCCATCAGCCTGTCGGATCTGGATGTGGATCGTGTGGTGCAGAAGCTGTTATTGGCTCCAGCCTTAGCAAAAATGTTATCGGCTTCAACCCAAATGGCTTCGGAGCAGAAGACCCTTGCACCGACTCTAACTATTCCTCCTCCAAGCCATGCTGGTCTTTTGGAGCCAGAGGAGGCAGACCTGATGTTAGTGGATACCCTTGGAGCCGACGCCTGCTCCAGTGTCTTCGGCTCCGTGCACTCTGACGTCCTTGGTGCCGATCGAGGACTCTAAGAGCCGACACTCTCTGGTTGGGTCCGAGGAGGACAGTCAGACCGACTTGGCCTCTCTGGGCCTCAGCTCAGATGAGCTTGGCTCCTACCTCGAGCTCGGAGCCCACTGTCCTAGTGCTGAGGGTGTTTCTTCGGATCCATCAGCTCCCTCACATTGGAGCAGAGGTGCTTTTGATGCCATGAGGGGAGAGTCATGTCTCCTAGGACATCCCCGACCTCAGGTCTGCCTTCCTCCTCCTCCCCCAAAGTGCCTGTGTCTGCTTCTGCCTCGCACATCCTGACCAAATGTATAGACCCAGAGCCTCAGGAAGACCAATTGGGTGGCCCCTGCTCTTCTGAGACCTCACCAGAAGCTCCCACTGATGAGGTTCCCAGGAAGAGATTGTTTAAGAGGAAACATCTAGATTCCCCACAGGAGTCTCTAACATCAGATACTGACTTAGATGAGTCAGAAGGGTCCCCACGGTCCCCCTCTGAGGATATCTCATTCGCTGAGATACTTGAGATCTTTAGGCAGTGGGATGACTGGCAGTCAAAAAGCCCTACTGAGGATGAGTCAGTTCTCCTGAAGGCTTTCGGGTCTCAGCCCTCCACCTCTTGGGTGTCTCTGCCCTTCGATGAGCTGATGCAGCTGGTCTCACGAAGGGCTTGGGAGTCTCCATATACTATGGAGCCTGTCCCTAGGTGGCCTAATAAATTAATTTCTGCCCCCTTGACAAAACATTTTAACAAAAGGTGTTCCAGTTGATGCCATGGTGGTGGCGGCAGCCACCAAAAAGGAAATGTCTGAGACTTCCTCATCTATCCATCCTTCTAACAGAAACTCCAGGATTATGGATAGATATGGGAAGTGCATGTTTAGTTCAGCGACCTTTGCTCTTCGTTCGCTTAACTATTTAACCCATTTTGCCAGGTTACAAAGAGATCTCCTTAAAGGGCTAGGAGATGCTCTTCAGGGTACAGTAGCTGCAGGAGCTTCCGACAAAGTTGCTGCCCAGCTTGCTACCCTCAGTTCTATTATCAACTCATCCATGTGCCTCATCTTTTATGCTGCTGATGGAACGAATAGAGCAGCGGGTACAGGAGTTGCTCTTAGGAGACATTCCTGGATGCGCTTGTGTTTCTCCGCGGAGCCCTTCAAGTCATCCTTTATGAACACTCCCTTTGATGGCTCGTCCCTGTTCAGGCCTAAAGTGAAGGAAACCTTAACCAGGTGTGAACAGGATGGAAAGACTCTGCCATCGGGGTCCATTTTCCACCCCTACCCAACTCTACCCTAAAGGTCAAAGGGGAGGAAAAATGTGGTTCCAAAAAGCCCAAAGAGCCTCTCAGGACACATGTGGTGAACCCCCTCCAGGGGCAGAGGAGGGGGCAATAATGGAATACGCCCACCCTCGCGGCAGAGGGGGTACGCTACATCAGGGCGACAGAGATCACTTCTCTGGGAAACCCTACCAGCACTCCTGAGAGCAGGCCTGACTGTCCTGCCCTGGAGGCATTCTGGGGTCGCTTATCTTTGTACCCAGATGCCTGGCTCAAAATAACAAAAGACAAAGTATCATTTCCAGAGGATACTTCATTCTATTTGCCACACCCCCTCCAACCATAAGAAAAATCCCGGACGTTCCACCCAGTTACAGGGAACAGGCAGCAATAGAGGTCCAGACGTTGCTAAGAAAGAGTCCACCAACCAGTCCCAGCAGACCAGACAGGATCTGGAACTTACTCAAGATTAATTTTGGTTCCAAGGAAGACGGGGGACTGGAGACCCATATTGGACCTCAGCAGACTGAACCAATACATAAAGAAAGAGAAGTTTCAGATGGTCATGCTTCAGTGTATATTTCCCTTCTTAGGGAAAGACAATTGGATGTGCTCGATAGATCTCAAGGATGTGTACTGCCACATAAAAATGGACAGACCATCCAGGGATCACCTGCGCTTCTGGCTGGGAGCCAATCATTATCAGTTTCGAGCCCTGCCTTTGGTCTCACTAAAGCCTCCAGAGTGTTTACCAAATGCATAGCAGTGGTTACAGCTCAAGTGAGGCATCTAGGATTCCAGGTGTTTCCGTACCTAGACGATTGGATCCTTACCACTACCACCAGGCATCAACTCATTCAGGCCAGGGAGTCCACTCTGTAATCATGTGGGCATTAAAGTCAACTCAGAAAAATTTGCCTTGTTGCCATCGCAGCATATCATTTTTATCGGGACAGAGTTGAACACAACCACCACCATCACACTAAGGCTTCCAATAGAAAGAGTCCTTCTTCATCAATATGTCAGCATTCTGATATCAAAAGACAGTGCACCAGCATTAGAAGTTCTGAAATTATTGGGCATGATGGCAGCAGCAATTCTAGCCATACCACTAGCTCGTATGCACATGCGGATACTACAGTGGCTGTTGTTCACTCAGTGGTTTTACCAAGAGCTTCCCATGTCTCACACTATAATGATCACAAATTCCTGCAAAAAGGACCTTCAGTGGTGGTTGACCTCACTTCATGTCACGATAGGATGCCCATTTGTGCTTCCCCCTCCAGTGGCCACAGTGACCACAGATGCTTCCCTGATAGGGTGAGGGGGGCATTTTCAGGGAAAGACAGCCCAAGGCACATGGACCGATCAAGAGACACATATACATATCGATGTCCTGGAGATGAGAGCGGTACGTCTGGCATTGCAGTACTTTCAGGACTTTCTTCCTCTGGGTACAATTGCGATTCAGACAGACAACATGTCAGTGGTCTGGTATTTGAACAAACAAGGAGGAACCAGGTCTTACCCCCTTTGTCGAGAGGCCCTCAGAGTATGGCAGTGGGCTGCTTCCACCCAGAGCTTTCTGTTGGCAATGCACATCCCGAGGAAGTCCAATGTGATAGCAGACACGCTCAGGAGGGCCATCTTATTGCCCCATGAGTGGTCCCTCAAGAAAGAAATAGCGGACAAGGTATTCCGTAGGTGGGGCCATCCTTGCTGCGACCTTTTTGCCAGTCACATGAACATGAACTGCAGAAGCTATTCTTCCCTGATTCCCCCTCCGGGAGAAGCCCCAAAGAACGCACACGTACATGATTGGCCTCCGGGTCTCCTGTATACATTTCCACCAATCCTGTTGATACCCAAGGTTCTACAGAAAGCAAAAACCCTGGGAAGGACTATCATTCTAATAGCCCCTCATTGGCCTCATCAGATTTGGTTCCCCTTCCTTCGACTTCATCATTTGAAGGATCCTTGGATTCTGGACCCAGTTCCAGACCTTTTGATGCACTCGTCGGGGGATCTTCATCCCTCTCTGCAGTCCCTGAAGCTGACAGCTTGGCTGCTCCTGTTCCCATCTTAGCCTGGATGCATAATCTCTCCAATGAGACAAAACAGATCCTTTTATCTTCTCATAAATCTTCTATTAGGAAGCTATATCTTAGCAAATGGACAAAATGTTCTATATGGGCCTCTAAAAATAATATTGATCCTTACCAAGCCCCTGTGGCCTCCATTTTAGAGTTCTTAACTATGATTTTTAACAAAGGATCAGCAACAGCAACAGTTCGTGTTCAGTTGGCTGCTATTTCTAATTTTCAACTTGGATTTGAAAGGTTGACTATCATGTCTCACAAGCTATCCAAAGCCTTTCTCAAAGGGACTTTTCATATTAGACCACCTGTGAAATCTCCCTATTCTCCATGGAATCTAAATTTTATGCTTTCCCGGATAATTCTTCCACCATTTGAACCAGCTTCCTCTTGTGACCTAAAATTGTTATCATGGAAGACCATTTTTCTGGTAGCTATTACTTCTGCCTGCAGAGTGTCGGAGTTTCAGGCTTTATCCATCAAGCCTCCTTATTTGATAGTCCATGCTGACAGAGTCACACTTAGAACAAACCCCTCATTTTTGCCCAAAGTTTGCAACTGAAACCAATCTTAACCAGATTATTGATTTGCCAGTCTTCTTCCCCAGCCATTCCAACAATTTAGAGTATATGCTGCACAAGCTTGATGTTCACAGACAGCTCAGATTTTATTTGGATAGAACAAAAGATTTCAGGAAATCAGACCAACTTTTTGTTTCATTCTTGGACTCCAGGAAGGGTAGACCAGTGGCTAAAACAACTCTGTCTAAATGGTTATCTGATTGTATCACCTTTGCCTATTCAGCTGCCAATATGCCTTTGCAACACAAGATAAAGCTCACTCTACCAGAGCAGTTTCTACTTCATCTGCTTTTTTTGCCAGGCTTCCTATTGATAACATTTGTTCAGCAGCCACTTGGTCAAAACCTCATACCTGTATCACTTCATTACAAAATTAACAAGGCCTCCATGGACAGGGCCTCCTTTGCATCCATGGTCCTGAGAAATATACTCCTGTGAGGCACCCAAAATTGATGGTGTTTGGGACGCTACCCATCAGTAAAGAATGAATGGCGAGATTGAACAACTTCACATAAAGAAGTTATGTACTTACCATAACGTTCCATGTGCATTATTCATCTCACCTTTATTCTTACATCCCTCCTACCCCCTCCTGGGCTGATAGATGACCGAGATGCTGGATCCATCCTGGTTACTCAGTCCTTCTATATCTTTCTCTTGGGAGTGAAAGAATGACATATGGTATTATTATACGCAGCAAACAAGATCTGAGGTAACTCCATGTGCATCATAGTGTTTCATAGTTTCATAGTAGTGTACTAGGCTATCTGCCCGGGGGCATTTATAAGCCTAGCCAACAGTGATGTGGCTTCCGCCACCCAGTATTATATAGTTGCGCCTCTCTAGTAGTGACACATGTGGGACCACATTATTTAGTAAACTGTCATGGGATAGGGACTTGGCCTCGAGATATTTGAAGACCTCGAGCTTTGCAACTGGCCGTATCAGAGCCGAGAGATCGGCTCCGAACCCATCAGTAAAGAATGAAGGCGAGATGAACAACTCACATGGAACATTATGGTAAGTACATAACTTATTTTTTAGTTTAATGAGTGTTTTTATCCTGCTTGGGTGCTGCACCTCCTAATTTTTGCCATGATTTTCTTCCTCCTGTTATACATCCAACTGATTTTGTGATTCCACCAGGGTGGCTTGTTTTTTGAGTTAGTTTTGTACTTCTTCCTGGTGGGTACAGCTGCCTTTATACAGCTGTTAACATGCTTGTACAGGGTTTCTGTGAACAGTTCTGCATAGGCAGAAGTGTTCTCAGGGTTTATAGGGGCTTGACATTTTGCCAGGTTCTTGCTTAATAGCAGGAGGTTAGCCTTGGAATAGTTCCTGAATATTCCTGGTTTAACTGGGGGTCCAGGTCTTATTTTTACTTTAAAGGAGACCATTTTGTGGTCTGACATTACCAGGGAAGGCATTACAGTAGGGGGTGTGCAGCATTCTCCCATATTAGTGAGGACCAGATCCAGTATGGTTGCACCCCGGGTTGGTGTGTTGACTATCTGGTTCAGGGAGTTTGTGTTTACAAAATTCAGGAATCTCTGTGCATGTATGTTTGATGTTGTATAGGATTCCCAGTTAATAGTGGGGTAATTAAAGTCATCCAGAATATGGTATTGGGTTGGATGGTTAGTGTTTCTAATAAGTTTAAATACATGGTACGGGTTTCCTGGGTCATAGTGTGGGACCTATAGCTTGCAAGGAAGTGGTATTGGATTTTACCTTTGGTGATTTGAACATGGCGTAGCTCAAGTGCATTGTCATGTTTGACCAGCCTTGAGGTATATTTATTTTTGATGTAAATGGAGACACCTCCACCTTTAGTTCCTGCCAGTGAAGTAGCTGGTCTAAATGTGTGGAAGGCATTATAACCCTGCATTGTTGGTGTGCTGTCAGCAGCTTTAAATCACATCTTTGAGACCGCACAGACATCAGCATTCTCTAGGGTAAAGAGAGCTTCCAGGGAGTGGAGTTTTTGTTTAGGCTCCTAGCACTGAGCAGTAATGCCTTTTAGATTTGCTTGATTTTGATTTGCTATGTCAGAAGTACTTTGGCATTGCCTAAAAAAGGCACTATGGGAGAAGATGATGTTTTAGTTAATATTCGAAAGCCTAGAGGGGAGGGGTGCAGACTATCCCTGGCAAAGCAGCATGGTCTGTTGACCATCTCCTTCCATGCTGACAAATATTGCACCCCCTTAGAATTACACCAGAAGCTAAGCCAATTATTAAAGTCAATCATCCTCATTGTACCATTCTGGCCTCAACAGGTATGGTTTCCCTTCCAATGGCCTTATCTGCTTTGGAAACCCTGGATACTGGACACGGTTCCAGATCTATTGTCCCACCTGGAGGGACTGGTTCATCCGAATCCTTAACATCTCAAGTGCACTGCATGGCTTCTCCAATTCCCATGATTGCCAGGTATCCCCTCCCTCACTTCCCTGGTCCAGCGCATCATTCTGGCCTACCACACACCTTCAGCTAGAAAATTGTACCATAACAAATGGCTAAAGTTGGCTAAGTGGTTGCATGACTGTAATCTTGACCCATATGCAGCACCCATAAACAAAATGTTATACTTCTTAGCCTTACTCTATGAGACAAGCTCATCAGCTTCTGCAGCTCATGTGCAACTTGCTGCGATAGATAACTTCCATATTGGTTTCAATGGTTCATCACTTATGTCACATACATTTTGTAAAGCCTTTTTGAAAGGAATCTTAATGCTCAGATCTCCATATAAAGAACCCTCTGCACCTTGGGATTTGAACCTGGTTCTTCAGTAACTGATCTCTCCCCCCTTTGAACCTTCAGTGAGTTGTGACTTCAAGTTCTTGTCCTGGGCAACCTTATTTTTAATAGCTATCACTTCTGCCAGAAGAATATCTGAAATACAACCCTTGTCCTGTAAACCTCCGTACTTAATCTTTCATAAGAACATAGTCTGCTTTCAGATAAATCCTTCCTTCTTACCAAAGGTTGTTTCCGAGTCGAATATCAATCAGACTTTACATCTCCTGGTCTTTTTCCCCAATTTTTCCAATAAAGGAGAATACTGTCTACATTTACTAGATGTGGACAGACAACTAAATTTATATCTTCACAGAACAAAGGATGTTATGTAGTCCAATCTCGCCTACATTCTTACCCGTGGGTTCGGAGCCGAATATCGGCTCCGACTTGGCCAAACTTTTCTAGCTCAAAGTCTTTCTATTGGCTGGGCTAAGATGGTATCCCCTGCTGCATTGCTGTATATCCCCAGATCTCGTTTGCCACTCGTGTAGCTCGGACGTGGTCTCTCTCTTGGCTGTGGCTAAGTACCTATTTTCTTCTTCTTGAGAGAATTTATTACAAACAAAAAGCTATTTTAATAGCTATTCCTAGTTTGGTGTTATTTGCGAAAAATTTTTCTGTGTGTGTGTGATTGTTTCTGTGGTATCCCACTAGCTGTTCCAATGGGTTAGGCCCGTTTCAGTTAGAGGACCTAGTCTGTCCCCTTGCTTCCCTGTTTTTCTAACTTCTGGTCTAAAACCATTTAAATTAGAGGTTTTAGTCTTATTCCCCTTTGTGTGTGTACTAACTGCTGGTCTAAACCATTTAAATTAGACGTTTTAGTCTTAGTCCCCTTTGTGTGTGTGTGTGTATCAGAGGATTGTTTTGTTAAAGTTGGTTAGTGCTAGTTTTTTTCCCGCGCTCAGTGTGGTGTAGTTTGTGACTGTTTTTCTCCAGTCGGTTCAGTACCTCTGATCTTTTGTCTTGGTGATTGTTGGTAATTCTTAAGATGTCTAAAGATTCTAAGGAGCACAAGCCCTTGGGCTTCAAGAAATGCTCAAAGTGTGGCTATAAAATGCTCATTACCGATGGACATTCGGTATGTGTTTATTGTCTGGGAGCAATCCATCTGCAGGAGTCTTGCAGCTTCTGTCATGCATTTAGTCCTAGGGTACATCAGGAAAGAAAGAATAAGTTAATTCTGAAGGGACTTTTGAAACCCTCGTTCGAAGAAGGCCTGGAATCTGCTTCCAGCTCTAAACCTAGATCCACTAAATCGAAAAAGAGGTCTCCAGCTCCTTCAGTCTCCTTGGAGCCACCAGAGAAAGTAATTAAATTAGCTTCTACATCCTCGGCTCCACTGTCCTCGGGGCTGCAGGAAGTGTCGGTGATGATGGAACCGGCGTCGGCTCCAATTATATTGGAACCTATTCGGAGCCGATCGCCTAGAATTAGGCAAGTATCACCTGAGAGGAGATCTCGATCTCCCTCCCTGTCCTCCAAATCCTCCAGGACACTATCAGTTGTGGATGTCGATAGGGTGGTGCAGAGACTCCTTCAGTTCTTGGCTCCGGAGCCCATCCTGCAACCTACTTCGATTCTTCCTTCTCCGAGCGCATCTCAGCCTTCGGAGCCAGAGTGCTCGGCTCTGTGTGATGTTTCCAGGTCAGTTCCTATGGCCCCTCCTGGCTTATTGGTGCCGACGTCGGCTCCGACCCCGTCGGCGCCGTCCACGGATTCAGGACTCGGGATTCTTCAGTTGGACCTGAGGGAGAGGCCTCAGGACATCTCTCAGTTCCTAGTCTCCCTCTCGGTGCTTTGGCGCGGGGAACCCCGACTGCTGTCGTGGCCTCGGAGGCTAGTTGCTCTTCAGATTCAGGGGGGCCAGCTTTTGAGGCCATACGGAGTGTGCTGGCCAGATTGTCAGCGACCTCATGTGGGTCGGTCATTCTGTCCCCTACCACTCCAGTGCAGGTCTCTGATCACCACCTATCTTTAGACAGCAGAGCCCCAAGGCCTCAGGGTACCCCCATGAGTGGTCCCCAGATTTCTGAGGGCCCCTCAGAGTGCTTGCCTGAGGAACACCCTAGAAAGAAAACGTGCAAGAGGAAGCACATAGACCCCCAGGATGTCTCTCTCACCTCAGATACTGACCTCGAGGAATAGGAGGGGGCCCCATGTCATCCTCTGAGGATGTTTCTTTCTCTGACATCTTAGAGATATTGAAACAAAGAGGTGACTGGCCGTCCAAAGCCCCCTGCGAGGAGGAGTCGGTCTTCCTGAAGGCCTTCGGTGCTCAGCCCTCTGCCTCCTGGGTGTCCCCACCCTTCGACGAGCTCCTGGATTTGATTTGTTGAAAGGTGTGGGAGAACCCTGATTCTGTGGAACCTGTCCCCAGGAGACCCAAAAAATTTCTCTCTGCTCCCCCTGGTAAGGAATTTTTGTCCAAGGTAGTCCCTGTGGATGCCATGGTAGTGGCAGCGGCCACCCAGAAGGAATTAGCTGAGACTTCTTCCTCCATTCATCCTCCTAACAAGGAGTCTAGGACCATGGACCGGTACAGGAAGCGTACCCTCTCTTCAGCGACCTTTACCTTACGGTCACTGAACTACTTATCTCACTTTACACGGCTGCAGGGAGATCTCCTCAAAGAGCTTGGAGATATTCTCATGGGTAACGTTTCTGAGGCGGTGGCCCAGATGGTTAACACCCAGATGTCTACCCTCAATTCCATCATTAACTCCTCCATGAGGCTGATTTCATATGCAGCCGAGGGAGTGAGTAGGGCAGCAAGCTCAGGAGTCGCCCTTAGGAGGCAGGCCTGGATGCACCTTTGTCATTTCGCTGAGGCCTTCAAGTCTTCATTCACCAATGCCCCCTTTGATGGTTCCTCTTTGTTCGGAACCAAGGTGAAAGACACCCTCACCAGGTGCGAGCAGGAAGGAAAAACTCTGTCTGCTGTAGGGGTCCGTTTTTCCCTTCTCTCTAGGCCTTAGAGGGTGGAAAAATGTGGTTCAAAACATCACAGAGGTTTTTTCCCGGTGCACAAGGTGAACCCCCCTCCAGAGGCAGAGGAGCAGGAGGTTATTCAGGAAGACGCCACCCTAGAGGCAGAGGAGGTCCCCGCAACTCGGTAGACCACGATTCCTTTCGCGGTTCTCCCTTCCATCGCTCCTGATGGGAGGCCTGACTGTGCATTTCCGGAGCAAGTCGGGGGTCGAATATCATTATACCTGGAGGCCTGTCAGAACATCACCCAGGACCAATGGGTTTTATGAATAATTTACGGAGGTTATGTCATCCCCTTTTCGTCAGATCCCCCTCAAGTCGGAAAAATCCCGGACGTTCCACTCAGTCAAAGGGATTACGCGGCTTCAGAGGTTTCAAAGCTGCTAGAAAAAGGAGCCATCCAGCATGTCCCCTCAGACCAGATCAGATTAGGGACTTACTCAAGATTCTTTTAGGTGTCGAAAAGAACAGGGGACCTGAGACCCATATTGGATCTCAGCCGATTGAACAACCATTTACAAAAGTCCTAGTCCCGTATGGTCACATTGCAGTCAATTCTCTCATTGTTGGAAAAAGAAGTATGGATGTGCTCCATCGACCTCAAGAATGTTTACTACCATATCAAAATGGACAGCACATCCAGGAGTCACCTACGCTTCCGGCTGGGAGCCAGTCATTTTCAGTTTCGAGCCCTGCCCTTTGGTCTCACTACAGCCCCCAGGGTGTTCACCAAATGTATAGCGGTGGTGATGGCTCACCTGAGATGTCAAGGATTCCAAGTGTTTCCTTATCTGGACGACTGGCTCCTCACTGCCACCACCAGGCATCTACTAATTCAGACCAGGGACGCCACCATCACTCTCTGTCAACAGTTGGGCATAACATTGAACTGGGAAAAATCTGCCTTGTTGCCCTCACAACATGTCATTTTTATAGGTGCAGAACTAGACACCGTTCAAATGTGGGCATTTCTACCACAGGAAAGAATCAGAGTCTTACACCAACAAGTTCACGCCCTACTCCCTCTGAGAAAAGCGAAGGCAAGATGGGTTCTCCAACTCCTGGGGACTGTGGCTGTGACAATTATGTTAGTCCCTTTAGCAAGATTCCATATGAGGCTCCTTCAATGGCTTCTCTTTGCTCAGTGGTCTCTCCAAAGGCTTCCACTTTCTCACCCTATTCTACTCATGGACAGGTGCAAAAAGGATCTTAGTTGGTGGCTTTGCACCAACAATCTGGACACGGGGAAACCCTTCGCTCCACCGCCCCTGATTGCCACGGTGACCACAGATGCCTCCCAGATGGGGTGGGGGGGGCATTATCTATGCAGGACAGTCCAAGGCATGTGGCAAGAGCACGAGATACATTTGCATATCAACGTCCTGGAGATGAGAGCTGTGCTACTTGCATTGCAGGCACTTCAGAGCTTTCTCCCTCTCGGGACTATTGCAATCCACTCGGACAATATGTCAGTGGTGTGGTATCTGAACAAGCAGGGAGGAACCAAGTCATATCCCCTGTGCAGAGAGGCCATGCGAGTGTGGCAGTGGGCAGTGTCTTCCCAACGTTTTCTGGTGGCAATGCACATTCTGGGGAAATCCAACGTTATCGCAGACAGGCTAAGCAGAGCTATTCTGATGCCTTACGAGTGGTCCCTGAACCGTCTAGTTGTGGAATGGATCTTCCGCAGATGGGGTCAGCCTTGCTGCGACCTTTTTGCCAGCCCTCTCAATGCCAAATGTAGCAGCTACTTCACGTAGATCCCCCCTCAGGGGGAGTCACCCAGGGATGCTCTAGTCCACGATTGGCCCTCCGTTCTGCTATATGACTTTCCTCCGGTTCCCCTGCTGTCAAAAGTGATTCAGAAAGTGCAATCTTTGGGAAGCAGAATGATTCTGATTGCTCCACACTGGCTTCGTCAGGTTTGGTTCCCCTTTCTCCATCCCTACATCATGGACGTGCCTTGGATTCTGGACCCACAACCAGATTTACTGGCACACATGTCAGGGCAGCTCCATACCTCTCTGTGGACCCACCGGTTGACAGCCTGGCTACTCCACTTCCGTCCTTAGTTAGGCTTCATCATTTTTCACCGGAGGTAGTTCATATTTTATCTTCCTCTCATAAGCCCTCTACTAGGAAGATTTATTCCAGCAAATGGAAGAGATTTTCAATCTGGGCTCATACCCAAGGGATTGACCCTTACACAGCTCCAATTGCTTCTGTTTTGGAGTTCTTGTCTATGCTGTTTCATCAGGGCTCAGCATCCGCCACCATTAAAGTTCAATTGGCAGCAATTTCTAACTTTCATGTTGCTAATGAGCCTAGTCTGATGGCTCACAGACTCTGTAAGGCTTTCCTGAAGGGCACTCTGTTACTCCGTCCTCCTGTTTCGGAACCTATCATGCCTTGGGATTTAAATGTTGTTCTACCGGCTCTTATTTCACCACCCTTTGAACCTGCAGCTACTTGTGATTTAAAATTCTTGACCTGGAAGACTGTCTTTTTAGTAGCCATCACATCAGCCAGATGCATTTCAGAGATTCAAGCTCTTTCTATAAAACTCCCATACTTGATTTTTCATAAGGACAGGATTTCTCTCAGACCGAACCCTTCCTTTCTTCCCAAAGTGGCATCTATCACTAATCTTAATCAATTTATTGAGTTGCCAGTGTTTTTCCCCAGTTCTCAAACAAGGCAGAATTTAAATTTCATCAATTGGATGTACACAGACAATTACGTTTTATCTGCACAGAACCAAAGCTCTCAGAAAATCTGATCAGTTGTTTGTTTCCTTTTCGGAAAACAGAATTGGGTCTCCTGTCTCCAAAATCACTCTGTCCAGTTGCATCTCTTTCATTTATTCTTCAGGGGGTAAAGATCTACCGTTCCCAGTCAAGGCTCACTCTACCCGGTCTGTATCTACATCTACAGCCTATCAGGCCAGATTGTCTATGGATGATATTTGTGCTGCGGCTACTTGGGCATCTCCTCACACTTTTGTTACTCATTACAAGTTGGACGTGGTATCTAGGGGCAGGTCTTCCTTTGATTCCACAGTGCTCAGTAGTATTTTCCACTGAGCCCCCCAGGATTTAGGTGCTGGGGACGCTGTCCCACGGGTAAGTATGTAGGCGAGATTGGACTACATAACATCAAGAAGTTATGTACTCACCATAACGTTCGATGTATGTAGTCCATCTCGCCTCACATTCTTACTTACCCCTCCACCTTCCCCCTTCCTGGAGGATCTGGAGATTAGGACTGGTTTTCAGAGCTCCCTTCACTCTTGGTTTGTTCTTCCTTTCCTTGGGTGTTGTTATGCATGGAATATGAGTGTTGGTGTTCGCAGCAAACTAGATCTGGGGATATAGAGCAATGCAGCATGGGATACCATCTTAGCTCAGCCAATAGAAAGACTTCGAGCTAGAAAAGTTAGGCTGAGTCAGAGACGATATTCGGCTCCGAACCCACAGGTAAGAATGTGAGGCGAGATGGACTACATACATCGAACGTTATGGTGAGTACATAACTTCTTGATATCAGAAAAAACGACCAGCTATTCATAGCCTTTTCTTCACTCTCTTCAGGAAGTCCAGTATCTAAAGTTACCCTGGCAAAATGGCTTAAGGACTGTATCACCTTTATTTACAACAAAAAAGGTCTTCACCCATCAGAGCCTGTAAAGGCACATTCAACAAGAGCTATAGCAGCCTCTGCAGTTTTTCATGCCAGAGCTTCCTTCGATGATATTTGTGCAGTAGCAACATGGGATCTCCTCATACTTTTATTACTCATTACAAACTGGACCAGGTCTGTAGGGCATGTGCATCATTCGGCTCAATGGTGCTGAGTAATATTCTTCTGTGAGACTTCCCAAGGTTCTGGTAGCTAGGGAATCTGTCCCACAGTAAAGGATAGATTGAAGATTGACAACATCAGATAAAGAAATTGCCTTACCATAACGTTCCATCTGTGTTGTCAGGCTTCACTTATCCTTGACATTCCCGCCCTCCTTCCCCCTACCTTTAGTCCTCTTGGTGGATCAGACCCCTCCAAAGATTGGTTTCTATATAGATGCACAGATATGGCCTGTGTTCTATTATTCCATGTCTATCACTATTGTCTGCAAACTTGATCTGAGGTAATCTTGTGAGGAGCCTTATGGGTAGAGCTCAGCTGGAGAGTTTTTGGAAGTTGCAAGCTGGAATAACGGCCGAGTCGTTTCCGAGGCTTGGAACCAAGCCCACAGTCAAGGATAAGTGAAGATTGACAACACAGATGGAACATTATGGTAAGACATAACTTCTTTTTTATTTCATTTGCAGGGCCTATGAAAGGTCTACCAGTTACTAAAGTAAACTTATCCAAGTGGCTTTCTAGTTGCATCTCCTTTATTTATTCTTCAAAGGGCATGAAGCCTGACAACTACATTTGGACTCATTCTACTGGAGCAATGGCCACATCTGCAGTCTTCCAGACCAGTGCTTCCTTGGATGGTATTTGCGCAGTGTCCAATTGGGCAAAACATCATACCTTTATTACTCATTACAAATTAGATTTGGTCTCCAGGGGAAGGGCTTTGTTTGGTGCGATGGTTCTGAGGAATATTCTTCCATGAGTCCACCCTGGATAAAGGTAGCTGGGGACTCTTTCCCACATGTGAGGAGAAGATGAAAAATTGGCAATATCAGATAAAGAAGTTATGTACTCACCGTAATGTTCCATCTGTATTTTCGATTTTTCATCTCTCCTTACAATCCCACCGTCCAACCCCCATCTTTAGCTACCTGGCTGAACGAGAAAATGATTTCTAGGGTTATATTAAATTTCATTAGACTCCAGAAATTGCTTCACTTAAGGTGTGTTTGTGTGTTAAATACTAACCCTTCTCTTTCTGTTATTATATTTATAGCAAATAAACTCTGAAGTAATGAGGAAAGATGCATTGTGGGTAAGGGGGAAGTTGCCAAGAGCTTTTTTGGTTGCCACAAGCTTGCTAATGTCCAATTTGGAACCCAGATGAGGAGAGATGAAAAATTGACAGTACAGATGGATCATTATGGTGAGTACATAACTTCATTTTCTTAATGACGCAGTGAACCCAAGGGAGAATTACATTTAGGAATATTAAGAAAATGCCATTGCTTACGCTGACGTATTTTGAATACATAGGATCAGATCAGCCCTAAACATGTTTAAATCTTTCAC
Source organism: Protopterus annectens (assembly GCF_019279795.1). Classification (NCBI taxonomy): domain Eukaryota; kingdom Metazoa; phylum Chordata; order Ceratodontiformes; family Protopteridae; genus Protopterus; species Protopterus annectens. The sequence continues at coordinate 1,373,430,150 of NC_056728.1, read as the reverse complement.
TTTGTCATATAGAAGATATAATGCAACCTGTATCATTTTGGACAACCCTTAATGGATACTATCACTGAGTTCATTCTCTCTACAAAGCATCATTCCATGTTTTCCCAAAAATTCTTGCACTTGGGCATGAAGGCACACCATAGTAATACACGCTGGGACTTCACATATCAACTACATAAGCATGAGCTTGCAACCAGTTATATTTTAAAGCTCACACAGTTCAGCTGCCAAGCCTTGTTATTGTCAAGTCAAATTTCCTGTATTGGTATGTCCTTTAATTTTGAATTTTTGGTAATTACTGAAACTGATTCTAATCCCACACTGAATGATAGAAGGGGCTTCGTATATGACAGGTGAGAGGGTTCATCTTAATACTTAACAGATATGCTGAAGTTTTTTTAACTTTTGCTTTGATGAGAGGACTATCTGGGGCCTAAAACTCCTAGGGTTAAGCCCATATTTTGCCCAACCTCCTGTTCGAGTCACCTGATTACAAATTGGGGGTCATGTTCAAGTCTTTCATGTCTGAAGGCGTTCCAGCTGCTTTGGTCAGTCATTATTGAGGAGAAGCTGTTGGGTGAGCTATGTGAAAAAAACAGATATATGTTTCGTTCTTAATGGGATCTTAAATCATGGGTGCAGGATTTCACTTATAGGGACTTTGTTTCTAGTGTAGGCACCAGGACCGGTACAGGTTTCTCACCTTTATGTGCTACTTCTGGTGCATACATAGTCACTCTGTGACCCTGGTTTAGTAGATAACCTGCCTCTTGCTTATTATGCATTAGTCTTGCAGAACCTTGTACTGGGGCTCCTGGGGGATATGTGGTTTCCTACTGCTTAGGCAGTCCTGAGGAACTTGGATGGCCTCTTATTTGAGAGTTCCTTGCATGTTTTTTGAGTGGAGGGGTCCCATACATCAACTGTCATTCCTTCCCTAATGGGTTATTGTTTCCTTCATAGAAGGTGAGCTGCAGAGAGGGAGAACATCACATGCATGTGAAGTATGGTTTTTTATTAATGTATGGGGATATGAACTTGGAAGGGAAGAACTGCTCTGCTTCCATTAGCATAAATATACAGTGATGCCTTGTCTGTGTCACACCCTGCATCCATATATGAGACTGCAAAACATATACCCATCTGTGCTAATACTTTTGGAGGACACACACCAGGAACTCATCCCTTGGTCTGTGAGAGATAGCGCCCTCATAGGAAAGAAGAGCTGTCACCAGTTGTTAATTCCACACCGACACCCACCCCTGTCTGTCTGCTTCCGTGATTGGCCCACCCACTTAAACCTTGGACTGATGAGTTACTGTCAGGGCTCCATCGCTCTGCCATGGAGCTAACAGATTTGATGTTAATCTTCATTCTATCCTCAACGAATGGGTTTTGATCCAACTCAGCCGAGACTAAAGCTCACAGCCACCAGATCTCTTGAGCATCTTCCTTGCCCACAATGCACCATCCCAATTACCTCAGATCTTGTTTGCTGCTTCTAGATATCAGACGTGGTCTACCAGTTTCTCTCAAGCTGTATTGGATAAGTAAAGTTTTTCTTCTTAATTCCTTCCATTAAACAGTTTTCTGTAGCTTAGCTTTTAGCTTTTAGTCTTTAGTGTTTGTGGTTAGGCTCTCTGCTATTTATTCTCCCTTGCCCTTATGACTTTGTCATATTTCTGACATACCATTGTTGATATTTCCTTGCCTCCCTTTCTATTCAACTGTCTTTTGGAGTGTTGTAATTCTTTCTTCTTGTACTGCTACTGCTGTCTTCCCGCTTCCTTTCACAATTGGTACTGCTAGATGCTATCATTAGTATCTCCCTTCACTTACGACCTGGTTATATTTCTTCATAACATTGGTGGTATTCTTGTTTTTTTCTTCTTACATCCTGCTTAAAAAAAGAGAGAGAGAGAGTTACTTACTATTTTTGGATTGTCTTTATCTTAAAAAATTTCACTTATTATTATTGTTGACTTGTATATTGCATGATGACTAACAAACCTGAGGAGTTCAAAAAATGTTCCAAATGTGGGCATAAGTTGCCTCTATTGGATGCACACTCGCTTTGTGAATACTACTTGGGTCCATTGCACTTACAGGAAGATTGCTCACATTTGCCACGGATTTAATCCGCAGGCTTTAACAGAACGTAAAAATAAGTTGATATTAAAAGGTATTTTATTTTATTTATTTTACATTTGTTGTCCGGGATAGTTCGACTGGATGCATGTCCATTTTCAGCGGAGGCCCAGGGAGAAAAGCTCCAAGGGTAAGCAGATACAGCATTACATAATACCAGCATTACATATTACAAACAGACTATTTACAGAGATTACATAAGTAAGCAAGTTAAACAATGTTCCACAGGTTACAGTTAATCCTGCGCACAAGTCAGAATTAAATTAAATTACACAGTAAACTGGTTAACATATTTTTACACATTCTAGAGAGAGTTAGCCAGGCTTGATACATTGACATAGCCAGTTAAGTGACAAATGTTGTTTGAGTCTAGTTTTAAATTGACCTAAGGTGGAAAGTAAGGTAATATCAGCTGGAAGAGAGTTCCAGGATCTACTTACAGAGTTTGCAAAGAGAGAATCACTGGCTGTGTTATTAATTTTGGTAGTCTGAATTAGTAGTTTGTTAGAGGATCGAAGTGGTCTAGGATTGTTATAGGGGGTGATAATATTTTTAAGTGCAGGAGTATTGTCCGGATTATAGAGGATTTTATAGGCCATAATCAGTTGGTTATACTGGATTAGGCTGGGTAGTTCAAGCCACCCAAGCTGATTTAGATTGATGCAATGATGTGTCCTAAAAGGCAGCTCAGTGGCAAACCTGGCAATGTGGTTGTAGCAAATTGAGAATTTGTTAAGGACAGTCTTGTTTAAATTCGAGAGTAGAGGGGATGCATACAGAAGGGTTGAAAGAAGGTGGGAGCGAGCTATAGCAATTTTAGCTGGAGGGGTTAGGAAGGCTTTTATTCTGTAAAGTGACCCTAGTTTTTTATTGATGGTTTTGATAGTTTGGTTAACATGTAGGTCAAATTTTAGATTATTGTCTATGATGACACCTAATAGTTTTGTAGATGGGTCAGGGGAGATTATTGTGCCATCATTTGATTTTATGGTAAAGGTGAAAGCGGTAGACCTACGTGTTGGTGAAAATAACAGCATTTTAGTTTTTTTGGGATTTAGGATCAGACGATGTTCAGAAAGCCAGTTTTCTGTTGTATTAAAGGTGGTCTGGGTAGCTGACCATAACTACTGGAGATGTGGCTGAGCAAATCAGAATAGAGTTATCAGCATATTGGATACAGCTGACTTTTGGGATGACAGTATAAAGGTCGTTAATGAAGATGGAGAACAGCAAGGGCCCTAGTATAGAGCCTTGTGGTACTCCAAGGGTGTTAGGTAGAAGGTTAGAGAGTTTGTTCTGCCAGAGGACAGCCTGCTGTCGACCATTCAGGTAGGATTGAAACCACTGGAGGGCTCCAGTATCTAGACAGAATGTTTGCAGGGTGTGGATTAAACGTTGGTGATCAACCATATTGAATGCCTTGGAAAGATCCAAAAAGAGGGCTGAGGATATATAATTATTGTTGCGATTATGGTTTATGGTGTTAGTAAAGGCTAGGAGGGCTGAAGTAGTGCTGTGATGAGGACGGAAGCCATGCTGAGTGTCTGCCATAATGCGATTTTGGATTAGGTGGTGCATGAGTTGTCTATGAATACATTTTTCCATAATCTTTGCAAGTGGAGAGAGTATAGCTATTGGCCTATAATTGGAGAATTCAGTAGAGCTGCCTCCTTTGTGAAGTGGGATTACATAGGATATTTTCCATATGGTGGGAATTTTAGCTTCTACTATGGTTCGATTGATTAGTATTGAGACGGGGTAAGCAATAGCATTAGCTGATTTTTGTAGGTACTCAGCAGGGAGTTGATCAGCAGAAAGTGTAGTGGGTTTTAATTTTTTGATCAAGGTACAGATAAGTGAAGTGGTGATGGGTTGGAAGCTGAACGCGAGTAGGTTTCTAGGGGTGCTACTTTCAGGACCAGTGGAGCTAGGAGGTAGTTTGCTAGCTAGGGCTTGAATTGTCTCAGTAAAGAATTGGTTAAAACTATCAGAAACATCTTCGGGGGTTTTATCAATAGTAGCAGCAGGGATTGGGGTTGAAGTTTGTCCAGGATGCAGTAGATTATTTAAACCTGCCCAAAACTTCGGTGGGTTATTTTGATTTTCTATCTGTAAATTACAGTAGTATTGTTTTTTGTCTTGTAAAATTGATTTTTTGGTTTCGTTCCTGGATTGCCTGTATTTAATGTGATCTTAAGGATCTTTTGAAGAACGCCATAAAGCCCATGCTTTGTTTCTAAGGGTAATTTTGAGTTTAGACTCTATAGAAAGCCATGGTGCAGTTTTTGCCTTGGTTCTATTTGAACGAACAGGTGCATGCAAATCTAGGATCTCAAGGAATTTGTTGTTAAAGTATGCTACTGCTTCCTCCCTTCTTCTTTTGGAGAAGTCATATCCCAGTCTCCAAAGTCGAAGCCTTCCATCTTGTCAAAATCTTCCTCAGACTCTTCCCGGAAAAGGAGTGCTTAATATCCAATCTCAACCCTGGATCAGAAAAAGATGAAAATTCAGGATCCGACTGCTCCCTTGGATCCTATGACTTCCAAAGTGATTATTATGGATCAGGCACAATCTAAGTCAGATCAGACAAAATCCTTGGATCAGACACAAGCTTCAGAGACTCTATCTTGTCCTCGTACTAGATATTCTCTGTCAGTTGACCCAGTACCTGACAAGCTTCCATTACATTTTTTGCTGAGACCAGCATCCCCCTCCATTTACCCGACTCATTCTTTCAGAAGTCTCACAGAAGACGATGTGGAGAAAGTGGTGTGGAAGATTCTTTCGGCACCAGGGCAGATTGGTTTTCCCTTGGCACCTACCCCTCTAGGTCAGGTTACCTGACCTTCCACCACTCCACCCCTGCAAGTTCCTTCTCTAACACCATCTGTTGTCTTAGAGTTTCAGGATCCCAGTCGTCTGAATCCATCAATCTCAGATCTGAGGATCTCCACATCTTTGGATCCGACCTCATCTCGGAGACCTCCGATCTTTTTGGATCCGGAGAGTTCTTTGAGATGAAGCCTGCCTGCTGGGTCCAGGGTGCAGCACTCAACTCTGAAGATTTCAAAGCCATCTTTGTTCCCCGGTGCTTCAGCACTGGACAGTTTGGCTGCAGCGTCCTCCTCGGGGCAGTGCTGACGGATCAGAGAGGGGATGATTCAGAAACCTGGTTCCCTGGATCAGAGCGTCTGTCTGGCTCCTTACAGCTCTGCCTTCGAGGCTGCGAAGAGAGTGTTCGCTCCCTCGGCAGTCCTGACAGAACCGTTCCACTCAGATCCTACCTATCCCACCATGATGCCCCAGCCCCTAGAGCCTCAACAGTTTTCTCCACTGCGGCATTCTGTTCCAAAACCTCAATTTCCCTACCAGGGAATTTTGATTTCCTCTTCCGAGACTTCCCCAGAACATCCCACTGAGGAAGTAGCCAGGAAAAGGAATTGCAAGAGGAAGCACCTAGACTCCCCACAGGAGTTCTTCACTGAAGACGCGGATTTTGATGAAGGTGAAGAGTCCCCATGGTCACCTCCTGAAGATGTTCCCTTCGGAAATATTCTAGAAATCCTGAAACAGAGAGGTGGCTGGACATCCTCCAGTCTTATGCAGGAGGAATCCTTTCTCCTAGAGGCTTTGTATACAGGACACTGTACTTCCTGGATGACTCCGCCCACCGACAAGCTCGTGGACATGATCTCTAGGCAGGCGTGGAAGGAGCTTGACTCCATAGAATCCATACTTCAGAGACCGGACGGGTTCCAGTTGATGCCATGGTCGTTGCAGCAGCCACAAAGAAGGAACTACCCAATGAGAGTTCCACTGTCCATCCCCCTATCTGGGAGTCATGGGCGATGGACAGACTAGGGAAGCATGTCTTTGCTTCACCAACCTTTGCCTTGCGGTCACTGAAGTATTTTGCACATTTTGTTAGAATTCAGAGAGAGTTCACCAAAGAATTATCAAATACCCTGTCAGAAACCATCTCTGCAGAGTTTAAAGATTCATTCTCAGCTGGTAACCCTACAGGCAATATCCAATAATTCCATGAGGTTTGTTTCCAACATAATGGAAGAAACCTCAAGGGCTGTGTGTTCAGCCATTTCCATGAGGAGGCATGCCTGGATGCGCTTGTGTGATTTTGTGGAGCCATTTAAGTCCAATTTTGTGAATGCTTCCTTTTTGGCCCTAAAGTGAAAGAAATGCTGTCCAGGTGTGAAAAAGATTGAAAGACCTTGTCTGCTTGGGCATACGTTTTTCAGCCCCCCCCCCCCCACAAAGAACCTTCTCCAAGAATCAGTTTAGTGGCCAGAAAATGTGGTTCAAAAGGTCCCAAGGTCCATTCCATAACACATGTGGAGGAAGTGCCCCCAGAGGGAGAGGGGGAACTCCAATGGACATCATCACCCTCATGGCAGACGTGGCCTGCAAAACCAGGGTTCATGAGAATCTTTCTTTGATAAACCTTACCAGCATTCCTGAATGGAGACCTGACTGTCCACCTCTGGGGACAGTCAGGGGATGGTTATCCCTGCACCAGAGACCCTGGCTAGAATTAACAAAAGATACTTGGGTGCAGGGGATTATATCCAGAGGTTATATAATGCCATTTTCCCTACCACCTCCAATTCCCAGAAAAATTCAGATGTTCCATCCAATCAGAGGGATCAAGCAGCAATTCACATTCGAAAGCTGCTAGAAAAAAGTGTCATCCAAGAGGTCTCACCAGACCAGATAGGATCTGGAATTTACTCAAGGTTCTTTTTAGTGCCAAAAAGACAGTGGACTGGAGACTGATTTTGGATCTCACAAATCTAAACAAATCTGTTCAACAAACCAAGTTCCAGATGGTCACAGTTCAGTCCTTTCTCCCTTTTTTGAGCAAGGATGACTGGATATGCGTGACAGACACCTACTATCACATAAAAATGAACAGGTGATCCAGAAAATACCTATACTTTTGGCTGGGAGCCAGCTACTTTCAATTCAGAGTACTGCACTTTGGACTCACCATAGCCCCCAGGGTGTTTACCAAATGTATGGTAGTAGTAGCAGCTTACCTCAGACTGCAGGGATTCCAGGTGTTTCCCTACCTGAATGACTGGTTCATTACCGCTCCGACCATGCATCAACTCATATATTTAAGAGATCAGGTTCTCCACACCTGTGTTGTCCTAGGAATAGCCATAAGCTACAACAAATCACAACTTCAACCAACTCAGACACTGGAATTTATTGGAACACTGCTCAACACATAGACTGCCATTGCTTCCCTTCCACTACACTGAGTTCTAACTATAAGGTCACAGGTCAAGAAGGTTGTAGACAACGCATCAATCTCAGCCCACACAGTTCTCTGAACTCTGGGCCTCATGGCAGCAGTGATAACCTTAGTTATGTTGGCCAAGTTTTGTATGCACAGCCTACAGGACGTTGGCTACTCAGTGGTCAGTCTTCCATCAATAAGTATTGTATCAGATAAAAATTACCAGCACTTGCAGAAGATATCTGTATTGGTGGATCCAGTCCAATCAGCTGCTCCATGGCCATCCCTTCATTCCCCAACAGCCCAAGGCCATAGTGGGGAAGACATTTCAGGGTACTTGGCCCCATGAAGAGGCCAATTTGCATATAAATGTCCCAGAGATAAAAGCAGTGCTCTTGGTGTCGCAAGGTTTTCAGGATGCTCTTCCCTCCGTAATGGTTGCATTTCAAATGGATAGCATGTCAGTCATCTCGTACATCAATAAACGGGGGGGAAACCAAATCCATTGTGTCAAGAAATGCTCCGGGTCTGGCAGTGGGAGATCCATTTCAACTGCTTTCTTTTAGCGACACAGATTCAGGGGAGATCCAACCTGATTGTGGATAAACTGACTAGGTGCATACCTCTTCCACATGAGTGGTCCCTTAACAAGAAAATGGCGGATGAGATTTTCCATCAGTGAGGCCAGCCATGCTGCAATCTTTTTGCCTCTCCCCTAACCAGTAAGTGCAGCAACTACTTTGCTCCGAATCTCCCACAGGGGCAGTCGCAGAGGGATGCTCTACAATTGGCAATTGTACAATTTTGATTCTAAAATTTCTGCAGAAAGCTGCCAGGTCAAAGAGCACAGTGATCCTTATTGCCCCTATTGGCCTTGACAAAATTTTTTTCCCTTCCTATGGGCTGACGTGGTTCAACCACCATGGGACCTAGATCTGACTCCATACCTCCTGTCTCACCCAACAGACATCACACCCGGATGTACCAAACCTCAAGCTGACTGCTTGGCTTCTCCAGTTCCCTTAGTAGCCAGACAATCTATGCTCTCATCACCTGTCAGATGTATAATTCTGTCTTCCCATAAACCCTCGACAAGGAAAACATATTCAAGTAAATGGAAAAGATTTGCCATATGGGCTCAGCATCATAAAATTGACCCCTTTTCAGCCTCCATTAGTCACATTTTAGATTTCCTTGCTCAACTGTTTCAAAACAGTGCTAGTACCACAACCATTAGGGTACAGCTAGCAGCAATTTCAAATTATCATACAGGATTGAATGGCGCAACCATAGCTTCTCCCAGATTGAGCAAGGCCTTCCTAAAAGGGATATTCCTCCAAAAGCTTCCTTTTAAAGACCCTACACCTCCATGGGACCTTAATTTGATGCTTCAGTCTCTCACACAACCTTCCCTTGAGCCAGCAGGTACATGTAACCTTAAATATCTTTCATGCAAGACTATTTTCTTGGTCACCATCACTTCCACAAGAAGAATTTCTGAGATCCAAGCGCTATCTTCTAAACATCCTTACTTGCTTTTCCACAAAGTTAGAGTGACCTTATGTACTAACCTGTCATTTCTTCCAAAGGTGGTGTCAGAGTCCAACATCAATCGTAATATCAATTTGCCAGTGTTTTTTCCTAAGTTTACCAACAAAGGAGAATATATCTTACATTTAATGGGTGTTCACAGACAATCGTGATTCTATTTGCATAGAACGGAAAAAAATCAGAAAAGCAAACTAACTATTTGTTTCCTTCTCTCAATCAAAATTGGGAAAATTGATTTTTAAAGTTACTCTGACAAATTGCATCTCCTTTGTGCTACATTGGGCACATCTCTTGCAGACCCATTGAAAGAACACTCCACTAGATCTGTGGCTTTCTCCATATTTTTTTCAGTCCAAGATGTCAATGGATGATATTTGTGCAACAACAACTTGGGCTACTCTTCATACCTGTATCACTCTTTACAAGTTGGATGTAGTCTCCAGAGGTAGGGCATTATTTGGTTCTATGGTGCTCAGGAATATCCTTCCATGAGTCCACCCTAGATACAAGTAGCTAGGGACTCTGTCCAATTCATTGAGGATAGACTGAAGATTTACAGTATCAGATAAAGAAGTTATGTACTTGCCATAACGTTCCATCTGTGTTGTCGATCTTCATTCTTCAACTCCTCTCCCACCAACCCCCCCCCCTCCATGGCTTCTGGCGGAACGCCTAGTTACATGGTCTCTAAATAGGTACCTTTGTACGTATATATGACTGGATATGGCCTTCCATAATTCTGTTCATCTTTCTATGCTAATATAGCAGCAAACAAGATCTCAGGTAATTGGGAGGGTGTGTTGTGGGTAATAGAGAAGCTTGAAAGATCTGGTGGCAGTGAAGTTTAGCATCAGCTGAGTCGGTTCCAATGGATCGCATCCAAACCCATTTGTTGTGGAAGAATGAAGATCACAACACAGATGGAATGTTATGGTGAGTACAAAACTTCTTTATCTTGCATGTTTTGGATTCAAGCCACCTTTCCTCCCTGGGTTCATCCTAAAGAATGGATCTGTCAGTCAACCTTTGGTGGGTGTTATATTTGAAGCTTGGGGGGCATACTTATTCTACTTCTTAGACCACAAAATAATCTGATGGTAGGTATTGCTTGCTAGATAACTGGAATAATTTATTATCTAGCATGCCAAGGCTGACTCCTTTGTGGTCTTGATTGACTGTCATTGGTCCTAGAGACTACTGACTTGTTTCCCCAGCCAGCTGACAGGGAGTCCTGAATTTGAGACAGGTGTGGTAAGTTGTCATCTTTTTTCAAGATGAGCCACTCTAGCATTAAATCATAACCTATGGGTTGATCCATCTTTTTCCTATATCCTTGTAAGATTTCTTCAGCTCTCACAATGCCCCCTATGAGAACCAACACAAGTCTTGCACCTGTGTAGGTACTAAAGGAGGCAGCAGTGAGACTCTTGTATGTAACTTATAATCTGGTAAGAAGTCGTCAGTAAGTATAATGACTGCTCCACAGATAAAACTTTCCCAGGCTGCATCATGTATCATTCATATTCCTTTGCCCATTTATCTGCTCTGCTTTATGAATGATTCAGATGAAAATGGCTCGGCTACTTTAAGCATTTTTGGTTTGCTTAAGTTCATTTTCTGAAGCTTTGTGGTGTGTATAAGTATACACTATGTTCCCCCCTTTTGTCTCATTTCTAAATTTTATTACTTTTACCGTACAACAGAACGTTCTGCTTCTTATCTTGCTAGAAGCTCCATTTTGCCTGACTGTGTGTTTCTTAAACAACCTGGAATTACAGAGCTCACATAAGTATATTTTTTGCACATTATTTAACTGTTCAGTGCTTTTCAGTACTGCACTGGTTTTATTTATTTGCTTAACAGTACTGCAATGTTTTTATATATTTGCTTGACTGAATTATTTACTTTTCTGTGTCTTCATTTATATATTTGTTGACCTCTGGCTGAGTTTTTGTTTCCTGATCTTTGCTGATATTTTTTATTTGTGTTCTAAGGCATTTGGTACAGCACTTTAGTGTGGGCTAACTGGTTCCACATTGGGGGTCCTTTACAACTTTCTGGGGCAGCAGAGAGATTCTGGTAAACTCATTCCAGGGTGGAAAAGCTGGCCAAACAGCTTCTGTGTTATCTGATTGCCTCAAGGTGTGGCTTTGGAAGGACCCTTTATCCTGCGGGTATAAACATATTACCTTTGTGTGAATTTCTGCTTATCTTGCTAGAAGCACCATTTTCCCTGACTTAGAATGTTTCTTAAACAATCTGGAATTACAGAGCTCACATCGGTATATTTTTTGCACTTTAACTGTTCAGTGTTTAGCAGTACTGCACTGGTTGTATTCATTTGCTTAACAGTACTGCGCTGTTTTATATATTTGCTTAACAGTACTGGTTTTATTTATTTGATTAACAGTACTTCACTGGTTTTATTTATATGCTTAACACCACTGCACTGTTTTTATATATTTGCGTGACTGAGTTATTTACTTTTCTGTGTCTGCATTTTGTATATTTGCTGGCCTCTAGTTGAATTTTTGTTTTTTCCCACTCTCCCATACAACTGCTGTTGTGTTCTTAAAGTTGGTGCCTTTTGCTGTTGCCACCCCTACTGTAAATTTGATCTAGGACACTCCTCCCAGTCCCATCTCATTAGCTCATTCTACATAAAACAGAGATCATTTGGGAAGGCCAAACCCCTTAGTTCCTTAACCTTGAATTATCTTCTGTTCCTCCTTTCTCCCTTTCCAATTTACTAACAAACAAACAAAAAAACTTTATTCAGCTGTTTTTACTGTATTTGTATTTCCTCCTCCTACTCTATTACTTCATCTTGTTTTTTCTGCTACTTGCTGCTGCTTGTTCTCTAAAGTGTTCAGTTGCATATTTTATGTTGCATTTATTACTGCTTATTTACAACCTGTTTAAATTGTGTTATTCTAAGCCTCTTAATTTTGGTTTAAGCACTTGGGATTTAGGCCTACCCCCTTAGCTCTACCTGGCCTTTCTCCCTCAGATTCTAACAAATATGGACTGATAATTTCCTACAGTTTCTCCTGCCAGTCTTGTTGATATGGGCATCCTGAGACAGTGTAGCAACTGCCTCATGTACACAGACAACCATCTGCTGCTACCACCTAGGAACACAATTTGTGAGAGATGCAATTACATTAGGAACCTTGAGTCTATGCTCTCTCCCTCACAAGCCAGTATATCTGGCATTGAAAAGGTTGTCAATACAGTCACTACACCTTAAACACCACCCACACCTGCACAACACCCACCCACATATGCAGAGGTCCTCAACAAAAACATACCCAAACAAAGGAGACCTCCGAGGCAAAAACACATGCGATCTCCACAGCCACCACACCACATACCATGCATAGTTCACATACGTGTGTCTCACAGCCACTAAGGCTTAACCATAAACCCAACATATTAGTCATAGGAGACTCCATTGTGAGACACAAAGATGTGCCTCTCACCAGGTCGGATAAGGAGAAAGTCACGGTTAGTTGTCTGTCAGGGGCCAGAATCCGCTATATCACATACTTACTCAAGTCTGTCAACAACAGGCACTATTATGACTCTATCATAATCCATGTTAGCATGAATTACTTGAGATATACCTCCCTGGACTATATGAAGAGAGACATGATTGAACTCACTGAATATGTGTTCCAGGCAGGTATGTCCCTAGCCTTAAGCACAATTCTACCATCACCCGCAATGATGCCTCAATACAAACAGAAAATGATTGACTTTAACAATTGGCTTAGTTTCTGGTGTCATACCAGGGGGATCCAGTATCTGACAGCCTGGGAAGATATGATTGACAGACCGGGATGCTTTGCTATAGATGGCCTGCATCTGTCTCACTTGGGCTTCAGGCTTCTGGCAAAGGCACTTGCCTCCTCCATGGTGCCTTTTTTAGGAAAAGCGATGAGGTTGAAACTACCAACATAAAAATGTCAACAAAACATAAATTAAAAGTCATGCTGCTAAATGCTAAGAATCTAAACATGAAACTGCACTCATTGCAAGCATTCTTAACCCTGGAAAATGCTAACATCTGCGCAGTCACAGAAACCTGGTTCAAAGCTGTGGAGAGCACCCCAGCCTTACCTGGTTACTCATCCAATCATACATTCAGACCCCAAACTGTGGGCAGTAAAGCCAAAGGAGGTGGAGTTTTGATATATGTTAAAGACACACACACCTCCAGGCTGGTTAAACATCATGATGCACAGGAAACTCTCCAGGTGCAGTTAACCATTGACAAGACCCCTATACCAATCATAGCTAGCTACTGGCCCCCAAATCTGACTCAAGATGCCCAGTCTGCCTATCTGGACCTCTTCGAATCTATCAAGATTCAATGCTTTACCCTGATCCTGGGTGACTTAAACTACCCAAACATAGACTGGAAGAACTAATGCCAGAACATAAATGCCCAGAGATTCCTCGATTTTTGTCAATGTAAATGCTTTGGAACAGCTAGTCATTACTCCCACAAAAGGTGATAATATCTTGGACTTGGTGTTAACCAACATGAGTAACCACTGCAACATCCCTGCAGTATCATCCTCCCTGGTAAGATCTGACCATAAAGCGGTCACTTTCAAAGTCACCATCTCCCATGACTCCCCTCTAGCTAGGGTCAAACAAAAAAACTTCTCAAAAGCTGATTATAACCTCTTGAGGGATGGTATAAACAGCTTCACAGCCCCCTCCCCCTCTAGGAAATGGCACCAGTATCCAAAACTTTACAAAAGCACTATACAAACATTTATATAGATACATGGAATCAGAAATACCAGACAGGACTAAATCATCCTCTGCAAGAATGAGTAAACCTGTCTGGTGGACATCTACAAGAAATAAACTCTATAACAAAAGGAAAAATGTGTTATCCAGGACCAAGAAGGAGCAGGTGCCCAATTGGAAACAATCTCTCCTTAGCCTGAGCAAGCAAGTAAGAGCACTAGTTAAATCCTCCAAAGCAAACTTAGAGTCCAAATTGGCCACATCTACTAGAGACAATCATAAGGCCTTCTTCACATATGTCTGCATTCTCAAAGGAAGCACCCAGATCTATTCAGAACTGGTGATCAAGAACACCACATATACAAATGCCATAGATATAGCAAACTTGCTAGCTGACAGATTCACCAAAAACTTCACCCTTTGTCCCCCCGTCAGTAAATCAGGACATTTCCAATGCCTGCCCCCTTCCCCTTATATCTAGGGAACAGGTCATCACTGCTCTCTCAAAGGCAAAAAATACCATCTCCATGAGACCCGATAACATCCCAGGCTGCATCCTACATGAACTCAGGCAGGAACTTGCAGTACCATTTGGCGCCCTATTGAACCAAAGCCTGAGTACCGGCTTTGTCCCAACTGACCTAACCAGCCTGATCTGCAAGGCCATGGAACAGATTATCATAGATATAGGTTTATAGGTTAGTACTAGACTAACTGCCCTTGTGGACCATTTTAAGCCTAGAAAAGGTATTGCATCTTTGACTCACTCCATGCACTGTGTAGGCTGCAACATACATAGTTCTGGATCTCATTAACAAGGACTTTGAAAACCTCCAAACACTCGATCCCATACAATTTGACTTCATCAATGGGAGGTCATGTCTGTTAAATTTGGTCAACTTCTTTGAGACAGTCACCAAAGCCATGGACGAGGGGAAGACGGCGCACACTGCCTACCTTGACCTGGCCAAAGCCTTTGACACTATTCCCCACTTGGGCATAAAAGATAAACTCTCTCAATTAGGCATCAATCCACATGTTACCAGATGGGTAGCTAACTGGCTCACTCATAGAACCCACCTAGTCAAATTAGAGGAAGCCACCTCAAGCAGTAGACTCATAACAAGTGGCATACCCCAGAGTTAAGTCTTGAGGCCTCTGGTATTTGGAATATACTTTTTTGAGGTGCAGGCCAAAACCAGTGGGGTATGGATGACCATGTTTGCAGATGACTGCAAGCTGGGCACTGTCATCAATTCCCTTAGTGATGTGGACATCCTCCAAGAGGGTCTCCCCAAACAATGACTTGTGCCAGAAACATGGCCTCAAGCTGAATACCAAAAAATGCATCATCATCATCCCCTTTGGGGAGAGTGACAGCCCCACAAATTCTCACATTAATAACATCCTAAGCATGTAATCAGTTGTGAAGGATTTGGTCACCCAGGTTGAAAGCAACCTGACTTTTGACCACCATGTTGCTTCCGTTGTACGGAAAACTTTGTACATGGCTCACCTCATAAGTAATGGTATTTCATCCAGGGACAAGGAGGTCATAATATCCCTGCATTCTTCCCTTATAAGGCCCATTATTGAGTACAACGCCGCATTCAGCATGTACCTTGCAAAGCACATGCAGCAGCTGGAGAGACCACAGAGGTTCCTCACCAGGAGAATCCAGTGCCTCAAAAATCTACCATACACAGATAGGCTAAAAGCCCTGTCTCTCTACCCAGTTTCATACAGACTCTTCAGAGGTGACATCTGTCTGGCAGACAAGGAAATCTTGGATCCCACCTTGATGGGACTACTGCATATACGCAAGTCAAGCTCCACTCGAGTAACCCGCATGTGCGGCCTCAACCTGGTCTGTGACATCAGTAGGACTTGTTGACTTGACAGCTTTGTGTCCCAGAGACTTCCCCAATCTGTGGAATAGACTCCCTTTCCATGTCAAGCATAGTTCCTCTTTACCCCTTTTTAAGCGCAACCTGGATAACTGGATGGGAAATAGAAAATACATCCCTGGGATCCCACCTGTGTCCCTGCTGGACAGGGGCATCAGGTGCTGACTTGGCTAAACATGAGCTAAACTCTTGGCTAGGCTTAAAAGGGCCTCAGGGCCAATAGCCTAGTAACTTCCTATGATCCTTTTTTTGTCAGAAAGCGTTTTTTCTCTTTCTGCACCACTGGACTTGGCCAATAGATTTAGAACATCCCAACCTTTACTTACAGAGTATGCCTGCAGTTGGGCTGTTCTGTCAACCTCTGTTTAAGTTGTTTTGGTGAGGGCACAGTACCTTTGTCAAGAATTCAACCAAGCTGTAAGATGCAGATATCCTAAAATTATTAAGGGCACATTTTTCCAAGCCTTAACTGCTCTGCATTCTGATTCAGAGTCAAGGTGGGCCATGTTGTCTTCTCAACCCTTGCAAAAAATATGTATTAAAAAGTTCTTCAGCAAAGAGGGCCCCCTCTTCCTACCTTTCTACAATAAAGGAGCTAAATGCTCTGGTATCTACAAAAGCTTCCTCCTTTTCCTCTCTAACCCTGTCTTCTGCATGACTGATTCTTCCACATCAGAAGTTGTAGTATAAGAGAATATCCGATTCTGTGAAATCATTTAAGGTTATGACTGTTGGCTCAGCTATTCCACCAGCCTCTACTGTATGGATTTAACATGTTGACCAGGTGCTACCTCTAGGCCTTGACACTTTCTATTATTACTTCTCTGGAAAGCTCCATCTCCACCCTCTCTAATCAGAGACATTATGATTCTTTGACTGGAGTAACTCCATTGTTGGTACCTGTTGATGTTCATCGTGTTTCACTGTTGCAGTCATTACACTTGGGTTATCCTGCTGGCAGGCGACCCGTAGTCAGCCCGAGTTCCAAAGTCTTGGTCCGGCGTCGGTTGCTGTCGCCTCTTCCCTGACATCAGTGTGCCAGGGGTATAAAAGTTGCAACTGACTCCATTTTCTCCAGTTTGTCTTGCCGCGCAGTGCCCTAAGCATAAGCAGTTCGCAAGTGTCAGTCGGCCGACTCCTGAGATTTTCAAAATTGAATTTCAGAACCGAAGTCTTCAATAAAGCTAAGTATCCCATTGGGGAAACTTTTTCTTGCTCCAGACCGATGTCAGTAAAAGTTAATAATTGTATTTCTTGTGGGAAGCAAATACCTCATAAGGACTTTCACTCTTACTGCATTCCTTGCCTAGGCCCTGACCACAACGTCACTAGTTGTCGGTTTTGTGCTAGATTTAATAAACGCACTATTAAACGTCGGTTTGAGTTTGCTTTACATTATTTTGGACGAAGATTTAATTACATAATGCTGTCGGAACAACCGACGACCGGAATGTATAAAAAACACAAAGACAAAGAAAAAGACAGGCATCCAAGGTCCAAAACCGACGACGAAGCCTCTTCTAGGCCAGTCACCGGTTCTCAGTGAGGCGCTTTCGCAGCCCCTGACACCCGCTACCTCAGAGCCACAGGCCGCAACCGACAGCCACGTGGAGACATGGAGGCCTGTGGAAACTCAAGGTATTGGGCCTATGGAAAATATACCCTCAGATGGGTCCGGAGCCGCTGAGCAGGCACCAGCTTCTGGGGGTGTTTTCAGACCTTCACAGCTTACAATTAAAGCTACTACAGCAGCAAAGGCAAAGTCAAAAACACCATTAAAGACAGAGAAACAAGTGCAGCATTCTCCAGAACAGTCATCCATGCCTAAGAAACAGATGCTTAAAATGGCCGAAGACCTTATTACTTTAATCAGGGGCTCCCATCCCCCTCCTGACAAAAGGCCTAGGCAAGACACTGATTATGATTCCTCTGATCAGGTTTCCATTTCTTCTGATTCTTCTTCTGACCAGGGCTATTCTCTCCCTCCCTATGAGGACTCTGATGCTGAAGAGTCCATTCCTTCAGCCTCACCGCCTGAGGATTACTCTTTTGGGGAACCCTGCGCACCATGAGGGAGCATTTCCATTAGGAGAGCCAGGATTACTCAGAATCCAAGAAAAGGCTCAGAGATTTCCTTCTATTGCCTCCGTACAGTCCCTTGGCTATCCCCATTGTGCTTGATATTGTTGATGTTTTTTCTGAATCCAGTCTGTCTCCAGATTCTTTACCCCCTGCACCAGTAAAGCCAGACAGGTACTCTCATAAATTTCTTTACAAAAACCCCGCTGCGGACCCAGAAACTATTTCTCAAGGTCCAAAAGGGGTTAAAGCTTCTACTGCCAAAAATCCTGTCCCCTCAGATAGGGATTCCAGAGCTCTGGACAGATGGGGGAAAAAAGTTTACACTTCTGCTACTTTAGCTGTAAGAGCTTTAAACTGTCAGTTTCACATGCTTAAATATCAGCAGTATCTCATGTCATTGTTAAAGCAGAAAATGGTTACAAATATAGAAGGTCCTGATTGTAAAGAAATGCAGGATTTATTGCATGCAGTTGAACAAGTGGGAAAGCATACTCTGCAATGTGGTTTTGATTCATTAGAGGCTTCTTGTAGAGCCGCAGTTACAGGCTCAGTTATTCGAAGATATGCTTGGTTGAAAGAGCAGAGTTTACCTGACCATGTTAAAATGAAATTATTGGATGCTCCACTACAGCATGATACTTTGTTTGGGGTTAAGGCAGAAGAGGTTTTAAAGAAAATGGAGTATAAAGCAAAGTCAATGTAAACTGTGAAAGATTTCTTACAGGTTCAGCCAGCTAGATTTAGCAGGAACTGGCCTTCAAAAAATTGGTCATTTCCAGTGTCAGACAGGCCACAAAGAGGCAGATACAGATGCCCAAGAGGCATATCTCAGCCCCAAGGCTCCTACAGACCTAAACAATGGGATGCTTCGGCCCCCAAAGGAGGAGAAGACAAATCACAACCTTATAGGAAACAGTCACAATGACTTCCCTCTGCAAATGCCAAGCTCTTACCAGTTAACAGCACCCCTAGCGGGAAAGCTAGCACTTTTTTAAAAAAATTGGCACATGATCACCCAAGACCAGTGGGTGTTGAATATAGTTTCTCAAGGGTACAGGTTTCACTTCCACACGCTTCCAAAACCAAAAGGTATGCCAAACCTGCCACAAAACCAGTGGGCAGAGACACCAAAACAGCAGCTCTTATGGATATGGGAGCTATTCAGAATGTTCCAGAAGAAGAACAGGGCCAAGGATTTTACTCACGACTTTTCCTAGTACCCAGAAAGGACAAAGCATGGAGACCAGTGCTGGACTTGTCAATCCTAAATACTTTCCTGGATGTTCCAAAATTCAAAATGTTAACACTGCAACAACTCTTGCCCATGCTGGACAAAGAGGCTTGGCTAGTTACTTTGGATCTCAAGGAGGCATACCTGCACGTCCCAATCAGACAATCGTGCAGAAGATACCTCAGATTTATAGCAGGCTCAATGCATTACCAATTCTCTGCACTGCCCTTTGGCTTATCTACTGCACCCAGGGTCTTCACAAAATGCCTGGCACCAGTAATTGCATTTTGCAGACAAAAAGGAATTCAAATATATCCCTACTTGGACGACTGCCTTATTCAACCAGAGAGCAAGGACATTCTTCTAAAGCACCTGGAGTTTGAAAAACATTACTAATTTGCCTAAGGTACACAGTAAACGAAAAGAAATCAAAACTAGTGCCCTCTCAAGAGATAATATTCCTGGGTGCAAGCTTAAATACAACTACCCAGATGGCTTATCTCACACCAGACAAACAAAGGCAACTGACTCATTACTTTCAAATGATGGCAACAAAGACCCAGCTCCCTGCAAGAAAAATTCTGCAGGCCCTGGGTTTTATGGCATCCTGCATTCTACTAATTCCATATGCCAAACTGCATATGAGGAAACTACAATGGTATCTAAAAAGTGTTTGGACTCAGCATTGTCACAGCCTAGAGACAATCATAACCTTGATTCCCTGCCTACAACAGGAGTTTCGATGGTGGTCCCAGGCTTGTCACCACAACAAGGGACAGCCTTTCACCTTACCTACAGTGAGGCAGACAATAACAGCGGATGCATCGGATTATGCCTGGGGAGCACATTTGGCAGGAAAATGTATTCAGGGCATGTGGCCCAAAGAACAAAGGCATCTTCACATCAATCAAAAAGAGATGCTAGCTGTACAGAATGCCCTGACAGCCTTCAAGGACTTAATACATCCAGGACAATTATTAATAAAGATGGACAATACCACAGTTATGTGGTACATAAACAAGCAGGGGGGCACACATTCCTACCCCCTATGCAGACAAGCCATGACTTTGTGGAACACAGCACTGACACCAGATACATCTGCAAGCACAATTCCTGCCAGGAACAAAAAAATACACTGGCAGATGAACTAAGCAGAAATCTCATGGATCCTCATGAATGGAAGCTAAATCCACAAGTGTTCAACATGATAACAAGGGAATGGGGATGCCCAGACATAGATCTATTTGCCTCCCCTCACAATTGCCAATTACAAAAATTTTGCACAAGGACTTATCGCTCTCAAGCATGGAAAGTGGATGCTCTATCCTTCAACTGGAAAAACCTGACAGTGTATGCCTTCCCTCTGATGCCTCTTCTCATCAAGGTGCTTCTAAAAGTCAGACAAGAGAGGCCAAAAATGATCCTGATTGCACCAGACTGGCCACGTCAGCACTGGTACCCAATCCTAAAGATTTTGTCCCAAGGCCCGCCTTGGCCTCTACCTCAAATCCCTCATCTTCTAACACAACAAAACAATCAGATTCTGCACAGTCAACTCAGAACCTTAAACCTAGCGGCATGGCAGATAATGTAGCCACTCACACTGCACCTGTCTCTAAAGCTGTTATGGCTGTAATTTTTGAAGCCAGGAGACCCAGCACTAGGAAATCTTGTGCGGAAAAATGGAAGAGATTCTGTGCTTGGAACCAGGCACAAGGGCTCGACCCACTGGTCCCTAATATGCCTCAGATTTTACAATACCTCACTGAGATGTTGGACAAAGGCCTATCTTTTTTTCTATTAAAATCCATGCCTCTGCCATTTCAGCTCATTACAATACGGATCCTCCTATTTTTTCACATCCTCTACTACGACAGTACCTCAGAGGGGCAAAGAATATAATACCCCCTAGGAGAGCACCAGTACCTACTTGGGACCTCAATTTTGTTTTAGAAAAACTAACACTGCCTCCTTTTGAACCAGCCAGCACAGCTGATCTAAAATTCTTGTCATGGAAAACTGCTCTGCTCCTAGCAATAACTTCAGCAAGAAGAGTTTCAGAGTTACAGGCATTGATGGCTGTGGAACCTTTCCTCATTTTTCACCAGGACAGGGTTTCTCTAAGGACGAACCCAACATCCATGCCAAAAGTGGTCTCCAATGTGGCCTTAAACCAAACTATTCATTTGCGTACTTTCTACCCAAATCCCCAGAATAAAGGGGAAAGACTTCTGCACTCTTTGGATATACACAGGCAGCTATGATTTTACTTGGACAAAACAAAATCTTTCAGAAAAACAAAGCAACTGTTTGTAGCATATGCTGCAACATCACAAGGAAAACCTATTACAAAGCAGACAATTTCCAAATGGATAGGACACTGCATCCACTTCTGTTATGCACAACATGGCAAATCTGTGCCTAAGGGCATTAGGCCTCATTCTACCAGAGCAGAAGCCACTTCAGCAGCTTTCCTCAGAGGGGTACCAACCAAAGACATATTAGAAGCTGCAACCTGGAGCTCAGTGCACACTTTTACCAAGCACTACCACCTTCCTCTCTACTCCAAATCCAGAGCAGGCTTTGCCACTGCAGTCCTGCAGGGTTTGTTAGCCTCGCCAAATCCAATATAGACCCAGCCACCTTACCTCAGCTTTGGGATTCGACCCAAGTGTAATGACTGCAACAGTAAAACATGATGAACATAGTACAGTTGTGTACCTACCATAAATGTAGATGTTCAAGTGTATTCACTGTTGCAGTCCTGGTTACCCACCCACCATCCCCCTCTTTGCTGGGACTATTCTGTACTTCTCAACTCTATACAACCTATGTGGTGTATTTGCTTTTAGAAGAGGAAAATGTTTTTATTGATATATGCATGGTTGTTTGGCATATTTTTATCTTTACAGCCTTCATATCTGGGGGCACCTGACATCTGGGGCAAGAAAAACTGAAGAAAATGGCATCGGTTGCAACCTTTATATCCCTGGCGCACTGACGTCAGGGAAGAGGCGACAGCAACTGACGCCGGACCAAGACTTTGGAACTCAGGCCGACTACGGGTCGCCTGCCAGCAGGATAACTCAAGTGTAATGACTGCAAAAGTGAATACACTCGAACATCTACATTTATGGTAGGTACACAACTGTACTTTTTTTAGCCAGCAAGTTAGCTGCTGATGCCATTGACCCAGATTTCAGCTTCTACACAAGCGTCAACATATGCAGCTTTGATTCCATTTACATCTCAGCTTCCTATTTTGCTGTTGTTAACCCTCTCGGTGCCTGCTCCAGGCCCACTGTTGGTACTAGTGTCAGAGGTCCGAATGGCTACTAAGTGGTCCACTTAGTATTTGGTTCCCTTGATCACCACAATCCAGGTTTGATGCCATCAACATCAGAGGCCAGCATATATTAATTTAGGCCTTTTAAGGAGCTTCCACACTTGGATAATTGTACCTCAGTTCTTCTGCAATCCTCCTTATTCAAACTTTCTGCAAGAAGAGTAATTTGTTTTTCAGATTCTAAGCCCCCTGTCAAGAGACCCAGAAAGGATCTGGCAAAATCAAAGCATGTTGAGTCCCCCTGTGGACTCTCTGGAAGCATGGATGACAATAAGGTAACTCTCCCTCCTCCCCAATTTAAGATCATAGATTTGGTATATATTTTCAGCCGATGCAGCAAAAAGTTAGCTGACCAGATGACCTCATACCCTGTCCAGCAATGACTGCAGAAGGGTAGTAGGCTCACCCTGCAGATGTTCATCATTCCCACTGCCGCCATTGTGTTTTGAGTTACCTACCAATGTATAGTAGTACTGGCCAGCTTTCAAGAGCTCAGACTCTATCTTCTTGTGTCAACTTATTGGCTGAGCATATCCTGAGAAGGAAGCCTTCAGCTGTCACACGAAGTGAGTGTTCAGTCTTTCTCTGTCATCCAAAAATAAAAGTTCTCTAACTCTTTACATGATCTAGTGCTGATTTCTCCAGCTTATTGCTCAGATAAGCCCCACCTGGGGACACCCTTCTTCTCATTTTTCTTAGATTTATTATTCTCTTTCTATTTTAATGTTTAAAAAATATCTGTATATAATATAGCTTAATATGTCATTTCTGTCAGTGTTTTACACTAATTCCTGTGGAAATTTCTGCTTGTAGCAATGTTTTTTGGCTTCTGTTTTTGACAATTGTTTGTTTGTTTTTACTGTTTATGAGGAAACGTCTAGTATTACTCTCAGAAGTTCAGTGTGTATGTGTGCTGTTAGCCACTAGACGCCTGTCTTTACTGTTACACTCCCTTTTCCATCTTTTGTAAGTTCCTTCATTGTGAGCAAACGAAAGCGCTAACAATACAATAAATTGTGGATTTTGAGCTGGCATTTATGTCTGGCATTTTATTCAACTGTTGGTGGTATTAGTTTTTCTAAGCTTTTATCCATTACTTATTTGTATGCTCTGTGTGTTTTTAACATTGAATCACAATATTGCAGTAAATGAAGTTATTGAGATATGCAGTGGAGATTTTACTCTCTGACAAGAAAATGTAGATTAAATTGCTATTAAATGTTATTTTATGGCAATTCAGAGAATGGGCAACCTGTAGATAGCAGCCTGACCAGCAGGGTGTTTGTCTACAGATAACGCCACTGAAAAATGAGTCCACCGCTTCACAGCAACATGTTAAGCTGCCATGGAGTTAGGACTGAAAAAAATTAACGGACGCCATTATTTTATGCTTCTTAAGCAGGGCTTCTACTGTTTAATGAGTGTAAAATATAAAAAGTAAATAAAGTATGTGTGTGTGTGTGTGTGTCTGTGTGTGTGCTGCAGCACTTTTGCTCTTTCCTGAGTGTAAAACTAAATGAAACTTCAAAAAGTGTGTGTGTGTGTGTTTGAGTTTCTGTTTTTGTGTGAGTGTATGCCTGTATGAAAGTGAGGTGTGTGTGAATGAGAGAGAGAAGTGGAGAGAGAGAGAGAGAGTGACTGAGCACTGGCAGCAGCAGTAGTAAAGAGGTTTGTGTACAGCAACATTTTAGCTGAAGATACCGGAATAAAGCTTAAAATAAAGGGGGGACAAAAGCTCAAAGTAGGAACATATTTTAAATAATGCTGTTATAAAAATCCCAAAGTTGCTTGAATAATAGGACTTGTGTTAGCATGCATTTTCTGAAGTGCAAGTGTGTGTGTGTGTGTGTGTATATGTATGTACATATATATATATATATATATATATATATATATATATATATATATATATATATATATATATATATACACATATATGGTTTACCATCAGAAGGTCGAACTTGACCCCATCGAATGATGAGATCATCAACCCACTTCCACAAAACCGACAATGTCGAATTCCGACATTGTCAAAATACGACTCGCCGTAAACCTCAGAACAGGCTTTAACATGGGTCGAGATGGGGGTGAGATTCGTAATCCGACAATGTCGGGTTCGACATTGTCACCATTTGACCTCCAGACTTTGACTGAAGTGGGTTTGACCAAACCCACTTCGACCTTCTAATTGTCACCCTATGTGTGTGTGTGTGTGTGTATATATATATATATATATATATATATATATATATATATATATGTGTGTGTGTGTGTGTATGAGAGAGAGTGAAATCAATGGATCAGTAGCAGCAGCAGTAAAGAGGTTTACTTACGTCTCACCTTTTAGCTCAAGAAATCTGGATAAAGCCTGAAATAAATGGGAAAAAAAAGGCTGAAAAACAAGAACAAATTTTACATGTTATTATAAAATTACACAGTAGCTTAAATAACAGTATTTTTGTTAACATGAATTTTCTGAAGGAAATAAACTCTGAAAGTCAAATTATCTTATTATTTAGTGACTTCAATCCCCAATGACTGGCAACAAACCACACATTTTAGGAGTAAAGGACCACAAAATAAAGAAAATATTTAGATATTTTTTTAAAAAATATATATTTTGGATGTAAAATGCTTCCTCAAACACCATTTACATATAATACAGCAACTTTGAAACATTAGGCGGAGGAACTATTTTACATCAAAAATATATAAAAAAAATAATATAGTAATAAAAAAATAAGTAAAACACAGCAATTTTATGGGCAGCTCATTTTCTAAGTATAATAATGTCCTCCAGGGTGTGTGTTATTGTGGAAATAATGCCCTTCCAGGGGTGTGGAGTCCCTCTGCCTGTGGTATTCGGTCTCAGAACACTACTGGGTAGGAGTTGTTTCCACAGTAACACACACCGTGTTGGGCATTATTGCTTGCTTAAAGTGGTTAAAGTGTGTGGGGCTAATTTTTTACATTGGTTTGGCACATTGGTAGTTTTGGTGTTTGGACTTTGTGTACTAGAAATTCTTTAACTTCTGTCAGTTGTAAAAGAATTCTGAACACCTTTCAAACTGTGTGTGTGTGTGTAATATTAGTAATTTTTCAGAATTTAGTTGTGTGGGGACATATTTATTACTAGAAACTTTAAGTGCTTATTGTGATACATTATCCTGTACTGTCAGTTTACTATTCTCTAGGGTGTCCTCTCCCCTGACTTGACGGAGCCTAAGTCTGGTACCCCTATCAAATCTGGTTGCATCTAAAAGAAAAAACAAAATAAAAATATACCTAAGTCTATGGTTAGTGATTCTGTCGGGGCCACTGCTTAGTTCACAGACTACTGACCTTTTGCCCTGTCTCCCTGCAGTGTAGCTTTGCTGGCCAGTATGGAACATTTGTTAGATATGTCTTCCAGGGCTCTTCTGGTACGTGGAGCAGGTATGGGAGAACCAAACCCTGTAGGTGCAGGAGAAGTCCAAGGAAAAAGATCCCTTGCCAGACATAATACCATTTTCCCAGAGATTTTAGCTAGTAGCAAAGTTAACAAGGAAAGAAACAGAAGCTTCATCATATAGCTGATTATCAGATTATATAGCTGTTTCTAAGTCTGATGTGGTTTCCTTTGCTAGGCAGTTAATTCTGGTGGTTGTGTTCTCATACATGTCTGTATATTATCTTATCGAAGAGCCATTACAGCAAATGCCTCTTCATCAACCCCTAAAGAATGAACCACCAGTTCCGCAAATGGCCGATTCAGCGATTTTTTTCCTAGGGAAAAAAATCACTGATCCGGCCAGAAACGAAACATCACTACAAACATAAAAGGGAGGGCTTTGCCCCCAACACCCCCCCTAACTAAATACACCAACTCCGACATCCCACTACAGTGGGAAAAGGGGCAAATTCACGTTGATGGCTAAGCAATTTTTTTTCCTAGGTAAAAAAATCGCTGAATCGCCCGTTCATGAAACTGGTGGTTCGTTCTTTACGGGTCGATGAAAAGGCATTCACTGTAATTCCTCTTCAATAAGATAATATAGACCCATCTGTAGTGCTAGTTTGGCTTAAGACATTTCTGTTGTTTCAGTGAATGATGAGGAATCTGATGAGTAAAATTGTGATTTCCTAGTGGACAATGAGTCTAGTCACTCTGATTATTTGGAAGGTGAGCTGGAGCTTAAATCCAAGCAAGTGTTCACTTTTCCGAAGATGATTACTAGATTTAATGATGTTTTTGCTTGGGAGCAGTGGGGAACTACCCCAGAGCTAGGCTTCTACAATCCTTGTAAGATGTTTATAGAGCTACCTGTGGGACACCATTATCCATTCCAGCAGTTCCTAGAATGGCTGAGAGAAAATATACAGGCTCCTTGGATATGACAGGTCTCTCTTCTCATTGGAGTCGTGACCCATCTGCTATCTTCCCAGCTTGCCTGCTCGTATAAAAATTCCTTGACTTCATCTAATATAACAGCTCCTGATAAAAGGGGGGATGGTTAGAGCTTCATGGCAAAAGGATACATCTTTGTAGTAATCTAACCTTTAGAATGTTAAATTATTATGGTTATACGGGGAAAGGATCCAACTTTCTAGTAATCTAACCTTTACAGTATTAAATTAGTATGGATATATGGGAAAAATTGTTTTATAATGTACCTACAGTTTGGATGGTTTTGCTGCATCCTTACCTGCAGGGCAAAAGTCATATGAATTAAACTGATTTTTGAAACATGCTTTGAGAGGTGTGCTTGAATGTGCACATACAGTCTCCAGAAATTATGTTTTCATCTTTTATATTATGATGGTGTGCTTGGTTACATAATCAGAAGTTCTCCAATGATTTAAAGGCCAAAAATTTGAATGCAACTTTAAGTTCTGAACTCTCTGTTACACAGATTCTCAAACATTGGGATGATAGAGGCAAATTAGTGCATGGGGTATCTAGGATGTTTCATGTACCCATGTTCTCTCCAAACAAGATGTTTTTCTTCAGGAGGCAAAACAGACAAAAATCCTAGCCAAACAAAAGGCAGGCATCCAAAAGGAAATGGCAGGAGGATAATTACCTTCTGCAAAGGAATGACTATGCCAAGTTACAGAGCATAACTATCCTATTCCTCCTGCCCTTCCTTCTCCCTTCTTTCCCCAGACTGTCTCTAAACCCTGCAGCCTAGCCACAAGTAGTGTCAGACAAATGGATTCTGAGAATAATTTGGAGGTGATACACTTGTCAGTGGATAAAAAATCCTCCCCCTTTCAGGGGATTTCCCCCTCACACCCACCACACTAGACAGTGCTGCTTACTTCAGTACTGTATTACATAGTAAAAGCAGGAGTCATACAATCAATGTCTGCAATACAGAAAGGCAAAGGATTTTACTCCAGAATCTTTTTGGTACCAAAAAAGGAGCATTCCTGGAGACCCATCCTATATTTTTCCTTTCTAAACACCTTTATAAAAGTTCCAGAATTCGAAATGCTCATCTTGCAGGTGGTTGGTCCTAGTATTGCTTCCAGACCGCTGTTTCATTGTGACTCTAGAGCTCAAGGACACATATTTTATTTACCTCCCTCCCTTCTTTTCCCACTTAGCTTACTCACCTTTCTCAGATTTCACTTGATTCTAACTACTAATACTACTCTCCTCTCTTATTTGCAAATCTTAAAAAAATCTCTAATTTTCCCTCTTTTATCCATAGCCATACTTTTTCTGTCACCTGCTCTCTCTATCAACTTCCCATCTGCTTCTGATTACTGATGTACGTGCTTTTGCCTGTAAGAACTAAGATTTGATGTACAGAGATACTTAAACTCTGAGTTAATTGTCATTACTTCCCCTCTATACGGTGAAGTCCTTATGTATTGGAGATATATGAAAGACTTTAACATTTGGTTTTATTGCCTTCTTTGTAAATGACACCTTTAAACTCTCATGTTACAATTGTGAATCCAAACATTATAATGCATGTTTATATTACCTCATGCATACTGTATTGTTTATAAACATTTTTATGGTGTATGTAATACTTTGTGGAGCTTTTCTCCCCAGGCCTCTGCTGAAAAAGGGCACAAGCTCAGTCAGACATTCCCGGTCAACAAACGTCAGATAAATAAATACATTTGTATTGCTCCCAATTTCAGGAAATTTTTGAGATTTCCTGTGTCTGGCTAACATTATCAGTTTTTTCATTACCCTTTGGGCTATCTACTGCACCTTGAGTGTTTACAAAGTGCCTCGTCCCAGTGGTTGCCTAGTGCATAACCCTGGGCATCCACATTTTCCTTATTTAGATGCCTTGCTGATTTGTGCAGATTCTATATCCAGGTGCTTGGAGTCCTTAGATAAGGTTGCATCCCTCCCTTCTCACTTGGGCTTCAAACAAGCTTTCAAAAGTCTTTCCTCACAATCTCTCAATGAATTTTTTTCTTGGTGGGTTGAATATACATGGTAAAACACAGTAATAATGATGGCTTTCCTGCCAGAAGACAAAGTTCTTACTTATCAGAATATTTGCATGAATTTCTGTCTTCTAGACTTGGCCCTCAAAATTCTAGGGCTAATGGCATCAATGATCCTCATGATAACAAAATTCAGATTACATGTGAGGAAAAATTCAATGGTACATGAATAATTGTTGGACCAAGCACCTTCATCCATTGGATTTCCAAGTACCGATACTGGGATTTATGAACTGCAGTAGTTGAGAGATCAACTGTCTCTGAATCCAGGACTCCCTTTCTGTTTTCAGACACCAGATGAATCTGTCCAGATGGATTCTTCAGATTTTATGTGCGGAGCAGTGTCCCTGGGACTTCAAGAGCAAGGCTTGTGGGATTCTTAGGACATGCCAAAACACATAAACATAAAAGAGATGTTGACAGTGATTCATGCCTTAAAAGCTCTTCACCACTTACGGAATATGGACCAACTTCTAGTGGTAACAGACAACACTACTGTAATGTGGTACCTGAACAAGCAAGAGGATACAATGTCATACCCTTTTGCTGGTTGGCGATGATAGCCTGGGAACTGGCTCTACAACATTCTCTGATATTTCAGAACTCAAACGTTCCATTAGGGTAAAACACAGTGATAGACTGACTAAGCAGATTCTGGACAGTCCCTCATGAGTAGAAGCTCCATTTAGAGACCTTATAGGGCTTGATCCAGATTTGGGGAACATCACAAATAGATCTGTTCACCTCCATTCAAAAGAGACAAATGAAAAAAATATGTTCAAGACATCCTTGCAGTCTTGCTTGGAAGACATATGGCCTATCATTCCCGTGGTCAGGAATGTTCCTATATGAATTTCCACCCTTTCCAATTATTTCCAAGGTACTTTTAAAGATTCAAAAAGAATTACCAAAGATCCTTATGGTAACCCAGTTTGGGCCAAGACGAAGTTGGATCTGATATTGTTAATCCTCGTTCATTCCTTATGCATGGGTATCGGTTCCGAGCTTGGAACTGAGCCGGCCATTTTCCAAGCTCGTGTCAGCTTCAGACTCTCGAGCTAAACTCTTACCCACAATCCCCCTCTCCCTGTTACCTCAGATTCCGTTTGCCGCTTTGCCATTCGGTCATGTCAAGCTACTTCTCTTGAGCTAAGTACAGTCAATTGTTGTTTAATAGCTTTACAGATTACTTTTCTGTCAAAAAAGTTCATATTTTATTGTCTCTTACCCTATCGTATCTAGCGTTCATAATTTCTTCAGGTTTTTCTGCTTCTTTCTTTACCACTTTTACCGCAAGGTATTCTCTCTTTACCATCGTTGGTAATCCTTTTCCCTTTTCTTTCATACCTTCGGGTACTCTCTTGTACCATTGCTGGTACCTTTTCTATTAATTAATTTGCTGTCATGGCAGATAAAAAAGGTAGTCCTGGGTTTAAGCGATGTTCTAATTATGGACACAAACTGCCTACTTCTGATGCACACTTTTTGTGTGTTTATTGTTTGGGAGCTTCCCATTTGTCTGTTGACCCACCCTGTACTATTTGTGAGAACTTTTCTAATAGAACCTGGTTGGAAAGGAAAAACAAGCTGTGACTGAAGGGACTTCAAAAATCTCCCTTTTCAGAGGCTATTTCTGGGTCGGAGGCCTCAACCCCTCCTAGAGCCCATAAGAAAACCTTGGATGTTCCTACTAAGGCTAAATCTTTGCCTTCATCCCTGACTGGGGAATCCCGCCAACCAAAACCTAAAAAGGCTAAAGTTTCGGCTCCAGAGCTCACTCAGTCAGCCCCAGTGCTTTTGGTGCCTAGACCTTCGGCACCGAGGCCTTCGGCTCCATTACTGATTTCGGCTCCATCTTCTCCTGCAGCCTTCTGTATATTGGCACCGAGGAGCTCCTCGGTTCAGACCATTACCACTGTATCAGCACCGACCGTTCAGTAGGCGCAGACCTTGACTGCGTCGGCTCCAAGATCTTCCTCGGAACCGATGCCTTTATTGTTGACTCCAGTTTTGATGGTTCCAGCTTCGGCACCGACAACCACTTCGGCACTGATCCCCGTGTCGGTGCAGACAATTACCTTGGCACTGATGACTTCTTCTGTGCAGGCAACAATAGTCCAGTCTCTCTCTGCACCGTTGTCCTCGGTGCAGTCAGATGAGATGGGCAGGGAGTCTGCCTCTTCTGTGGACAGGACTGTTTCTCCCTCAGTCTCTGTGAGGTCCACTAGAAGCCTTTCCAAACATGATGTGTTGCATCTTGTGGACCAGGTACTCTTGGCCAGAGGTATCCCAACCCTCAGGAGATATCCTTCCTTGGGAGGTGATCACCCATCTCCAAAGACCCCTTCTTATTCTCCTCCTTCATTGCCTTTGAAGTCCATGGATATAGCACAGTCTTCCCCTTCTGCGGTTCCCTTTATGGATCTCACTAAGGAACCGCAGTTGCCTTCATGGCAGGAAAGTTTTGCTATGACCCAGGATGTCAGTTGTAACACGCATAGTTTGCTGCTCCACAGCCATCCAGGGACTCCGGGTTGGCAGGCTGAGCCACTTAGGGGAGGGGTGACCCTTGTCCTAGACATGCACTCCTCTTTGGGTGGACCAGCCTTCCAACTGATGGAGAAGGCTTTCGCTGCTGTTGGCAATACCAGACTGTCTATACCTCCGCCCTCCTCTGGTACACTGGTTTCACAAGTCACACCTAGCGGACACCGGGTGCAAGGGCCGCAGGGCATACTCCCTCAGGAATTCCCTTTTCTGCTGTCTTCTCCAGCTTCTCCTGCTGAGGAGGTCCACCAGAAAAGTTTGTGTAAGAGGAAGCACATAGACTTCACAGAGGAGTCCCTCACCGAAGACACAGATTTCGATGAGGGGGAAGGATCCCCTCGGACACCCTCTGAGGTATCCTTTGCTGATATCCTTGAAATCCTGAAACAGAGAGGTGACTGGCAGTCCTCTAATCCGACCTCTGAGGAATCTGTGTTCCTGCAGGCCTTTCGCGCCCGGCCCCCTACCTCCTGGGTTACTCCACCTGCCGATGAACTTGTCCGGCTCATCGTGTAGCATGCTTGGAAGGCTCCTGATACCGTCAAAGCTATTCCCCGGAGGCCAGATAAGATCTTGTCCCCTCCTGCTTTGGATCCCCAGTGGTCCAAAGGTCTTCCTGTGGATGCTTTGGTGGTGGCGGCCACAACAAAAAAGGATCTGGCAGAAGAAGAAAGCCAGACTGTCCATCCGCCTAACAAAGAGTCCCGGGCCCTGGACAGGATAGGGAAGCGCACCTTTGCTTCAGTGACCTTTGCTATCAGGTCACTGAATTATATGGCACATTTTACCAGGCTTCAAAGGGATCTGGTTTCTGAGCTCTCTGAAACCTTGGCTGGTGCTGTGTCTGATGAGGTCCGTGACAAAGTGGCCTCTCAGCTGGCCACCATTGAATCTGTATCTAACTCCTCTATGTGACTGATATCTCATGCATCAGAAGGAGCAGCTAGAGCAGCGGGTTCAGCTGCGGTCTTGAGACGACATGCCTGGATGCACTTGTGCAACTTCGCAGAACCCTTTAAGTCTTCTTTTCTTAATGCCCCCATTGAGGCCTCCTCGTTGTTTGGGTCCAAAGTTAAAAGCACACTGGCCAGATGTGAACAGGACGGTAAGACCCTTTCTGCCATAGGAGTCCATTATTCTTCCCCTCAACGTGCTTTCTCCTGAAACCAAAAGAGTGGGAAGATATGGTTCAAGAAATCTCAGGGTCCTTTCCGTGACACACAGGCTGAGTTCTCCCTCAGAGGCAGAGGGGGAAACTCACAGGGAAGACACTCCTTTTGGGACAGAGGGGGTCAGTGTAACCAGGGTTCCAGGGATTCTTTCCCTGGTCAATCCTACCAGCGCTCCTGAAGAGCGGCCCAACTCCTTTCCTCTGGAGGTGGTTGGGGGACGTTTCTCCTTGTACCCTTCTGCCTGGCTAACCATCACCACCGATTCCTGGGTACAAAGGATTATAACCAGAGGTTATCATATCCCCTTCGATCTTTGTCCCATCCCTTCAAAAAATCTTCCCGACGTTCCACCCAGTCAAAGGGAAGAAGCAGCACTAGAGATAGAAAAACTGCTAAGAAAGAGTCATCCAAATAGTCCCTCCAGACCAGATAGGATCTGGATTCTACTCAAGACTATTTTTGGTGCCAAAGAAAACCGGGAACTGGAGACCAATTTTGGATCTCAGTGTATTGAACAAGTTTGTGAGAGTACAAAAATTCCGGATGGTCACAATACAGTCTATCCTCCCGCTTTTGGAAAAAGATGATTGGATGTGCTCTATACATCTTCAAGATGCGTACTACCACATAAAGGTGGACAGGCCATCAAGATGATTTCTGCGCTTCCGTGCGGGAGCCAGTCACTGCCAGTTCAGTGTACTGCCCTTTGGACTCTCTACAGCCCCCAGAGTGTTCACAAAGTGCATGGCAGTTGTCACAGCTCACTTGTGACTTCAAGGATTCCATGTGTTTCCATACCTAGATGACTGGCTCATTTCCGCCCCCACCAGACATCTACTGGAAAAAGCCCTGGCATACTCTCTCCTCGCTGCTCAAAGGCTAGGCATAACCATAAACTGGCAAAAATCCAATCTCACCCCATCTCAGTCGACAGAATTCATAGGGGTTATCTTGGACACAAAAAACTGCAGAGCTGCTATTCCAGAGCACAGAATTCTAAGGATAAAGCAACAACTAATTCCAATCCTTTCAAAGGAAAAATCCACGGCTCACTTGGTTCTACAGCTGTTGGGTTCCATGGCAGCCTCCATCACCATTGTTCCCCTAGCCAGGTTTCACATGAGGCTTCTACAATGGCTACTGCTCACCCAATGGTATCCTTTTCAGCATCTTCTTTCAGCCATGATTCGAGTAACCCACAGGTGCAAACAGGATTTCAATTGGTGGATGACACACAATCTCTCACAATGGTCTCGCCCCTTCTCCCCCCCAGCAACCCAAGGCCACAGTGACCACAGATGCCTCCCTGATGGGGTGGGGGTGGGGGCTATGTCAGGGACAGATAGTCCAAGGCACTTGGTCTGAACTGGAGGCCCATCTGCATATAAATGTTCTAGAGCTGAGGGTGGTGCTTTTGGTGTTGCAAGCATTCCATCCCCTGCTGCCATCTGGGACAATTGCAATTCAATCAGACAACATGATGGTGGTCTGGTACATGAACAAGCAAGGTGGAACCAAATCTTACCCCCTTTGCTGAGAGGCCATGAGGATATGGCAATGGGCAATGGCTACCAACCGTTTTCTTCTAGCAACGCACATTCCCGGGAGTTCCAACATGATAGTAGACAGACACAGCAGGTGCATTCTTCAACCTCACGAGTGGTCCCTGAATCCCTTGATAGTAGCAGAGATCTTCCACCTCTGGGGCCATCTTTGCTGCGACCTCTTTGCATCTGCAACCAACTACAAATGCAGCAACTTCTTTGCCCTGATTCCCCCTCCAGGACAGTCATCCATGGACGATCTAGTCCACGATTGGCCCTCGGGTCTTCTTTACACATTTTCACCCTTTCCCCTCCTTCCCCAGTTTCTGAAGAAACCCGTCAGTTGAAGAGCAAGGTGATCCTCATAGCACCATATTGGCCTCGATAGATTTGGTTCCCCTTCCTTTGGCCTCACCTACTAGATCGACCATGGATTCTCCATCCAACCCCATTGTTGATCTCACATCTACAGAACCTGATTCACCCCAACTTGAACAGCCTGAAGCTCACGACTTGGCTACTCCAGTTCCCTTGATTGCCAGGTAGAATGATCTTTCTTTACCAGTACGTGATGTTCTCATTGCTTCTCATAAGTCTTCCACTAGAATTACTTATCTGAGCAAGTGGAAAAGATTTACCTGTTGGCTGAAAGATAAACAAGTAGACCCCTTTTCAGCACCAGTGTTGATAATACTAGACTATCTGGTCAACCTGTTTCATTCGGGTCTATCGGTCCCTACCATTAGAGTTAATTTGGCTGCAATTTCTAATTTTCATGAGGGTGTCCAAGATTCCTTTTTTATGTCCCATAAATTGTGCAAGACCTTCATAAAAGGTGTGAATCATCTGAAGCCACTTTTTAGAGAACCTATTCAACCATGGGATTTATCATTAGTTCTACAAGCTCTGACAATGTCACCTTTCAAACCAGCCTCTTCTTGCGAACTTAAGTATTTGTCATAAAAAACCTTGTTTTTCGTCGCCATTACTTCTGCCAGACATATTTCTGAGCTTCAGGCTTTATGTATCAAGAGTCCATACTTGATTTTTCATAGAGTATCTCTGAGGACTAATCTGTCATTTCTGCCTAAAGTGATCTCTGAAATGTCCATTAATCAAGCCATTGAATTGCCAGTTTTCTTTCCCAATCATTCAAACAAAGGAGAGTATTGCCTACATACTCTAGATATACACAGGCAAATCCATTTTTACTTAAACAGGACTAAACCCTTTTGTAAATCTGACCAGTTATTTTTGGCCTTTTCTGGACCTAGATTAGGATCTGCTGTTGCTAAGGTCACATTAGCTAGATGGTTGAAGGACTGTGTGACCTTTATTTATACACAATGTAATATCTCGTTGTCTACTACCATGAAAGCTCATTCAACAAGGTCGGTGGCAAATTCTGCTACCTTCCATGCCAGAGCTTCTTTACATGACATCTGTGCTGCTGCAACTTGGGCTACGCCTCATACCTTCATCAATCATTACAAATTGGATTTGGCCTCCAGGGGAAGAGCATCTTTCGGTTCTATGGTGCTCAGGAATGTCCATCCATGAAAGCCTCCCAGGAATAGAGGTAGCTTGGGACTCTGTCCCATGCGTAAGGAATGAACGAGGATTAACAATGTCAGATAAAGAAGTTATGTCTTACCATAACGTTCCATCTGTATTGTTGATCCTCGTTCAGTCATTATGACCCTCCCTCCTTCCCCCTACTGTGGTTTCCCTCACCATCGGTTCTCTTAGGTTATTTGACCAGAGGTAGCCTCTACCTTCTTTGACTTGCAAACTCAATCTGAGGTAACAGGGAGAGGGGGATTGTGGGTAAGAGTTTAGCTGGAGAGTTTGAAGTTGACATGAGCTTGGAAAATGGCCGGCTCGGGTCCGAGCTCGGAACCGATACCCATGCGTAATGACTGAACGAGGATCAACAATACAGATGGAACATTATGGTAAGACATAACTTCTTTTTCTCCCTTTAAATGGAATTGGCCAAGGGCAATTACCACAAGCTTCCTTGCAGACTGGATCTGCTCACACAGCATCAGTAGTGAATGATACACCCCATCTTAGCGCAACTGCAATTGACAGCCTAGTTGATGTTAGTTTGATACCTTTTAGGTACTTGTTCCATGACAATCTGCAGCAGGTGTTTAAGAAGACAAGAAAATCTGGAACTAGAAAATCTTATGTTTGCAAGTTGAAGAGGTTTTCTAGGTGGTGTCTACCCAAAAGCAAAGATCCCAAAAGAATATTAACCCCCCCCCCGGTTTTGAAGTATCTGTGTGAGCTACTTGGAGATGGTTTGCCATATACTTAATCAAAGTGCATCTTGCGACCATCTCAGCTTGTCTGTAAGCTGCAAGCTCTCATGGTGCACCAACACTGTATAATTTTTCACAGGAATCAGGTTATGTTACACACTAATCCATCATTCATGCCTAAAATTATTTCGGAATTTACATTGAATCAAGCCATCCATCTCCCAGTATTCTATCCTGATCGAAAAAACAAGGGAGAGAAGATTCTACATACCTTGGATGCAAACAGGCAGCTCACATACTTTTTGACAGAACAAAGCCGTTTAGGAATCCTGAATAGCTGTTTGTCTCTGTGACGTCCCCACACTGGGACAGTAATCAAGGAACCTGAATAGTCACCACTGACACTGGAGGGGGATGTTCACTTGGAATACAAATGGATACACTCCGGTCCGATGCAGACCTCTCTGCATCAAGCACAATTTTCCTTAATAGCACCCATGGAACACGCTCTGTCCGGTGGGCTGGTTCCTTTCTATATCTGTCCAGACCCCCAGTAACTTCCCCAGTGGCACAGCTTAGAGTTGAGTTCTTAGCTGGGGTTCCAAGCTAAGTCCTCCCACACCCTCTCTGTGAAACCAGTGCTTTGTGTCCCTGCTCCAAGCAGCTGACACACACACACACACACACACACACACACACACACACACACACACACACACACACTGAGATTTGATTTGCGTGCACACACACACACACACACACACACACACACACACACACACACACACACACACACACACACACACACTTCTGGGAAAGGCTGGCACAGATTCACCTGCTGTGCCCCCCTTCTGCCCAGACTATAAGGTAGTTATCACTGCCACCAGAGCCCCTGCCAGCTACTGTAAGGCTCTTACAAGGGCACCCAATTATACTGAGTGAAATTAATATTAATACAAATGGCAATGCTGACCAAACAGTAAGGCTTTTAGGAGTGGCCAGAGTTATCACCAAATAAATATGTGCAAATACTCTCAAAACTTAAATATTTTCTAAAAAGGACCAGCCAAAATAAAAAGTTTAAATATATTTAATAATAAATAATAAAAAAATGAAAATACTAAATATCTATTTACAGTAAACACCAGAGTTTGTCACAGGGAATATTAAAAATAACGCCGATGGAAAGTTTCACACAGTTATGAAAAAAACAGTATTTAGTTAGTCTGATTCCTGATTGACTAAAATAATTACTGTTCCTACTTACTGAATAGGGCAAGATGGGTGAGTGGTCCATGTTGTCAGATCCAAGATAGAATGCAAAATGCTGCTGAGACTTCAGTCTTCTCTAATGGTAAAACATTGTTTCTGTACAGAATGACATCACATACATCTGGTCATCTGACTGTTTCCTGCACTATCTCCATCACTAGAAACTACCAGGGTTTAGCACCTGTGTGCTACAATATACGCAGATAGAGCATTGCTCAGATATGGTGCAGCTGGTGGAAGTCATAAAACCATTCCACTCTTTCTACAGGAGCTACAACCTATTCTCTAGCACAGACATTGTGCCTCTGGTTGTGAGGTAACATCTTTCTGGCTTAACCCATAAAAGTAATTCAGTTTCAAGAATATTTTTCAAAGTCAGGTGGATTAACCTTTTCTCTCCCAGTACATTTAGTTCAATAATTGTACATTTCTTTTCCTTCTAGCAGGGCACACTGTTGATGCATTTTAACACAAGCAAACCTCACAAATACATTTTCAGCACAATAATCTGTACAAATCGATTTGATACACAAATGATATATAATTATTTACAAAATTGCAGCTAGTTGTGCTGGCATATGTTACAAATCCATTGCCTCACTTCTGGCATGGCTGGCAGGACCTCCATACAGGGGCTAAGAAAGGTCGGCCTGTCTCTAAGCAAACAGTTGCATGATGCTACCTCTGCCATGGTAAATCTCTTCCAATCAATTCAGAAGTTACTTCAAGCATTTTTGTAAACATTTTGAGTATTTTTATCAATATGTCAGTTTCAAAATTTTGTTTAATTAGAAAGTTGTTCTGAATGGTTTTAATGCTCTGTTTTATATTTGTTGAATAAAAAAATAATTTAATCGAGCTTTAGTACCTGGATTTGTCTTTCTGACCTGTTTGCGAGTCGTTTGAGCAGGGATGATTCACTCATGTATGTTCCTCCAACTGTAACTGCCTGCTTCATGGTCTTGAAAAAGAAGTTTTACTCTGGATCCCATTCTGACACCATGTCTCTCGTCTTGTGCATATTCAATAAGACGATGAGGCTGGGTGTTCATTTATGTAGTTTATTACACACAAACACATCAGGATGGAGAACAGTAACATTAAACTTAAAAGAATTAACTAACGGACTGACTAGAACACAAATGCATACTTACACCTCATCTGCTCACTACAAAATGGCAATCTTGCTTGCACATGCTCAGTACAGTGCCTACTGACTGGAATAGCTCTTAAAGGAACACACTCTGACCTGCAGGCAGAGTCTGAGCTGGAAGAACTGAAGGGCAAGTTATGCCTTGCGATGGGGTAATAGTTATGAAGTACATGATCCCAGCATTTCTAAGGAAGAGACTATTGTAGCCAGTCCAATAAGGTAATATAAAAAGATGTAGTTAAATGCCATAAACAGCTGTAACAATGGTCCACTGATGTCATTTTTGAATTTCTTAAAAAAATAAATTGCCACCCCATCAGAACTTGGTAGTTTCTGTGGGACTATAGAAGTGATAACTTG
Source organism: Protopterus annectens (assembly GCF_019279795.1). Taxonomy (NCBI): domain Eukaryota; kingdom Metazoa; phylum Chordata; order Ceratodontiformes; family Protopteridae; genus Protopterus; species Protopterus annectens. Next base: position 1,373,391,090 of record NC_056728.1, on the reverse strand, counting down.
GAAGACTTGTTCTGTACTGAGCAGTGTATTTAAGACATCCAAGTTTTTGTCAGGAACTGTAGGGCATGGTACTGAACCCAAAAACAGTTCAGCCACATAAAGTTTGGTATCAGGAGGTGATTCTCTTGATGAATATAAAGTAGTGTGAAAATCCCAAAAGGTTTGATTGACCTCATTGGGTGTGTATCTCCATTCCCTGGATATATCTAAGCTAATTGATGCTCTCTGCTCCCTTTTTTCTTTCCCACAATCTATGGGCAATAAGTTTGGGTACTTTCAAGTGCTTTATCACAAAGAATTCCCTAATTCTTTACCACTTTCCTTGGTATTGTTCATTAAGTAATGCTGTGCATTCCTGCTGGTTATTTTAGGGAAGCTTATGTAGTTATGGTTTTTCACACCTTCCTTCTATAATTATGCACTGTATTATTTATTTTCATTCTAAGGCAATACTGTTCACTTTTGATGACTATGTCATTTCCTTCCACAGATGAATGACTGCTACTTAGCCCTGTTTTGAGTGATTTTCTGTTTAGCTCTGTTTTGAATGATTCCCATCTGGCAGTGACAGAGACATCTTGGGCAGTGTTGCCACCCCAGTAACCCTGAATCCACTCTCAAAGTTAGATCTTTTCATTTTTCTTCCTTTAGAAGCAAGGGGTCAATACATCATGTGCCATAGGTTTTTGGTCATCCTAGAGTTTTAAGCCCTGGAGTTACAAGACAGTGGTCTGAATAGACTAACATCTGAAACTTGTGGTAGCATTCCTTTATAGATCAGTTAAATATCCATCAGACTGGAACACCAGTGACTGGTGACAGGTCAAATCTCTTGCTATAGGATTCTTAAACACCAGGGTATGCTAGCAGAAGCAGTTGCTGTAATCCCAGTACTTGTTTTCTGTAACTATGAATGATTTACTTTTGTGTTGGGATCTTATCCAAAGCAATATGCTGTAGTACAATAAGGTCACCTTTTAGAATACTGAGTTACCCTGTATTCTCCCATTTTTTCCAAAGCCATTCCAAAGTCTAGGAAAAAGTTTGATGCATTACTAAGATTTAAATATTCCCAGTTAATAAGGGGCCCTGATTAGTTAAGTCTTTAAGGATACACCATCTTCCTACTTGGTCAGTTTTTCAGCCAGATCCTGATGTGATGATGTGAGGTATTGTCAGCTTTACCAGGAAAAGTAAGGCAGTGGATGTGTAACATATGCCAGCATAGTTAGCTGGAATTTTGTAAAGAATTATATGTCATTTATATATAAAACTGATTTGTACAGATGCTTATGTTGAAAATGTATTTGTAAAGCTGCTTGTGTTAAAAATGTACCAGCAGTGGGTCCTGACTGTATTGTAACTGGTTAAATGTATATGTTTTACAGAGGATACTGGAAGAGAAGAGGTTAATCTCAGTCCAGTTAACTTTGAAAAATAGTAAGACATTAAATTACTTAATTTAGGCCATAAAGATAGTATCTTACAGTTCTGATTGCAGCCAGAGACAAAATATCTTGGAAAACAAGTACTAAGAAGCCTTCTGTATTGTCTTTAGCAGTGAACTAATTGCTACTCTGGAAGGGTAGAAGTTTGAAATTGTTTTATGACTTCTAGGAGCTGCAAATGATCTTAGCAAGTTCTACGTGTTTGTATTATTGACACATATGTGCTAATCCTGGCAACTTCTAGCAAGGGGGTAGAGTGGGATCCTGCAGTCAGATGACCAGATTTATGTGCTGTCATTCTGTATTAAAATAATCTTTTAATACTAGCTGAGACTGAAGTATCATGGCAGTCTGTTTGGAACCTGACAAAGAAGGACTTCTCACCTACTTCATCTTCCCTTGCTCTAGTAAGTGACCAGGGAATAGTAATTCTTTAGATCAGTCAGGAAAATATAGTGAGATTACCTAACTACAGTTTTTCTGTATCTGTGTGAATGTATTCATCTGTGTTATTTTAATATTTCCTGTGATTGAAACTCTGGTGTTTATTGTAAATAGATATTTAATATTTTCATGTTCTTTTATTATTTATTATTAAATATATTTAAACTTTTCATTGTTTCTGGTCCTTTAGAGAACATTTTAATCTCTGAGACTATACTCATATCTATTTGATTACTCTGTGGCCACTCCTGAAAGCATTACTGCATTGGTCAAAACACTAACATATGTATTAAAGGCGTTGTCTGTAAGAAGAGTGCCGGACCCTTTGACTACTACTCCACCCCGTGTTCCTTCTCTGGATCGAGGTCTTGGATTAACCATTCTTGCCAAGGGTCAGCCTGTCTCGAAGAACCTCCAGCCTGTTCCACCTAAGGTGGTCCCTTCCTCTTCCAGCTACTCCCCTGAGTATCCCATGGAGGAAATTCCATGGAAGAGGATGTGCAAAAGGAGGCACGTGGACTCCCTTATGGAGTCCCTCACCTAGGATACAGATTTCGATGAGGGAGAGGGTTCCCCTAAAATGCCACTGGATGATTTCTCCTATGTAGACATATTAGAGATTTTGAAGGTAAAGGGTGGCTGGACTACCAAAACCCCCTCTTCAGAGGCATCTGTATTCCTGGAGGCCTTCAGGATGGGGCTGTCTATATCTTGGGTGGTCCCCTGGTAGATGGTCTTGTTGACCTGGTCACCAGTTGGGCCTGGAAGGAGCTGGAAACAATAGAACAAGTTCCTAAATGCCCAGATAAGATACTGTCCTCCCCGAGGACTGTGCTTTCTGGAGTAAAGGTATTCCTGTTGACGCTATAGTGGTGGAAGCCACTATCAGGAAGGAGCTTGCACAGCAGAGCTCCACTGTCCATCCACCAAACATATAGTCCAGACAGATGAACAGGTTCGGAAAGCGCACTTATGCCTCACTGAACTTTTCTCTGAGGGCACTCTTTACTCACGTTCAGAGAGACTTCATCAAGGAATTCTCTTGCATTGTCTATGCCTAAGGGGGAGTTCGATAAAATTTCCCCTAAGCTAGTCATTATCACTTCTATAACCAACTCCTCCATGAGACTTATTTCACACTCAGCGGAGGGTTTTTCCAGAGCAGCTGGCACCGGCATCACAATGCGCCATCATGCCTGGATGCAGCTGTGCGATTTTGCGGAGGCCTTTAAGGTGTCATTTGTCAATGCCCCCATTTGATGGTTCATCGCTGTTTGGATCATCTGTTAAGGACACCCTGACCTACTGCAAGCAAGACGGTAAGACCTTGTCTGCCATAAAGATTAGGTTTTCTGTCCCCCAATGAACCTACTGTAGGAATCAAAGGGGTTCTAAGAAAAATTGGTTTCATAAGTCTCAAGGTTCCTTGCCTGACCAAAGTAGAGAGTTCTCCTCCAGAGGCAGAGGAAGTGCCTATAATGGGAGACACCACCCTAGAGGCAGAGGGGATCCACAAAACCAGGGCTGTAGGGAATCTTTTCTCGACAAGCCCTTTCAGCACTCCTGAAGTGCTGCCCGACTATCCTACTCTCATGGCAGTCAGGGGTAGTTTTTCCTCTGTACTCAAGCGCCTAAGCCCAAATCACATCAAACACTTGAGTGCAAAAAATTATGTCTAGAGGCTACTATATTGCCTTTTCGCTTCTTCCTCCAAATGTACTGAAAACACTCACCAACGTTCCACCCATTCAGAGGGAGTTGGCAGTGGCCAAAACTGACTGCAGAAAAGAGTCATCCAGGAGTTCCCAACTGATCAGAAAGGGTCCGCAACTTACTTCTGTTTCTTTTTTGATGCCAAAGAAAACAGGGAACCTGTGGTCCATTCTTGACCTAAGCATTCTCAATTTGTTCATGAAGAAGACCACATTCCAGATGGTGATGGTACGGTCCATACTTCCATTGCTGAGCATGGATGATTGGATGTGCTGTGGATTTCAAGGATGCGTACTATCACATAAAGATAGGCAGATGCTCCAGAAGTCATCTGCACTACCTTCTGGGAGCCAAACATTTCCACTTTTGAACCCTGCCCTTTCATCTCATCACAACCTCCTGGGTGTTTACCAAGTGCATGGCAGAAGTTGCAGCTCATCTACGACTGCAAGCATTTCAGCTATTCCCGTTTCTGGATGATTGGCTCCTGACTGCCCCCACTCAGTGTCAACTTTGTCAGGCCAGGGATTATCTTTACCAATTGTCTCATTTTCTAGGTACCACCATAAATGTGGGCACTTCACAGCCAATGCTGGTTCAGAACCTAGAGTTCATTGAGGTACATCTGAACACTTCTACTCAAATAGCTGCCTTGCCCCAGCATTGCAGCGACACTTTGAAGTCCCAAATTCAAGCTATTTGACTTTCTCCATCTCCTACAGCCAGACTGATTCTAAGAGCTCTAGGATCTATGGCTGCTGCCATTCTTTTGGTTCCACTAGCAAGGTACTATATGCGCATTCTCTAATGGACACTGTCTGTTCAATGGTCCATTCTACATCATCCTCTGCCATCAGATTGACAAACACTTGCAGATCCCCATCTAAGGTGGTGGATTCAAACAGATCTGATAATAGGCAAGGCCGTTCATTCTTTCCTTACCCTCAGCCACTGTGACCACGGACACTTCCCATCTAGGGGGGGGGGGTATTTCCAAGGGAAGCTGGTCCAAGGCACATGGGCTCAGAGACCAGTCTGCATATCAATGTCTTGGAGATGAGGGCAGTTCTTCTGTCACTGCAAGGCTTTCAGGACATCCTCCCTTGAGGAACTATTGCTATTCACGCCAACAACTTGTCAGTTGTCTGGTATATCAACAAGCAAGGAGGAACCCATTCATACCCTGTCTGCAGAGAGGCCATGAGGGTCTGGGGATGGGTGATCTTTTCAAACCACTTTCTTCTTGCAACACATGTACTGGGGAAATCCAGCGTGTTAGCAGACAGGCTCAGCAAGTCTATTCTGATGCCTCACGAGTGGTCCCTCAATCAATCAGTGGTGAACGAGATCTTCGACCATTGGGGTCTTTCCTGCTGCGACCTCTTTGCTTCCCCTTACAACAACAAATGCAGCAGTTATTTTACTCTGATTCCCCCTTCAGGGGGCAACTGGAGGGATGCTTTGGTCCATGATTGCCCCCCTGGGACTCCTCTATGCCTGCCCTCCTTTTCCTTTGATCTTAAGATTTCTTCAGAAAGCCAAATGTTTGAAGAGCTCGGTAATCCTCATTGCCCCCTTCTGGCCTCCTCAGGTGTGGTTCCCCTTCCTCTGGTCACATCTCACCCATCCTCATTGGATGCTGGAACCCAAACTGGACCACCTTTCTCATCCGATGTTAGAATGCCACCACGATCTCCACACTCTCAAGTTGACTGCATGGTTTCTCCAGTTCCTATGATTGCTAGAGGGCCCAGGTTTTCTTCTCCAGTCAAAACTATACTTTTGGCCTCTCAGAAACAATCTACTAAGAAGGTATACAAGAGTAAGTGGAAGATGTTTTCCATTTGGGCAGTCAACAATAAACGATCCATTTTCATCTCCGATTCCCTCTATTATGAAGTTTTTGGAATCTTTATATAAGCAAGGTTCTAGTTTTGCTACCATTAAACTTCAGTTAGTGGCTATTTCCAACATTAATTCAGGATTGCCTTCAGGAGCTATTGCTTCTGCTAGGTTATGTAAACCCTTCATGAAAGGGTTTTTTTCTTTTGAGGTCTCCTATTAAAGATCCTATGCCTCTGTGGGATCTCACTCTGGTTGTGCAAGCCTTAACCCAGAGTCCCTTTGAGCTGGCTAAGGATTGTGACTTGAAGTTTTTGTCTTAGAAATTCGCTTTTCTTGTTGCCATTACGTCGCCAAAAAGGGTTTTCAAGTTGAAAGCACTTTCTTCCAAACATCCTTACATCATTTTCCACAAGGACCAGGTGTCTTGCCGTACTAATCCTTCTTTCATGCCAAAGGTGGCTACATCTTCCAGTGTCAATCAATCTATTCAGTTATCTGTGTTCTTTCCTAATTACTTTAAGGAGAATACCTTCTGCATTCCTTGGATGTCCACAGGCAGCTTCGGTTCTACCGCCATAGGACAAAGCAGTTCAGGAAGACAAAGCAGGTATTTGTTTCTTTTCCCCTAATTGTAGGGGTCAAGCTGTTTCCAAAGTGACAGTTGCAAACTGGATTACTAACTCTATTGCCTTTGTTTATGAAAAGAATGGTTGGCAGTTGCCAGGTCCTCCAAAAGCTCACTCTATAAGATCTATTGCTGCATCTGCTGCTTTTTCTTCTAGGATCCCCATTGATGACATTTGTGCTGCAGCCACCTTGGTCTAACTCTCACACCTTTGTGTCCCACTATAAATTGGATGTCGCGTCCAGGAGCCGGACGTTCTTTGGTTCATCTGTGTTCCAGCATGTCTTTCCTTGAGACTGCCCAAGAAATTATGTAGCTGGGGACTCTGACCCACACATGAAGCAGAATGAGGACAACATCAGATTTATTAGTTATGTACTTACCATAACTTGGTATCTGTGTTGTCCTCTTCTCATTCTGCTTCACCTTCCTGCCCAATCATCCCCCTCCTATTGGATATGCTTCTAGAAGATCTAGCTAACCTTTTTCAGAACCCTGGTTCCAGGTTGAGCTCCTGGTTATCTTTCCTTTCTTTCTTGGCTTTGGGGGCAGCAAACTCAATCTGTAGAGCTTGGGTGAGATGTAGAGGATTATGGGTAGGGGAGGAGTTTGAGCCTGGAAGTTCAAGTATGTGGGAGGTGGCCGAGTCGAATCTGAGGTTCAGATCTGAGACCCATGCGTGAAGCAGAATAAGAGGAGGACAACACAGATACCAAGTTATTGTAAGTACATAACTAATAATTAAGGTTGGGTCTTGCGCCATTCTGGAGCTTAACTGTTTTTTTTTTCTGAATATCTGAGCATAATAAGCATGCTCCATGCACTCCATAAGTGTTACTAGAAAACTGTAAATGGCACACTATTCAGCACAACGTAATCCTGAAAGTGGTTGCAGTATTTTGGTTCTAGGCCTAAAACTAGAGTTTATAAGCCACAATAAACACAGTAAATATTAATGTTTGTAATGTTGTTTAAACAGTTTATGATATCTTAATAGCCATTCAAGTAAGAGATTTCATTCAAGGCTAAATAGTTCTGTCTGTGTCACTTGATTGTTGAGATATTTAGAGAAATGTGAACATTTTTACAATTCAAATAAATAGTATACAAAGAATATTCAGTATCACTTTAGCTGCAGTAGACATAGGTCAAATATCAATACAGTTGTGTCTGCCATCATGTAAGCTTTAAGATGAAATCTAATATATTGTATGTAGCATGGTTTTGGAATTATCAATGCAAATACGAAAAAACAATATTTGACACCTAGAGGTATGAGTAGGATGTAACTAAGGAAACATGACCACCAATTAGTTTTCCTCCGAAAAGCATTGGATTCATTACTTGTGCTCATGTCTCTGAGAAAAGCAGAGGGTAGAAACACAAGATAACAAATAGATCCCAGACACCTGACATACAGACGTAAACTAAAATATTGGTTAACCAACTGAAAGGTATATAATGTGCAAATGGCACAGATTTAGCCTGCTGTAGTAATATTAAACAGTTTCTCCATACAAAACCATAGTGACTAAATTAATGTGATGACTGGGGAATAGCCAAAAGCAGTGTGTTCATAGGTTCATAAATTAGTACTAAGCTAAATGCCCTTGTGAGTCATTTTAAGCCTAGCCAATTATCCCATGTAAGACTCAAACCCTGCACCTTAGTTTTGCAAGGCAAACACATTAACCATTAGGCCACACTACCATACTATATATCCTGGGAACATCATCAGATAACCTTTGCAATGTGTTGATTTCAAAAGAAGTATTCTGGACTTGAGGGCTCATTGCAAAGCAGATTTTATTCATGAGTAGTGTATGGCATCTGCATCCCAAGAAGTACTAACAAGTAAATCAAAGCTACTGAGAGCTTGGACTGTTAGTATGCACGCAAATAGATAAATCAGAAATACTGTTATCTAGTTTCTTAGCAGCATTACCTCTCAGGTTACATGGATGTTTTGAGACACTTTCAAATACTTTTCAGATTTCTTATCTTTTCTCTTATGCATGACTAATATGTATGGACTGTTTTTTACACAACCGATAATAATGCAAAGTTTTTCTGCTATGTTCAACATCTTAGACTGATTACATGAGCTGAAAAACTTTATCTTCTGACCATATGCCCTGTTCCTCTGCGGAGCTATGTCCTAACTTAACATCACATGACTAACATTGCCTAGCAAAGTTTCTAGCAAGAGGAGATAGCTAAACTTTCCTTGTTTTACTTGTACAGAGGTAGAAGCAGCCTAATGTTTACATTAATTCTGATTAATAAAACCAATTTAATTCTGTTTAATAAAAATCAGTTTAACAATCTCAATAAAAATTAATGAAATCATCATTAAAATGTATTTTCTTTCATCCAGTAAAAGGGATACAGGAGGCTTGATTCAAGATCAGACATGGATTAAATAACAAAAAATTCCTATCTCTGTACTCATTTCCCACCTTTCTAGAGTTAGTAGAGTCCGGTTTTCAGACTTTGCTGAATTCTGGGCTGTTTGTAAGTTCTGTGTTGCCCAGACCTTTCTAAGATAGAGGGAAGCTACTCTGTTCATCAGAGAGAGTGGTGAGCTTTGAAACAGCCTATCTGTCGCCTGGAGGATTGGTTTCAGCTCAGAATCTGTAGTTTTATTGGCCGTTTTGGGCTATTTCTCTTCCTTTCATCTTTTTGTTTAAAAACCCATGTTTGCTTGGTTTTTGCACTTGTATTACCTCAGCAAGAAGCATGCCTGGGTGTCCTGCAGAGTCCTACAGCAGCCGAGAGAGAAAAGGGAGACTTTGACTGGATTAAGTACCTCTGTTTTCCTTTTTATTGCTTATTTTTTGCTAGCTACATTATTCCAATATTTTTTATTAACTTTGCTACTTATTTGAACTGTTTTTTTTTTAATTCTTATACTGCTGCACTTTGATCTTTTCAAGTGTTTTTTCATCTGTTTAATTGTAAAGGGCTACACACTCAAGTGCGATAGCCTTTTTTCTGCTTTAAAAGTGTTTTTATTCTTGTATCTGCTTTAACTTTTGAAATAAAAAAAAAAATCCTATCTCTGTACTCGTTTCCCACCTTTCTAGACCTAGTAGAGTCCAGTTTTCAGACTTTGCTGAATTCTAGGCTGTTTGTAAGTTCTGTGTTGCCCAGACCTTTCTAAGATAGAGGGAAGCTTCTCTGTTCATCAGTGAGAGTGGTGAGCTTTGAAACAGCCTATCTGTCGCCTGGAGGAGTGGTTTCAGCTCGGAATCTGCAGTTTTGTTGTCCGTTTTGGGCTATTTTTATTCCTTTCATCTTTCTGTTTAAAAACCCATGATATTATGTTGTCTCATCTCGCCTTCGTTCTTGCTGGTTGAGATCTGGCTGGGTTCGGAGCTGATTTACTATAGCTCAAAAGCTTTTACTGGCTCGAGGCTAACCCCTATCCCAACATGTCTAGCGGTAGCTACCCAGATCTCATTTGCTGCTTGCAGCATCGAGATTGCAAATACTGGCTCAGGCTAAGTACTTTGTGCTTTTTTCACTTTATCGTTTTCCTTCTCAAGGTTTTGTTGTTGTATTGACTCGTTAGAGTGTATACTATTCCCTGTTAGTCTAATGACCCCTTTATCTGCTTATTGTGGGTGTTTTTGGCCGTCGTTTTCTCCTCAGGCCTTGCTTTCCCATTCAAGCCCATTTAAATTAGAGGGTTCTTCCTTTTTTTCTCCACCCTTTCTGGGATAGCCGTTTAAGTTAAAGGCTCTCCCCCTTTTTCTTCTCCCCTTCAAAAAAAAAAAGTTCTTCCTTTTTTGTTGTTTGGGCTAGCTGTTACAGCCTGGTTGTAGTTAGTTGTTGTGTGCTGTTAGCTTATAGCTTTGTGCTTTTCTAGTACTGTGAAAAATTCTTTTTGTCAATTATCACCATGTCCAAAGAGTTGAAACCCTCTGGGTTAAAAAAATGCGACTCGTGTTGCCAGAAAATGTCCCTTACGGACAATAAGTTGTGTATATTGTTTAGGGGCTGTTCACCTGCAGGGCTCTTGCTCGATCTGTCATGCTTTCAGTTCCAGAGTCCTGCAGGAGAGAAGAAATAAGCTAATTTTGCGTGGCCTTCTGAAGAACCCTCAAGATTCTTTGTCTCGGGGTCCTCAACCAGCTAAAGTGTCCGAGAAACACACTAAGCAATCGGTTCCGAGTTCGGAGCAGACAAAAAAACACTGAAAAACCTTTGGCTCTGTCTGCTCTCAGTGTTGGCTCTGACAAAGCTAAGTCTCCAACGGCTCCATCTGTGTCATCGGAGCCATTCCGGACCCATAAGAGAACAAGGTCTCTTTCTTTGGAGCCGGTACGCTCTGCTCCACAATCTCCTCTGCTGCAACCTGGAGTGGGAAGTCACCAGTCCTCTTCGCACTCCTCTCGGTCCTCCTGGCTTTTGGATCATGACGTGGAAAGAGTGGTCAACAGGCTCTTTAAGTCACAGGCACTTGCTAAATTACTTTCGAGCCCAGCCCATAAGGAATTGGCTTCTTCAGCCCATCCAACTTCTCCATCGGTTTCTCCTCTGACTCTCTTGAACTCAGAGCCGGAGTGCATGGAGGTCATGGTGGTGGAACCATCAGCTCCGGTTTCTTCTCCTTTATCAGTTCTGACAACCACTCAGATCTCCTCGATGTCTCAGTCCGTCGAGGGATCTGGGCGCCAAAGCTGTCTCGCCGGCTCCGAGGGGGGAAGTGGCATTGCACCCTTGTCCGACTTTGCTCTCCCTCTTGGAGCTTCGGCGCAGGTGAGCTCGGTTCCCACATCAGCCTTGGAGCTGTCGGTCCCGGTTCGCAGGAGATCTCCAGCATCTTTGGAGTCGGCTGTTCCTTCAACTTGGGACCGTGATGCCTTTGAGGTGATGAAGAGCATGCTGACTCCTATGACTTCTCCACCCTCAGCTCCATTGGCTCCTTCTCCCTCAGTGCCTGTGCCTGCATTTGACCCTCCTCCTGCCTCCAAGTGTAGGGAACCTTTGCCCCAGGACACCCCATTGGGTGACCCCAGGTCTTTCAAAACCTCTCCCAAACATTCGGAGGAGGTCCCTTGGAAGATGAAATGTAAGAGGAAGCATCTAGACTCCCCTGAGTCTATCACTTCAGATACAGACTTGGATGAATCAGAAGGGTCCCCACGGTCCCCCTCTGAGGATGTCTCCTTTTCAGACATCTTGGAAATCCTTAGACAGAGGGGTGGCTGGAAGTCCCTAGCCCCTTCTGAGGATGAGTCTGTCTACCTGGATGCATTTGGTTCCTGACCCTCCACCTCTTGGGTATCTCCACTTTTTGACCCACTTTTGTCTATAGTGAGTCAAAAGGCGTGGAGTGCTCCGGAGACCATGGAACCAGTTCCGAGGAGACCGAATAAATGTATTACTCTCCTGAGGATAAGTCTTTCCTTTCCAAAGGGGTTCCTGTTGATGCCATGTTGGTGGCAGCAGCCACTAAGAAGGAACTTGCGGAAATGTCTTCATCTCTTCATCCGCCGAACAAGGAGTCTCATACAATGGACAGGTATGGGAAGTGTTTGTTTTCTTCAGCGACCTTTACTCTCAGGTCACTGAATTACTTGTCTCACTTCACACAACTTCAGGGTGATCTCCTAAAGGAGCTAGGAGATACTCTGCAAGATCCTACAGCTGAGGGAGTTACAAACAGGGCAGCTTCCCAGCTTGCGACCTTGACCTCCGTGGTTAACTCCTCCATGAGGCTCATTTCTTATGCGGCAGATGGAGCAAGTAGGGCAGCAGGTACCAGAGTGGTTTTGCGGAGACACTCATGGATGCGCCTTTGTCAGTTTACAGAACCTTTTAAATCTTCATTTACCAACACCCCCTTCGATGGCTCATCCTTGTTCGGGCCTCAGGTAAAAGAGACTCTCACCAGGTGTGAACAGGATGGCAAGACTCTCTCTGCCATAGGAGTCCATTTTTCCACTCCATATAGACCCTATCCTAAAGATCAGAAGAGTAGAAAGATGTGGTTCTGAAAATCCCAGGGCACTTTGCCTGACACACGTGGAGATTTTCCCCCCAGGGGCAGAGGGGGAAGCAACAACAGAAGGTGCCACCCTCATGGCAGAGGGGGGTCCACAACAGCAGACCAACAGAGATACTTTCTCTGCTAGGCCCTTCCAGCACTCCTGAAAGGAGGCCCGACTGTCCACCTCTGGAGGCAGTCGGGGGCAGACTATCACTTTACCCAGTAACTTAGCAAACTATCACAAGAGAAACATGGGTACCGTCAATAATATCCAGGGGTTACAAAATTCCTTTTTCTCAGTCTCCCCCCCCAAAAGAAAAATGTTCTATCCCAGATGTTCCACCGAGTCTTGGGGATCATGCAATCCTAGAGGTTCAAAGATTGCTAGAAAAAAGAGCCATCCAGGAAGTCCCCGCAGACCAAATCGGATCCGGAACTTACTTAAGGATCTTTTTAGTTCCAAAAAAGACAGGGGACTGGAGACCCATTTTGGATCTTAGCAAGCTAAACCAATTTGTTAAAAAGATGAAGTTCTGGATGGTAACACTGCAGTCCATTCTTCCCTTCTTGGGTCAGGACAATTGGATGTGCTCCATAGATCTCAGGACGCGTACTACCACATAAAAATGGACAGGCAATCCAGGAGATTCCTATACTTCTGGCTGGGAGCCAGTCATTATCAGTACAGAGCCCTGCCCTTTGGTTTCACCACAGCCCCCAGTGTGTTCACCAAGTGTATGGCAGTAGTCAAGGCTCACCTGAGGCATCTAGGATTCCAGGTGTTTCCATGTCTAGACGACTAGCTCCTCACTGCTACCACCGAGCATCAACTGATCAAAGCATGGGACTACACAATCCAAACTTGTTCCCAGTTAGGCATTACCATAAACTATGAAAAGTCTGCCTTGTCAGTCTATTACCTTTATAGGGGCAGACTTAGATACAAGACGCATGATAGCAAAATTGGCTCAAGACAGGGTGTCAGCCATTTGTCAGCAAGTTTCTTTTCTCATAAAATTGAGAGTTCAGACAATAGAAGTTTTACAAGTCATGGGCTCAATGGCTGCTGCAATTACACTAGTTCCTTTAGCATGCTTCCACATGCGGATTCTGCAGTGGCTTCTTTTCACTCAGTGGTCTTTCCAGTATTTACCAATGTCACACATGATCTTAATCACGGAATCTTGCAAAAAGGACCTAGTATGGTGGCTTGTCTCCCCCCAGGTGACTCTGGGCAGACCCTTTCTAGGCCCACAGCCTGTAGCCACAGTGACCACAGACACCTCCCAGTTAGAGTGGGGTGGGGGGCATTATCTGGGACAGACTGTCCAAGGAATGTGGCAACCTCATGAGTACCATTTGCACATCAGTGTTCAAGAGATGAGAGTGGTGCTTCTGGCATTGCAAGCACTTCAAGACTCTCTACTACTGGGACTAGTGCAATTCAGACAGACAATATGTCAGTGGTATGGTACATCAACAAGCAGGGTGAAACCAGATCTTACCCCTTGTGTCGGGAGGGGCTTCAAATATGGTAATGGGCGATGTCTTCCCAACATTTTCTAATTGTGATGCACATTCCCGGAAAATCCAACGTGTTAGAGGACAGGCTCAGCAGGGCTATCCTCATGCCTCACGAGTGGTCCCTGAAGCAAGAAGTTGCAGACTTGATTTTTCGCAAATGGGACCAGCCATGCTGCGATCTTTATGCCATTCCCCTCAACAACAAATGCAGCAGCTACTTTGCCCTAGTTCCCCTTCCAGGACAGTCACCCAGGGATGCACTTGTTCACGATTGGCCTCTGGGACTACTCTATGCCTTTCTACCTTTTCCTCTAATTCCAGAGGTACTTCAGAAAGCAAAGTCGCTGGGTTGCAAACTCATCCTCATTGCTCCTTACTGGCCTCATCAGATATGGTTCCCGTTTCTTCGCCATCATCTTCAACTGGTGCCTTGGATACTGGACCCAGTTCCGGACCTTCTGACGCATTAGTCGGGTAGGCTTCATCCTTCCCTCTAAACTCTCAAGCTGACTGCTTGGTTCCTCCACTTTCAGTCTTAGCCAGGCTCCCAAACATTTCCCCTGCTGTACAACACATCCTAGTGTCCTCTCACAAACCCACTACCAGGAGGATTTACACTAGCAAATGAAGAGATTCTCTTATTGGGTGAAGAATAATAGCATTGATCCCTTCACTGCTCCTGTTCACAAGATTCTTGACTTTCTGGCCGAAACCTTCGAAAGAGGGGCAGTTGCAGCTACTATTAGGGTCCAACTTGCTGCCATCTCCAATTTTCATGTAGGAGACTTGAGTTCTAATATGTCCTATAAGTTGTGCAGAGCATTCTTATGAGGTACAACTCTTTTACAGCCCCCGGTAAGAGAACCCCCTAGACCTAAACTTGGTTTTAGCTTCTATGGTTCTGCCACTTTTTGAACCAGCAGCATCTTGTCCCCTGAAATTTCTGTCCTGGAAAACCCTCTTCTTGGTTGCTATAACCTCAGCTAGACTGGTTTCTGAATTACATGCTTTGTCTATTCACCCGCTGTATCTCATTTTTCACAAAGATAGCGTCCCTCTTAGGACCAATCCTTCCTTCTTGCCAAAGGTATGTTCAGAGTATAACTTAAATCAGTCCATTGAGCTTTCTGTGTTCTTCCCCAATTACGGCAACAAGCAGAGTATAGATTCCACCAATTGGATGTTCATAGACAATTACGTTTTTATTTACACAGGTACACATGACCAAAGACCTTAGAAAATCAGACCAATTGTTTGTATCCTTTGCTGACAATAAACAAGGTTATCCAGTTTCAAAATTACCTTATCAAAATGGCTGTCAGACACAATCAGTTATTCATATGATTTGCGTAAAAAGACGCTTCCAGGAAGGCCCAGAGGACATTCAACCAGGGCCTTAGCCACCTCTGTTGCCTTCCAAGCTAAATTGCCTTTAGATTCAATCTGTGCAGCAGCAACATGGGCAAATCCTCATACCTTTATCACTCATTACAAAGTGGATGTAGTCTCCCGAAATAGGGCATCCTTTGGTTCCACGGTCCTGAAGAGTTTGTTCCAGTGAGCCACCCAAGAACCAGGTGCTGGGGACACGGTCCCAACCAGCAAGAATGAAGGCGAGATGGGACAACATAACATAAAGAAGTTATGTACTACCATAACTTTCCATATTTTTGTCCTTCATCTCACCTTCCTTCTTGCGTCCCTCCCTCCTTCCCCCTTCCTGCAGGTTCGAGAGGAGTTCCTTTATTGGTTACACTGGCTGAGTTTCTTGCTGACATACCAGGTTAGTTAACCATGCCTTGTTTTGTTCCTCTTTCCTTCCTGTCTTAAATGCTTAGGAGCTTAGTAAGAAAATTGTTTTTTAGCAAGGAGATGTATTAGCGAACAACAGCAACTCAAACCAAACACAAAGGTTCGCAATGGAGAACCAAATGAGGGAATGAGACCGGAATGTAATATCCAAAACAATGAAACAATTTATTTAACGTTTAACAATAACAGTACGTTTTCGAACACCTTCCTCAGAAACGAAAAGCTGTAATCCTTGTATTGCCAATCATTTATACCAAAAGCAATAACAGTTAACCAATGAATGAATGATATCAATTAAATATTCAAACAACTTTTTAAAAAAAACACCACTAATAAAACCAAATGAAGTAACATGATACAATGACATAAAATTGTTGTACTGATTGAATAAAAAAGAAATAAAAAAGATTTTTTCTTCGCTTCTTAAAACAATGTTTTGTTATATATATTTAAAATGAATATTTAAAATGAATGAATTGTATATTGTAACGCAAGGTAAATGTGTATTTGATCCCAAAGAATTCATTCTATAAATGTGCAGTCTGACTGCATCTGGTGGAAAAATAGAATAGAGTGTACCAACAACAAACATTTGTTTTTTACTATGTATGTCTAGTGTGGGCTATTACAAAAGAGATCTGGGTAGCTACCGCTAGGCATGTTGGGATAGGGGTTAGCCTCAAGCCAGTAAAGGTTCTCGAGCTATAGTAATTCAGCCGAGTCGGAGCCGAGGATCAACTTCGAACCCAACCAGGTCTCAACCAGCAAGAAGGAAGGCGAAATGAAGGACAACAAACATGGAACGTTATGGTAGGTACATAAATTATTTTTTGTGCAGTTTTGTGCATCGAGCAGTGGCGTTTAACTGCGGTTAAACTATTCCCGGTGCCAGAAAGTCTGCTCTTCAGATTTTCCCTTAGAACTAGCCAGTCTCCTAGTTTTAGCACTCTAAACTGTTTCTGTTTTCTTGAATTAGCCAGTCTTCTAGTTTTAGCACTCAAACTGTTCCTTGTGCTCAGCACTTGTCCACATCTCACTGCAAGCATTAAATAATCTGCAAATTACTGCAGCACTCAAGTTTCCTCACTAAACAAGAGGAAATCAGCTCCCAGTACTTAAATAAGCACTAACCAGGCATGTCCAAGGGTCAGCTCCTGGTGTTTTCTCCTGTCCACCTGATGAATCTGGGCATCTTGAGGCAATGCAGCAATTGCCTCATGTACACTGACAACCCTCTCCTCCTACCACCCAACACTACAACCTGTGGGAGATGCACTTATGTAGCCAAACTGGAAGCCAAGCTGTCTCCAGCCAAGACTGGACTAGACAGTCAAGAGGAATAGGTTAACACCACATCGCACTCCACACATAGTCCATCAAAACCTGCACCATCCAAACCCACACATAATAACACAAAACACACACCTACATTCGCAGAGGCTCTCGATAAAAATCTGTCCAAGCAACAGAGACCTCCAAAGCTGAAACGCAAGCAACCACCACCCCCCAACAATACCCGAATGACACATAGCCCACAAAATCAGTGTGCCAATCAACCTCAGCCCATAAGGCAAAACAACATACCCAACACACTAGTCATTGGCGACTCTATAGTCAGGCTCACTGACATCCCTCTCATCAGGCTAAACAAGGAGAAAGTTACTGTCAGCTGCCTGTCGAGTGCCAGGATCTGTCATATAACACACACACTCAGATCACTCCACAAGTACAAGTATGACTCTGTCATTGTCCATGTTGGAGTGAAAGACCTGAGACGTACCTCCCTGGACTACATGAAAAGAGACATGGAGAAGCTCTCTGACCATGTGGCCCAGGCAGATATGAAACTAGCCCTGAGTAGCATCCTGCCATCGCCCAGAATGATACCACAGTACAAGGACAAAATGATTGACTTCAACAATTGGCTAAGTTTCTGATGTCATTCAAAGGGAATGCAGTATCTGCCTGCCTGGGATGACATGATCGACAGGCCACGATGCTTTGCCAGAGATGGCCTGCACCTGTCACTACTGGGATTCCGGATATTGGCAAAGGCTCTTGCTGCCCCATATAGTGCCTTTTTTAGGCAAGGCTCAAATGTCAAACGCACCACCATAGTAGACATAAATAAGCGAAATCTAAGGGTAATGCTACTCAATGCTAGAAATCTAAACCTCAAAATGCACACACTCGAGGCTGTCCTTAAGATGGAGAACATCGACATCTCTGCAGTGACAGAGACCTGGTTTAAGGCTCCAGAGAGCACCCCTGCATTACCAGGGTACAATTCTTACCACACCTTTCGGCCACCTAACCTGGACTGAAATACTAAAGGAGGAGGCGTGTCCATATTCCTAAAGGATATCCATACCTGCAGGCTAGTTGCTCAACATAATGCCTTCGAAATTACCCAAGTACAATTAACACTGGGCAAGACTGCAATTCAGGTTGTAGCGTGTTACAGATCCCCCGCCATGCCCCAGGACGCCCACTCCATGTTTCTCGATATACTGGATAATATCAAGGTACAGCCTAATACCCTTATTTTAGGAGATTTCAACTACCCCACCATCAACTGGGAAAAGTACTCATGTACCAACTCATTTGCCCAACATTTTCTGGAATTCATCAATTCCAACGCCCTGGACCAGCTTGTCCATACCCCTACCAGGGGTAGCAACATCCTGGACCTGGTCATTACCAGTATGGGTAACAGATGCTTCATGCCAGTCGTCAACTCCTCGCTGGTCAGGTCCGACCATAAGCTAATCACCCTGGACATCTATATCATGCCCCCCCCCCCCTATTAAGGAAACCACTGTAAAAAACTTCTTCAAAGCCAACTTCATGCTTCTTAAGTCAGAAGTGGCAAACTTCATTACACCCAAACAGATGGAAAATAGTGGCACGACTGCTGAATCATATACAAATGCACTGTATAAGCACATACACAAGTGCATGGACCATGCCATCCACAGCAGAACCAAGATGCTATCCTCCAAAAAAAGGAAGTCAAGTCTGGTGGTCCCCTGCCATAAACAAGCTCTACAACAGAAGGAAGCAACTGTTGCAAAAAAGAGTAAAATCCCAGGACTGCCAGAACTCCCTGGTCAGCATCAGCAAGAAGCCAAGATCCCTCATAAAATCCTCCAAAGCTAGTTATGAAAATAAAATAGCCATGGAGTCTAAAGACAACCACAAAGCCTTGTACAGCTATGTCAAGAATCTCAGTGGCAACACTCAGATCTGCTCTGAACTACAGCACAATGGTATTACATTTACCGAACCAACTGATATTGCCAAATTCCTAGGAGACAGGTTCAGTGCTAACTTCACCCCCCCCCCAAAGGGCCCATCCCCATACTGGATGATTGCAATGCCCCAGAAATCATGGCCGCAGAGGTAAAGACTGCATTCTCCAAAGCCAAGAACACAGCATCCATGGGACCGGACAACATCCCAGGCTGCGTTCTGCATGAACTACAGAACAAACTGGCACCCCACCTAAGTACCATGTTCAGCCTTACCCTCAATTCAGGCTTTGTGCCTATGGAATGGTGCACAGCGATAGTTATACCACTCCACAAAGGGGGTGCCACCACAGACCCTGGGAACTACCGCCCCCATTAGCCTGACGAGCCTGGTCTGCAAGGCCATGAAACGCTTCATCCATCCTACAGCTTATAAACAAAGACATAGGTAACCTCCAAACTCTGGACCCTACTCAGTTTGGGTTTATAAAAGGTAGATCATGCCTCCTAAATCTGATTGACTTCTTCGAAGCAGTCACCAGAGCCGTAGACGATGGTAAGGTGGTGCACACAACCTATTTTGACCTCGCCAAGGCTTTCAACACCACTCTGGCATTATAGATAAACTCACTGGACTAGGCATAAATCCCTGTGTCACAAGATGGGTGGCCAACTGGCTCACTGACAGAACCCACACAGTGAAAGTAGCCGACTCCAAATCTGACTTCAGACCAGTGACAATCGGAGTACCTCAGAGTTCAGTCCTGGGTCTCCTCCTGTTCGGTAGCTACTTCTCTGAAGTCCAGGCTAATGCAGGTGGTCTCTGGCTAACGAAATTTGCAGATGACTGCAAACTAGGAGCCATAATTGATTTGCCTAAGGATGTTGACACCCTACAAAGAGGTCTCACCGAGACTGATGCTTGGTGTGTCAGAGTCATGGCCTGAAGCTCAGTGCCAAGAAGTGCATTGTCATCTCCTTTGGGAAAAACACCGTACCCATAAACTACCACAGACGGTAGCCTACTAAACACAGAAAGTGTGATAAGAGACCTCGGGACACAGGTGGACAGTATTCTCTCCTTTGATAATCACGTTGCCACAGTTGTCAGGAAATCCTTCTATGTGGCACACCTCATCACAAAGGGGTTCTCCTCCACAAAAAGAGAGGTCATATTTCCTCTCTACTCATCCCTCATCAGACCCGTTATAGAGTACAGCGCCCTGTTTGGCATGTACCTCGCAAAAAATCTGCAACAACTGGAAAGGCCACAGAAATACCTTACTAGGAGGATTACCGGCCTCAAACAGTTGCCATACGCAGACTGTCTCAAAAAATTCCAGCTCTACTCCATCGCATACCACCTACTCAGAGGCGACCTCATACAAAGCCATGTCTAACCCAGATGTGATGGACATGGTACACTTAATGAAATCCCAAGCCCTCCGAGCCACATGCTCCAGAGATCTAAACCTTGTCATCACAATAAACAGAACATGCTGGAGGGACAGATTCTTGTCCCAGAGACTTCCATGCTCTGGAACAGGCTGCCTATTCATGTCAAGCAAAGCTCCTCATTAGCCCTCTTTTAAGAGAAATCTTGATGATTGGATGGGAAACAGGAAATTCACCCCGGGCATCACTGCTGTGGCTCTGCTCAGCAAGGGCACAGAAAAATAATTTTCTTGGGTGGCGAAAGCCAGGGAACCTCATTTGGCTAGGCTTATATTGGCCCTAGGGCTGATAGCCTAGTACATACCTATGAACCTGAAGAGTCCTACAATTGCCATGAGCAGGCTGGACATCATTCCCTTCATCTGACGAGTCTTATCCTTAGACCAAATCAGGCAAATAACTCCAAGGGGATAGGCAGAGCCCTGTAGGGAGTAAATAATCAAACAATTTGTCAAAAGTGAATGTAGTTTGACGATTTCTGCCCCATTTCAAACAACTAGAACCCTTTCAGCCCCAGTCAAGACTTTGTGCCGCTCCATTAAGAAAAATTGCATCTGAACACATACAGTCAGGTTAATCCATTGTGATGCATGCAAGTCTGCTTTTTATTTTCTTGCTTTTTTTCTGACTAGTATTATCATTCACTGTATACATCTGGAAAAAAATAGATTTAATTCATCTCTATACATGTCAGTATGCTATGAGGTTATGGAAGAGATTACATTCAGTTCATTCTCTACATCCCAACATGCTATAGGCTCATGAAAAATTACATTTCTGTGTCCTAACATTTTATGAGATCATGGAAAAATTACATTTCTTGAGAATTATCAGTTCATCAGCACCTGGCATCTTCCATTTTAATATCAAATTCTTATTCATGGCATATAATAGCATCAGAATGATAAAAAGTATAGCTAAAGCTACACAATTTTCAAAAGTCACCCACCCTAACCAGTAAATAGATTAGTTAACCATGTCTGTTGTGAGCCGCTATAAGCCTCTTTGCATGGGAATAATCTGGAACTTGTTGTATACTTAAATGATCTCTGACCTTGTCTTCATTATCTTGAAAGATCATGCAGAATTTATACCCGACCTGTTTGCATGTCCCTACTTTCAAAGCACAGATGACTTTTTTGTGTTATCCTGTTCTGTAAAACTACTGTCCTTATTGCTGTCATTTCTACCTCAATCTTGTCTCTACTGTGGAAGGTGGCATTGTTAAGAACTTAAATAATTTTGATAACTTCCTCAACTCCCAGATTGCTTTTGTTGCTCTGTATGACAGAGAAATGTCTGCTCATCATATTACATAATTTCGTGAATTGATGTGAGCTAGCCCTCTAAAAGCAGCTTTTTTCAGATCATGATGATAAATACAATCATCGTCTAACTTGCCTACTGGATTTTTGTCAGGTGGTTTGACAATTACTTGTCTTTTCCTGTAATTACACACACTTCCTGGAGGAAAAGTAAAAGTATGTCTTATAGAAAGAACTACATAGCCCAAATAAGACTTGCACCATCCCTTGGGTAAGCAACTATGAGCTCTTTTCCCATAGATATAGCAGTACTTTAGATAAGAAAGGATTCCCTCGTCCCTATGAAAAATGTGTGCTAAAGATTTGACACAAACTATTGTTTCCTCCATCTCAGTAAGATTAAAACTGTTGGGCTCTTCCCTGTGTTCTATTTGTTTCTAATGTGTATTCACAAAGTCTCATTCCTACATTTTTTGTATTGTTTATCCCATCCTCTTATTGGAAGCAAACATATTCCTTACCAACTCAAGTTAATTCTAGAAACGTATGCCCATTCAAATCCACCTAATTTATTTTCCAATAAAAGTTGGAATTCGATTTTCAAGAACTCACTGTTTTTATGATTGCTATGTTTAGAAGCTTTAAATACATCTACCCTTCTTGCTGAAACTGTTATTGGAAATACTGAGTAGGCATGAACACATCCAACAACTGGATACATTGAAAGTTTGTGCTTATGTGCATCGGAGAGCTAAATAAGTATTAAATTGTTGATGCCAGTCTGCTCTTTTCTACATATCACAATCATTCTGAATCTTGTCCTGAGAATAAAGGCCAGCACAATAATAACAGAAGTATGAATAATAAAATAAGTTAAAAACAGTACCATTTTCTACATTCAAAAAAAAATCCATACTGTCCTTGTCTAGTATCTTGAATGTCGATTGTGTTTCGGATGTCTGGCATTGATGTGATCTTTTGAAATGATGTTAAACGTATCAAATTGTCTTTTTTATTTACTTCAAAAATTCTCATTCCTTCCAAATATGCTGCCTGTAAAAGGGGTTCTTTGAACTTTTTCAGTCCAAATCATTTCAGTCTGTTTTTTTCCCCAAAAAGGATAATGAACAATACAGTGGTGCCTTTTCTATCTTCCTCATGCAAAAAATACACTGTTGTAAACAAAGTTCATCTGTTCCAAGTCACCTTCTGTTGCAACTTTGTCCTTCGCACTGAATACAAGGGCACCCCAGGGGTCTAGTTCACTGACGTGATGAATTTGGGAGTTCCTTATGCAGATCTGTATTTGTCCTTCACTGCTGCAATGAAATCACTCTGCCCATCTGGCTACATTTTCCTCTGGTTTCTCTGTCAAATCTTGCTGTCCTTTGGTTATCAGTGGAGAAATATTGCTCAGAAATGTGTCACCTCTATCTCCCTCTAGAAACTACCATTAATTCAGCCTACATCTCATGCCATTGCAGATCCTGATGCATCACTATGATCATGGTGGGTTCACTAGTGTTAATTTCAAATGAAATCTTCTGTACCCTCAAGACTTGTTGCAATTTTTATTCATGAACAGTGTACAATAACTGCATCCAGAGAAGCACTAACAAGTGAATCTAAACAACTGATAGCTAGGGTTACTTTTGTACATACAAAACATAAATAAGCAATACTGTTATCTGATTTCTTAGCATCATTACCTGTCAATTTCTTATCTCTTTTATGCATGACCAATTATAACAAAATATCCACCTACCATGTAAATGAACTATTTTTACACAATCAGTAATAACGATATGAAGTTTTTGTCCTACGCTAAAGGTCTTGCACTGACTATATTAGCTGGAAAACTTCTGGCTGTATGCACTCTTCCTCTGCTGGACTATTTCAGCCTGACAGTGTTTCTAGCAATAGAAGATGCCTAACCACTCCTCATTTACTTACGCAGGGGTTGAAACAACATTATATTTGCATTAATTCTGTCTAATAAAAAATTACTTCTGCTTAATAAAAATCCATGTAACACAATGATTCTCTGAAAGTGTCAGGAGCTGCTACTTGAGTTACTGAGCCCATGACAGGAGATACTAGATAAGATGTATAGTGCATATACCATCCACCAGCTAAATCATCAAATATGGCAAATGAAAGAAAAACTTGAATGAAAATTTACATCATAACCTCATTCAAAACTGTAAGTTTAGCATTAGACAACATAGATCGAGTATTTATTTAATTTAGACTGCCCATATGAATTGCAGTGGTTGAGACCATCATGCAGGTGGGGGGTATATATACAGAATGCACTCAGAATCACTAATAAATCACTTTGTGTTGCATAAAACCTGAAAAAAATAATAGCTTGAATTTTGTAAATCTGCATTTGACATGTAAGGTTTTAATAAGGCAATAAAGTTGTAGTGTGAATAAAAGTCAACTATAATAACTAGTTTGTCTAATTATCAGTTTGATAGTTTTGACCATGTAGGCAGGCTGAACCAAATAACACAAAGGGGGTATCAAATTCAAGAAAATAAATTGCCCAGGCATCAATCTGTGGGAAGCACTAGCCATCTTTTACATCAATCCTGGAGTGTCAGCACAGATATAAGGGACACTGAAGCTAAAGCTAGTACTGACAACTAGTTGAAATTGATGTCCATTGTAACAAAGAACCAGTTATCCATTGTTCACAGAAGTAACTATCTTAAGCAAAACCAATTTGTCATTTTTTAATTTTTTTCCTGCCCTCCCAGGGTGGGACAGGTGTGGAGCATTCCATGCTGTCTTCACCTTCCTCAATACTTTCTTCTAGCTGCTCAAATGTCTGGAGTTGATTAAACAGAGAAACTGTAGCTTTGTGTTTTCTCAGCAAAACACTGGTATGGCTGAATGTCTCAGATAACATGTGCTCACACTTGACGACCTTTACTTAGCATCTGATAATTTTAATAAGGGTCTTAGGACATGATTGGCATTTCCTTTTCATCTACCCACTGCCCTAACTGTTATTGTCAGTGATATTAACAGAATCTTTTGAGAGTGATCCCACATTGCACTGAGTAATAGAGAATATATATGCCTCTGTATCTGATGAGCAACTGAATATAAAGCTCTAGAGTATTCTGTAGTGACACAGACAGAAACCTTAGGAGCCTTAAATTTGCACTGTGCCAGAATAAAATATTTCCTCTTATTGAATAAGGATAAAGTATAGTTTGGCAGAAACTTCACAAGCCCAGCAGAATCCTACACGTGTGATTCCAAGTTCTCTGGATCTCCAGAGGACAACTTATTCTTTGAAGTTTAAAAACTTAAATATGATATGCCTTGAGAAATTTGACATAAGTTTACTGTAAATCCAATGGGCACATTCTACATGAACAGGCTGCTACCTCTTCAAACGTAGCTGCAGTTCCTTTGTAATAAAAAGTATCAGATTGCTATCTTTAGGAAATCTGATTAGGGTGAGGTTGTTATGGTGAAGTTGATTCTCAAGAATAAACTGATCTGTGAGCCAGCCACCTGTGAGACACCTGCAGTTTGGCTGTCTGGAGGAAGTGAGAGGATACCTTCACTATCCATTCCAAATCCATTTGCTGCTGTTCTAGTCTTGAATCAGTGTTTTGTTGGTGGCATTTACAAAGGTCCCATGACTCATTATGGAGTTTTGTGTTCTGTAATGCTTCTTCCATCAACACTGTGAAATATTTAATAAAGATGTGCAGATTACTGAGCTTGACTTGGGAGGTCTTCATTTTCATACACCTTCCTGACACACGCAGCCTTGACTCTGGATCAAGATACTACAAAGTTTCACAAAAAGTGCAACTGTCTGTGTGAAATACAGATGAGCATCAACACATTAGTGCCTTACTGTTCTCGTAGACATATTTAATACAGGCGTAAATGCCAGCTCAGTAGAGTAGAGGGATGAAGCCCTGACTGTAGTCCAGGTGACCTGAGTTCAGTTAGCAGCTTGGGTGTCTTAAGGCATTGGCTGGGAAGGCTGGATGTGCCCATCTTAAGGACAAGGTGGCAGGTTTGGTTGCATCTTGCATTTGATCTTTGGTGGAGACTGCAGGGACACGTGACACTGGCTGACTCACCATGGAAGTGGAATAATATGTCACATCTCCCCATTGCATGTCAGACCCTGGTCATTAACAGATGCGACATCTAAATTCAAACTGCTACAAAAGGAGCATCTATCAATCAACTGGCTGCTCCTGTACAATGCCAGGCTAAGCACATATGAAACGCTTTTTCTTACTACCATCCTATTCCTTTCTCTCTCTTACTTCCATTTACACTTATTAGTCTTTTAAAATTGTCGACTAGTGTCTTCCAAGGAATTTAATATCCTACTATTTTTGTTATATATTTGTGAATTCATTTTGAATAGCATTCTTTGTTCTTGTACTGCAATCAGCTCCCACATATTCTCTGATATGCTCTCTAAATGTAACCTTAGATATAATTACTTTTTACTGTTTTCACTGTACATTGACTTAATGTAATGGAGCTTTTCTCCCTGGGCCTTCACTGAAAATGGGCTCTTAGCCTAGTCTGACATTCCCAGTAAAGAAATGTAAAATAAAATAAATGTGTACACAAGAAGAGGGCTTAGTAGGTAAAAATACTTTTGGCGGCTGTATGACATGGACCTGGGATGCGTTGATCTCCTCACTGGCCTAGACTTTATTACAGTTAGTCCAGGAGAGGTCAGGAGGGATAGTTTGATCCAGTGATTGAGGACAGGCACCAAGGTCTGTTGATTTTCAACTGTAGGAGTCAAAAATATGATACAAAATATTGAATGCAGGAGTAGTTCAGCAAGATTGGAAATAAAATACTCTCTGCTCTGGACTGGGAAACTCACGAGATTACATCAAATACTTTGCACATTCCTGAGTATACCCCATCTTTTAAAGAGATCTACCATGCTGCAGGTCCTCAGTTTTAAAGAAATTACTAATTTTTGTTTACTTTTTATTGACCAGGTTAGTCCTACTAGGCCAATGTTCTCTTTTCACAGGAGACCTGAGTTTTTTATTTATGCTGACTTGGGGGGGTGGATTTGGCCAGACCTCTGGAGAACTTCCCTTGCTCTTTTTTTGATAAATGCTGTGGGATCTTTTACTTCCATCTGCGCTACAGTCAGTTCAGGCAGATGGGACCTCAGTTAATATCTCATCCAAATTACCTTGTAAGCAAAAGGTAGTACACCTGTCCAGTCACTTCATCACCATAATATGCATAGAGGAAGGCAGTCCCCAGTTAATGCAGTGTCATGAGGCAAGAAAAACAAGCACAGACTTCCTCTGTGCCTGCAAGAGTTAATTCATCCATCTCAAGTAGTTTACTTCATTTGATCTTCAACCTGTGGGAATACAGATCCGTATCAGCTCTGAGCCAGCGAAGATTACTAGCATCAGCTCCGAATACACCTCCCTTGCCTTCCATACCCAGATCTCGTTTGCTGTGATTTGTGAAACATTGTGTCTCTAGAGCTCCAGCTAGCAGGATGATTTCTGACTGTATGTTTTCAAAATAGTTTTGTTAAATTAGCCATTTTAGATTAGTGTAGGTACCCTTTCTCCCCTCCCATCACTTTGGCATCATGTGGAGGCTGGTAGTAGTCGTTAGTTCATGTAGTTTGTCTGTGGTGCCCCTGCCCCCCTTTCTAGTCAGTGTAGTGTGGTGAGTGGGTTTGTGTTAAATCTTTAGGAAGAAAGTTTTTGTTTGTTTCTTCTCTTTCTTCTTAGATATGGCTGAAAAGCTTATTTTTAAGCGATGCACAGAGTGTGGCCATAAGCTCTCTCCAGCAGATGGCCACACTCTGTGTGCATTGTGTTTAGGTGTGGCCCACCTCAATGTTGACTGTTCCATTTGTGCGGGGTTCAACCCCCGAGCTTTGAAGGACAGAAAGTCCAAGTTGGCACTCAAGGGGGCTTCTTCCTGCCACTGATCCTCCCTCCTTGTCCTCTGCTTCAGTCACTGCGGCTGCTGTGACTGCCTCTTCTGCTTCTCTGCCTCTGGCCTCCCCTCCCAGGCTGGGACTCAAACTCCCTCTTCTAAGCCTGTGGTAGTGGAGCAGAGGAGGGGTAGACAGCGGTAGAGCGAGTCGAGGACGAAAGAGAAGAGGAAGAGGTCTCCGGACCTCTCATCACCAAGCAAGTCTGCTCGGATCCATGACTCCCCTCAGCTCCGGTCTCCGAGGTTCTCCCCAGAGCCGGAGGAGGCACGCCTAGTCTCCCAGGCCTCAGCTGCCCGACTGGCCAGGTTGGAGTCTGTGGTCTCGCCTCGGTCGACCTGTTCTCTCTCGGACATGGGTCTGGATAAGATGATGAGGCACTTTATCCATACACAGATCCAGATGAGGGTCTTGCCAGCCCCCCTCCCTCAGGAGAGGGCAGCTTGCTTCCCTTTTTTCAGCCTATTACTCCTTCTCCGATCTGACCTTCGGCTTCGGAGTTCTTGGATCTGAGGTTGGCCTTGGTTTGGGCATCAGCGCCGACGGTCCTCGCATCCTCGACACCGGTAGTGCCTGGAGCATGTCGGATATGACCAGTTCAGATCCGAGCCGCTCTCGGAGCCGGAGCCTTGGATTGGATCCGAGGGAGTGGAACCTTTACCATCAGCTCTGATGTTGTCAATTCAGGTTCCCTCTTTCAGAGTTCTGACCACTTCGGTTCAGGCTCCGATTATCGCATCGGACCCGGGGAGACCGGCCTCCTTATTAGCTTCACAGGAAGTCCGCTCTCCTTCGACATTCGATGTGGTAGAACTGGTCCTCTCCATCGAATCGAGGACCCTGACCGCCCCCTCAGACTCCACCCAGACCCCCTCAGCTCTGTCTATGGTCCACGTCATCTTACCAGAGGGACAGCCCATACCCAAAGGGCCCCAAATGGTTCTCCCAAAGGAACAGATGGCTTGTGAGCACTCCCTGGAGAGCCCCACAGGAGATGTGCCTTGCAAGTATACATGTAAGAGGATGCACTTGGACTCCCGTGAGTCCCTAACCGAGGACACAGACTTAGATGAGGGGGAGGGCTCCCCAAGATCACCACCCGACGATGTCTCCTATATCACTACCTCTACGTCTCTAAGAAAGCTGCTATTAGAAATAGACTATATACATACATTATCATTGTACATCTAGACATGAGTCTTTGTATATATGTTTGTATGATTTTATTCATTCTGTACAAATTGAGCTCACACATTTATAATATTTATATATATATATATATATATATATATATATATATATATATTTTTTTTATATATTTCTTATAAACTGTTTTTATTTGTTCACCATATATTATATATTTCATATTTTATATTATATTACGTTTTAGTCTAGGAGGCTTAGGTTTAATCGTGTATAGATATATGGATATATGTTTATATCTGTCTCTTTAAATGGTGATATCAATGAATTACGTTTAATTGATTAATTGAGACGTTTTTCATATATAACATGTTTAATTTGGGAGTGAATGTAAGATCTGATGAAGCTACATAGCGAAAGCGCTTATCTCTGATTATATATTTTTACATAATAAAGAACTTGGTGGTTATATAACTTGCGTATCAACTTGCTTTCGCTCAGTTCTGCAACCTTTTTTATTATTTTAATAGCAGTTCTAATTATAATTTATATTCAGCTTTATAAAATTATCAAGTAACATGTTGAAAGTAGCAATCTCTGTGATACCCACACCTGTAAAAATGTTTCTTATCCAAAATAGACCTGCTGCCTGACAGCAACTGTCTACTTGTTTCATGGGGAAGACATGATCAAAGTAAAAAATGAACAGCAAACAAGAAACAAGCTCAAGATAAATTGCTTAAAGGATTACTGCACAAGTTATGGACCACACATGATAGATTGGCATTCTGTTTAGTTTACGGGTAAAACCTGCAAAGATGATTGCAAGTCTCCAACAAATGTAA
Source organism: Protopterus annectens (assembly GCF_019279795.1). NCBI lineage: Eukaryota > Metazoa > Chordata > Ceratodontiformes > Protopteridae > Protopterus > Protopterus annectens. The sequence goes on along the minus strand of NC_056728.1, from coordinate 1,373,361,736 downwards.
TGAGCTTCTGAAAATACTGTAATCCTATCCTTTATTACAAATACTGTCATATGCATTTCGATACCTAAGGCTTATACGTTATCTAGTTATGTAAATATTCTCTGCATAGCAACAACAAAAAGGCTTTCAATGTTGCTAATTCATTAACAGTATGCTTATTAAAGCTTACATGCATCTTTGAATCTCCGACAAGCTTACCTGATGATGGTCATTAAGGCATTGCTACTTAAACACAGAGCAACAGGGCACTGCGGCAGCATGCATTTTCTGAATAATAAGAAGCATAAATCAACAGTATAAAAATATGACAGAAAACCAGAACATTCTGCAAAATCAAGGAAAGATGAAAAGGCACGGCTGTACTTGTGGTCTACCTTGGATGGGGGAATACTCTGCACACTTACACTGCATAACTGCTCCTTGCCTTTCTTGGACACATCCAGAGCCACTACAATGGGGAGTGGGGTGCAACAAGTATGTCACAATTTGATATGTCTCTGGCTGACAGTGATGGCTCTGACACTCATACCTCTCAACCTCAGAGCAAGAAATCTGGACAAAGCCATACATAGAAGTGGGGCACAGGCCCAAAAATAAGGACAGTTTTTAAATATTGCTCTTATAAACTTAGAAAGATAATAGAATAGTAGTAGGTCTTGCATTAGTATAAATTTTCTGAAGGGTATGAAATCTGAAACTCAAATGTCTGCCATTATTTTCTAACTTCAGCCTTTAATGATTTCCCACTAATTTGCCAGAAAACCACAATTTTATGAAAAACCAAAAATGTGAACGAAAAATATAAAATTACCACACAATACAGCTGGGAACCTCTCAAAGAAGGGACACCTGCTTTAATATTAGTACTGTTAACTTGAGCAGCTGACAAAATAAGAGCATCTACATGCATTTCTGAAATAAAAGTAGTCTATAACTCTGATCATTACAGTTGTTTATAATTGTAAACCCTCCACGTTTTCTTCCAAAATTGCCATTTTGCAGAGGGATTATTAGGAGGAGAGCAACATTTTGAGCCAAAATTGGGGACAGTTGAGAGGTTTGGATATTCCTAATTCTATAAAGCGATTGATTGGCACTTACCTCTCAACCTCTTAATGCAGGAAATCTGGACAAGGCCAAATATATTGGGGAACATACAAACAGTACAAATTGCTCTTGTATAAACTTAAGACAGTATCCAAAATAACAGGTTTTGCTTTAGCATGCAGTTTTCTGAAGGTTATAACGTCCGAAACTCAATGTCTGTCATTATTTAGTGACTTCATTCCTAAATGATTTGCCAGAAAACCACACATTTTATGAGGAACAAACCAAAAATAAGAAGCAAAAATCTATTCATTCTGCAAAAATCTGGGCAATTGAGAGGTATAGTTCAGCCAGGGCTGTCTGAGTTTGCTACCCTTCCCCCCTCACAAAATCATGGTCGAATGGAGCCTCCCCCCTGCAGCCATTCCAATGTTCCATTCCTTGGTTATTTCATCCCATTTACCATAAACACTGTAATGTACATACTGCTTTACTTTTGTGATGATTTGGATTTCATTTGAAAGTTTTATTTTGCATTTTACAGCACAAACCGTAATAGATATCTGCTAAACAAAGCAATGCAGTCTCGCAATGAAAATAGACTTAGCATTAAAACCTCTCTGCCCTTGAAACTTACATTCATTGAAACAGCATTGAAACCCACATTCAAAAAATACATTTTGCCAGTGGCAGATAAAGATCAACTTTGGGCTTATTTCAAATCATAGGTCCCTTGCACACGAAACATACACATGCTCTTTGATACACCTTCCTGATTGTATTAAATTATATTCCTTGTACAATATAGTACAGTTATTAGATGGTGGTTTAAATTTGTTTTCAAAATTTTTCCAGTAAACAATTAAACAAAATGCATGCACCAATAATGACAAAACTGCCCAATTCAGAACATTTCTATCATAAAAGTCTACTCCAATTTCTAGTAATATTGCAATAGGGAATGGATGGCAAACTGATAACAGGTTCATAGTTACTAGGTATCTTCACCAAAAAGGACTGCAGCATCTACCCCTTTACAATACAGTACACTATCAGCAATTCATCTACCTACTGTGGGAGTAGAACCCACAGCCTTCTGCATCAGAAGACAAGTACACTACCTGTTGTGCTATTAACAGTGCAAGAAGACTCAGCATAAGCAGCACTAAACTTTTGTTCCCCTGCAGCTCTCAGCTTCTTGTAAAATCTACTTGACACTCAGCTGTATCTCTGAACTTTGCAGCACAAGAAATCTGGAAAAAGCCAAAATTTAGGTGTGTGTGTGGGGGGGCAAACCACCAAAAAACAGGGACACGTTTTAAACATTGCTTATATAATGTTGGAAAGTTGCTAGAATAAAATGCTGTGCTACCACCATACATTTCACTGCCAAGTATTGAACCCAGGACCCTGTGCAAAATAGTCAGAGCAACATACCACTATGCCAAACCATCTGTTGTATGAAAAGGAGGAAGACTGAAACTTAAATGGCTAACATTTAGTGAATTCAGTTCTCACCATAGGTGTCAACATCTTAGCACAAAACACCTGAACAAAGCTAATAATGGGGGAATACAGTCCCCAAACATATTTAGTGAATTCAGTTCTCACCATAGTTCTCAACCTTCGCACAAAAAACCTGGACAAAGCCAATAATGGGGTAATACAGTCCCAAAAATAGGGACAAATTTTAAATATCCATCTTATAAACTTAGAAAATTGCTATAATAGGTTTTGTGTTACCATGTACTTTCTGAAGAATATGAAGTCTGAAATTCAAATGCTTGTCATTTTTATTTATTTAACATTTGTTAACCAGGAAAGTCTGACTTGGAACAAAATCCAATTTTCAGCAGAGGCACAGGAAGAAACACTCCAGACACATGTCTTTGTAAGATGGAAGGACACCAGAGCAAACCCACACAAACACAGTGAGGACATGCACACGCCACACAGAAAGCACCCCAGCCAAGAATCAAACCAGACAACCTGTAGCTATCAGGCAACAATGCTACCACTGCACTACTGACTGTGTTCAGAAATGAAAATACAGAAACCATAGATTTTATGAGGAACAGAACAAATATAAGGCAAAAATCTGCAATTTTTTTTACAAATGGTGGTGGGTAGGGAATTCAGGCTCTTGCCACTTGGAACCAAGAGTACAGGGTTCAAGCGTTATTCTCTACCCACCACCATGTAGCAACTGGGGAATTTCATCACACTGGATATAAAAAGTGTACACATCCCTGTTAAATCATTTCACACTTTTCCTACCTTTAATGTGACCTATAACCTGTACAGTTCGATTGAAAACAAACAGATCTGTTAGGGGAAAAATATAAAAAATAAAAAATGTACAATAAGCTGGTTGCATAAGTGTGCACACCCTTAAACTAATACTTTGTTGAAACACCTTTTGATTTAAATTATAGCATTCAGTCTTCTTGAGTAGACACCTGTCATCAATTAAAGAGACTCTGATTAACCCCAAATAAAGTTCAGCTGTCCTAGCAGGATTTTTCTGACATTTACCCAGTTGCCTGCTACATTGTTCGCAGAGAGCTGCAAAGCATCAAAGGGATCTCATTGTTGAAAGGTATCAGTCAAGAGAAGGATCCAAAAACATTTCAACAGCATTGGATATACCATGGAACACAGTGAAGACAGTCATCAAAAAGTGGAGAAAATATGGGCCAACGGTGATGTTGCAATCCTAGAGAAGTTACTGTAGTAGAGAATTAGCTGCAGGTTTGAAAAGGACTGTGAAATATAGAATATATAGCTCTAAATGTAATTATGTTTGGAAAAGTGATCTGCATATGTCATGTGATACACATTTTTAGAGTGTTCCATCAGAATATATACCTCAATGAGCCATCATAATTTAAAGCTGATGTTGGGAGGGCAGAGACCCATATGTTCAAGACTTGTGGAGCAGTGGAATTCAAAACATAAAGGCATTTTTTTTTTAGCTTTACTATAGTACTATTGTATTCAACAAGGACCAAGACTGACACACAACAGAAAATTACTAAAGAAAATTAAACAAGGAGAGGCATTTTTAAAAGAAAAACATCTCCAGGATGTGCCAAGTATTGATGGAATGTTCAGACTTGCAAATCCAACAAGTGGAGGGGTACGATGTACTTCAGAAATGGCGCACAGACCAACAACATGAAAAGAACATGGAGGAATTAAATTAAGATGGCATATTATATTAAGTGCCATATTATTTATAAATACTACTTTTATAGCCCTTGTATTAGATGCATATCAACTTGTTTGTATTTTTCCATCAAGCTCAGTCAATCAATTCTCACTCAAGTATGGTAACGTATGTATATATGGTGTTGATGTATTCTACAAACTGTGGAAGATCAGCCCGACAACAGACATGAAAAGTAATCCTAAAACTGATGAGAGCCTTCCCAAGCAAAAATAACATTACTATACTACTGTAAAAGTGCAGCTTCTGTTAGTCCCATACATTCTGGAAAATAGAAAACTGGAAATAAAAATAACCATCTCAGCTAGCAGAATTTCACTAATAGAAATCCATTAATGTAAGCATACTACAAATAACGGTACTTTTCCATTAACGGGGCAACAGTCGTCGTTAAACATAAATGTTGCCACGAAATGTAGATGGAAAAGTTTGTGCTGCCAGTTTTATCCTAATTGGATGTTCACATTTTCACTACATATTCTTATTTTTCAAAGTCCTTTGCCCCATTTTAAGTGACTGCAGGTCGGCAGATATGCCTCACACCATTACAAATCAGAACATGGTCGGAAAGAGGAGCAGTTCAATAATACTGTCAGAACGAACACCAAATTAAAAACAGAAAAAAATTACAGAAACTTAACCTTTTTGTCAGTGCAATAGTAGCGGGGTGGGTGGCTTTAGAGAATATGGATCTTTTAGTGCAGTCATTATTTTTACTATTGAAAATATTATTCTTTACATAACCAGCAATGGGATCTGTAAGTTGTTGACAGTGTCAGCTTGTTCACGTCTCAGTACTTTAAAATGCTAAAAAGGGAGCTTAATCCTCACATTATGTGCAGTTCGCCAAATCTGGCAATATAAACTGTAGCTGTAGTTACAAATGAGCGCTTTCCTTTACTAACATATTTTGGATGTCATACTGTGGTCATTTATTAAGGTACTATTTTTACATTGAGCATTTTCCTCTGTTGATAAGTTTTTCCATTTCTGTGGCTAGAAAAAATGTGACAACAGACTGAAGCATTCATTTGCAAATGGCAGAAGAGCTGGAAAATGTGTCAGAAGATGAAAGCAGTCATCTGTAAATACACTACAGTAACAAAATAAACTACCATAATGTTATATATGATCTGTATTTGCTTTGTTTACATGTAATTATTTGAAGGCAATTAATTGCCTGCTTCATAATATTGCTGAAAGTAAAACGTTATCATTTCATCAGTAAGTAGTGCAACCACATCTTATTTGTAAGAGTTTTTTTGTACATTTTAGATTCATGCAAAAATCAATGTATAAATACATCCATCTGCTTCCTGTACCTGTAGAAACCAGAGCACCTATGCAGGAATAGTCCATGCAGACAGAAAACCAGCCAAGATCGACCTTAGGGACCATTTTCCGGCAACATTTATGTTTGGTGACGAGTCCCGAATGCTACCCCATTAACAGAAAAGTACCCAAAAAACTTGCAGCTTGAGGGGAGCAGCGCCACACACACACACACACACACACACACACACACACACACACACACACACACACACACACACACACACACACCAAACGGAACTCACCTGCTGTAAAATATCCAGTCGAAAGGAGCACTAAAATCCAAGTCACCCGCGACACACACACTAAATGGAATGGAGCTCAGTCCAACGCAGCAGTAAAATCCAAGTCACCCACGCACTGAAATCCAAATCCCACCTCGCAAGAGCTCAGTACTCACCTCACCTCTCTCCTGATTGGACCTGCCTGCAGATGAAGCAGTCCGGAGCTCCTCTGTTCCGTGCGGTCATCACCGCACAGACTCCTGGGCATCTGCAGAGCTGAGATACATTCCCTCTCTATCCGGACTGCCGACAAAGGCAGTCTGGAGTTCTGTCTGAGTCCCCAGTGCATGCACAGAGTTCCGGGACTCATGATTTTAAATGTTTTTTTTTTTTGTTTTCTTGTCTTTACTTTTTTGTTTTCTTTTTGCTTTGCTTTCTAGGTGGGGGGGCTGCAGTCCTATAGCACGAGCCACCCCTGCTTTTCAATAAGGGTGCTGAAACAACATGACCTGGTGAAGGAGCTGGATGAGTCTCCACCCAAGTCCATGTCGCAGGAGGACAAGGATTTGTTCTCCGTGAAAATGGCCACTTTGAGAGCAGTATCGAATATGTCTTTCCCGTGCAATGGAAGGAGTGGCTAGGGCGGCTGGGTCTGGCGTGTCATGAGGCATAATGCCTGGCTCAGGTTGTGCCAATTTACCAAACCTTTTAGGGCGTCCTTTGCCAATGCCCCTTATGATGGCTTGACTCTGTTCGGTAAGACACTGTCTGCCATCAGGATCCGCTTCTCTAACCCTCAAAGGTCCTTTTCCCAGAACCAGAGAGGGCAAAAGAAGATGTGGTTCCGGAAGTCTCAGTATTCCCGGGACACTCAGGGCTCTTCTTCCCCCAGAGGCAGAGGGGAACAGAATGGACGCCGGCCCAGAGGCCGAGGGGGTCCGTGAAACTTTGGGTCTCGAGAACCTTTCTCGGACAGACCCGGGCAGCAACCCTGAGGGGTTGCCCGACTGCTCTACTCTGGAGGCAGTCAGGGGATGATTGTCCTTGCACCCAACGGCATGGGAGTCCATAACGGACCTCTGGGTGCTGCATATCATATCCAGAGGATATTCTGTCCCCTTCGTGGGTTCTCCAACACCTCCCAAACTCCTCCCGGACGTTCCACCCATGCAATGAGAGGCAGCAGCACAGGAAATTTCCAAGCTGCTAGGAAAACGAGCCATCGAAACAATCCCCTCAGATCAGTCCGGATCGGGCTTCTACTCCAGGTTCTTTTTGGTGCCAAAGAAAACGGGGGACTTAAGGCCCATTCTGGACCTCTCTACCCTGAACCTGTCAGTGGCCAAAGAAAAGTTCCAGATGATCACACTACAGTCCATCATGCCGTACCTGCAAGAGAAGGACTGGATGTGCTCGTTAGATCTCCAGGATGCTTACTATCCACATAAAAATGCACAGAAGCTCCAGGAGGTTCCTCCACTTCTGGCTAGGGACCAATCACTACCAATTTCGACCCCTACGCTTTGGTCTCACCACAGCCCCCAGGGTGTTTACCAAAGTGATGGCGGTGGTAGCAGCTCACCTGAGGCTTCAGGGGATTCCGGTTTATCTGTACCTGGACGATTGGCTCTACACTGGTCCCACCAGGCATCTACTTTCCCAAACCAGAGACCACTTCATGACACTTGCCCTGAGTTTGGGTATCACAATCAACACATCCAAATCTCTACTAGACCCTGTACAGGTTATAGACTACATTGGTGCCAGGATAGACACACTCCAGGGCAAAGTGTTCCTGACCTCGGAGAAAGCTCAAAACCTCAGGATGCATGTCTCCCTAATTTACCATTCTCATCTCCCGACAACGGAATCTGTATTGAGGGCCCTAAGCTCAATGGCGGTGACCATAACTCTCCTTCCATGTGCCCGACTACACATGCGGATTCGTCAGTGGACTTTGGCAGTTCAGTGGTCCCTGTTGGATTTACCACTAACTTATCCTATCCACCTAAGTCAAGTGTGTCAGTCATTCCTCATATGGTAGATGAATAATGACCATACATTAACATCAGAAGTGTACCGTAAATACCCTCAGTACAACTCCCTTTTCCATGCTACCAGCTTTCATCCACCACATATATGCAGAAACATCCCGGAATCACAATTTTTGCGTATGAAATGAATATGTTCAAATGATCCCACTTATCAGGTGTATCAGGAAGATCTAACCACCAGATTTAGGAATAGAGGCTACAAAATGGGGAATATTTATCAGACCAGACATTTGGGAGGCTAATCATGACAGGCAGGATCTTTTGAGATACAGGGACAAGACTATGAACAAGGATTCGACCGTCCGACTAGTTAATACCTATAGAAGGAATACTGATGTCCTACTTAACAGTTTTCATAGACATTGGAACATACTCTTAGCAGATGCCAAACTATGTGATATTTTGGGTGACAGATGACATTTCTCTTTTAGGAGAGGCAAGAATTTGGGGTCATTTTTAAGTCATTGCAAACATGGTTGGAGATGTAAAGGTGACTCCATAGAAACAACTCTCATGGGGGACCAACTTAAGGGATGTTTTCCCTGTGGCCACTGCACCCACTGCAGAAGGGTGATGAAGACATGCCAGTTCAGTAGTAAAAACACTGGCCAAGTATTTGATATTTTCTTCTTTGAAAACTGCCAGATGGACTGGGTGATCTACTTGGGTACCTGTACCTGCTCTGCGTTTTATGTGGGACAAATGTCCAGACCACTAAAATTCAGAATCTCTGAACATTTAAGTGACATCAGGCACAAGAAGTTCACAAATGCTTTATATAAGCATACCGAGGCACAAAGAATGCATCCTTTAACTTTACTGTGATAGATAGAATTATTGGACAGAGAACAAACAAAACAGGTTAGCATCAGATTCTAAATAGTAAAGAAAAGAAATAGATTATCAAACTGGGGGGGGTTGTTTTCACCAGGGCTTAATGAGTACCTTTAATTGGAATTGTTAATTAATTTACTAAATTGGAGCCTCACCTAGTGGTTACTTATAAAAAGGAGAACAAGTGTACATGTCTTAACTCCACTGAAGAAGGCTTAGTAATTTTTACAGCCGAACCGATCTGTTTTGTCTCTTTTTATTTTTATACTATGCTTTTGAGATAGTTTTTGCAATAAATTTCTTAAGCTACAGTCTGCTGGCTCTCTATGCTTAAAAAAGCCTGTGTGGTCGTTAGCCTAGTAAACACATATGAACTATTGAATTAAAGTAAGAAGTGTAGGGTAACAATAGTAATGTTGCAGAAAATGTATTTGAATAGAAATGAACATGAGAATTTGCAAAGATAGAATTTCAATACAGTCATTTTACAGGAACAAAGGACAGGGGAGTAATAATACTGATTACAAGAGGGTCTCCCATAATGGTTTATGAGGGGGGGGATTCAATAGTGATAGATTTAAGGTAGTAAGGGTTTACTGTCAGGGAGGAAGAGCATGCTGGCATGAGGGAGGAAGAGCATGCTGGCATGTATTTATATTGTACATAAAACTACTATTGTGGAGCTTAGGAGAAATAATATACTTTCAGAAGGAATATCATCTATGGGTGTTGACTGGAGCCTGATTTACAATAACAATGATATAGCACGGGGCCTAGAAGGGGAATTCAACAAAGAAGAGAAGATTTCTGAAGAAATACATACGAACACTTAGTATGGAAGACATGAATTCAATAACAGGAACTTAGACAAAATTTACATAATATTCCCCAAGATACAATAACTGTTATAGACTGGATAGAAATTCTATTTTACAGCTAAATGCATATTTAATTGAAAGCTTTTGAAACTCATTCAACAATTATGTCAGATCATGTGCCAATAAAAGGTAAGATAAAGATGCAGAGTAAGGATGTAAAAATGAGACTGGTATTTTCCTACTTGTTTGATAAAAAGAGAGGAATATAAAGAATAGGTAGGAGATATGATTTGAAAGTTATTAGGCAAGATATAAATTGGTTGAAAAGGAATAGGAGGTGAGTAGGATAAAATGAAAATGAAGTTTAAAAACATTGTAGAAATAAGAGAAAAACAGATATAGGAAAGAAGAACTAGAAATTATTTAGCAGGATTAAAAAGAGTAAAGTATTGCAGAAGAAGAGTAATCTTTCAGAACAAGAACAACAACAACTGCAGAGTGCTAAAAATAAAATAATGGAGTATTTGAATAATATGCATGAGTTTGAAAAAGTTTCTGATAAACAACTATTTTTTGAGATCAACTCTAGTGCACAAAAACTTTTAGCACAGTGACTTAGGCAACAGAAAATCAAAAAATAACCAGAAATCATATAGAGATGATATAGTTTTTTTTAGAGATTTTATAATAATTTTTAAGAAAGAAAGTCACAAATTGAAATATTTATGGAAGACTAAATTATGCCAAGAACAGAGAAAAATGAAGCTCAACAATAAATAGTTTAGACAGGAAGAAGTGGAGATAAAAATTGTGGTGTATAATCAATCAATATGGAAGTCTCCAGAAACAGATAGTGTTCTTGTGGAAATATGGAAGTCTGGATGGAAGAAAGTGATAAAGATTAGAAGGATTTCTTCAACAGTATTTTAAAGATGGAGAGTGACAGCATCTTGGAAAAAAGCTCTCATGACTGTATTACTCAAAGAGGGTAAAGACCCTTCACAACCAGCTTCATATAGTTCCATTTCAATTTTAGACCAATATTATAAAGGGATTATGTCTATACTAAGAGAATAGCAAAGTTGTTGCCAAAGTTGACAGATATGGATCTGTGTGGTTCTGTGGAGAAGAGGCAAACATTTGCCAACATTGATAGTTAATGATGCTCCAGAGGCAAACCGAGTGAACAAAAACACCACTGTTGGTGGGTTTTGGTGCGGAGAAAGCATTCAAAAGATTCAGCTGGGATTTTACAAGTAGGACAATAGTAGCATTTATTTTCTGTGATAGAGTAATAGACTTAATAAGGAGTATATATAAAGTGTCAGAACAAGAATTATGGTGAGAGCATTACTCTCTTTCAAACTGTGTTTGAATAGAGGAACCAGGCAGGAATATTTTCTTTCCCTCTATTTTCCCTATATTTAGAGCCATTAGCAAAAAAATAAAGGATTCACAAATTCAAAGATATAACTGGTATGACATTTCATAGAAGTTAGTTTTATATGCAGATGATATTATTCTGTACTGAACACATCCAGAAAAGGACATTTCAGTGTTGCATAACATTCTGAGATACTTTTAAGTCTTTGCAATTAAAAAAAATAAATGAAGATAAAATGAAGGCTATAGCAATACGTGTTGTATATATAAAGGAACTAATTCTGCAATGCCCATGCTTATGGAACATTATAATGAAGTATCTAGGTGTATGAATTAATAAGAGTTATTTTATGGTGGCTAAGGATACATGGGAAGAAAATAGGGAAAAGAGAATACAAAAACTGAGAAACTAGAAGCTCTTGTTTGTGGATATGAATAGTAAGATACAATCAGTGAAAATGTTTTTGATCTTCATAGTCTTAACATACATGTCAGGCATATTTTTACTCAACCAAAGGATAACTTGTTATAGATAAAAATTAAAGAGTTGAAGGACATTATTAGGATGGAGAAAAGTGCAAATGTTGTGGGCTAACCTGATTCTCCCAATAGAAGAAGGAAGTTTAGAGTTGCCTGATTTGAAGTGGTAGTTAACAGAGTTCTACTTTAAATCATCGACTTATCAGAAAGTCAACTTGCATAACAGTGAGACGACAACAGCAAAGGTTTAAAACAGCGAACTCCCGGAACGGCGAATTTCACCTCCGGGAAATTTACCACTTGGCCACCATGGTGACTTTTGCCCTTTTCTCCACTGTAGTGCGATCTCAAAGTTGGTATATTTTGGTGGGCGGGCACAGCCCTCCCCACACATGGGGGGGTGAGTGGGGTGAAGACCCCCACCTTGGTGGGTTTCATTTGTGTAGGATATTGTTTTCATCAGTGGTGGCCAAGTGATTTGTTTCCTGGAGGCAAAATTCACCATTCCGGGAGTCTGCTGTTTTAAACTTTCTCTGTTGTCTTCTCACTGTTATGTGAGTCAGTGTTATGTTCAGTTGATGATTTAAATGGGTACCATTAAGAGGTATGCAGTTAAGGCTTATATATGTAACTGAAGCAGAAAATTATAAATCGAGACAATGATGATGGGGGGGGGGGGTGAGTGATAAAGAGAAACTAGGATGTTTGATGCAAGTCCATAAGTAAAATAACAACTATACAAAAAATTATAGTCATAAAGTAGCAGAAAGTATTCTTAGCACTAAGCCAGAGCAGGAATGGAGAAACAAAATTTTACCAATAGGTATGTCTGCAAGTATGGGTATAAAAATAGGCAATAGGGGAGTGGAATTTACTGCTGGAAATTAACTAAGAAACTAAGATGTTCAGAGCAAATAATTCAGTAGGGAAAGATAATAGAGTGGAATGAGGCTAAGCAGAAGTTTGAACTTAAGTTAGAAACTGGTTTCCCTTATCAGGGATTGATGACAGAGTGTAGCCAAAAACAAGGATATGGAGAGTGCAAAGTGAAAGGCCAATTCTGATAGAGCTTTTAGATGAGTCTATGACAAGAGGCTGATGTTAAAGAGAGGATAACCAGTAGGGGATATAAGATATTGCATGATAACTATATGAATCAATCAGAGGAGGTTAGAAAAGATTGAGAAAAGAGAATGGAAAGGCAATTTATAAAGGAACAATGACACAAAGTTTGGTAGGTTCCCTGGCATTCAACAAAGTCCAGGATTTTTGTATGGTGGTGTTTTCACATGTAGTTTTATACTCCAAATTGACGTCAGAGAATGTTTCCTTAGGTTGATAGCAAATGCTGGAGATTTCATCTTATTGGAAATGGCAGATATACCCTGGATTCCTGGCTGATGGCAACTGTCATAAATCCTCAACCCTACTGCAAACAACAGTGATTGTAGAATGTATGCTTAGGCTGCTGAAGGCATGTTTTGCTGTCTGGATTCATCCAGTGGTGCTTTGTATGATCCTAGCATATGTGCAAAACTATTTCAGGATGTGAAATGCTATACAGTATCACTCTTAAGAGGCAATTATAGAACAGAGCACAGCTGCAGAAGGAGCAGTTTTCCACACACCAGGCAGTGGAAGCTGAACCTGATTATGATTTGGTGAAGGAGACAGAAGTAGGGCTGAACATTCTAGACAGAAGCAGTCACAGAACATTGTGGTGCTGGCAAAGAGGAAGCAGTCTGCACACATTTGGCCCATAGTAAAGTGAATACACTATGGTAATAGTAATGTATGCTAACCCAACACCAGGTAGTGCTTACCCATGCAGAGGCTGGCCGCACTGTGCATCAGACATAGGCAACCCAAGTAACAATGTCCAAAGAGCAGGACACAGTTATCATTATTTGCATAGGCAGGGGAAGGCACAATCAGAGAAATGTGTGATTGCTGAGAACAATTAAAAGCAAAACTGCACTTATGTGTAGGGGTTTGAGTGGGGGCCATTAACACAAAAGGCTTTGTGAAGGCTGTTAGCTGACAGGTTCTGTGAAAACTACACTCCCCTGTCCCTGCCACACTTACCCCAAGACATTCCTACCACCTGTCCTCTACCTTGTATCGCTAAAGAACAGGTCATGAATGCCCTCTCTAAGGTCAAAAACAGCATCCATGGGACCTGATAACATCCCAGGTTGCTTCCTACATGGGCTCAAAGAAGAATTAGCAATGCCATTGGGTACTCTTTTCAATCATAGTCTAAGCACTGGCTTCATCCCAGCTGAAAGGAAAAAGGCCACCGTTATCCCCTTGCACAAAGGTGTTGCTTCCACTGACACCAGGAACTACAGACCTATTAGCCTGACTAGCATTATATGCAAGGCCATGGAGAGAATCATCATGGACCTTATCAACAAAGCTATTGGTGATCTCCTAACACTTGACCCTACTCAGTTTGAATTTGTCAAAGGGAGATCATGCCTGTTAAACTTGGTGGCCCTTGGTGAGGGGAAATCTGTGCATACAGCCTACCTAGATTTAGCCAAGTCTTTTGACACCATCCCCCAGTCAGGCATAATTGACAGACTCACCCAGCTAGGTATCAGCCCGTATATCATTAGATGGGTCACTAACTGGCTCACTGATAGAACCCATATAGTCAGAATACGGGAATCCATCTCCAACTGCAGACCTGTAACCAGTGGTGTTCCACAGGGATCAGTCCATAGACCTCTACTTTTTGGAATCTATTTCTCCAAAGTGCTAGCTAAAACTAAAGGTCTTTGGATGTCAAAGTTTGCTGATGACAGCAAGCTGGGAGCAGTCATAGAATCTCCAAATGATGTCAACATCCTGCAAGAGGGTTTTACACAAACAAATGATTGGTGCCAAAGTCATGGCCTTAAATTCAATGCAAAAAATGTATTATCATCCCTTTCAGTAAGAGCGATATTCCTGCTAACTACTACATCAATAACAACACTCTAAATATGCACTCAATGGTTTGAGACCTGGGCACACAGGTTGACAGCAACCTTATCTTTGATCACCATGTCTCCACAGTAGTAAGAAGGGCATTCTGTATCACTCATGTCATAAGTAAGGGCATTGCCTCCATAAAAAAAAAAAAAGTTATAACCTCCCTGTTCTCTTCATTAATTAGGCCAATAACTGAGTACAATGCCCCTTTTGGAGTGTATCTTTCCAAGCACCTGCAGCAATTGGAGAGTCCAGAAAGGTTACTCACAAGGAAAATTCAAGGTTTTCAGCATCTGTCCTATGAGGATCGTCTGAAATCACTATCACTTTATTCTGTTTCATACAGACTACTCAGAGGCATTCTCTGACTTGCATATAAGGCAATCTTTGACCCTTCTTTATTGGAAATGCTGCATATCCAGAAGTCAAATGGTACACGGGGTGCTCGATTTAATGGCCTTAACTTGGTGTGTGGCATTAATAGAACCTGCTGGAGGGACAGATTTGTCTCCCAGAGGTTAACACACCTTTGAAACAGACTCACACTTCATGTCAAGCAGAGTACCTCATTGGCCCTTTTCAAATGCAATATGAATGATTGGATGGGTAACTATAAATTCACCCCAGGTGGCCCACCTGTGTCCCTCTTGGATAGGGGTGATAGGTGCTGATCATGGAAATAAGGGTAAAACTTGGCTAGGCTTGTAAGGGCCCTAGGGTCATTAGCCTAGTAACCTCCTATGATCCTATGAAGGGCCAGTGTTACTGGATATTTGCACGTGTTAAGTGTTTAGGCTTTTAGTGATGTGATTGTGTTTATAGTGGGAGACACCATCAGTGCAGTTGCAGCTCTGTGACTCAATGTACTGCACAGATCCAGAGCATGCATGATAGAGGATTGAGCATTCCATGCCTGCATTACCACTAAGAGAACTTCCTCTCCCAGAAGTTGCAGTGGTCATGCCATATCCCAGGTTAGATGTCATGCTGATATCATTCTGCATAGCTGTGAATGATGTCTGTTGTCAGATGTGCCACTGCCATGACTGTCATGAACCTCAGTGTCCTGTTCTGGATATAAACACCTCTACAACAGATGTAGTCATGGAAGCACTAGCACTGCATGACTGTGATCTAGGCCACCCATGACCATGATGACCTCTACTACTGGAGGCAGTGGTGGACCATCTTCTTGGACAGTGCCTTAAGCATGTTGGGGGAGCAGAAGAGGACAATGTACAGTATAATATATGATTTAGTCAAAACTATCACATTATATGGGTTATGCACTCCTGCAGGTCAACTTGAAAACCATGCATTAGGCTTATTAACTCTGAAATGGCTGTGGGGTTACTAGCCTGGGCATCCATGATGGTTTCATTCTTTGGGTCACAGCCACTGACACAGCAACTTCAGGGGGGGAGGGAAGAACTATGTCTCCAAAAAGAAGTAGTCACCCCCCCATGTGTAACCCCCACCCAATGGGGCTACTGGGAAATGTTAACAAATGCTCTGTAAGAGATACCACACTGCCCTGACTGGCAGTGTCCCCAGTAACCTGTCCTTCTTATATGGTGTGTTTGTCTCCTGAGCACAGAGGCTGTATTTTTGGTCTGCATAGAGGATCCCATGGTCACATCCATTGTGTCCAATACACACACACACACTGTACTCCCTGACCATGCCAGTTCATCCCCACAAAGAGGTTGCGCTGCTTCCAACATCAGGCAATGGCAATTCCACAGTGGTGGTGCAGGACAGAGAATCACCTGTGAACACAGCAAAGGGCAATGCTTTGTATAACACAGCACCAGAAATATACATTAAAACCAGATGTATTAATACTAGTGCTTTCAAACCAAACACTTAAATACTGCATCTTGTATACATAGGCATGCAGGCTGAGTGCCAGATGATCCTGTATAACCCAAAGCAGACAACTTTATTAAGCTGGATAGTGAGTAATGGGTCAAGAGAAAGTAAGTGTACTGTTATAGAGAAAGACTGCTATGTACCCAGGGCATCTCCAATGGATATCTATGGACCATGAAAAAGCTGTGCCCCATTGTGCAGCACCACAAATTGGGACATTGATGAGGTGTCACTACTTAAGACAGAGACCTGAAACTCCTCTTGTTTCCAGCAGAGGTGGCTTGGCCATTGGCCTACCTCCTGTTGACCTATCTTCCTGTGCAAAGCAGACTGCTTTTTTTTCTGCTGTAGAAGTAGTCAGTGGCCCTACAGCAGACCATTTCATATGTACAGTCCTGGCCACCAATAGCATTAATGTACACCACAAGATCTTTCCAGACACAGTCTTGGTAGGGCTAGTTGTCAGGATCCTGCCCAAACAGGCCTTGGGCATTGGGACAGAAGGCCTGAAATAGTCCCTCATTCTGTGCCTCAGATAATTTTGATTTATAACTAGTTTTCTCAGCAGAGTCAGTGTTCTTTTGTTTGTATCATTTTTGGCATTGCTCTGTAGACATAGAAAACATTATTATTATTTGGATGGTGGTCATGACTGTCCCAGCTATCCCCTAACCACACTGTTGTAGCCCTTACCTTATACAATCTTGCTTGTGTGCCTGATATATTTGTCTACCCTGACCTAATGTCAGGTCCATAACATTAGTGAAAAAATATCACCCGCACTCTGATAGCTATTCCATTCCATTCAATAAGGTGATATGACTGCTCCCTCCCTATGTTAAAAAACCTTTTGCACGTGTAATATACTCATAGATTCATAGGTTGATACTAGGCTATCTGCCCTAGGGCATTTACAAGCCTAGCCAGAGTGTGTTTGGCTTTCGCCACCCTTCTTAGATTAGTTGACTGTGCCTCTGTATAGTAGGTCACAGAAGATAGCCCATTTAAGGTTAGTTTACCATGCCTCTGTCTAGCAGTGACACAGAAGAGATCCCAGGGGTAAATTTACGATCTCCCATCCAAACGTCAAGATTCTTCTTGAAGAGGGTCATTGAGGGGCTCTGTCTGACATGGATTGGGATTTTGTTCCAGAGTGAGGGGAGCCTCTGAGATATGAATCTGTCCCCTCCAGCATGTTCTATTTATTTCTGTGCTGAGGCTTAAGTCACTGGAGCATGTAGTTCTGATGGGTTTGGATTTCTTGAGGTGGAGCATGTCCATTAATTCTGGGTTGGGCATGGCTTTATACGTCAGGCACAGATCGCCTCTGAGTAGGCGGTCAGCAACTGAGTAGAACTGGAGTTTCTTTAGCCTAACTGCGTAGGGCATCTGTTTGAGTCCCTTGATCCTCTTGGTGAAGTACTTTTGGGGTCTTTCTAGTTGTAGCAGGTGTCGGGTAAGGTACATCCCAAATGGGGCATTGTATTCAATTATGGGCCTGATGAGTGATGAGTAGAGGGGCCCAATGACCTCTCTTGATCTAGATGTGAACCCCTTCGTGATAAGGTGGGCTATATAGAATGTCTTTCTAACCACTTTGGCAATGTGATTGTCAAAGGAGAGATTGCAATCTACTTGGGTCCCCAAATCCCTAATTACTTCTTCCATACTTAATGGATTACCACCTATGTGGTAATTTGTGGGCACTTTGTTTTTCCAAAGGGGATGACTATGCACTTTTTGGCATTTAACTTTAGGCCATGGCTCTGGCACCAGTTATCTGTCTCTATGAGACCTTTTTGGAGGATGCTTGTGTCAGCCAGTGAGTCGATTATGGCCCCCAGTTTGCAGTCATCTGCAAACTTTGTCAGCCATAGTCCTCCTGTGTTAGCCTGTACCTCAGGGAAATATATACTGAACAAGAGAGGTCCCAGGACTGAGCCTTGTGGGACACCACTTGTAGCAGGTTTAGAGTCTGACATGGCACCTGCAATTCTGACCATTTGGGTTCTATCCCTAAGCCAGTTTGCAACCCATCTTGTGACACAGGGGTTGATATTTAAGCTGGTGAGCTTATTTATGATGCCCGAGTGGGGTATTGTGTCGAAGGCATTTGCAGGGTCAAGGTAGGCTGTGTGAACTACCTTCCCTTTGTCTATGGCCTTGGTGACTGTTTCAAAGAAATTGACCAGGTTCAAGAGGCAAGATCTGCCCTTAACAAAGCCGAATTGGGTAGGATCCAGTGTTTGGAGGTTTCCAATGTCTTTGTTTATGAGTTCCATGATGATACGCTCCATAGCTTTGCAGACCAGGCTAGTTAGGCTTATAGGGCGATAGTTTCTGGGGTCCGTTGTGGCACCACCTTTATGGAGTGGGACCACTGTTGCTGTACACCATTCTTTGGGTACCTATCCTGTTGTAAGGCTGAGACTGAACAGTGATTTTAAGTGAGGGTTCAGTTCTTCTTGGAGCTCATGTAAAACGCAGCCCGGGACACTGTCCGGTCCCATTGATGCTGTGTTTTTTGCTTTGGAGAGGGCAGCTCTCACCTGTGCATCTGTGATGTCAGGGAGGCTACATTCTGTTGGGATAGTCATTTGCTCATTTGGGGGGGAGGGGGGGAAGTTTGCACTGAACCTGTCTGCCAGGATGTTGGCAATGTCTGTGGGTTCAGTGTATTTTTTGTCATTTTGCACTAACTCAGAGAATATCTGGGAGTTTCCACCCAGGTTTCTGACATAACTAAAGAAAGCCTTGTGATTATCTTTAGCGTCTTGTGCAATTTTTCTTTCGAAGCTAGCCTTAGATAATTTTATGAGGGATCGTAGTTTCTTGCTAGTACTGATCAGAGTTGCCTTCCCTTTCAGGGATTTTGCTCTATCATGTAGTAGCTTCCTCCTTCTGTTGTACAGCTTATTTATGGCTGGGGTCCACCACTCAGAATCTATACAACATACTAATTGTTTTACACAAATGATGTTACTTCAAGGCTGGCCTGAATGTATTCATATGTGCACTCAGTACTTGCTGGAGGGTATGTTTGCAATTAGGCTTAATCCTTCAACACAACTATCATCTTAACCTTGTACTGACTCTCTCCCTCCACCTATACAATAAGTCTTAAAAGTATGGTCAAAGCTACTTTATCATATAGTTAAACCACGCAGTAGCAGCAGCTTATAGAAGCTGTACCTGAAAAAAATGAAGCTGGAAAAGTAGCACTTACCTTATAGATCCAGGGCCTCTAAGCAATCATTAATGAAGTCACCTGTTGCAAATTGACACCTTGCAGCTCTACACATATTTTTCTGTAGTGTAACGAGGCTGACTGCCTCCCCTTGTGCTTGTATTGTGCATATTTGTGTGTTTGAATGTAGAGGTTATGCAAATGAGGGCTTAACTGATTACTGTCTCTGGATTGCTCATTTTCTACATCATGCTGACCACCCAGACTTTGTATTGAATTCTGCACAGCATCATGCACATGTTTAGGCACCTGTGGACAGCACTGTGCATGTGTGGTTCATCCTTTGGCTCAGGGTGGGGATATGTAATTCCACATCTAATCTAATAGAAATAGAGTCACTGTACTGCATGCTGTATTCATGCATTATAAGCAGAGACAGCACTATCATCTTTCACACAGTCCAACATTCAAGTATTAGAATACAGCACATATATTTGACTATGCTGCCACAAGTTGTGCAAATGAGCTGCCCACATTGTGCGCCCATTGGCAAAATGGAGTACTGGTATGACCACATGGTATACTTTTCTACCAAGTGTATGAGAACAAAACATTTCTAAGGGTGAAGGAACTGCTTTTTCAGGGCAAATAGATGATGCATGGAGAAAACTAAAATATTCCTCTACTTTTCCACTGTAACCACAGCCAGTGGCTACTGGAAGAGGATTATGAGGGTTCACAATATAAAATGTTCTTGCAAGGGCTGGCAAAGGTGTGTTGGGCAATGCATGTACAGCTTAGCAATGTCACCATCACTACATTGACTTGCGATTATGTCATCCTGAGCTAATTAGCCAATGGGAGACAGAGGTTAAAGCTGCAGCACCACAAATGTACTGTAAGTAACCTTTGTTTTACCTACACATGCAAACTGACATTGTGTGGCATCCACAAATATTACAAACACCTGTTTCTCTCTCACCATACTCTTGAGAAACTATAGCAGAAAATGCACAACTACACAGGAGAAAAAGTAGGATAGAGCACCTTACAAGGCACAATGGTAAGTACAATGGATTCATACAGTACTAGTTTAAATCTTGACACAAATGTCAATAGTTGTCTGTGTTGCTTTGACTTGTGAATATGTTGTCACAGTAGAGCTGTAGTTTGCCATTGTATGACTTTTGTCCAGTGCTGCCAATTCTGTGCTAAGTTCCACAGTTCAGAGGTAACTGTATGACTGATGCTATTACTGTTTGTGTGCATACAGGTTCAGTGGGTTGTACAAGAATTTCAACACATTAAGGCATTGCCTTTAAGATCGAATGTGCTGATGTTTGTGGGTTCACTTACCACCCTTGGTTTTATATCATGCTATCACCAGAGATTTGGGATGTACATTTGTTGTAGTTTTTCTTTGTATGTTAGTTGTAGTTTTGAGTGCATTATCTCTAACATTATGAGAGAAAAAGTATGTATAAGGTGCATTTTTTCATTGTATCTGCACTTCTCTCCCCCAACACACACATACACACGCGCGCGCACACACACACACACACACACACACACACACACACACACACACACACACACACACACACACACACACACACAGTCTCCAGCTATACTTTGTATTATTGGATCCTGAATTCACTCTCATGGATACAGCACATCAGGCGAGTGCCCTTCAGCACTCATTGTTTCCATAGCAGGTACAGGTTTTAGGGGATCGAGTTGCTAGTCTGAGGCCCAACCCTCCTTAAAGGGTGCACCACACACTCACACCTAGGGCCAATTTAGAGTATCCAATCCACCTACTGCATGTCTTTGGAATGTGGGGGGAAACCAGAGCAAGTGGAGGAAACCCACACAAATGCAGGGAGGGCATGCAGACTCTGCACAGAAAGCACCCCAGACGAGAATCAAACTGGAGAACCTCTTGCTGTGAAGTGGCAGCACTAACCGCTACAACACTGTGCTGTCCATCCTTTGTATTACATACATTTATTTTTTTTCTCCATTTATTTTACAATTCTATGCAGCAGCATGTAGACATCCACCATCGCTCCAACAAGGGCTGTTAGTCTCCCACATGTGGGACAGCCATCCACTTCATCTGCTACATTTACCTCCACACCATAAACCCCAGCTGCAGGGGACACATCCACCAGCTATGCAGTAGAAGATGGGCCTGTTTTCCCTGTTGGTAGCAGTGGTGGGGGGGGGTGACACCTTCATGCACCACTGGAAGCTGACTGACACTGTGTGGGAGTTAATTGACAGATGATTAGATGTGTGCATTGGCCATCTCAAGAACCTCCTCCAGTGGCTCATTGAGCACATGCCTACCCTGCACTGGCCTAAAGCAGGTATGTCAGCTGAGCAGTCCCACTCTGCCCTTATCATGGTGTTACCCTCCCTTTTTTGTCTGTGCCTGCCCTTGCTCATCGTCCGGTGTTCCCAGCCACCACTGTTTACTCTCTGTCTGATGTCTTATTCTCCATTGTGTTCCTCATCCCGCATTGTGTCAGCACCTTCCTTGTCAGTCATGTCTGTATTCTTTGTTTGTTTGTGTGTATCTGCTATCTGCTCTAATCCTCTTAACTTTCTCTTACTTTGTTTACTTCCTTCTTCCATTTACCTTGTCAGCATACCTCTCAGTTGTACAGCATTTCACAGGATATCCTTAATTTGGTCTAAACTTCTGCTTTATTCCCTGCTAAACCTGGAAATTGTTTTGGGTATTCTTAAGATCATAAGGCCAACATTTAAAATCTGTGTTTAACTAATGGCATTTAGGAGCTGGGGTTGACATAATGGTTGAGGTCCTTACCTCAAAGACGCAAGGTACATTGTTTGATTCTGACGATGGGTTATTGGCTATTTTTAAAATGGTCCTTCAGTGCAATTAGCTTAGTATCCACATATGAATCTACCATCATTCTTTTTGGGATCATCCTTAACTCTCCAGGTCACAATTGAGATGTATGACTTCTCTTCACTGTATTATGTATTATTTTCCTATATTCCCAATTTCATCCTTTAATTTGGTCTAAAAATAGATGGGAATACCAGTATACTGGTGTTTAACATGATTTTGCCTTCTTGCAGCTTCTTTGTGCATGTGATAACACAGAGAGTATCGGAGGTATGTATACACCTGATGTTAACTGCTTTTCCTCATGTTTCCCTGCAGCAGGATATTTAATAACATTCTCTCACTGATTTCTTCAACTATTAATTGTTAATGAGCTTCAGGCCTCATCACGCAAACAAGGTAAACAGCATCAGCCTGGCTGTGACCACAACCACTGATAACTTTCCAGTGTATGGAGCTGCTAAACTGAGTCACGACTCATTACTTAAAAAGTTGCTGGGCAGACAGGATGAAAGGCTTGAACTAACAGAAATAAATGTTAGATTTTTGTTTTTGCTCTTAAGTACATAAGCAGGTTTTGATGTCTGGAAGTCTCAAAGTAGGACTCTAGCAAAGTCAGTGATGTAATGAATATGCAGAAACCACATCGCAAGTCATGTATGATATGATTTCTTGTAATGATGCAATATATTGCCAAGTTCTTTGCAAGTTTATCAGATATAACCTTGCCACTTAAGAAGCTCCTGGAATATGACATTGGCTCTACTTATAGAAAAAAGGAGTTTCTAGATGCTAAAAAAAATACACAGGCTCCTAATCTGAATAGTATGAACATGTCACAGTCACTTGCATTTCACTTGCAATGGTAAATGCTTGCCAAAGTTTTTTGGCGCCAACAGATGTATGATTGTATTTGTGTCAAATTAGCCATCATAGTGGAGCCATATAATAAACGTCTGCAGAGTATATTCAAAAAATTCCTTTATAAAGCAAGAGCTAGATTTCAAAGAATGTTGCTGAGTTTACAAAAGTATGTCTTCAGATTCAGTACAAGCCATATATGTTAATGTACATAATTGATACACTTTGTATAGTATACGTGAAAGAATATAAGAAGAATTACTTGAGGAAGATTTGGAATTTCTGTGGATTATATTACAATTGCCACTGAGAAGAGCTAAAAATATGTATGAAAGGAAACAGAAATGCAAATGCTGCAAGATGCAATTATGAATAGTTGTCCAGACATGTTTAAGTAATTTCATTCAGACATTGAGTAAAGTTTCTCTATGAAACATTTTCATGTGCACAAGAGCTTAATGTTCAAATGAGAAGTGTTATCATTCCTACTTAACTGTACAGTACTATGTTATACAAAATTCATGAATCACATCTAGGAATAACCAGATATAAGGATAAGTATGGGATGTTCCTGTGAATATAAGTGATTGGCAGTGTTTTGTTTTCTTATAATGGAAAAAATAATTGGGCACAATGATCACCTAAGTTTGTTTTAAGGATACATAGGTGGTAAACTTTATTGTGCTTACTGGTAATCAGGAACACTAAAAGTGAGTCATTATGGGACAGAAATAGAAAATTAGGCCTAGTGGGCTCCTGAACTAGAAGGGGGAAGGTGGTTGTATTCATATAGGCACTCAAAATGGTCATGTATAGAGGGTACTTGGAAGGTCCCACTAAAAGTAGTGAGAATGGTGGTGGAAGTTTCTTGGTGGAGGTGGGGGAGGAGGTCATCCAAATAAGATACAAAATTTGAAGATGGAGCATCTGTTGGGGTACAAACTAAGATGACTACAAGTTTAACTGAACTTTGAATAGTTACTTTGGAGAAAAGACATTTAGGCATGTATTCATCTGATTTGAAGGAAGAAGTAGCCTGTTTAAAGGATAGATAGCTTTTAAAGAGGAGGGGCAGCCACACTATGATCTAAGGTTAGGTCATTCCATGTATAGACAACTATATATGGAAAATGAAAACATAGAAATTGAAAGTCTAGGTTTGTCCATGTTTCATGTTTCACACATGACAACTAATCTAGGTCATACTGTAGGATCCAGATATGAAGGACATTGAATTTTGGCTTCACTTCCCCATTTTTGCTAAGCCAACATTAAGACCAGATTTAGAAAAATTGGGACTTGGTAAGGAAAAATAATGAATAGGGGCATGAGATAAAGGGCCAGAATATAATTGCATCACCCAAGAAAGAGTCCAGCCATATCACATAATCATAGAAAATATAAGACAACTAGGTCACATAGCCATTTATGCCATGCCAGTACCCACCCTTAGACCTTACCTCGCTTTTTCAAGGAGCGATAGGCCAATCATGTAGGGGGTGAATTTGTGTATACCCATCCAGTTGCCTATTTCCATTTTAAAGTCAGATAAATAGTGTGTCACATTGTTTGATCTGGAGTGGAAATTTGTTCCAAAGAAGGGATAGTCATTGCATAACAAATCTGTGTCTTCACTATGATTTATTTTCTGAAACAGGTTCAAATCTCTGGTTCTAGTGTTCACTGTACTATTTGATTTGTGGAGATATAAGACACTTTCATCATACCAATCACTGTAGCTGTAGCTATATGGGGTTATATCCTGCCAAGGACATAAGTTGGCCACCTTCCAAAGCTTCAGGGCACCTTCCATGCACCCAAATTGTCAGTCAGCTTGAGCTAAGCTGAATAAAAGACATGTTTGGGAAACAAGTCCCTCAGAGCTTTACTGCCATCTAAAAATATGCTCCTCTGAGACTTTTGAGAGTCGATGGTTAGCTTATAAGTTCCCTTTGGGGAAAAACTTCCATTTAAAAATTTTGCTTATTTACACTTTTTTCTTCAAGAAAGTTATGTTAAAGCTAGGAGTTTGTGTTTTAACAGGTTGTCATCAGATTGTACTATGCTTTTCAACAGAAGCACTCTTTTTTCATGTCTGTTTAAAAGTTGTTTAAAGTAACTGAAAACTATTTTTTTTCTTTTTTTGTAGAGAAATTGCCAGCCAAAGTAAAATAAAGACACAGTTTTTAAAGTGCTTTTTACTGTGCTTGTCTGGGGAAAAAACAGACTTTTAAAGACTTTTTTAAATTTTTACCAGCATCTGCTGCTTGTTTTCTCTGGGAAAAAGGCACCACATTCAGCTTGACCATGGAACAAACTGTCAGTCCCTTGGTCGATTCTTCTTCCAGCCACTAAAAGAATAAGTTAAGCAAACAGTCTTTGCCACTACAGCAGGCTAGCAATTTGTCTTAGTCTCAAGTGGGTGACTCTGCTGTGGCCATTTGTTGTACCTCAAAACACTCATCTTTTACCCCGAGTCCCTCTGGTGTAGCACCTACAGCTACTATGGGCTGGGGATTTCCCACATCCTCTGGCTGTTGGGGTCCCATCAATGGGCTAGGGAAAGCCACTCTTGCCAGTCCTGGGAGAGGGAACAGGGAAGGGTCCCCTGTTTTTCCAGAATGTCGTTCCTATCCCTAAGGAGCAGCTGCTGCCACTAATAACACTATTGGTCCCATTTTTCCTGTTAAAAAGAAGCAGAAAACTAAGCATGTATCTACTCCTCCTCAAATTTCCTTAGACAGAAGTAATTTACTGGGTCTTGCTCAGGGTTTCATTCAAGCTATTGATCCTTCTTGTAAGGTGGTTTCTGGTAAAAGAACAAGGGATACTTCCTTTCCTGAACAGATTCAAGATTCTGAATCTTGACAGGAAGCTGAAGGGACAGATACAGAGTTTTCCCTGTGGGAGTTTCTCCTTCTCTGAAACTATTTAAAGAATGTACCCATGTTTCTACTTGGATAACATTGAGGTTTCTCAGTCCCTCAGAAACTACTATGAGCTGTTACAGAAGGAATTTCAAGATCCTGCATGCATTCCTCTAGTTTTGCCTCCCTTGAAGGAAGTGTTTTATTGCCTCCAAGTTTTCTGACAGTCAGCCAACTGCCCCTAAAAAGCCAGATAGGATGTATAAAGTTCCTTATTCTTAAGTTCCTACACACTCTTCCCAAACCTGATCTAGCAGTTGTAGCTTTAGTTAATCCTGCTGCTAAACATTTAGTTAATTCCAATCCTACTGTTTTTGATAAGGATGAGAAGATTATTGATAAGTATGAGAAAAAAGTGTATGCTTCTGCGACTTTGATTTTCATTTCAGAATTTTGAATTGTCAGGCTCAGATGTTAAGGTTTGTCCTGACTAATTGTGAAGGTATGCAGAATGTTTATCTGCAATTTATTCTTGACAGGAAAAATCTGCTTTAAATAATTTTCTTATATTGCTCAAGTCACAACTCATTGTATACACTGTGTTAATGACTCTGACACTTCTTCAAGGGCTATGGCCACTAGTACTATTTTGAGGAGGTTTGCATAGCTGCATTCTCAGAACTTCCCAGATGTTAAAAAATAGATTTTAAATTCTCCTTTGGATAGAGATTTAGTTTTTGCCCCCCCCCCATTGAGATGATCAAAAGTGTGATGAAATCTTTTCAGCCCACCTTTTCCAAATTTTCCAAGGGATTCTTTGACTTCTCCTACAGTTTTGGTAAGAAGCAAAATAAGTAGTCTCAACAAAATGCAGGTAAACAGATGTTTAAGAAGAAATGGCAAGGGGTCCCAAGAAGAATTCTGGAAGTTTCCCAACCAAAGACAGCCCAATAAGTCAGAATGAGTATTGAAAACACTTTGTTCTTCCTCCCACCCTGGCACCCCCTTTTGTCTTCCAGAAAGTCAAAATTTTTTTTTTCTTTTTGGCAACAGATAGTTTCAGACAGATGGGTTCTGAAGTTCATTCATCAAAGTTGCAGATAGCAATGGGAAACCATTTCTCCTTTTCAGGGGGTAATTCCTCATCCTCCAGACAAGTCCTTCATCGCATGCTGTCCCAGGGAGTGATGAAACCAATCCTGCTTCTGAGGTGGGAAAGGGGTTTTATTCAAAGATGTGTTTGGTGCCAAAGAAAGAAAATACTTGAAGACTAGTTCTGGATCTTTCTTTCCCAAGCCTGTTTGTGATGATGCCTAAATTCAAAATGATGTCACTTCACAACTTGTTACCTCATGTCCCTCATTCAAGTTTCCTGGTAACACTAGATTTAAAAGATGCTTATCATATCCCTATTCATCCAGATTTCAGGAGATTCTTAAGATTTTGTGTGTCTGGATCACATTATCACTTCTCTGCCTTACCCTTTGGACTATCCACTGCAACGAGAACATTCACAAAGTGTCTAGTTCCAGTTACAGCTCATTGCATGCTACAAGGCATCCACATTTTTCCATATTTAGATGACTTGATTATCTTTGCAGAGTCTTTTTCAAAGTGTCAGGAATCTCTCTCCCTATCTCTGTCTTGGGTGAGAGATCTCTTGCACAAGCTGGGATTCCAAGAGAACATTAAAAATCTTTCTTGACTCCTCACAGGATTGTGTTTCTGGGATGTTCAAAAAGCTTTTCTTTCACAGGAAAAAAAAAACAGATTTATATCTAGATCTATTTCTAGGGATTTCCACTCAGACCTCAGTCACTGCAAGGGAATACCACAGGATTTTGGGTGTCATGGCTTCTGTGATTGTCATAATACTACTGGCAAGACTCCACATGAGAAATACAGTGGTATCTGAAGTCTCTTTGGTCCCAGCACCAGTACCCTTTGTCTTTTCAAATCCTAGTGCTAGGGTTTGTCAGAAAAAAAATGAATTGGTGGAGAAAACAGATATCCGTAAATCCAGGTCTTCCTTTCTCACTCCCTATTCCAAAGCAGTCAGTCACCACAGATGCCTCAGACTTTACTTGGGGAGCAGTTCCAAGAGGTATAAAAATGCAAGTTATTTGGGACACCAAAGACAGATGCAAGCATCAACGCGCGCACATACACACACACTCTATGTGTGTGTGTGTGTGTGTGTGTGTGTGTGTGTGTGTGTGTGTGTGTGTGTATATATATATATATATATATATATATATATATATATATATATATATATATATATATATATATATATATATATATATATATATGCTTACCTTGATCAAGGCACTCAACTCTATATGAATTATCTTTCATCCTCAGGACCTCTTCAAGATGTAACAGACAATACCACAGTTATGTGGTACATCAACAAGCAAGGGGGAACCAGGTCTTACCTGATTTGTAGGCTAGCCTAGTTAGCTTAGGATTTCGCTTCACAGCATAATTTAACTCCACATGCATCCTACATTCCATCAAAGCAAAGCTGTGTGGCAGAAAATCTGAGCAATACAAGTTGAGACCCTCATGAATGGAAACAAGATCAGGTGGGGGTCTTCTAAAATTTGATTCATCTGTGGGGAGTTCCTCAAAGACATCTCTATGCCTTCTCCCTAAAAAGTCAGCTGGCAAGATTCTGCTCTAGGACTCCATGCAAGAAGGCCTGTAAGTCAGTTTCCTTTTCTTTTCTTTTCCTTGGACAGGAATGGTCCTGTATGCTTTTCCACCATCCCCACTAATATCCAGGGTACATCTGAAGATTCATAAGGAATTTGCCAAGATCACTGTGGCCGTTCCCTTCTGGCCCAGGCTACTGTGGTGCTCCCTTCTTTTGAAAATGGCCATGAACAGTTACCACACATTTCCTCACAGACTGGTTCTACTCACAAGAGAATGGAGGTGTTTAAAACATCCCAACACCAATCAACTTTAATTGACAGCCTGAACAGCAGGATCTTAATTCCTTTTAGGTACCTCTTTAGTGAGGATGTGCAGCAGGTACGAATAGTGGCAAAAAATCTGCTACTAGAAGATCATATATTAGCAAATGGAAAAGGTTTTCAATTGGTGCTCGCAACATAACCAGCACCCATCCAGGGTAGTTGTTCTCTGGTTTTGCAATATTTGTGAGTTACTATCCTATGGCCTTTCTTACTGCTCTGTCAAGGTTCACTTATTGGCCATTTCAGCATGTCTGCCCATTGATCCTCCTCTTTCAATGCAGTCTCATATCAAAGTGTCTTGAAAGGGGGTTTGCATAAGCAGTCTGCAAGAAAGCTGGTGGCCCTTCTTTTCGATCTTAATTTTATGTTAGTGAAGCTAACACTTGCTCCATGTGAACCAGCTCACCAGGCTGACTTGGGATTCTTGACATGGAAAAGCTCTGCAAGAAGAGTAGCTGAGTTGCAAGCTCTTATGGTGAGTCAACCCTACCTCATTTTCCATAGGGATAAGATTTCTCTGAGAACTAATCCTTCTTTTATGTCTAAAGTAGCATCCAAGTTTACTTTAAGCCAAACTATCCACCTCCCCGCTTATTTCCTGAACCCAAAAATGAGTGAGACAGGATAATCCATACCTTGGATATCCACAGACGACTCCGGTACTATCTTGACAGAACTAAATCTTTCAGATCTTCAGGTCAATTGTTCATTTCTTGTGAAGGCAAGAAGAGACAATCTGTGTCAAAACTGACTTTGCAGAGTGGATGTCTAAGGCTATTACCTTTTGTTATAATCAACACAACAAAAGTATTCCAGGCAAGGTCAAGGACTGCTCTGCCAGGGCTTTGCATTCATCAGTGGCTTTTCTGAAAATCTTAGATTCCAGAAGTATTCTACAACCAGCAACTTGATCCTCTGTACATGCTTTTACAAAGTGCCATAAGCTAGATTCTGTCTCTAGGTCTAGATCAGGCTTTGCAAAACAATTCTTCAGGGCTTCCTGAACTCTTCTCCTTCCACCTCCCAAATGTAGTAAGGTAAGGTAATACTCCCATACAGCTAAGGCTACTGCAGCAGTGATCAATTTGATGGACATAGTACAGTCGTGTAAGTAAACGTGCAATAACAGTAGATGTTCAAATTATCATTGCTGCAGTAGCCCCTCCCTCCCTCCACCCCCTTGTTTTTTGGTATGTTGTTTATGCTAGGGTGTGATTATTTATTTTTAACTATTCCTATCATTTTCCTTTCAGGGTTCAGCTTCCCTCTGTTTGTTGGCTGGTAAGCTCTGAAGGGCTTGGCACCCAAACTTGTCTTTTAGTCAGCTCATCTTAAGCTGCTTGACAGTTTGTGTGGAAGGTGCCCTGAAGCTTTGGAATCTGACCGACTATTGTATCCTTGGTAGGATATAACCCATATAGCTAATGCTACTGCATCAATAATCATTTGAACATCTACTGCTATGGTAAGTTTACTTGCACAACTGTACTTTCTGGATCTGCTAGTTTTTTAATGCCATAAAAAAAGGCACAGATCACCTCCAAGGAATCAGTAGGACACTGAATACAGGGACAGATCCTCCAGCCTCTCCTGATAGCTCAGTTCTTTGAGGCCGGTGATCTTTTTTATTATCCTCTGGGGTCTCTCCAACTGCCCAATGTGTCCCAAAGGGGACATTGTATTCTATGATGGTCCTGACTAGTGCAGAATACAGAGGGATAAGAAATTCCTTAGATATAGAGGACTTACCCTTTCCAATCAGCTGCACCAAATAGAAGGATTTCATAACCATTGTTGCAACATGAAGATCAAAAGAGAGAGAATTGTATACCTGTGCTCCAATGTCTCTCACAACATCTTCATTTTGGAGATGTACTGTAAGCTGAGTTGAGGGTTTAAAGGGAATAAATGAATAAAATATATGGGTGAAAGACACAGGACAAAACAACTGTACAGTTTATGTTCTAAGAGTGCAATATGATCATTGATTTATTTAAAAGATAGGAAAGAAAATGAAACCGAGAATATGTACTTTGAAATATAGGAAAAATAAGGTGATTTGGGCTGTAGATGTTAGAGAGTATGATTCTAAGAGTAATTAGTATGGAGTGAGTGGATGACTAAGTAATTAGTATGGGGTGAGTGATTGACTCTAAGGGTAATTAGTATGGGATAAGTGTGTGATTCTGAGTAATTAGCATGGAGTAAGAATAAAGCTGAGGCAGATCAATAAACATAACATGATGCAGAGGTGGCTGTGGAATGGGGATGAAAAGATATTCGGCTAAAACCCTGTTGTAGCATGGAACAATCTGTTCCCAAGCAAAGATACTTCAGAGAACATTCTATAAACAATGAGACTGAGCTACTGAGCTTCTGCAAATAAGTCAGTAAAAAAAAAAAGTTATCTCATATGAGAGTAAGTTTACAATGTACTGGTATGGGTATTTCTTGGGGGAGAGGGCATAGAGACACAACTCACAAGAATTATAAAGAACCTTCTGTGCTTACAAATGCCTGTCAAGGTTAGAGTACTAAACATCCATACAGATATGTTACTGTTGGGGCTGATTCAGAAAGGCTATGGTGAGGTATACATTCAAAGTAGCTATTTCTGATTCAGAGACAGCCCTACTGCGGTGCTGCAGTACAGAGGTGTGCAGCACTGTGGTGGGCTGTCTCCATGGCCATGGCACATACCAGTGTGGCATTCCAGGGGGGTATGCTAATTAGCCATGTGCTCTCCTCTGGAAATGCCTGTTTTAAGGCATTTACATGCATAAAGTATACCTAACCACCCCTACCCCACCCCCTCTGTGCCCCAACTTCTGTACACCTCAACTACTCAGGCCCAACCACTCCCATCTAAACCCCTCCCAACTCTCTCCACATTATACTTCACACCACCCACCCATACTCACTACTCCCCTCCCCCCTCAAACGTACAACTCTTGCAGACCTTCCCTCAGTCACACTCTCACCATCCTCTCTTATACTTATTACCCATCTGTCCTTCACCCCTGCAACACCTTACAACTCTTTGGTGACATTCACCCCAACCCTGGAGAACACTATAACCCATCAGCTCCTACGGAGTTCTACCACTACTTCACAAACTCCCCTCCATGCACCAATCAATATTGCCAAACATCTCTCCTTTTAATCTATCAACATCCACAGCATTCTCAGTAAGATAACAGAATTCCACTCTTGGATAGCCCACTACTCCCCTAACATAGGTACTCTCTCTGAAACAAGGGTCAAAAAACCCAACACTGACAAATGAACTGCTCCCCCCAGGATACAGCATTCTACGACTTGATAAAACACACAAAAAAGGTGGAGGTGTTGCCATTATGCACCAAGACCACCTAACCCTACCGCCTTCCTTTCACCCTGCTGAACTCATTATCACCAATCTCAAACTTAATGACCATAAAAGCCTAACCATAGTATCCATCTACATACCCCCAGGAGAGAATATACCTTTATTAGAACAGATTCTACACTGAATGTCTGATAATATACCTAATGAGATCATAATACTAGGCGATGTTAACATCCATTGGCTAGTGCTCTGCTCTAACTCCCCTACGACCAGCATAAACCTATATGGCTACACCCAGCTCATCTCCTCTTCCACTTTTCTTCATAAATCCACTAATTCCAGTTCTATCATTGACTGGATGCTTGACTCATCCAAACCTCTGTCACCATCCTGAATCCCTACCTGACTCCATTAGTGACCATTGCCCAGTACACATCCTACGATTCTCCCCAACCTCTCTAGACCTCATAAATTCAAGGAGTGCCATAAGCTAACTAACTACGACCCTGAAACACTTAACAATTCTCTGTCAGCTTTAGACTGGTCCTTCCTCTCAATCCTACCCCTTGATGAAGTTGTTCTAAAATTCAGCTACATCTTCCTTAACGCACTGAACTCTCTTGCCCCTCCCAGAACTGTTAGAGTCAAACCTTGATGCTCTCCTTGGCTCACCAACTCTATTCGGTCTCTTATCCAAAAAAGAGAATCTGCCTGGAAACTCTGGACTAAAACCAAATCTCCCACAAACTACCAAAAATATAGGGAACTATGTAATCTGACCAAAAAGTACATAAACAATGATTAAAAAAAACTTCTGCCACACACCCCAAACTACAGAACCCAGAAACCCTAAAAAGTTCTGGAATACTATCAACCAAATTCTCCTCCCCAGGAGTCCCTCAACCCTCAACTCCCAAAACCTGCCCCAATAACACAACTCAAGAGACTGCTTCCATATTCAATTCTTATTTCATTGACACCATCAGTAAACTCATGCCTACTTCCAACCCCACCAATCCCTTACCTCCCACCAACTACAAAACTCCCCTTATCACTAAGTCCAGTTCCTACTAGTTACATTAAAAACCTCCTCTTCAAACTTAAACCAGGTTCCCCTCAGCTGATAAGTTGCCATCTCTCTTCCTAAAGGCTGCTGCTAAATCTATTGCATATCTTGTCTCCATTCTCATAAATCACGCTGTCAGAGAATCCACTGTCCCAACTCTCTGGAAAAAATTCCATACCATACCTGTCCACAAAGGCAGAAATTCCACAGAAAACTCTAATTATCGACCAACAACCAAAGTTTCTCTGCTCTCAAAAATATTGAACACTGTGTTCATAAACAAAGCTTGGCCTGTCTCATTCAAGAAAACCTGATCACCCCTACCCAGCATGGCTTCTGCCCCCACCACAGCACCACTACTGCTCTTCTTTCCTTTACTAACATCATCTCCCTAGCTAGAGACAACAATAAACTCATATCCTCTCTCTTTTTAGATCTCTCCAAAGGCTTTGACACTGTGTCCCACCCCATCATTCTCTCTCAACTTTCCCAACTCAGCCTCTCCTGAACAGCCATCTCTTGGTTTAACAGCTACCTCACAGACAGGCAGCAGTCTGTCAAATGTCACACTGCTCTTTCTCCCTATCAAAATGGATGTTACACAAGGCTCAGTTCTAGGCCCCCTCCCCTTTAACGTCTTTACTAACCAACTTTACAAATTCTGTCCCCAGTCATCCCTCATACAGTACGCAGATGACTCCACAATCATCTCCATTGCTGACAACCAGTCTGATCTACTCACCCTCACATAAAAATCTTTAAACCTCAGAAACTTGGCTTACTATCAACCAGCTCATACTTAACCCCAAAAAGACAAAGCTTCTTCTCAAGATCCCTCTACCACCTCAAAATCCTCATTTATCATCTCTTCCCATCTCTTCCCTTAACAACAATTCTATCACTTCTGAAACCCATGCAAAGCTACTTGGAGCAATCATAGACAACCAACTCAAATTTGACCTCCATGTACTTCACTGTATTAAGAAAACCCACCAAAAGCTTGGCCTACTGTACAAGAACAAAAGGTTCCTCAACCCTGACTCCAGAATCTCTAGCCCAAGCTTACCTTCTCCCCAACCTCTTCTATAGCTCATAAATCCTAACTAACTTATAAACTTCACTACTCTCTAGACTCAAAACCACCTACAACAAAGTTGCCAGATTTGCTGCTAATCTGCTCTCTAAATCACACCACTGTCACGGTGTAAAGACACTCGGCTGGCAAGAATTTCCTAAACAACTCATTTTCTAAACTTCTGATCATCCACTCTATCCTGAACAAACCCTCCTCCTGCCCCTGCATCTCCTCACTAGTCTCCCGCTACACCCCCCTAGATCCCTCAGAAATTTTGACCAACGTCTCTTACATATTCGCAAACCTAAAAAATCTAGTGAACAGAATCTATACAGCTATTCCCCCGCTATTCAATGGAACAAGCTTCACATGACCCTCAGAAATATTACCCATGTCCATGAATTCAAGAGAACACTCAAACATTATTTACACGGCACCTGGACCTGTCACTGTAACCATCTCACCTAACCTACTCCTTCAATTTCTTCACTCCTCCCTTTCCTTCCCTTTTCTCCAAATTATCCTACCTTAACTAACATCCTACTCTCCATGCTCCTTCATCCCTTTCCTCATATCTTACTCTAACTTACCTCTTATTATGACATGACACTCTTTTCCTACCCTCCATCCTCCTTCACTTTTCAGTCCTGTTATCCCGCTACTATTACTCTTCTCTAGCAACAAGGCCTTCATATTAAATTTCTACACCTCCTGTAGACTACTAAAGAAATTGCCTGAAATAGTACTGATAAACACTGTAAAAAGTTCAGATATGTTTTTTTGGTCCAGCTTTTTGCTATTACCTGTTTCCTTACTTACTACACTGTATTAATGTGTCTGTTGCTGTATATTTTTCTCTTACTTATATTGTAATGAATACTTTCAAATATGTTTTTGTACAGCTTTTTTGCCGTTACCTGTTTCCATACTTACTACATTGTATTACTGGCTCTGTTGCTGTATATCTTTCTCTTACTTAAACTGTAATGAATATTTTGATTATGCTAGTATTTTACATTACTGTATCTTGTGTAACTTGTCTTGTTTACTTGTACTGTGGAGCTTTTTCCTTGGGCCTCCGCTGAAAAAGGTCAGAAGCCCATTTGGATTATCCTGGTCAACAAATGTCAAATAATTAAATAAATAAAAAGGCAGCTCATGTTCACCCATAGTGTGAAGTGTTGGGGAGTTTACCTGACAGGTAGTGTTGGGTCTGTGTGTGTGCTGCATGTGTAAGTATGTGTGTGTATGTATGCCTGGGAAGTCACAGTTGGGGATAGGTTAGGTGTGTGTGTCCTTGTCCCTAAGTGCTGTCAGGTGAGAAGTGTGTGTGTGTGTCTGTTCATAAGTGCTATCAGGTGAGGAGGGTGTTTGTGTGTGTATGTCTGTATGTGTTACTGCATGAATGTGTGAATGTTCATGTATAGGGCTGGAGGCTGTCAGACTAATAAGCATATCCTGCAACATTGTTGGGGAGGGAAGCACTAGATACCAAGGATACTCTGCAAATCATGCCATAAAGGCACTTAGAAAAAGTATAATAAAAAAAAGTATAATAAAAATGATGTGTGTCGGGGGGATCTTTAGACACCTATGACAACTCTTAACATTGTGCTTTAACAACTTTTAAAAAAAAGGCATGGGACAGGAGTACGGCTGCCACCTTCTCAGTGGGCCAAAGTGGAATAATTGGGTGTGGCTAGTTGCTACAACAGTAAAAGTGAAGCATTACTGCAAAAATATTTACACACATTATTTATGTTATAAAGCTATAGCATTTAAAAGTAAACTAAAAAAAAACTATGCATATTAAACTAACATATGTTTATTGTAAATTAAATAAGTAAAAAACTCTGAATTTATCATATTACAATAACCATAACTGTTCTAAACAAGAAAACTTAAAAAATCTATGTATTGCACACTACAAGCAGACTAAAATAAAAATCACTTATTTTTAAACGTATAATTAAACAGAGTATGTTTATTGTAAAGTTAAAGCAAGACATTCTAAATTCTACATATTACACTATCCATAACTATTTTAAACAAGAAAACTAAAACAAATCTACATATTGCACACTACAAACACACTTGAATAAATCACTTATTTTTAAATGCGTGCATTTCATTTAATTTGATGGCATTAAGAAGAGCCCTGTTTGATATAATGTTTGAATAAAAATTACTCCATTTCTGGTAATTTATAGTCATCATTAGCTCAGCTTTTAGGAAGTCCACACTAGAATTATTTCTCACATCTGTCCATTTATTTTTAACCAAAGAAAACATTCTGTCTGCAAATGCACTGGATGCATATATAGGTAATACCTTAGCAATTAATGGATATAGTGCAGTCGGCTCAGGCCCTTTTCTGAAAAGCTTCATCTGTTTTTCTTCTGGCGATAGGCCTGTGGTACATAACTCTTGGAGATGGGGCTTGATTGTTCTGTATTCAGTAAGTGGCTCTACACGTTGTGTAGAGCCGCACAAACATGGTAAACATCATGGCATGCTAATTAACAACATAAGCAGCTGAATTGTATGCTAATTAACCAATCATGTAGACTATGTATAGATTTAACCTGTGAATTCCAAAACCTTTTGGAATACAGCCACTGAAGGTACTCTACACGGAAACAGTGTTAGGGGCTGCAGTTGCTCTTATACATGTGTATGTGCAACAGGCACAAGCCTATGCTGCTACTGCTGTAAATAGACCTTGGCTAAGAAGGAGAGAAGTATTTAGATCCATGTTAACTTACCATGGTCTGCATGTGGAAATTTTAGAGTGCTACAGGGTGGATACAGACACACTACAGTAACTCTGCAACCTTTGTCGCCCACAACTGAGAACAAAGGCAAACAGAGGGGAACCAGTACCTGTGGAAACTAAAGTATGTGTAGAACTTGGAATATGAGATACAGAAACCTTTCAGAGGACAACAGGGCATATGCTGGGGATATCACAGGCAGTAGCATCCAGGATCCTACATCAGATCCTGAATGCTATGCTACAACATGTCAGTGATTACATACAGTTTCCCTATACATCTGAGGACAGGGCTGCAACTATGCAGGATTTCTACTCTAGCAGGGTCACCACATCCACATGCAGGTGAGGAGTTAGGGGAGAACCACCAGCTGCTGTTGGTGTAGGTAGATGTAGGCTTGCACAGTATGCCCTTGCCTTGGCCAAGAGGCAACTGATAGAACACATGCTCACCACCTAATGGGGTAAAACCTGCATTTGATGCACATACATACAATAACATTGATGCCAGGCAACACACAACTATTACTTACCTATGTAATGGCTATGTACTGCTAGCATCACATAGACTTAACCAAAAGTAAAACACTTATAACTGCTGGACTATCAAGGTAAGTGCTGAACATGGAATATAACAATAAATGTTTAAGAACACAAATGAATGGCAGATCCTTGCATACTGTTACTTGCTAATGTAACTAAGTATAAGGTGTGTGAAATAAGGTTGCTTTGTTTGTACATATCACACTCACATACAAACCAGTGTGTAGTCCAAAACAAGGAATACCAAAGGAGTACTGTATTGTTTACCATGGAAATACCAGGATGACTACACAATTACAAGAGCAAAACTCTTGAAACCCAACTTTTGATGTGGAAACACACAAATAGTACTTAGCTCCTCCACTCCCAAAACAACAAGAAAATGACAGTCTGTAAAACCCAAGAAATAATACATAATTCACTTGTTATAAACTCTTTCCACACAATTTTTACAAAATGTGTACACATTTGCAATGCAAAAGTCAATTGTATACAATTGCTAGACACTTCTTTCACTGTGCACTTCCCTGGTGCTATTTGTGGGCCATCTTAGAAGTATAACATGCCTGTATCATTGACAATATACTACTTTACATTGTCATGGAATAAGAGAAAATACTGTAAGATGACCAGTTTTAACAATAACACTTGTAATAACAGTTATTAAGACTGTCTATCTGTGAAAGTCAATGTATGGCAAAAATGCCTATGCCAAGAGTGAAGTATAAGAGGTGGATACAGATAACAATTCAATCCCCTAATATATACAAGAACACAGCATCCATGGGACCTGACAATATCCCAGACTGTGTTCTACATGAACTACAGAATGAACTGGCACCCTACCTAAGTACCATGTTCAATCATAGCCTCACCTCAGGCTTTGTGCCCACTGAATGGTGCACCGTGACGGTTATCCCACTCCACAAAGGGGGAGCCATGACGGACCCCAGGAACTACTGTCCCATTAGCCTGATGAGCCTGGTCTGCAAGGCCATGGAAATTATCATCATGGAACTCATAAACAAAGACATTGGTAATCTCCAAACTCTGGACCCTACCCAGTTCGGGTTTGTAAAAGGCAGATCATGTCTCCTAAACCTGATTGACTTCTTTGAAGCAGACACCAAAGCCATTGATGAGGGTATGGTGGTTCACACAGCTTATCTAGATCTCGCCATGGTTTTTGACACCATCCCCCACTCTGGAATTATAGATAAGCTCAATAAACTAGGTATAAATCCCTATGTCACAAGATGGGTTGCCAACTGGCTCATGGACAGAACTCACACTGTGAAAGTAGTAGACTCCAAATCCGACTTTGACAAGTGGAGTACCACAGGGTTCAGTCCTGGGTCCTCTCCTGTTTGGTATCTACTTCTCTGAAGTACAGGCTAACACAGAAGGTCTTTGGCTAACAAAGTTTGCAGATGACTGCAAACTAGGAGCCATAATCGGAACTCCTAACAATGTGGACATACTACAAAAGGGCTTCACTGAGACAGATGCCTGGTGTCAAAGCCATGGCCTGAAGCTCAATGCCAAAAAGTGTATTGTCATCCCCTTTGGGAAAAACTCTGTACCCATGAACTACCACATAAGTGGTAGTCTACTTAATGCTGAAAGTGTGATAAGAGCCCTTGGGACACAGGTGGACAGTAATCTCTCCTTTTATAATCACATTGTCACAGTGGTCAGGAAATCCTTCTACGTGGCTCACCTCATCACAAAAGGTTTCTCATCCAGAAAAAAAGAGATCATTGTTCCCCTCTACTCATCACTTATTAGACCCATTATAGAGTACAATGCCCCTTTTGGGATGTACCTCACAAGACATCTACAACAACTGGAAAGGCCACAGAAATACCTCACAAAGAGGATTACTGACCTCAAACAGATGCCCTACACAGACCATCTCAAAAAACTCCAGCTTTACTCCGTCGCATATCGTCTACTCAGGGGCAATCTCTGCCTAACATACAAAACTGTGTCAAACCCAGAGCTGTTGGACATGCTCCACTTAAAGAAATCCCAATCCCTCCAAGCTACACGCTCTAGGGACCTAAACCATGTCACCACAATAAACAGAACATGCTGGAGGGATAGATTCCTGTCCCAGAGACTTCCCATACTCTGGAACAGACTACTTATCTATGTCAAGCAGAGCTCCTCATTAGCACTCTTCAAGAAAAATATTGATGATTGGATGGGAAATAGGAAATTCACCCCAGGGATCACTTCTGTGGCTCTACTCGACAGGGGCACAGGAAAATAATTTTCTTGGGTGGCGAAAGCCAGGGTACCTTTTTGGCTAGGCTTATATAGGCCCTAGGACTAATAGCCTAGTACCTACCTATGAACCTATACATATATATATATAAAACAGTTTTATTTTTTTAACGTGTACAAATCTAGCATGTACATGAAAAATACAAGCATACTTTAGCAACATCAAAAGCCTTCTGGCAAAGAAATCTAAAGGAATAGCAATCCTATCTGTTCTACAAATACACAAGTCCTCTCACCTTCAAGTTCCCTAGCTACACATTTTACCTTGTTATGGCGCAAACTCATGTTTCTGAGCATGGTGAAAATGCAAAGGAGGTGTGAACTCGTTAGAATTGCTGAATAGCAAACTTTT
This sequence comes from Protopterus annectens, assembly GCF_019279795.1. Taxonomy (NCBI): domain Eukaryota; kingdom Metazoa; phylum Chordata; order Ceratodontiformes; family Protopteridae; genus Protopterus; species Protopterus annectens. The sequence continues at coordinate 1,373,321,278 of NC_056728.1, read as the reverse complement.
GGATTCATGTATCAGATGTAAACATAGTATAGGCACTACCTCAGTGTTTGTTGCTAATGGATTGCAACTCTAAATAATTAGTGAGAGGGAGAAGGAATGCACAACAATTCAGACTCCCTACCTGCAGTGGGTGTGTCAGCCACAATATACTTACAAAGTGCAGAAGTAATTGTAGCAAGCTTTGAAATGGAAGTGAACAGCACACATTTATCATTTTCAGTGCACTAGTAACCAAACTCTACTTCCTTTAATGAAAAATGTATTTTACTGTCATGTAATATTGTCATACATTTTAAGGACAATGATACAAAATGCCCTATAAACTGCATGTGTGAGAGTACAGCACACATAAGAGAAGAATGAACACACTATAAAGAGAAGACAGAGGTGCACTGGTGCAAACAATACTCATAAATGGTTGTGTGATGATTCATTGCACTAAATATGTAAGCAACACAAGTACAAATAACAGTGTACAAGTGGTATATGTTTTTATAATACTGTGGTGGAAATAGGTTCAAAGGTTCATAGGTGTTTACTAAGCTAATGACCACAAAAGCCTTTTTAATCCTAACCACGCATCCCAAATCTCTGACAAGTTCTGATACCATTGATAAGTGTAAGCATGGGACTGGAAGATGAACTATTTACAGGCTACCTGTGTCCATTAAAGACATAGGTGCCAAACCAGGGATGAATTTCTGGTTTCCCATCCAATTGTTCACGTTGCATTTGAATTGGGTTAGGGAGGAACTCTGCTTCACATGGATAGGGAACCTGTTCCTTAGACAGGGTAGTCTCTGAGATACATTCCAATCCCTCCAGGTCCTATTTTTGTCACAGGCAAGTTTTAAGTCTTTAGAATGGGTAATTTTGGTGCTGTTTGTTTAGTGGATATGCAGGAGGTTCATGAGAGTGGGGTCTGACAATGCCTTGTATGCCAGGCATAGATCTCCCCTCAAAAGCCTGTAGGAGACAGAATACAGGAATAGGGATGTGAAGTGGTCTGCATAGGATATTTTACTTACACCCTGTGTTCTTTTAGCGAGGAACCTCTATGGACATTCCAGTTGTTGGGACTTGCTTATATGCACAATGATTTTCATTCCTGCTGTAATGCTGTTTCTGTGGCAAAGAGAGATAGGACACCCTTACTGTGTTTTGTATGTTCAGTAGCTTGACATGTCTAATCCAGAGTTATGTAGAAATCTGTAATGTATTTTGTAATTTTTTTAACAATAATATTTGCATGGAGCATGGCTTAGAGCAAACACAGTGAAATAGATAAATACATTAAAATTTAATGTTTATTTGTATGATAAAGATTGCATAAATTACAGCTGTGAATCAAGTGTGTATATAGAACATCTGATAAACACAATGAACCAAACAGTATATAGCATCTGTAGATTATGGTTCAAATCCTATATTTATCTTTTAATGTTGAAACCTAAGAAACACTTGTTAGAAGAATAATAAAAGATAAGCTTTGCCTGTCATGTTTGCACATCTCTTTCCTTTGTGAAAACATGGTCTAATTTTTCAGACAAAAAGTAGACATTGTCAGTTTCAAAAAGGATACAGTGTTAATTCTTGTGCTTACCATCGTGAAAACCCACTAAGTGACATTGCACGACAATCAGCAACACCTGTGAGTCCAGAATATTTGCAGACAGTAGACAATTTCAAAATGGATACATCATATCATGTGTGGTTTGCCACCTCGCAAACATGCTAAGTGGCATTGCACAGTGGACAGCACACATACATAATAATGAATCTGTAGCTGCTGCCTAGTAGTTCCTGTGGCAACAGCTGTAAATTAAGGGTTATAGTACAGGTAAGCCTGGTTTTTAATCCAGCAAAGGCCAAACTTTTCTGACTGATGTTCTACTTTTCTTTATATAAAAATGAACAGTAGAAAAAAAATTGCACAGAGAAATAACTGTCTATAGCAGGTGCATTGAGCATACACAAGATATCAGAGATATATTACATGTGTAACTGTGGGTATAAGTACAATTATGGTTCTACAATTACACATTTATTGTCTGAACTTTTATGTCATACACATGCATGGTTAAACACTCAACTCTTTAATGTGTATGAATAACTAATTAGCAGTCTGGCAAACAAGGTCTCAGTTACAATGAGCATTCTGCACAGTAATGATTGTAAAACATACACTTGTAGCCCAGCCTTCCCTGTGTAATTGGTATAAGTCAATGCTCACAATACAGGTGAGTCAGGGTTCTAGTCTAGTGCACTCCCAATTGTATTAATGCTTGTCCATGCAATTTTATAAAATATAAAACAATGTAAACATAAGTATAAATAATACGTATAGCACTGGAGCTCATATGAATTAATGTGTGATTGAGGGTATACTGACAATTATGTTTCTCTAACTATAAATCTGATGTCAATTTTCCTTCTGTCCTCAACTGAGGTCACATATCACACACACAAACCGATGTGTAGTCCAAAACAAGGACAGACTCAGCCATTGTAAAAGCTCATGGCAACCTTGAACTCTTGAGCTTCTCCCTTACATAGAACACACCACCCCCATTATCTTAGATCTCATTTGCCTCTTTCAGCGGAAAGACGTGGTCCATTGTTCCCCTGAGTTTGGGTGATAAGTAGCTTTTAAAAACTTAATTTTTTTGTATTCAATTACTTATAACCTATTTTAGCAAAGGTTTTTTGTTTATTGGTTATTTTTTCTCCTTAACTCTCTCAGCAAATCTCTGCTCTTTCTCCTTTTTACCGTTCATGGTTTTTCTGGTTACTATTCTTAATAACTCCCTTCTTCTATGTTTTAACGTAGTCTTCAGTATTATTGTTGGCATTTTCTTCCCTTCCTTTCTTTCCTTCTGCTTTAAAAAAAAAAAACTTTCTCTGTTAAAACTTGCAATTCTGTTTTAATGTTGTTGTTGTGTTTGGCCTTTCAGTTTTGGTGATGGCTGACAAGGAAAAAAGCCCAGCTGGGTTCAGAAAACGTGGTCAGAAGATCCCTATTTCTGACTCACACTTGTGTATTTATTGCTTAGGACCTTTCAATCCCCAGGAAAATTGCGGGATCTGCCACGCTTTTAAGCCTAGGTCATTGGTAGATCGTAAGAATAAACTTATTCTAAAGGGACTTTTGTCTTCTTCCTTTGATGAAGCTATAGTTGGATCTTCCAAAGGAGAATCTAAAAAGAGAGCTCTTACCTCTCTGAGCACCTCTTCTACATCCTCCAGGTCCTCAGAAAAATCAATGAAAAGAAGTTCTTTGGATCCTATAGTTCCTTCGGAAACAGTCTCATCCAAATAGGCAGTATGAGTTCATTCAATTCAACCACCATTTAATTAGGACAAGTGTGTACCACCTCTGGCCTTGTGCTTTAAATAAGTAATAGAGGCATCCGGTCTTCTGCATATATTTTAGCCTGCATAGTGACTAGTCTGAAGGCAAGTACTTCATTGTCCTAGTTTGTAAGAAATAGCCTTATAGTCTGTCAACCCTCCTCCACTGACATTCTGCTGGTCAGCTCTTTCTCTCCCCTTCCTAATAGACAGTGACAGTTACTCCTACTACTCAGACTATTTCTTTCTCTTATAATTTTTTCCACTTCTTCTAGACAAGTTAATCCCATTACTTATATAATTTATATCCTCCTGTCTTTAGTGGAACTGCATGCTTTCAAGGAAGTCACCCTTGGTCTCCCCCCCACTTCCTTTCTTATTTCTCCTTGCCCGAGACAGTTACTAAACCAGTTTCAGTTCTGAGCTAGTATTTGTGCAGTCAGCATCAATTCAGTGCACTCAACTGTCTCTTTAGTTTGTCCCTGCAAGCAAATAGATATGTATGTATCAGTGAAGTCTGCAGTTTGAACACCAGTCTGTGGGCTATATTTGTATGTCAATTATAAATATTATGGCAGCCTAAAACAGAGAGCTTTGTTCACCATAATAGCTCCATTTTCTTAGACCACAGCAGTGCTGTTGGTACTTTCTCCTTTAACTGTGCTCAGTTCATTGTTTTTAGCAGTCCACTGTCTCCTTTCTTAAAATTTATTTCTCTTCTTGTGTAACCACTTTTGAGTTATCATCCAGTATTTTTCTAGAGCTGAACTATTGCATTCTGGCTTACTTTTTCTCATTGTTTTACTGGTCTGTGGAGGTTGAGGTAGGCTTTTGGACTTTGCATTTCAAAGTCCATAGAAACCTCCTTACATTACACAGTTGTTCAAACAGTCAAGCGCAATTTTTTACTGATATCACCATTAGTCAGTTCAAGGTGATATTGGATTAACTCTCCTACAAAAACTCTGTCCTAGAGCAACAAAACCAAGACATTCATCTACTAGCACAGAGGCCTTTTAAAGTGCATTGTTCCTTTTACTTATCTCTCAGCATTTTTGTGGCTGTTTACGTTGTCACTGATTGTTTTCTCTGTCTTTTGACAACTTTTCAACCCGCTTCGTTCACCCTCGCTAATGCTCAGGCTCACTCCACTCCCTTACAATTAAATCTCACCCACCCCCCCTTACTCTACATTTATACTTCCATAGTACCACCCACGTATTCCTCTAACCAATACCATCAGTTTTCTCCAGTAGGAAACAATCGATACAATTATCCCCAATAGTAACACCCACTCTAGTTTACCACCCAAGACCCTCTCACAAATTTTCTTAATCCTTGCCTCCTATAACTATCAAATTACATCTCTACAACCAACCCACTGTCCTCCTAACATTTTTATCCTAATTTACAGCAAACATAAAACCCAAGTTAAGTAAGATGCCCCTAGGTCAGATTAATTTACAATTTCTCCTCACTCTAATAGACTTTATCACCAGTTATCAAATCCACCTCCTTCAACTACTTAGGACTTCAGCCAGTCCTCATAAAGAATATCAATATCAACATCTACCCAGCCCGTCTTTCTCCATAACACCCTATCGATATAAACAAACCACATTTGATTTATTTTTCTATAAATATCAAAACTAAGCATTCAAATTTATGATCAAATATCAAACCAAGACCAACATATAACTGGCCACACTCTTCCCTCTGTAAAATATCAATTAAAAAAATTAGTGGAGATATTCACCCCAACCCTGGTCCCACTGTTCATAAAACCATCACTTCCAATCCCAAAATGAACCAGTCATATAATACAACTCAGCAAAAAAAAAAAAAAACAGAATCCAAATTCATCTTACTAAATATGAACCTAAGAAATCTGTTCAATACAATCAATGACATATATACTGATCTTGCCACATACTCCTAATGTCATAGTCACTGAAACCTGGTTAAAAAAAGAAATAAAGGATAATGAGCACATCCCTGCAGGATATGATATACTCACGCATGACAGAAAAGCAAGCGTGCAGCAATCATCTATAAAAATTCCCTAACCATTACCTGACTTCCTCAGGAAATAACCAAATTTAATAATGCTGAACTACTAACAACACTTAAAAATCAACACTAGGAAAAATATGTTTAACAGCAATTTATATACCACCAGGGAATACAATTGTTACTGCTGAAAGCATCCTGTATTGGATGTCCTGAAAAATTAACAAAGAAACTATAATACTTGGAGACTTAAATATAGACTGCCAACTCATAAATTCCATTACCCCCACTGAATCCATAAACTTGTACAACTTCAGACAATTAATAACCATACCTACTAGAATCAATAAAACTTCAGGAAGACATTCAGCATTAGACTGGATTCTTACAAACAAACTGACAAAAGTAGGTTGCCTCTCAGATAGCATAAGTGACCACATACCAACATATGTTATTAGAACTCACTAAACCTAGATAAACATATTGTCTATAATCAAATATGAAATACAACCAATTTCACGAAAGATATTTTCAGTGAAACACTAAAAAGTATCATTGGAATGTACTTAGAACAATGCTGCTAGATACTGCTGTAGTACACTTTAATAACATATTGTTACAGACCTTAAATAATCTAGCACCGACATGTAATAAAAGAGTAAAGTCCAATCTGGCACCATGGTTGACAAAGGAAACAAAAATAAAAATGATGATAAAAAAAAAAAAAGATAAAGCCTGGAAAAACTGGTATAAAAACAGAACTTAAAATGCCTTCCAGAAATTTAGACATTCTAGAAACCTTGTAAAACATCTTGTCAAACAAGATAAGCAAACAAACTATACCAACCTACAAGGCAAATATGTAAACAACCCAAAACTTTTTTGGTTATCAGTAAATAAACTACTCCACCCTAGCAAGACCTCTAGTCCCTCTCCAAAATAGATGATACAACAGGCTCTATCCCTACACACTTTAATTCCTGCTTTATACAAACAATATTATCTCTCTTAGATATTAAGACATCTGCACCCCTCATGATATCCCGGTCCAGTCAGAACCACCCACAGCTCTTCAGTTTTAGTACAGTATCTACCTTACTTGTAAGGAAGTTGCTTCTTAAACTAAAAACTACTTCTGTAGCTATAGACCAACTACCATCAGACTACCTAAAAATGGCTGCAGAAGTCATAGCCTTCCCTGTATCCATACTAATTAATAGATCCATAGTGGAAAATTATGTCCCATCACTGTGAAAAAAATCCTACATCATACCATTGCACAAAGGTGGCACATCTGCAGAGTTTAATAATTATAGACCAATAGTGATTCTCGCCCCCTCTCCAAAATATTAGAGAAATGCATCCATATGCAGCTGATGCAATACCAAACCTCAAATAACCTGTTCTCAGAAACACAACATGGCTTTAGGACCCTGCACAGCACCACTACTGCTCTACTACATTTTACCAATATAATAAACCAACATAGAAATGATCGTCTGCTTGTGTCCACTATGTTCTTAGACTTGTCAAAGGCATTTGATACTGTCTCATACCAGCAACTGCTCGTTTGTCTCTCCTCAATAAGACTTTCACAATATTCCTTGTTGTGGTTACTTAGTTACCTATCTGGAAGGCAACAAGCCATTTAATGCCAACAATCCTATTCATCCATTCAACCAATTACTACAGGTGTCCCTTAGGGCTTTATCCTGGGTCCTCTACTATGTAATATATTTATTAAGGACGTCCACATCTCCACTCACCATGCTAGTTTAGTTCAGTATGCAGATGACTCAGCATTAATATGTGCAGCCTCGACAATAAATAAACTCCAAGACATTACCCAAAAATCTTTTTCCTCTGTAGAAACCTGGGCTCAAAGAATCAAACCTCTTACTCAACCCCAAGAAAACTAAATCAATCTTTTACCATAAAGTCAGCAAATAATACTGTCATTGAAACTGTAACTCACAGTAAACATCTAGGTGTTATAATAGATGACAATCTCAAATATGACCACCCTGTACTACATACCATTAAATCTACACATCAGAATATAGGTTCCCTTTATAGGATCAATGGATTCCTTACATATACTGCAAGAAAAACTCTAGTCCCCACCTTCTTACTGCCAACTCTCTTATACCCTGCTCCTATCCTAACAAACATAAACAATATTCAAAGAAAAAAACTTGCCTCCTGCTACAATAAAATAGCTAAATTTGCTAGCAGTCTCCATCACAGGACCCACCATTGTCTTAGCTTAAAGCAATTAAACTGGCTTGAACTGCACAACTGTCTAACATATTCACAACTGACTACAGCACACAAACTCGTTCATCATCCAGAAAAATGCTCTGCACTACTAAACTTATTACTATCCTACTGTCCAGCAAAGGACCTCTATTTTAGTAACAAGTTCTTATTACTTACAAATAAGTCAAATAATGTTACAGGAGACTCGCTCTTCTCCCAGTGCATTGCTAAACTCTGGAATAGTATCCCTATACAAATAAAACTCTCCAACAAACTCAGTAGTTTTAAACCACTGCTTAAACAACATCTTAACCAATCCTGGTCCTGTACTTGCTTATCTCAGGGTTAAAGACGCTAGAGACAGCTTGCACCTGTCACCCTTAGGCTTTTGAATACTGGCCAATGCTCTTGTCACCCCCATAGAGCCTTTTTTAGGCAAGGCGCAAAAGACAAACCCACCACTATAAATAGCAGAAGTAACAAAAAATTGAGGGTAATCCTACTCAATGCCAGAAGTCTAAACCTCAAAATGCACGCACTCAAGGCACTCCTCAGTATGGAGAAAATCGATATATGTGCAGTAACAGAAACCTGGTTTAAGGCTCCAGAGAGCACCCCAGCACTACCAGGCTACAACTCATACCATACATTTTTGCCACAGAACCTGGACCGAAATACAAAAGGTGGGGGTGTTCCATATTCATCAAGGATACCCACACCTCCAGGTTAGTGGCACAGCACCATGCTTCAGAGATCATCTACGAGCAACAAACAATGAGCAAAACTGCAATTCAAATTGTAGCTTGCTACAGATTACCCACCATGTCCCAGGACCCCCATTCCGCATTTCTGGAAACACTGGGAAATATAAAGGTCCTACCAAACACCCTAATATTGGGTGATTTCAATTACCCATACATTAACTGGGAGAATTACTCAAGTACTAACTCCCTTGCCCAACATTTTCTAGAATTTATAAACTCAAATGCCCTGGATCAACTGGTCAACACTCCCACCAGAGGTGACAACATATTGGACCTGGTCATCACCAACATGGGCGACTGGTGCTCCACACCAGAGATCAACCCCTTGCTGGTTAGATCTGACCATAAACAAATCACTTTGGATATCCACATTCCACCTCCACCCCCGGACAAGGAAACCACCTTGAAAAACTTTTCAAAAGCAAACTTCACATTACTTAAGACTGAGGTGGAAAGTTTCAAAGCCCTCATGCTAAAGGATAACGTTGTCCAGCTGCAAAATCCTTTGCTAATGCATTCTACGGGCACTTACAAGAATGCATGGATCATGCTAACCCAAGCAAAACCAAGACTCACTCCTCTAAGAAAAGGAAACCAGTCTGGTGGACTCCTGTCATAAACAAGCTCTACAATAGAAGGAGGAAACTAGTACAGAAAAGAGTAAAATCCCAAGAAGGGAAGACATCCCTGATCAGTATCAGCAAGAAACTACGATCCCTCATAAAATCATCCAAGGTGAGTTTCAAAAGAAAAATTGCCAAGGACTCCAAAGATAACCACAAGGCATTCTTTAGCTATGTCAAGAATCTAAGTGGCAATGCTCAGATCTGCTCGGAGTTAGTGCAGAATGGTACAAAATACGCTGAACCGACCGATCTTGCCAACATCCTGGCAGACAGGTTCAGTGGAAACTTCACCCACCTCTCACCCCCAAAATGGCCCATAACCATACCAGAAGAATGTACAGCCCCTGAAATCACAGACACTCAGGTTAAAATAACCCTCTCCAAAGCCAAAAACACAACATCAATGGGACCGGATGGTGTCCCAGGCTGCGTCCTACATGAGTTCAAAGACGTACTAACCCCTCACCTAAACACACTGTTCAAACTCAGCCTCTTCACAGGTTACGTACTCATAGAGTGGTGCACAGCAATGGTAATTCCACTCCACAAAGGTGGTGCCACAATAGACCCCGGGAACTATTGCCCTATAAGCCTGACTAGCTAGGTCTGCAAGACTATGGAGCACATCATCATGGAACTCATTAACAGAGACATTGGGAACCTCCAAACACTGGACCCTACCCAGTTCAGCTTAGTTAAGGGCAGATCATGCCTCCTAAATCTGGTGGACTTCTTTGAGACAGTTACTAAGGCTATAGACAAGGGAAAGGTGTACACACAGCCTACCTAGACCTCGCAAAGGCCTTCAACACCACTCTCCATTCTGGTATTATAGACAAGCTCACCAGCCTGAACATAAAACCCTACGTCACAAGATGGGTTGCCAACTGGCTCACGGACAGAACCCACATGGTAAGAGTTGCAGGAGCTAGGTCTGACTCTAAACCGGTTACAAGTGGAGTTCCCCAAGGCTCAATCCTAGGACCTCCTTTCCTGTTCAGCATATACTTCTCAGAGGTATAGCCAAGCACAGGAGGACTATGGCTGACCAAGTTCGCAGACAACTGCAAACTAGGGGCTATAATTGACTCTCCGGCTGACACAGACATCCTCCAAAAGGGTCTCACTGTGAAGGATACCTGGTGTCAAAATCATGGACTCAAGCTAAATGCCAAAAAGTGTATAGTCACCCCCTTTGGAAAAAACAAAGTACCCACAAACTACCACATAGGTGGTAGTCCTCTAAATACGGAAGACGTAATAAGGGATCTGGGGACCCAAGTAGATAGTAATCTCTCCTTTAATAATAACATTGCCAAAGTGGTTAGAAAATCCTTCTATGTGGCCCACCTTATTACAAAAGGGTTCGCATCCAGATCAAAAGAGGTCATTGTGCCCCTCTACTCATTGCTCATCAGACCCATCATAGAGTACAACACCCCATTTGGGATAAGACACCTGCAACAGCTGGAAAGGCCACAGAAGTACCTCACCAAGAGGAGCACTGGCCTCAAACAGATGCCCTATGCAACTCAACTGAAGAAACTCCATCTGTACTCGGTTGCATACCACCTACTCAGAGGTGATCTCTGCCTGACATACAAGGCCATGTCCAACCCAGAACTGATGGACATACTCCACCTAAAGAAAAGCTTATCCCCTTGAGCCACATGCTCTAGGGATCTAAACCTCACTACAACAATAAATAGGATGTGCTGGAGGGATAGATTCCTGTCCCAGAGACTTCCCATGCTTTGGAACAAGATTCCAATCTACATTAGGCAGAGCTCCTCGCTAACACTCTTCAAAAGAAACCTTGACAAGTGGATGGGAAACAGAATGTTTACCCCGGGGATCACTTCAGTGGCTCTGCTGGACAGAGGCACAGGGAACTAATCTAAGGGGGTGGCGAAAGCCAACACATTCTGGCTAGGCTTATAAATGCCTTTGGGCAAATAGCCTAGTACCTACCTATGAACCTAAAACTATTTCAGTGTATAATACTATCCAAATACTCTCCTTAAACATAATATTCTCAACCTCTTACTGAACTGACAAAACATTTTTTATACATAACCGCTGCCTGTACAATCCACTAAGTTGCAAATGTGGTTTCTCTTTAGTAACTTCCACCTCTGTAAAATCTTAGAATGTATATATGCAAATGTAATAACTGCTTGTGTATAAATGTAAATAAAATATAACTACAATTTGTGCATAAATATAACTACTCTCTTTTTGACTGGAAGTTCGTATAATGCAATGTAAGCAAATGGAGCTTTTCTCCCTAGGCCTGTGCTGAAATGGCTATTACCCAGCCAGACTTTCCTGGTAAACAAAGACAAATAAATAAATAAACTGTGTATCCTACAGTCAGCATTACAGTCCCATGGAGTACAAATATTTTGACAGTTTTACATGCCTACACATCCATTTCATTCAAGCCTCCCAACATCTCGCAAACATCAAATGATGATGCAATCCACTATAAATTATCCAGTGGCATTGTAAAAGTCAGACTTGTGCTGTGGTGTTTGCATTACATACTGAGTGATCTAACTGGTGTACTTTGGTAGGGCTGTAATCACACTGCAATCAACTGGTATGTAAGTATGTGTGTGTGTGTGTGTGTAGTCAGAAAAGTGTTACTGTTTATCCTACAGTCAGTATTACAGTCCCATGGAGTGCAAATATTTTGACAGTTGTACATGCCTACACATCCATTTTATTCAGGCCTCATGACATCTTCTCTCAAACATCCATTGATGATGCCATCCACTGTAAATTGTGCAACAGCATTGTAAAAGTCAGACTTATGCCATGGTGCTTTCATTAAATACTGAGTTCTCTAGCTGGTGTGCTTAGTTAGGTAGGGGTTCTAATCTCACTGCAATCAACTGGTGTGTGTTTGTAGTCAGAAGTGTGCAACTGTGTATCCTACAGTCAGCAATGCAGTCTCATGGAGTACAAATATTTTGACAGTTGTACATGCCTACACATCCATTTCATTCAGGACTCCCAACATAGGTTCATAGGTTCATACTAGGCTATCTGCCCTAGGGCATTTATAAGCCTAGCCAGAGTGTGTTTGGCTTTCGCCACCCATTTTGAATTAATTTTGCTATGCCCTTTTTCGAGGTTAGTATACTGTGCCTCTGTCTGACAGTGACACAGAAGTGATACCCGGGGTGAACCTATGACCCCCCATCCACTCATCAAGATTCCTCTTGAAGAGAGTCAATGAGGGACTCTGCCTAACCTGGACTGGGATTTTATTCCAGAGTGAAGGGAGCCACTGGGTTATGAATCTGTCCCTCCAGCATGTCCTATTTATTTCAGTGCTGAGGTTCAAGTCTCTCGAGCATGTAGCTCAATGGGATTTGGATTTTCTGAGGTGCAGCATGTCCATTAATTCCGGATTGGACATGGCTTTATACATCAGGCACAGATCGCCTCTGAGCAGGCGGTATGCCACTGAGTAGAGCTGGAGTTTCTTTAACCGGGCAGCATATGGCATCTGTTTGAGCCCTTTGATCCTCTTGGTGAGGTACTTTTGGGGTCTTTCCAGTTGCTGCAGGTGTCTGGTAAGGTACATCCCAAAAGGGGCATTGTACTCAATTATGGGCCTGATGAGGGATGAGTAAAGAGGCACGATGACCTCCCCTGATCTAGATGTGAATCCCTTCATGATTAGGTGGGCTATATAAAATGTTTTTCTAACCACTTTGGCCACGTGGTTGTCAAATGAGAGATTGCTATCAACTTGGGTCCCCAGTTCCCTAATTACTTCTTCCGTACTTAATGGATTACCACCTATGTGGTAATTTGTGGGCACTTTGTTTTTGCCAAAGGGGATGACTATACACTTTTTGGCATTTTAGCTTGAGGCCATGGCTCTGGCACCAGTTGTCTGTTTCTATGAGGCCCTTTTGGAGGATGCTTGTGTCGGCTCGAGAGTCGATTATGGCGCCTAGTTTGCAGTCATCTGCGAACTTGGTCAGCCACAGTCCTTCCGTGTTGGCCTGTAACTCCAAGAAATATATACCGAACAAGAGAGGACCCAGGACTGAGCCTTGTGGGACACCACTTGTAACTGGTTTGGAGCCTGACATGGCTCCAGCAATTCTAACCATGTGGGTTCTGTCCTTGAGACAGTTTGCAACCCATCTAGTGACATAGGGGTTTATATTTAAGCTGGTGAGCTTATCTATAATGCCAGAGTGGGGTATTGTATCGAAGGCTTTTGCGAGGTCCAGGTAGGCTGTGTGGACCACCTTCCCCTCGTCAATGGCCTTGGTGACTGTTTCAAAGAAATCAACCAAGTTTAAGAGGCAGGATCTGCCCTTAACAAAGCCGAACTGGGTAGGATCCAGTGTCTGTAGGTCCCCAATATCTTTATTTATGAGGTCCATGATGATCCTTTCCATAGCTTTGCAGACCAAGCTAGTCAGGCTTATGGGACGATAGTTTCCAGGATCCGTTGAGTCACCACCTTTGTGGAGAGGGACCACTGTTGCTGTACGCCACTCTTTGGGTACATATCCTGTGGTAAGGCTGAGATTGAACAGTAGTTTTATGTTTGGGTTTAGCTCTTCTTGGAGTTCATGTAGGACACAGCCCAGGACACCGTCTGGTCCCATTGATGCTGTGTTTTTTGCTTTGAAGAGGGTGGTTCTTACCTGAGCATCTGAGATGTCAGGGGGGCAGCACTCTGCTGGGATAGATATTTGCCCTTTTGGTGGGGAGGGGGGGGTGAAGTTTGCGCTGAACCTGTCAGCTAGGATGATGGGAATGTCTGTGGGTTCGGTGTATTTTTTGTAATTTTGGACTAATTCTGAGCATATCTGGGAATTCCCACCCAGGTTCCTAACATAACTAAAGAAAGCCTTGTGATTATCCTTAGTGTCCTGTGCAATTTTTCTCTCGAAGCTGGCCTTAGACGATTTTATGAGTGCCCATAGTTTTTTGCTAACACTGATCAGAGATGCCTTCCCTTTTTGGGATTTTGCTCTATCATGTAGTAGCTTCCTCCTTCTGTTGTATAGTTTGTTTATGGCTGGGGTCCACCAGACAGGACATCTGCCTTTGGAGGATTGGGTCTTGGTTTTATTTGGGATTGCATGATCCATGCATTCCTGAAGGTGTTCATAGAATGCGTTTATAAAGGATTCTGCGGTCTGGGCCGTATTTTCCAGAGGCCCGGGGGCTTTGAAGGATTCCACCTCAGTTTTGAGGAGTGTGAAATTTGCTTTAGAGAAGTTTTTCACTGTGGTTTTCTGGGCAAGGGGTGGGGTCGGGATGTGAATATCCAGTGAGATTAGTTTATGGTCTGATCTTACCAGTGAGGGATACACTTCTGGTCTGGAGCATAGAGTCCCCATGTTGGTGATGATCAGGTCCAGTATGTTTTCCCCTCTTGTGGGAGTGGTAACAAGTTGTTCCATAGCATTTGAGTTTATAAATTCTAGGAACCTTTGAGCTAGGGTGTTGGAGCTAGAGTAATGCTCCCAGTCTATGTTTGGGTAGTTGAAGTCGCCCAATATAATGGTGTTTGGAGAGACCTTCATATTTTCCAGTGTTCTCAGGAAGGCCGAGTGGGGTTCCTGGGTTTGGGAGGGTGGTCTGTAGCAGGCTATAAACTGGAAGGCAGTTTTACCCACTGTTAGTTGCACATGGATAGTCTCTGATGCTTCGTGCTGTGCCACCAACCTGGAGGTGTGGGTATCTTTGACGAATATTGATACTCCTCCTCCTTTTCTGGTTCGGTCCAAGTTTTGGGGCCAAAAAGCATGGTATGAGGTATAACCTGATAGTGCTGGGGTGCTGTCAGGAGCCTTGAACCAGGTTTCTGTTACTGCACAGATATCGATGTTCTCCATGCTAAGGAGAGTTTTGAGTGCATGCATCTTGAGGTTTAGACTTCTGGTGTTGAGTAGCATTACTCTTAGTTTCTTATCCCTTGTGATACCTATGGAGGTGGGTTTGTCTTTTGAGCCTTGCCTAAAAAAGGCACTATGGGGGTAGCAAGAGCCTTTGTCAATATCCGAAAGCCCAGGGTTGACAGGTGCAAGCCTTCCCTAGCGAAGCATCGTGGCTTGTTGAGCATGTCATCCCAGGCTGACAGGCATTGGATCCCCTTTGAATGACACCAATACTTAAGCCAATTGTTGAAATTAATCATCTTGTCTTCATATTGTGGCATCATTCTTGGTGAGGGTAAGATGCTACTCAAGGTCAGGGTCATACTGGCCTGGGCTACATGCTCAGAGAGCTCCTCTATGTCTCTTTTCATGTAGTCCAGGGAGGTATGTCTCAGGTCATTCACACCAGCATGGACAATGACGGAGTCATATTTGTACTTGCCTTGGAGTGACCTGAGTGCTTGTGTTATGTGGCGGATCCTAGGGCTGTGACTGTTCGGCACACTGGCTTTGTGAGCTATGTGTTGCACGTGTTTTGTTTTGGGGTAGCGGTTGCTTGGGTGTCTGCTTTGGAGGTCTCTGCTGCTTAGGCAGATTTTTATTTAGAGCCTCTGAGTATGTTTTTGTGTGTTTATGTGTTTGGTTTGATGTCGTGGTAGGTCTATGTGAGACTGGAATTGTAGTGAGTGTGGTTTCCTTCTCCTCCTGACTGGTTACGCAAGTACTGAGTTGAGAGAGCTTAGCCTCCAGTTTGGCTATATGGTTGCATCTCTCACATGTGTTGGAATTTGTTGGGAGGAGGAGAGGGTTGTCTGTGTACATGAGGCAGTTGTAACATTGCCTCAAGATTCCCAGATTCACCAGCTGGACTAGAGAGGAGATTGACAACTGACCTTTGGACATGCTAGAATAGTATTGTGAATTCCTTTATAATTGAAAAAATGGGCCAATGGGGAACAAGGTACTCAAGGGGAGTTTGTGAGGGTGTAGTGCTTTTAATTTTTTAGTGCTGACTTATATAATTGCTTTAGTGAGCAAGTTCCAGGTAACTTAAATGCAATGTGTTACAGGTAACTTAAATGCAAAAATGACAAACAGTAACTTTCTTTCAAGTGAAACAAGGAAATAAGTACAGTAAGCAATGCAGATATCACTAGGGATCCACAGAAGCACTGAAAAGCCGTGTTTTAGGTGGAATTAGCATTTCAGGGAAATAACAAGCAAACAAGCATACAAACAAAGCTAGATTCAGCAGGCCTGGATCTAGTCTATGCTACAGCAAACAAGGTGTACCAATTTCAGTAAGAAGCAGTTCAGATATGCAGGCACTATAAGCCTTTAACCAGAAATTCCCAGTTCAGAAGGGCAGAGTCCAGCCTCTCCTCCCACAAGAGTGCAGACCACGAACCCTCTTAATGTAAATAACTGGCCTGAAGCCCAAGTGCTTAAACCAGAATTAATACACTTTTAGAATAACAAACACTGAGCCCTCAATCAGCAGTTCCCAACTTAGAAGGATGTAAGCTACCTGTCCTGCCACTACAGTGCAGACCACAAACCTTCTTAATGTAAAACAACTGGTCTGAAGCCCAAGTGCTTAAACTAAAAGGCTTAGAGTGAGTTACACCAAGCAGTAATAAATACAATTGAGTACTTTTAAGATGACGCAAAAGCAAAATAAAGTAGGAAGAAACACAAATACAAAAAAGCAGATATATTTTTTTTAACATCCTCTGAACATCTTTTCTCATATATCCAATGATGATGGCATCCACTATAAATTGTCGAGCAGCATTGTAAAAGTCAGACTTGTGCTGTGGCACTTGCAGTAAATACTAAGTTTTCTAACTGGTATACCTAAGTAGGGATTCTAATCTCACTGTGGCCAACTGGTGTCTGTGTGTCTTTGTTCACTTGGTTGACATTAAAGAGACCATCTTACACCAGCATGTGAGACATTGCTATTACCATCTTTTTCTCACCAGACACTGCTGATGTCATCAGCTATAAAGTGTTGTTGGACACCATAAAAGCCAGACTTGTGCTGTGGTGTTTGAGTTAAGTATTGTGCTCTGTAAATAGTTTGGTAGAGGTACTATTCTCACTGTAGTCAACTGTGTTTGCATTCAACAATCAATATGGTGACAATTTTAGAATCATATGAGTCCACAGCTATGTCAGACCCTCCTCTGAACATCTTGTTGTAGCATACACTGATTGTTATCCTGTAGAACATGCACTCTGACAGTATTAAAGAAAAAACTGCACTGTGGCAATAACATTAACTACTATGTTTGCAAGCTACTTTACCTACACATATAGGAGTTCTAATCTGACAGCAGGCAACTTGCATATTTGTACATACAACTATCACTTCTGAGACAATTCTACACAGGGATGTGACTCTGCATCCATGTCTTGCATCCTCCCAATATGTTCCCCATCAGCATATAATGATGCTGTCTTTGATGATGTGAGGTAGTGCCAGCTGTGCCAAGGGGAGTAGCACAGTGCATGTGTAACATATGCCAACATAGCTAGTTGGAGTTTTGTAAAGAATTATATGTCATTTGAATATCAAACTGATTTCTACAGATGCTTGTGTTAAAAATGTATTCAACAGTGGGTCCTACTGGACAGAAAAGAAATATACATGTATGTCAGGCTGTATCATTGTAACTGCTAAAATGTATATATTTTAACACAGGATGCTGGAAGGGAAGGGGTTAAGCTTAGCCCAGCTAACCTTAAGAAAAATAGTATGATATTAAATGACTTGGTTTAGGCCATAAAGATTCTATCTCACAGGGCTGAATGCAGCCATAGGTTCATAAGTTCATAGGTGTTTACTAGGCTAACAACCACAAGGGCCTTTTAAAGCCTAGCCATGCATCCCAAATACTCTATACAGAGATGATATGTCTATGAAAAGCCTTTCTGCAGGAAAAAGTGTTGGAATTGTTTTATAATTTTCAGATGCTGTATTAAGCCTCAGCAAAGTTCTGTGTGTGTATTATGACACATCTGTGCCAAATCCAGGCTCAGTTGCTAGTGAGGCAGTAGTGAGGGAACCAGAGAGTTGGGTAACCAGATATGATGTAATTCTGTAGCCAACACTGAAATTATATTTAGATACTATTGAGAAATGTGATAGAGGCACTGGATGGTTATTGGAACTGACAACAAAGACACTCATCCATTTCATCTTGCCTTGCTCTAGCAAGTAAGTAGGGAACAGTAATTCTTCAGTCAGTTAGGAAGATATAGTGAGATTAGTTAAATATTGTTTTCTGTCTCTATCCGAATCTTTCCATTTGTGTTGTTTTTATATTTCCTGTGAATTGAAACTCTGGTGTTTATTGCGAATATTCAGTATTGTCATATTTGTTTTTTTATTAAATATCTAAACCTTTCATTGTGGCCAGTCTTTTACAAAATATTTTAACCTTTGAGAGCACTTGCATTTATTTTTTGGCACTGTGGCTTCACGTTCCTAAATGTCTTGTTGCTTGGAAACACTACCATTTGTATAAGTGTTCATTTTACGAAGTAATTGGGTACCCTGGTAAGAGAGTTAGAGTAACTGGCATTGGGGTGTTTAGGTGACAGTATCTACCTTATAGTCTGGGTGGAGGTAGCATAGTAGATACATCTGTGCTAGCCTTTCCCAGGTGTGTGTGTAAAAATCAAATCTCAAAGAGTGTGTATGTCAACTATATGGAACAGGACACAGAGCACTAATTTCACACAGAGGGTGGTGGAGGACTTGGCTTGGAACACCTGGCTGAGGACTCATCTCTGAGGTGGTCAGTATGGAGTCTTATTTGGGGCCTAGAGAAGACATCCACCCCCAGGACTGGAGTGTGCATTCCTTGTGTGCTCCTAAGGGAAATTATGCTTGGTGCAGAGAGCTGCATCTGAAAATATGTATGTGAATATTTTTTTCTCGGTGAACATTCCCCACTGGTGTCAGTGGAGATAATTGAGGCTCCTTGATCACTGTCCCAGAGGAGTGATGTCACATTATCATACTCCATTAAGTGCTACATGACAGTGTTACAGTCAGACACATGTGGCATTGCTATTGTGACATTGCATGGCATTCATCTTCTATACCTACACAGGTGTAATGTTCAAATCAGGCCCAGTGTACTGCTGTTTGTGTGTGTGTGTGTGTGTGTGTGTGTGTGTGTGTGTGTGTGTGTGTGTGTGTGTGTGTGTGTGTGTGTGTGTGTGTGTGTGTGGTTGGTGGTGCATAATGGTCATTGCATGATTGTTGGAATCCCTCTTCATTTCACTACCACTTGGGGAGCCTTTCATGTAGCCCCATGCATCCACCATCCTCCTTTCTCCTCTGACCACATGACATCCTTCCTGCAGAGGAGTGAAGGATGTCCTCATGTCAAATGTTCATATACACATTATAAAGCAGAGTCCTTCCATGAGCCTCTGCAAGCCATCTCCAGACCGCTGCATGTGTGATTGCTAATTCTGTCATGGTGTGGTGCACATGTCCCATATTGACAGTAGCAGGATGTAATGCAATCCAACAAATATGCACATACACACAGTAGTCTTAATATCTTCCATAATATAGATACAGGGATTTTTACATGGTGTAATAATGGCTAGGATTTCATGTGATGTTGGTTAATAGCCTAATAATGTCCTGTGACCCTGTGAACAGTTGACATGTCAATGTTGCTGTCATTGACATGTGCTGTATTGAGGTATGGATATACAGTATGGCTACAAGAGGGTATTACAATCTGTGACATGAGCTAACGTATTGATGGCCATTGATGCTATTGCATTACATTCTCCTTCTATAACAGCTGTAGAAATATGCCTCCACAGAACTGTTGACATGGTATGATAAACTTTTATGTGTATTTCTGGCATATTAGGACATGTTGTAGTGCAGCGGTTCAATCTTCTACACCGTTGACATTCCACCATCACACTAACACTTGTAGTATGGCACAGGTGTGCATGTGTCTGCATAACATCATTAAATGTTCTGTGATGGATATCAATATAAATTCATATTGATTAGATGGTCACATAAGTCTTGTATCATGCACATGTGTTATGCTATGAAATACACAACCAGTGTATCACATGTTTTGATTCATTTGCAACTTTGTGGAATTCATTGTGTGTGCAGTTGTTTTGCTATACCCAAGGATTATTGAGATGGTCAGCAGCATCATTGTGTGACTATTAACATTTGTGTTAGGAAATGTTCAGCATGAATCACAAACAGCTAATCTCTAATGTGCCCTGATATGGCATCAAACTGCATAAATACATCTTGTCCATAAAACACATATAGGCATATGTTGTGCAATTGATTTAAGTGTGTGACATTTGTACACTGTACTACTGTCTGTATAGTACCACTGTGTGGAATGTGATGAATGACCAAGGCTGTATTTGGAGTCTGTTTTCACAAATCATTTATTCCAATAAATGTGAAATGTTAAGGGGAATACACAACTAAGTACGGATCTGTATGAGGATGCCACCAAAACATATCCAACCGGAGGAAATAAACAATCTGCTAGCTGACAGTTTGTCTCACACATCACCCCCTGTCACCACTGGCCATCAGCCAGTGTATACATGCAAACATTACTCAGTTTTTATTCTAAGGAGGGCAGCTCATCTGTGTGCTTTTTACATTATAACACAGAATCAATGGTCCTGACAAAAT
Organism: Protopterus annectens; assembly: GCF_019279795.1. Taxonomy (NCBI): domain Eukaryota; kingdom Metazoa; phylum Chordata; order Ceratodontiformes; family Protopteridae; genus Protopterus; species Protopterus annectens. The sequence goes on along the minus strand of NC_056728.1, from coordinate 1,373,300,631 downwards.
CACAGGTTGCCTATGGCATGACTCAAAACATGACCTACCAGACACAGTTGGAGCCATACTTTAACACAGCCTCCAGGCAGCCTGTGTTCCCATAGAAGGGTGTACATCAATATGCATCTTTCTGATTGGGGGTGACCATCATCTGATACATGGAGTTATAGACCCATCATGACTCTCCTCATCTGTGAGATAGACCAACGAGTTATCATGGACCATCTCTAAAAGGGCACAGGTAATCTCCTGACTGTGTACCAAACCCATATGTGATTTTTTCAGGCTACATCATGTCTGTTACATCTGTTCAATGTCCTCAAGAAGGTCAAGAAGTGCATACAGGATGACAACATTATCATCCTATGTAACTTGACCTGGCCAAGGCACTTGACACAAACCCACACTCACATATTACCAAGAAACTGTCACAAGTGACTACAAACAGCTACATTACCAAGTGGGTAGACCACTGGATCACATACATGGCAGATAAATATGTTGAAGTGTGTGAAGTGAACTATATCTAGAGTCCAGTGAGCAGGGCTCTGTGCCAGACCCTTTCCTGTTCATTTTTAAGTCTCAGATGTCAAGACTGACTTAACATCTTTTGTCCAACCAGCTTTGTGGAGAACTGCAGGTTGTGGACAATCATTGAATCCATGTATGCTATTGGTATAATACAGACAGCATCAACAAACAAAGGATTGCTGCCATAGCCATGGAATCACAGTAGGTGAACAAAGATCATGGGGTAATTATTTCAATTATAAAAGCAAGTACACAAGCTAATTATAATATAGAGAGCACACCTCTATGAACAGACCAAGTGGTATGTGACCTGTGTACTCAAGTAGATGGTATGCAGAATGTCCATGAGCATGTGTCCACAGTGGTGACTACTCCCTTGTATGTAGCACAACTCCTGAGTATGTGCAGGACACCCATATCAAAGGGCATTATAGTTCCATAGTTCTCAGCCCTCATCACATCAGTAACTGAGTACAATGCACCCTTTTTCATGTACCTCCCAACAAATCTGCCAGGGATAAGTTACTCAAGTGTACCACATTTGCCATGGTGACCTCCCATGCATATTATTGGCCACACCTAAGTATTCTTACTGTTGCATAACTATTGGTGGTTGATGGTGCAGAACCCCCCCCCTTCAAGGTGTTATACACATGATGCATGTGTGATGTGTTCTTGTGATGCACATGGTATATATGTAGCTGACTGACAACATTAGTGGCATGGGTTACATGTGTGACAGTGTGGATTGTGCCATATATCTGCCATGTACATGGATCACTTGTAATTTCAAATACAGGTGTAAAAGTGTCCCTCCTAACACCTCCGAAAGATGTTAATTTTTGAGGAAAGTGTACTTGATTCCCCTCATAGATTGTTGACAAATCATGACAAGTGTGTCCTTGTAGAACCATCTATAATTACTCACAATCACATATGGTATGTCAAAGACAGACTAATGGTGGTATTACACTGATATTGTCTATGACTGTGCATGCTTCTGTCTACTGTTATCTATGAGCCTGTTACTGTGGGTCCCACTTGGTTCAGGCCTATGCTGACATTACATTCATATTCAGGCGACTCATTTTGCACAGCTTCACAATATGCACCTAACCCCTATTGTATAGACCACCCCTGATATATGTCCTCTCCAGTGATCATGTCAGGATACTTATATCACAAAGAATCCTCTCAATTGATATGCCACCTTGTAGTATTATTGTATGTAGTCACATAATATACAATAACTGTGTGATTATATGACTGTACCCACACTGGAGGTGTACACAGCAGTACATACTGTATCATGTAGATATGTGATTAGTGTTTATGCTGTCTTGTCTTTATGGTGTATGTACATTGACATGTCCTCATCTGCCATACATTACCATGTTTCGCCTGTCCTCATCTGCCATATATTACCATGTTTCACCTGTCCTCCTCCCCTGTGTTCATTCCTACAACTCTTCTGTGTGTCCCTTTTCAATACACACACACATCCCCTTAATAATTATTTATAATGCAGTCTATGTACCCTTGCTTATCAGTTGCAAAACTTTTATTCAGTGTGCCTAAAACAGGTTTCACTGTATACACTTCCATGTAATGTGTTGGAATTGCATACATTGCTTTATTAAAAATTCTGGTAGTCATTGTGGCTGTCCACGCAATCCTGCAGACCTAGTCTATCTGTAGGTTAACAGGTGCACATGTCTGTAGGTGTTCATGTTACTTTACATGGTTTCCTGGCCAGAAACACTGTTACTGGCCATGAAACCACACATGTTTATGTTTAAATGTGATGCATGGCATTCATATGCAATTAGCACTGCTGTTCATTGCTCAAACATGTAAATTCCGTGTAGCCTTCACATTAAACCTACACAGAGTTTATTGAATCCCCTGGATAGACCTTTTTTCAGGGTGTTGGAAGAAATGCTGTCTAATAAGTTCATAAGTGCCCTAAACATACCTCAAAACCTCCACATCAGAGAACTGCGGACAAAGGATATTAAAATCAGGGACAATCCAGGATACCTAATTAACATAAAATATGCATATTTAAATAAGCCCAATAATGGACATACCCACACACATCCAGTTACACAAAGACATGGCATCATTTTAGAGAAGTCTTTTTCTGCAAATCACTAAGATATAAATATAAAATGTAATATTATAGCAATAACCCACGCATGAGTGTGGGTAATGCGGGATTTACCCACGGTTGGCGTGGTTTGGTCCCGAGGGACCAAACAAAGACAACCGTGGGTAAATCCCGCATTACCCACACCCAGAAGTGGGTTATTGCTATTATACTATGACATTATTTAAGAAAAGAAATAATTACTTTTCTTAAATAATGGCATTGTATAATGCCTCTTTGCTGCCCTTCCACAGCTGGCTGGTATCCGCGGCAGTTCTGATGTACTGCGCATGCCTATGCAGTACATCAGAGCTGTGGCCAAAACCAACGGAGAAAGCAAGATCTCCGTTGCTTTTTACTGTTTTGCTATGTTAAATGGATTTAACATAGCGAGACAGCTTTAAAATAAGCAACAGAGATGTCCGTTGCTTATTTTAAAGTTGTCTCGCTATGTTAAACCCATCTAACATAGCGAAACAGTAAAAAGCAACGGAGATCTTGCTTTCTCCGTTGCTTTTTTTTTTAAACCTGTCTCACTATGTTAAATGGGTTTAACATAGCGAGACAGCTTTAAAATAAGCAACGGAGATGTCCGTTGCTTATTTTAAAGCTGTCTCGCTATGTTAAACCCATTTAACATAGCGAGACAGGTTTAAAAAAAAAAAGCAATGGAGAAAGCAAGATCTCCGTTGCTTTTTTACACACTGTGTCGCTATGTTAAAGGAGTTTAACATAGCGAGACAGCTTTAAAAAAAGCAACGGAGATCTCCATTGCTTTTTTTTAAACCTGTGTCGCTATGTTAAACTCCTTTAACATAGCGAGACAGTGTTTTAAAAAAGATTTATACTAATGGAAAAGTCCGGAGACGGACCTTTTCCGTTAGTATAAGTCGATTTACAATGTGCACGCTGACCAATCAGCGTGCACGTTTTGGAATATTAACGGGGGGGGTCATGGTATAATGCCAATTATTTACATTACTTCAAGCAGCTGTACTGAGTGTACAACTCATTTAGAGTGTAAAAAATAAAAGCAAAAGACATGAAATATACAAGCATCCCAATAGTTCCTTACAGAACTCCAAATCAGTCCAGCAGTATTGTTAAAGGAATAGTGAGCAGTATCTTTAGAAAAAAAAAACTTCAAAAGTACTGGAAATAATGGCCAAGTTAGACTGCGCATAGTTACAAACAACCTACTGTATCAACAGTACCCTGAGTAGACAAGTCCAGACCCATATATAAATACAAAATGCCTCACTGCACCACTGACAAGACAGTCTGCTCTACAAAACTGAATACCATTAAACTTGTCTCAAGCATGCAAACATGACTTAAAAACAATGTACTATAATATCCTATCTCACACGAACATAAGTTGTGGCTAGATATTTGTATTTTATACCATAACATAAGTTTATTCCATCCACGCACTTTTCCAAATGTTGTCCCTCAGAATTAACAAACGTTCACTCCTTATAATTTTCACCACAAGATACCATCCTACCCACTACTTTTCAATTAAAGTGAAATACAAAAATATATACCCACCAGGTAGCACAGAAAGCTAGTGACCACTTACCTTATACTATACGGCTGCAGGATGAGGTGATTAAAAAGGAAATCCAGTACACAAGCCCAATAGACTACAAAACAACCTGACACCTCCTATGAAGAATTCTTTGAAACTCCTCTGTGCTGCATGTTTCCTCAGTTGTTTGGTAACAGTTCTCTCTAAGCTGAAATTAAATCCAAAAAGCAAAGCAAAGGTTTCCTCCAACAACACAATCCTTCCTAGATTTTCAACAGACATATGCACAGGCAGCAGCAGCAATCTTCTTCAAGGCCTCCTTCTTTCTGTCATAGTAGTAGTCCTTCTTCCCACGATGCTAGTTCAAAAACGAACAACCAAACTCTCTAACTGCCCTGCTTATTATGTGGCTTGAGTGACCTAACTGAAGAATGAAAACATATCAGGTCACAAGTTAAGCAGATGCAGTAAAAGAAGAAACCAGAGAACATGCAAAATAGATACAGTAAAATAACGTTCTGATTGGCTGAGACATCTACAGCCAGAATAGAGGTTGCATTGCCAGAAATCTCAGGTGCACAAACACCCAAATTGGGCAATCAGGGAATTAAGTAAGCGGTAATGCTCGACAGAGTGTGCGTTAATGTGTAATTAACACCCTTGAGTGGGTGTTAATTACACATTAACACACACCCTGGAGGCATTATTGCACTTAGAGAATGGGCTCTCTGTAAAATTGTTGTGTTTTACTTACTTATTTTGGTACTTTTCCGTTATCGGGGCAACACTTTAAATGCGGTTGCTGAGCTCCGAATCCAGTGTTTTGTCATGTCTTTAGGTCTTGTGTAAAATTTAGAATTGACATCTCCTTCTTTAAATATTATCCAGTAAAATATTTTATACACACCTGGTTAGATTAAGAGCAAAAAGACATGACAAAACACTGGATTTGGAGCTCAGCAACCGAGTTTAAAGTGCTGCTCCAATAACGGAAAACGTTACAGCAGGTTATCTAGCACTTTTTTATCTGAAATTAGGTATATTACTTCCTACCACTCATTCAAAATCAAACTAAAAGGGAACTTCTTTTTTCTCACACACACACACTTTAAACTTACTTACTGCGGTTCCAGATTACTGCTTCAACTACACATTTATTTCATAACTCAATATGCTCTAATGGGTAACGACAATCCCTGTCAGCACTGTGATAGCCAATCAGCTCATAAGTTTTGGACACATAACAGCTACAGGAGATTTACACGAACACACTTTAAAGGTAGAGGCTTAATTTAATTTTTTTGTAGGGCAAAGATCGGACATATTATTACTGTTTTAAGAAAAAAGAAACCTACTTTTTTGGGATTTGGTTCATTTCTTATCTTTGATTTCTCTGTTTGGTATGCAGGAGGGAAATACATTAAATGCGATTGTTGAGCTCAAATCCAGTGCCTTATCATGTCTTTTAACCAGGTGTGTGAAAAATTTAGAAATATCATCTTCCTTTTAAAATATTATTAAGTAAAATATTTTTTACACACATCTGGTTATATTAAGAGAAAAAAAATACATGATAAGTGACTGGCTTCGGAGCTCAACAACTGTGTTTAAAGTGTTGCCCCGATAATGGAAAAGTACCCTTATTTTTTTTGTATATTTTTGATGTAAAATAGTGCCTCCGCTTAATGTTTCAAACTTTCTGTAGTATATGTTAATGGTGTTGAAGGAAGCATTTTACATCAAAATATGTAAAAAAAATAATATAGTACTTAAAAAAAGAAATAAGTAAGTAAAACACAGCAATTTTAAAGACAGCCCATTCTCTCTCTCTCTCATACACAGTCACTTCTGCATTCATACATGCATTCACTTACACAACATCGCTCTCTCTCTTTCTCACACACACATACACACACAGTCTTCTCTGTATTCATACATGCATTCACTCACACAAGACCACTCTCAATGTCTCAAACACACACACAGTCACTTTTGCTTTCATGCCCATATTCACTCATACAAGACCGCTCTCAGTCTCTCTCAATCTCTCTCTCTCACACACACATACACGCACACACACACACACACACACACACACACACACACACACACACACACACACACACACACACACACACACACACACAATCACTCCTGCTTTCATACATGCATTCCGTCACACAAGACCGCTCTGTCTTTTCTCTTGATCTCTCTCACACACATCTGCTTTCATACATGCATTCACTCACTCACACAGACAGGAAAATAAACACACACATGCATATACACACACACACACACACACACACACACACACACACACACACACACACACACACACACACACACACACGCTTCTTTGTTTTTTTTAACACTCACTAAACAGCAAAAGCACTGCTTAGCGAGTGTAAAACTAATGGCGGATATTAGATTTTTTAGCAGTCCAAGCTCCACAGCAATTTGATATGCTACTGTGAAGCGGCGGACTCATTTTTCACCGGGCATTACTTGTACATTAATACCCTGCTGGAGAATCTTTGTTTTACAATCAGTGTACTGATGTACAGTAAGCCCATAGTACTACCCTATTTGCTGGAGGTCTTGTCATTTCCCTGGGAGAGGAAATATGACTGGAGCACTGGGAGATTTTATACTACTCACTCAGTGGCTGGCAGGAGTGACAGACACCTTGTCAGCATGTACCTTAGGAGATTCTCAAATTCCATGTCACAACATTGAAAGAAGTCTCTTCCTTGTGGCAGAACCTGAGAAATGACTGAAAAGTTTAAACAGAAAGACTTCTACATTGTGAAGTAGATTTGCTGAAGTTTTTTCTCTGTATTATGAATTATGTGGGTACCACAGTTAGCTTTCTGGTGTGATGGACACACTTCTTTTATACTGGTATACACCCCAGATTACTTTCCATAGCTGAGGCTGGCATTATTATCCCCATATGCTTATATGCTGTTCCAAGACAAGGAGTGCTTTTCCATAATGTTAGAAATCTGTTGTGTATGGCCTGGGCAGATTGGTCAGGGTCTTCATAGAAGTTCAAAAGGCCATTTCCACCCCCTTTTTTTGGAAACATACTACTCAACAAGTAGAAATAGCTTTATCTTTCCCTTGTTGAGGCATTTGATGATGTGGCAAATGAAGTGCCTGGGTTCTGTAGGTCATGCAGGAGACATTCCAGTGAATGTCGCCCAGAACATTTTTAACAATGGTTTCAGCCTTGTTTCTTTTGAAAGATCATTTCTTTGAAACATCCAAGTCGCTGTAAAACTGGCTGGCCAATTTTACTGCACAGTCCAAACTAGTATAGGAGATATTATGCTTAACTGCATGGAACAGCTCAGAGGCTTCTGCTGTGATGAACTTAACTTCTGATCCTTCAAGTTTTGTGTTCCTTGCCCACTTTGTCATCAGGTAACTCATTTTTGTTTGAAGAATAGCATTCTTACGTCGGTCAGTTGCCTCATGTAGTGTGACATTGTTTATCTATAGTGAGTGATTGGGAATTCCCTTTTGCAGTACCTGCAGAATGCTTTCAGGTTATTACATTACTTGATCCAGTTGAATTCCATTTCCATACATCCTGGAACTTGCATATTCTGTTATTGGTGACAGACTGTGATGATGCTGCTGCTCTGTTAATTCTTAAGTACGTACCTACCAGATGTACAACACATTTAGCAGAACTGTGTTAGCAGGATGCAGTAACATAGCAGAACTGGAATGAAGATCACTAGCATTTGAAAGAACTGGCTTGAAAAAAAAAAAACACACTGGCATGAAAACACAGCATTTGAAAAAACTATCTTGAAAAAACACTGGCATGAAAAACATGGCATTTGAAAGAATTGGCTTGAAAACCCACTGGCATGAAAAACACAGCATATGAAAGAGATGGCATTAAAAAACATGACATCTGAAAGGACTGGCATGAAAAACACTGGCATTTAAAAGAACTATCTTGAAAAACACTGGCATGAACATGTCAATGAAAGAACTGGCATGAAGCACATGCATTTTGAAAGAGCTAGCATGAAAACACTGGCTTGAAATTGAAAAACACTGGCATCTGAATAAACTTGCTTGAAAAACATGGCATCTGAAAGAACTGAGAGAAACACTGTCATTTTAAAGAAATGGCTTGAAAATGCAGCATCTGAAAGAACAGGCATAAAAAATGGACATTTGTAAAAATGGTTTGAAAAACACAGCATCTGAAAACTGGCATAAAATACACTGGCATCTGAAGCCTGAAACAATTTGGAAAGTACATCTACCTGATCTATACGATGGATTTACTGAAGACCTGAACAATGGAAGAGAAAAGGGAATTTTTAACATTACAACATTTTTAAAAAGGTAGAATGGTTAATAACATAAAAGCACAGTAGATCCCACAGCTAAGTATGGATGATAAACATTTCAACCATTAAAACCTTGACAATAACACAACTGGTAGCCATACCTCTCAACCTCTTAGAGCAAAAAATCTGGACAAAGCCAAAAATTGTGAGGGGACAAAAACCCCAAATCAGGTACAGATTTTAATACTGCAGTTATAAACTTAACAAATTGCTAGAACAATAGATTTTGCATTAGCTGAAAGATATGACATCTAAAATTCAAATGTCTGTCATCGGTGACTTCAAACCCCAATGATTTGCCAGAAAACCACAAATCTTATGGGGAACAGACCAAAAATATGAGGCAAAAATCAGGACAATTGAGAAGTATGTTAGTAGCAGTTGTATGTCCCTGCAGCACTTAAAAACATCATCTAAGCAGAGAAAAGAAATAATAAACAACTTACAAACCATTAACAGACAGCTTTTTTTAACCATTAAAAGTATTAAAACAAAGACTAGTACAGATTTAGCTTTGTGCCCACAATTCACTCCGCATGTACCAGAGTAGGAAAAAAATGTTTTAAAGCAATAACATTATAATAATGATTTACCCTACATAATAAAGAAAAAGATAGCAATGCAGCCACAATGCTATCTATTACCACTATACTCAAAGCACTACAGTTCACATCTAAGGATGGCATTAAAAATAAACAAATAAATGAATAAACAGAGTACACATAAAATTATATATACACATTTTCACTTTCAAAGCTACTTCTTGCAAATCATTACTAAACAGTCACTATCATAAGATCATAAGAGGTTACTAGGCTATTGGCCCTGAGGCCCTTATAAGCTTAGCCAAGAGTTTAGCCCATGTTTAGACAAATCAGCACCTGATGCCCCTGTCCAGCAGGGACATGGGCGGAATCCCAGGGGTATGTTTTCTGTTTCCCATCCAGTTATCCAGGTTGAACTTAAAAAGGGGTAAATAGGTACTTTGCTTGATGTGGAGAGGGATTCTATTCCATAGATGGGGGAGTTTCTGGAACACAAATGTGTTCTGCCAACAAGTCTTGTTGATGTCACAGAGCAGGTTGAGGCTGCACGTGTGGGTTACTCAAGTGGAGCTTGACTTGCGAATATGTAATAGTCCCATCAGTGTGGGGTCCGTGATCACCTTGTATGCCAGACAGAGGTCACCTCTGAGGAGTCTGTATGAAACTGAGTAGAGGGATAGGACTTTTTGCCTATCTGTGTATGGTAGATGTTTGAGGCCCTGGATTCTTCTGGTGAGGAACCTCTGTGTTCTCTCCAGCTTCTGCATGTGCTGGCGAGGTACATGCCAGAAGAGGCATTGTACTCAACAATGGACCTTATAAGGGAAGAATACATGGATGTTATGACCTCCTTGTCCCTGGATGAGATACCCTTACTTATGAGATGAGCCATGTAGAAGGCTTTCTGTACAATGGAAGCAACTTGGTGGTCACAAGTCAGGTTGCTATCAACCTGGGTGCCCAAATCCCTCACGACTGATTGCATGTTTAGGACGTTGTTATTAATGTGATAATTTGTGGGGTGTCACTCTCCCCAAAGGGGATGATGATGCATTTTTTGATATTCCACTTGAGGCCATGTTTCTGGCACCAGTCATTTGTCTGAGTGAGAACCTCTTGGAGGATGTCCACACCACTAGGGGAATTGATGACAGCACCCAGCTTGCAGTCATCTGCAACCTTGGCCAGCCATAGCCCACTGGTTTTGGCCTGCACCTCAGAAAGGTATATCCCAAATAACAGAGGCCCCAAGACCGAACCCTGAGGTACACCGCTTGTTACAGGTCTATTGCTTGAGGTGGCTTCCCCTATTTTGACTATGAAGGTTCTATCACTGAACCAGTTTGCTACCCATCTGGTAACATATGGATTGTTGCCTAGTTGAGAGAGTTTATTTATTATGCTTGAGTGGGGAACAGTGTCAAACTCTTTGGTCAGGTCAAGGTAGGCGGTGTGCACCGTCTTCCCTTCGTCCATGGCTTTGGTGACTGTCTCAAAGAAGTCAACCAAATTTAGCAGACATGACCTCCCCTTGATGAAGCCAAACTGTGTGGATCAAGTGTATGGAGGTTGCCAATGCTCTTGTTAATGAGGTCCATGATACTCTCTTCCATGGCCTTGCAGATCAGGCTAGATAGGCTGATGGGTCTATAATTTCCCAGATCGGTGGATGCTCCACCTTTGTGTAAAGGAATGACAGTGGCTGTCCTCCACTCAGCTGGGGTGAATCTGGTACTCTTTGGTTGAATAGTGTGCCTAATGGTGCTGCAAGTTCCTGCCTGAGTTCACGTAGTATGCAGCCTGGGATGTTATTGGGTCCCATGGAGGGTGTATTTTTGCCTTTGAGAGAACAGTGATGACCTATTCCCTAGATATAAGGGGAAGGGGGCAGGCACTGGGGATGTCCTGATTTACTGATGGGGGGACGGAGGGGTAAAGTTTTTGCTGAACCTGTCAGCCAGCAAGTTTGCTATATCTATGCCATTTGTATATGTGGTGTCCTTGACCACCAGTTCTGAACATATCTGGGTGCTTCCTTTGAGGTTGCGAACATATGTGAAGAAGACCTTATGATTGTCTCTAGTAGATGTGGCCAATTTGGACTCAAAGTTTGCTTTGGGGAATTTCACTAGTGCTCTTATTTGCTTGTTCAGGCTAAGGAGACATTGCTTCCAGTTGGGCACCTGCTCCTTCTTTGTCTTGGATAGCAATTTTTTCCTTTGTTATAGAGTTTATTAATTGCAGATGTCCACCAGACAGGTTTACTCTTCCTTGTGGAGGATAATTTAGTCCTGTCAGGTATTCCTGATTCCATGCATCTATATAAATGCTTGTATAGTGCTTTGGTGTAGTTTTGGATATTGGTGCCAGTTTCTACAGAGGGGGAGGGGGCTGTGAAACTGTTTATACCATCCCTCAAGAGTCTGTAATCAGCTTTGGAGAAGTTTTTATGTCTGATCCTAGCTAGAGGGGGGTTGGGGGAGATGGTGACTTTGAAAGTGATCGCTTTGTGGTCGGATCTTACCAGGGCGGATGATACTATAGGGATGCTGCAGTGGTTACTCATGTTGGTTAATACAGAGTCCAAGATATTATCACCCCTTGTGGGGGTATTGACTAGCTGTTCCAAGGCACTTGCATTGACAAAATCAAGGAATCTCTGGGCATTTGTGTTCTGGCATGAGTAGTTTTTCCAATCTATGTCTGGGAAGTCAAAGTCACCCAGGATGAGGGTAAAGGGTTGAATCTTGATAGATTCGACCAGGTCCAAATAGGCAGATTGGGTATCTTTAGTCAGATTTGGGGGCCGGTATATAGATATGATTTGAATAGGGGTTTTGTCAATGGTTAACTGCACCTGGAGTGTCTCCTGTGTGTCATACTGTTTGACCAGCCTGGAGATGTGTATGTCTTTAATGTATATTGAAACTCCACTTCCTTTGGCTTTACTGCCTGCAGTTTGGGGTCTGAATGTATGATAGGATGAGTAACCAGTTAAGGCTGGGGTGCTCTCTACAGTTTTGAACCAGGTTTCTGTGACTGCACAGATGTCAGCATTTTCCAGGGTTAGGAATGCTTGTAATGAGTCCAGTTTCATGTTTAGATTCCTAGCGTTTAGCAGCATGACCTTTAATTTGTGTTTTGTTGAAATTTTTATATTGGTAGTTTTAACCATCACTTTTCCTAAAAAAAGCACTATACAGGAGGAAAGAGCCTTTGCCAGAAGCCTGAAGCCCAGATGAGATAGATGCAGACCATGTCTGACAAAGCATTGTGGTCTGTCGATCATATCTTCCCAGGCTGTCAGGTACTGGATCCTCTTGGAATGACATCAGAAACCAAGCCAATTGTTAAAGTTAATAATTTTCTGTTTGTATTGAGGCATCATTCTGGGTCACGGCAGAATGCTGCTTAAGGCTAGGGACATACCTGCCTGGGACACATAATTAGTGAGCTCAATCAGTCTCTCTTCATATACTCCAGAGAGGTACGACTCAAGCCATTCACACCAACATGGACTATGACAGAGTCATAAGAGTACCTGTGTTGTTGAGAGACTTGAGTGCATGTGTGATATGGCAGATTCTGGCACCTGACAGACAACTAACTGTGACTTTCTCCTTAGCCAGCCTGGTGAGAGGCAGATCTGTGTGTCTCACAATGGAGTCTCCTATAACCAATATGTTGAGTTTATGGTAAAGCCTTAGTGGTTGTGAGGCATAGGTGTGTGGACTATGCATAGTATGTGGTGTGGGGGGCTGTGGAGATCATGTGTGTTTTTGCTTCGGAGGTCTCCCTTGTTTGGGTATGTTTATGTGAAGGACCTCCACATATGTAGGTGTGTGTTGTGTAGGCGTGGGTGCTGTTTGAGGTACAGTGATTGTGTTGACAGCCTTTTCAGTGCCAGATATACTGGCTTGAGGGGGAGGGAACTTGGACTCTAGGTTCCTAATGTAATTGCATCTCTCGCAAATTGTCTTCCTAGATGGAAGTAGTACGTGGCTGTCTGTGTACATGCAGCAGTTGCTACACTGTCTCAGGATCCCCATATCAACCAGACTGGCAGGAGAAACTGTAGGAAATTGTCCATCCATATTTGTTAGAATCTGAGGGAGAAAGGCTAGGGAGAGCTAAGGGGTGGGCCTATAGCCCAAGTGCTTATACCAAAACTAAGAGCTTAGAATAATACTTAACAATTTAGACAGGCTATAAACAAGCAGTAATAAATGCAACAGAAAAAATTCATTTGAACAGTTTAGAGAACAGGCAGCAAGCAGCAGGAAAAAGCAAAATGAAGTAAGAGAGTAGTAGGAAGAAGCACAAATTAGCAAAATATAAGCAGCTGAATAAAGTGTCTTTTTAAAACAGATTGCAATGCACAGGAGACCCCATGGACCCTATTTACCTCAAGAACACAGCAATAGTAACAAAAGAAGAAATAATAAAACCTATGGTACTAATGTATCCAACACAACGAAGAAATGAATAAATGCCCAACAGCAACGCAGCCATAGTCACACTATACCTAAAGCATTTTATCTTAACTTCTTGAAAACAGCATTAAAAATAAAGAAAATACACTCATTTCCACCTAAAAAATGCAAACTACCCCAAAACATTTCTGTCTGCAAAAGCAAACTATCCTGAAACAGCCACAATAACATCTATTAGTAATATGCCAAATGCACTATATTTAAACCTGAACATTGCCCCCACTTGAAATAAAAAAAAAAAAAAAAAAATATATATATATACATATGCACACACAAGGGTCCCATTTAGATGATCAAAGTTTCAGAACTCGAATTTCATATGGCCGGGACCATATGATCGAAGTTTTTAAAACGTCGAACACCTAAACGGAGATCTCTACACAGCACGGAACAGGAAATTTTCCCTTTTCCCTCGCTGTAGTGCGATCTCAGAGTTGGTATATTTAAATAGCAGGGGTGTGGTGGACGCAGAGGGCCTTGCCCCCCTGCATAAACATCTAGGAATTTTTTTTGTTTTTTTTGTTTAGATGTTCGAAGTTTTAAAACTTCGATCAAATGGTCCTGGCCATATGAAATTCGAAGTTCTGAAACTGCAATCATCTAAATGGGACCCATATACACACATTTTCAGCTTTAACAGCTACTGCTTCCAAATTAACCAAAGCAACCACTTTATATTAAAATAAGAAGGCACAGCCTACTCTCCAAAAATAAAGACAATTATATGCACACTTTGTTTTACACCTTTGAGAATTACTACTTACAAATTCCAAAACAACCACTACAGATTCAAAAAGTGTGCAGTCCACCCCCTTTACCTCTGAACATTAAAACAGTAACATTTAAAATAAAACACAATATTCCCATTTTTGTTTTTTAAAGTTAGAACCATAAACTACTATTTGTACTTTCCACTACAATCACACTCTTTACTGGGCTGGCTTCCTTTATGGCTTGCCTTTTGGGCTGGCTTGCTGGTTTCCCTTCTGAGCAGGCTGGGCTGGCTTCCCCTCTGGCCTGGTTTGCTGGCTACTGTTCAGAGCTCTGAACTGGCTGGACTGGCTTGCTGGCTTCCCTTCTGGCTCCTTGATAGCTAAAAAAGAAAATCTCAGGTTTTTTGCTAAAAAAAGCTTCTCTGGCTGTAGAAGCACTGATAAAAAAAATCGCTCTACAGCCACAAGCTTTATAGGGATCTTATTGTCCCAATCCATGTCCCCTTCATGAACTGTAGCCAATAACTGCATTAATTTAAACAGACCAAACTGGGAAATGAAGGAAGTAAGTGTTTCTTTTCCACAGTGATTCAGCACTTTGGCAAAGGTGGATTTTGTTTAGTCCCACTGCTTCATACAGTGGGCAATGGGATCATTTGATCCATCTCATGAGTGTCCTGCTGGTCTGCGATAAGCCTAGCCTATAGCCCATTGTTTATTGTTTCCCCTTTAGTATGGGGAACTATACCTATTCTTTTGTGCCTCTCCTCTGCAGTGACACTGACACTGAGGTAATGAGGGGTATATCGATCTCATCCCCATCCATGTCAAGATTTCTCTTTCTGAACAAGGGTGAGTGGTGCTCTGCGTCACATGTACGGGGATTTTGATCCACACAGGAGGAGAGTTTGGTGATGAATCTATCTCCTCCAGCTCCCCTCTATTAATAGCCGTCGTGTTTTTAAGTCTCCGCCCTTTGTGGCTTGATGGATAGATTTTTTGAGGGTGGAAGCATATTCATCAAATCTGGGTTTGACATGGCCCTTGTATGTAGGCAAAAGGTCCTCTCTGCAAGAGCGGTAGCGACTGAATAGTTCGCACACAGCGGGGGACACCATCGGTCCCATGGATGCTGGGATGGTAACGGGATAGGTGGTAACCTAAGTCAGTGGGGAAACATTAGACACAAGGAGTAAGCTATATAGTGAGCCTTAAAGGCACTAAAAAAAGAGATCTGATATTGTTAATCCTCGTTCATTCCTTACGTATGGGTATTGGTTCCGACCTCAGAACTGAGCCGGCCATCTTCCAAGTTCGTGTCAGCTACAAACTCTTGAGCTGAACTCTTACCCAGAATTCCCCTCTCCCTGTTACCCCAGATTTCGTTTGTCGTGTTGCCATTTGGTTGTGTCAAGCTGCTTCTCTTGAGCTAAGTATAGATATTTCTTGTTAGACTAGTCTAATATAACCTTTTCTGTCAGAAAAGTTTCTAATTTGTTGTCTCTTACCTTATCGCATTTAACGACTATATTTCCTTGAGTTTCTTTCTCTTTACTCTGCACTTTTTTATCGCAAGGTTTTTTCTCCCTTACCATCGTTGGTAAACCCTTCTTTTCTTCATTACCTTCGGGTATTCTTTCGTACTATTGATGGTACCCTTTCTTCTTTCTCCTTTTCTATCATGGCAGATAAAAAAGGTAGTCCAGGATTTAAAAGGTGTTCAGATTGTGGACACAAATTGCCTACATCAGATGCACACTCTCTGTGTGTTTATTGCTTGGGTGTGTCTCACTTATCTGTTGACCTGCCCTGTGGTATTTGTAAGAACTTTTCCAATAGAACTTTGATTGAGAGTAAAAATAAGTTGTTACTGAAGGGACTTCTTAAATCTCCCTTTTCAGAGGCTACGTCTGGGTCAGAGGCTTCAACCCCTCCTAGAGCCCATAAGAAAATATGGGATGATCCTACAAAGGCCAAGTCTCTGCCTTCATCCCTGGCTGGGGACTCCCACCAACCAAGACCTAAGAAGGCTAAGATTTCTGCTTCGGAGCTCACTCTGTCAGCCCCAGTGCTTTCAGTGCCTAGACCTTCACCACCAAGGCCTTCGGTGCCATCAGTGATTTCGGCTCCATCTACTGTAGCCTTTACTGTATCGGTACCGAGGGGCTCCTTGGTTCAGACTACTACTACTACATCGGCACCAACTGTTCAGTCGGTGCAGACCTTAACCACGTCGGCTCCAACATCTTACTCGGAACCGATGCCTCAGTTATTGACACCAATTTTGTCGGTTCCAGCTTCAGTACCAGCAACCACTTTGGCACCGATCTTTTTGTCAGTACAGACCGTGACCTCGGCACCAATGATTTCCTTGGTGCAGACACGCATAGTCCAGTCTCTCTCATCGTTGTTCTCAGTGCGGACTGGTGAGGTGGGCACCGAGCTTGTCTCTTCTGTGGACGGACCTGTTTCTCCCTCAGCTCTGTCTGTGAGGTCCACTAGAAGCCTTTCTGAACATGATGTGTTGCGTCTTGTGGATCAAGTGCTTCTGGCCAGAGGTATCCTGCCCCCAGGACCTATCCTTCCTTGGGAGGTGATCACCCATCGCCAAAGACCCCTTCTTATTCTCCTCCTTCATTGCCTTTGAAGTCCCTTGATATAGCACAGTCTTCCCCCTCTACGGTTCCCTTTATGGACCTCACTAAGGAACTGTAGTTGCCTTCATGGCAGGAGAGTTTTACTACGACCCAGGATGATAGTTGTGACATGCATAATTTGTTGTTTCACAGCCATCCGGGGACTCCGGGTTGGCAGGCTGAGCCACTTAGGGGAGGGGTAACCCCTGTCCTGGGCACTCACCCTTCTTCAGGTGGACCGGCCTTCCAACTGATGGAGAAGGCTCTGGCTTCTGCTGGTAATACTGTGCTGTCTTTCTCCCCACCCTCCTCTGGACCACTATGTTCACAAGTTGCACCTAGTGGACACCGGGCGCAAGGGCCTCAGGACGTATTCCCACAGGAAACCCCCTTTTCATTGTCTTCCCCAGCTTCCCCCTCTGAGGAAGTTCTCCAGAAAAGTTTGTGCAAGAGGAAGCACATGGACTCCACAGAGGAGTCCCTCACTGAAGACACAGACTTTGATGATGGGGAAGGATCCCCTCGGTCACCCTCTGAGGTATCCTTTGGTGATATACTCAAAATCCTTAAACAGAGAGGTGACTGGCAGCCCTCTAATCTGACCTCTGAGGAGTCTGTGTTCCTGCAGGCTTTTTGCACCCACCCCCCCTATCTCCTGGGTTATTTCACCTGACGATGAACTGGTCTGGCTCATCGTGCAGCATGTGTTGTAGGCTCCTGACACCATCGAGGCTATTCTCCGGAGGCCAGATAAGATTTTGTCCCCTCCTGCTATGGATCCCCATTGGTCTAAAGGTCTTCCTGTGGATGCTCTGGTGGTGGCGGCTGCAACCAAAAAGGATCTGGTGGAAGAAGAAAGCCAGACTGTCCATCCACCCAACAAAGAGTCCCGGGCTGGACAGGATAGGGAAGTGCACCTTTGCATCAGCGACCTTTGCTATCAGGTCCCTGAATTACATGGCACACTTTACAAGGCTTCAAAGGGATCTAATTTCCGAGCTCTCTGAAACCTTGGCTGGTGCCGTGTCTGATGAGATCTGTGACAAAGTGACCTCTCAGGTGGCCACCATTGAGTCAATATCTAACTCCTCCATGTGACTGATATCTCACACATCAGAAGGAGCAGCTAGAGTGGCAGGTTCAGCTGTGGTCTTGAGACGACAAGCCTGGATGCGCTTGTGCAATTTTGCGGAACCCTTTAAGGCTTCCTTTCTTAATGCTCCCATTGAAACCTCTTCATTGTTTGGACCCAAAGTTAAAAGCACACTGGCCAGATGTGAACAGGACAGTAAGACCCTTCCCAAGAGTGGGAAGATATGGTTCAAGAAGTCTCAGGGTACTTTCCGTGAAACACAAGCCCAGTTCTCCCCTAGAGGCAGAGGGGGAAACTCACAGGGAAGATGCCCCTTTCGGGGCAGAGGGGGTCTGCGTAACCAGGGTTCCAGGGATTCTTTTCCTGGCCAATCCTACCAGCGCTCCTGAAGAGCAGCCCAACTCCTTTCCTCTGGTGGTGGTTGGGGGTAGTTTCTCCTTGTACCCTTCTGCCTGGCTAAGCATCACCACTGATTCTTGGGTACAAAGGATTATAACCAGAGGGTATCATATCCCCTTCAATCTTTGTCCTATCCCTTCAAAAAACCTACATGACGTTCCACCCAGTCAAAGGGAAGAAGCATCACTAGAGATAGAAAAGCTGCTAAGAAAAAGAGTCATCCAAATAGTCCCTCCAGACCAGATAGGATCCGGATTCTACTCAAGACTATTTTTGGTGCCAAAGAAAACCGAGGACTGGAGACCAATTTTGGATCTCAGTGTATTGAACAAGTTTGTAAGAGTACAAAAATTCTGGGTGGTCACAATACAGTCTATCCTCCCGCTTTTGGAAAAAGATGATTGGATGTGCTCGATAGATCTTCAAGATGCATACTACCACATAAAAGTGGACAGGCCATCAAGAAGATTTCTGCACTTCCGTGCGGGAGTCAGTCACTACCAGTTCAGAGTACTGCCCTTCAGACTCTCTACAGCCCCCAGAGTATTCACAAAGTGCATGGCAGTCATCACATCTCACTTGCAACTACAAGGATTTCAGGTGTTTCCCTACCTAGACGACTGGCTCATCTCTGCCCCCACCAGACATCTATTGGAAGAAGCCTTGGCATACTCTCTCCTCGCTGCACAAAGGCTAGGCATAACCATAAACTGACAAAAATCCAATCTCACCCCATCTCAGTCCACAGAATTCATAGGGGTCATCTTGGATACAAAGAATTGCAGAGCATCCATTCCAGAACACAGAATTCTAAGGATAAAGCAACAACTGATCCCAATCCTTTCAAGGGAGAAATCCACAGCTTACTCTGCCCTACAGCTGTTGGGTTCCATGGCAGCCTCCATCACCATTGCCCCCTGGCCAGGTTTCACATGAGGCTTCTACAATGGCTACTGCTCACCCAATGGTATCCTTTCCAATATCCTCTTTCAGCCAAGATTCGAGTAACTCACAGGTGCAAACAGGATTTAAATTGGTGGATGACCCACAACCCGTCACAATGGTCTCACCCCTTCTCCCTCCAGCAGCCCAAGGCTACAGTGACCACGGATGCCTTCCTGATGGGGGGGCCGTGTCATGGACAAACAGTTCAAGGCACTTGGTCCAAATTGGAGGCCCAACTGCATATAAATGTTCTAGAGCTGAGGCCAATGCTTCTGGTGTTGCAAGCATTCCATCACCTGCTGCCATCTGGGACGATTGCGATACAATCAGACAACATGGTGGTGGTCTGGTACATCAACAAACAGGGTGGAACCAAATCTTACCTCATTTGTTGAGAAGTCATGAGGATATGGCAATGGGTGATGACTACCAACCGTTTTCTTCTAGCAACACACATTCCCGGGAGTTCCAACGTGATAGCAGACAGACTCAGCAGGTGCATTCTACAACCTCACAAGTGGTCCCTGAATCCCTTGATAGTGGCGGAGATCTTCCACAGCTGGGGCCATCCTTGCTGCGACCTCTTTGCATCCCCGACCAACTACAAATGCAGCAACTACTTCGCCCTGATTCCCCCTCCTGGACAGTCACCCAGGGACGCTCTAGTCCACAATTGGCCCTTGGGTCTTCTTTGTGCATTCCCACCACTCCCCCTCATTCCCCAGTTTCTGAAGAAAGCCCATCAGTTGAAGAGCAAGGTGATCCTCATAGCACCATATTGGCCTCATCAGATTTGGTTCCCCTTCCTTTGGCCTCACCTGCTAGATCAACCATGGATTCTCCATCCAACCCCGGGGTTGATCTCACATCCGCAGAACCTGATTCATCCCAACTTGGACAGCCTAAAGCTCACAGCTTGGCTCCTCCAATTCCCTTGATTGCCAAGCAGAATGATCTTTCTTTACCAGTATGTGACATTCTCATTGCTTCTCATAAGTCTTCCACTAGAATTACTTATCTGAGCAAGTGGAAAAGATTTACCTGTTGGCTGAAAGAAAAACAAGGAGATCCCTTCTCAGCACCGGTGTCGATAATACTAGAGTATCTGGCCGACCTATTTCAATCGGGTCTATCGGCCTCTACCATTAGAGTTCATTTGGCTGCAATATGTAATTTCCATGAGGGTGTCCAAGACTCCTCTCTTATGTCACACAAATTATGCAAGACCTTCATAAAAGGTGTGAATCATCTGAAGCCCACTTTTAGAGAACCTATTCAACCATGGGACCTGTCTTTAGTTCTACAAGCTCTGAAAATGCCACCTTTCAAACCAGCTTCTTCTTGCGACCTCAAATATTTGTCATGGAAAACCTTGTTTTCGGTCGCCATTACTTCTGCCAGACATATCTCTGAGCTTCAAGCCTTATGCATAAAGAGTCCATACTTGATTTTTCATAGAGTGTCTCTTTGAGAACTAATCCTTCATTTCTGCCAAAACTGATTTCTAAAATGTCCATTAATCAAACCATTGAATTGGCAGTTTTCTTCCCCAATCATTCAAACAAAGGAGAGTATTGCCTACATACCCTAGATAGTCACAGGCAAATTTGCTTCTACTTGAACAGGACTAAGGCCTCTCGTAAATCAGACCAGTTATTTTTGGCCTATTCTGGACCTAGATTAGGATGTGCTGTTGCTAAGGTCACATTGGCTAGATGGTTGAAAGACCTTGTGACCTTCATTTATACTCAACGTAATATTTCATTGCCTACTACCATAAAGGCTCATTCTACAAGGTCGGTGGCAACTTCTGCTGCCTTCCATGCCAGAGCTTCTTGACATGACATCTGTGCAGCTGCAACTTGGGCTATGCCTCATACCTTCATCAGTCATTACAAATTGGATTTGGCCTCCAAGGGAAGAGCATCTTTTGGTTCTGTGGTGCTCAGGAATGTCCTTCCATGAGAGCCTCCCAGGAATAGAGGTAGCTGGGGACTCTGTCCCATACGTAAGGAATGAACGAGGGTTAACAATATCAGATAAAGAAGTTATGTATTACCATAACATTCCATCTGTATTGTTGATCCTCGTTCAGTCATTACGACCCTCTCTCCTTCCCCCTCCTGTGGCTTCTAGTGGATCTCACCATCCGGTTCTTTTAGGTCATTTGACCAGAGGTAGCCTCTACCTTCTTTTGACTTGCAAACTCAATCTGAGGTAACAGGGAGAGGGGAATTCTGAGTAAGAGTTTAGCTCGAGAGTTTGTAGCTGACGCGAGCTTGGAAGATGGCCGGCTCAGTTCCGAGGTCGGAACCGATACCCATACGTAATGACTGAACAAGGATCAACAATACAGAAGGAACGTTATGGTAAGACATAACTTCTTTTTTTGCAGCACAAAAGTCGTGTGGGGTGGGGGTGGGGGGCACTGGACACCAGAGATACTCTATGTAGCATTACTTAAAGGCACTTAGAAAGAGAACTTCAGCACTAACACACGACATGCTAGTGATCCTTAACAACACTAATCACCAGGGATCCTTTGAAAATATTACTTACATTTGTATAAAAATAATTGAAATAAATGAGGGAAAAAGTTTTAAATCCTGAGCCCTCAGCTTTTTAAGTAAGAGCCTAACCCCAATATGCTAACTCAACAGTAAGTGTAGCAGGTTTTTTTATACTATATAAAAAGTATAAAGCTCTGATGTGTGACATTATTCACTGACTGCAACATCCTGTCAGTTATGAGAGACAGGGAGGTATAGGAGTCAACAGCAAGAGCTGTCTGTAAAATCAGGGACAGTTGAAAGGAATGGGAGTTTGTCCATGTGGCGGAGGACTTTGTGACAAAGCCAGGAGGAACACTAATAGGACTCTTTTAAAAGTTAGTACAGCAATAAACTTGCACTTTGCGAACAATGTGTAAATGAAATTCTAATGTCTGGCATTATTTTCTGACTGTAAGGATAGGTGATTTGTGAGGGTGGGGACAAAAAAAAAGAAGATATATCGGGGACACTTTGTCATCTCAGAGATGGATAAGGCGTATGTTGGTGTGGGTATATGTGTGTGTGTGTGTGTGTGTGGGGGGGTATGTGCTTGAATATGTGCATGAGTGTAGGTGAGTGAATGGGGAAGTGCCAGTACCAACATGATGCATTGGCATCCAGTGTTAACTACTGCAGGAAAGTGCTGATTTGTATTTATGGTAGTTAATCGTGATTAATAGACATGGAAATTAGCCAATAACAAAGTATTTCTTTATTGCGGCTAATGTGTCTCTGAACATGTTCCCTATGTATCTTTTTTTCTCCCCACTCTTGCAATTCACATATCCTTACAGTCAGTTAGTAATGACAGACATTAGAATTTCATGTTTCGTATTGCTCACAAAGTGCAAGACTGTTTCTCTAGCATAAAAACAGAATGCAAAATATATTTCATACATTTATCCACTTCAGAAATCTTGCTGAGGACCACATTAAATGGGATAAGCAAATCCATTTTATCAACTTCCAATATAGACACCAAAAAAATCCAAGACTTTTTTGGTCATCACTAAACAAATAGATCCTGGTGAAACCATCACACCCTGTCCTTCTACTTCTAACATTACTAACTCAATACCATTTCAGTTCAGCTGCTACTTTATACAGACAGTACTACCACTTAATAATAATAATAACAATAGTAATAATAATAATATAATTCATCCTCTACTAACCATTCACATTAATTCTCCTTCCTCCCACTCTCCAGCTGCACTCTAAGGAAACCTACTGAAACTAAAACAAACTTCTTTAGCTGATGACCAATTTCCAATAGATTACTTAAAAATAGTAGCTGATGCTATAGCTTACTGTGTATCCATACTGATAAACTGATCCATATCTGAGAGATATGTCCCATCCATATGAAAAAAGCATATATAACACCACTTCACAAAGGAGGTACATCAACAGACTTTTCCAACTATAGACCTATTGCCAAACTATCCCCCTGTGTAAAATACAGAAAAATGCATCCACTCTGAACTTATGCAGTACATTAAGTCTAACAACCTTCTCCTCAAAACCTAGTGTGGTTTTAGACTCAGCTATAGTACTTCCACTGCTCTCCTCAAGTTCTCCAATATCATAAACCAACACAGGAATGGTAGCAACCTGGTGTCTTCACTATTCTTAGATTTATCAAAGCATTTGACACAGTATCCGATCAATATTTTCTCACTGTACTTTCTTCACACAGTCCTCTCTCTCATGGCTCCATAATTATGTAACTGTCGCGCAGCAATCAGTCAAATGGAGACCAAATCTCTCCTTCCTATCAGCCACTGTCGTCATCAAACAAGGATCAATATTAGGCCCATCTTATTCAACATTTTCATAAAAAACTGCATAATGCCATCACCTTGCTAACTTAGTTCAATATACTGACAACTCAACCATGATATGTGCAGCCTTTAAGCACTTACTAAAACAACAGCTAAACCACATGTGGTTGTGTAAATGCTCCTCCCCTTGGTATCTTCATTTTCCTTTGCCAGCTCATGCACCCTTTATAACCTCTGTCCCCTTCTACAAAACAAACCTTTCTACCACTCCTCCTCAATTTCCTTCTTACCTTAATCTTCACTTTACATTTCAATTTGTTTCTGACCTTTCCACTTTATCCATCAGCTTCTTTCTACCACTCTCTTATACTAGGTTCTATGTCTGTAGGTTCCACACTATTCTTACCTCCCACTATCCTTAACTTGTAAACTATACAACTCCTTTCTCCTTCTGTTAGTTTTAACTGTCTACCTACCAACTAATGTTTCACACTCACCTCCATTTTATTTTTTCCTAACATCTGTACTGTAACCCTTCTTACCCATGTCTTATAAGTCATATTTAATGTCTGCATGTCACATATATTGCACATGAATTGTTTGCATAATAATTGTTTATACTTGGAAATTAATATCGCATATAACGTCACCACAGAAGAAATATATGTTTTATCTTTGTATATTGTCATTACAGAACAATTATGTTTGTATTTAGATTAAGAATTATCTATATAATGTATCTTTGGAAAAAGTATTTTGTCACGAATATCTTAAATGTATCTGTTGGAACTTTTCTCCCTGGGCTTCCACTGAAAATGGACTTTGCCTAGTTGGACATTCCCAGTAAACAAAATCAAACAAACAAACAAACAAATAAATAAATAAAATTAATAATTGCAAATTGCCGTATCATGTAAGTGCCCTGTTTTACCCCAGCTATCACTTCATCATGTAAACTGCCCCCTTTTACCCTGGCTATCACTGCATCATGTAAACTGCCCTTTTTACCCCAGCTCTTACCTCCAGTGCTGATTTTCTTTCTAAATGCCTGGACAAATCTATCATGAAATGGTAGACCAAGCGTATATAATTAATAATGTAGAAGGCACTGGGATATTCAGCAGCCAGCTATGTAGGACAAGTAACTGATTAACATATTACACCTTGCCTTCATGCATCAGCAGAAAGAAAGTCCTTAAGAAGAGTGTAAAAAATGTTCCTTGATATAGAGGAGCTCATAAACACAGTGACTGGACAATTACTAGGGGAACTATTTGGGGACAGATGGTACTCAGCTGAAATATATACAGAAGAAAAGGTTAGACATCCAGAAGATGCCATGCACACCTTTTCTCAGCATTGCAGGCATCTTTAGCAGAAGCCAGCATGGAAGGAAAAAAAAAACGAGAGAGAAGGAAAAAAAAGTGGTACATTAATGACTGCATGCTACTAAGTAGCATTGAGAAAATGAGCCCTAATAATAATATTAACAAGTAAAAAGACTGGTAAGTTAGGAGAAATAACAATACAAAATTCACAACCACTTTCTTCTAGTAAGCAGAGCTACTAATTCAAGCAGAGCAATGACAATAAACATGAAAGCTGAAATTACTAAGCAAACAGAGCAAGTAATGTGGGTGAAGAAATAAGGAAATCACACTGTCAAGCAAATAATGCATGTACTTCAGGTGAACACTTCTGGTAACACATGTAATAAAAAGTCAGGAACGTCTGTGCACCACATATATCAATGTGTGTTAGACATGCTGATCATGTATCGAGTGCCACCTGTAAAAACATGCACATAAATACTAACCTATTTCACTTATTGTTGGTGTAGATCAATACAGCAAATAAAAACATTTCTGATTCAACTCAGTACAAACAATAATGCACACCAGCATGTGTCAGTATGGACTTTACCACTGCACATGCTTGGGTTAGCTTTACAGAAGTTAGGCAAGTAAAGAAGTAAAATACCATATCCATGTGTACTAATATAGAGAGGCAGTCATGATGGAATACTGCTAGTATGCAAAATGGGGACAGACAGGTCTTATACCTGAATCAGACAAGCACATAGTGCATGGCTGCAGTTAGGAGGAGACAGACCCATGCTAAGTGGCCTATGCCTTTGGGGTCTTCTGTTGGACACCCGGCATGGAAGGGGGAAGAACTACAAGGCAAGGCTGATCCAGACCAGATGGTAAATGATATATAATTGCTCTCCAGACCACTCAACCAGCATGTGTCATGGAACAATCAGCTCCCGTACATGAGCACTTCAGAGAACATTACAGAAACAATGAGACTGAGTCACTGACGTTCTGCAAATAAGTCAGTCAAAAAACAAATGAAAATGTAGCTCCAACAAGGATAAGTTTATAGTGTACAGCTACTAGTATGTGTATTTTTTTAGGGAAAATACATCATCCCAACATACAGGAAAAGAATAAGGAATCTTCCATACCTTCAGGGCTCTAACGAATACTAAACCATCAAACATCAAACTACACGTAGGTATGTTATAATTAAAAATCTATCATACATGGTTGATCATGTTTTTGTAACTGATACTGCAACAATGAAGGTGCTATTCAGCTACTAATAAGACAGGACAGATAAATGATTAAGATGTTACCTTGCCTTTAGATATGATGAGAGCTAAATTTCTTAAGAAGGCAACAGTGACTGTTCCATGGTAAAGAGGACCTCATATGCAGAGGTAGTGGGACTCCAGCAACCATCTCTGGGGGACAGCCCAGATGGCATTGCTTACCTTCAGGTATGATGAGAGCTAAAGAGCTTAGAAAGGCAGCCATAAAATGTTCTTTGGTACAGGGGAGCTCATATTCATAGTGACTGTGACCCTGATAATTCCCATGGGATAATGCTGGGGTGTTAGCATCACTCAATTTATGGTATGAGAAGAGAGTATTCACTGGTAAGGCAACACTAAATTGTTCCTCGGTACAGGTAAGCTGATATGTACAGGTATTGGGACTTCAGTAACAATACAGGGCAAATATGGTAAAGCTCAGTCTTAAACAGGTAAAATCCTTCAGAAAGCATTAACAAAATGATGTTCAACATTTATATCACTGCTGCAGTAGTCTATGCTATTTGCACACTCTTGCGTTACCCCAGTGACCAGCCAATGTTCAAAGCTCAAGGGCACCTGCCATGTGTTCTAACTGTCAGTGGCTTGAGGGGAGCTCCAGTGTAAAAGCAGTTACAGTATCAAACTAGCCAGAGCTTTTACTGCTGACATACACTCCTTTGGCAGGCTTGTGGAACTGTAGGGCAGCTATCAAACCTTAAAGGCTGGACAGATAAATCCCCATTAGGGAAACCTTTCACTAAAATGTTTTTTTTTTCTGAGGAAAACTTGCATTTTTCTGACTAAGATGTGTTTTCTAGGGAAAAAAAATTTCTGGCACTATCATTTAATTTATAAGGGAATCTGTGTCTAAATGCTTATGTGAAATGGTTGTGTAAAAAAATTCTATTTTTGACAGAATTTTCCTATGAGTTTTGTACCTTTGTATTTTTAGGGCAGGTAACTGTACTTGTGAGGGACTGTCAATGGTTTACTTACATCAGTACCAGTTGTTCTAGCTCTATTAACCTTCAAAGTATCATTTTCAGCTAACCTATAGAGCAGCTACCAGTCTCTGCGGTCTTATACCTTCCCCCTTTCCAAAAGAAGAAGAAGAAAGTTGTTTGAGATTCTGGGGCTGTCAGGCTGGCTCCTGTTGTGCTTCCGCTACTGGTAGGTGACTCTGCCATGGCCATTCTTAGTTCCTCAGACTGCTTATCTTTATCCTCTGGTCCCCCTGGTGTTGCACAACCACCAAGGACTGAGGGGAGACATGTCTTCTGTGGCTTTAAGGATGCTCTTGGTGGACAAGGGAGAACCACTCTTTGTCAGTTTCAAAGGAAGATGCAGGTGACGGTTATTCATTCAGCCTCAATAGGGAACCTGAATCTGGGATGAGTTTGCCTACTATGGGTATCTCTTTATCCCGGGAGGTTTCCAGGAAAGGTGAATCAGCAAGAATATCTTGCCTCCCAATTTTTATTTCTATATATAGGACATATTTGCTAAGGAGCTCACTACTGCCTTTTCCTCGTCTACTACTTCTTCACATAAGGAAAGAAAAAAATGGCTACTTTCTTTCTGGCTTTGATTTTCAGTCAGAAGAGCAGACATTGCAGGGGGTTGATGATTCTTCAGGGATTTCTTCTCAATCCGATCCTGATTCTCAGGAAAGTATGGCTTCAGATTTCCCTCAAGATTTTTTTTTCTGAGACTTTAAGATTAAAGAGGTTTTTTCATTGGGAATAGAATTTGCATATACTTAAATTTGCAGCCGTTCCTCCCTTTTTGTCTGCTTTAGATAAAAAATTTCACTACTTTGAGTTTACCTGACATTCAATCTCTTGCCCTCCGGAAGTCTGACAGGTTATACAGGGGACTTCAGACTCATAAATATTTGTTTTCCAACCCTAAAGCAGACCTGGCAGTAATTTCTCTATCTAAACTACTTTTGCTTGATTAATTGCTGCTGCTAACCCCATTCCTTCTGACAAGAATGGGAAAGCTTTTGACAAGTTAGGGAAGAAAATGTATTCTTCTGATGTGTTATCTTTCAGAATTTTAAACTGTCAAGCTCATGTTAAAGTTTTTTACTTTTATCTTTTGAGAACATACAAAAGTTAATAGACAAACTTCCTTTTGTGAAAAATATTTGAATGCATTTTTAACACCTGCTTCTCATGTTACTAAGCATGTTTTAAAGTGTGCTTATCATGCTGCACTTTCTTTATCGAGAGCTGCTGCTTCTGGATCATAATGAGAAGATTGTCTTGGCTTCATGTTTCAGAACTTTCCCAAAGATGTTAACAATGGAATTTTAAATTCTTCCTCAGACAAGGAAGTGTTGCGTGGCCCTTTTACAGCTGAAGTGCTCAAGAAGTGTGATGAAAGGGTAATAGAATGGGAAGAGGATAAGAAGACATTTGGACTTCAGGCCAGAGATTGCCTTCCCTACCAGAGATTGATATCAGAGTGTAGGCAAAAAGAAAGGGATAGGGGAATTCTAAGTGAAAACCTGCTCTGGTAGAGTTTTTAGCCGAATCCAGAACAGAAGCTGCAGTTAAAAAAAATGATAATTAGTAAGGCATATAAAATATTGTACAATAATTATAGGAATCAATCAGAAGAGGTTAGAAAACATTGGGAATAGAGGCTGGATAAGCAATTCACAAGGAAACAATGGGAGGACATGTTTATAGCTCCCAAATATGCAATAAAATCTTGAAGGTTTAAGATTTTTGCTGGGAAATGTTTGCATAGGTATTTTTATACCCCAAGCAGACTGTAAAGAATTTTTCCTCAGGTAGATAGCAAATGTCAGATGCATGATGGGGTAGAAAGAGGGAACTGGGAACATATGGTTTGGGAATGTAATGAGTTGACCGACTTTAAAAATTCCCTACAGAGTACATTGCCAGAAATATTGGGTGAGCAATTGGGTGTAGATAAGGCTTTTTTGAGCTGGGATATAGGATTTGAATTGCCTAGGCATAGTAAGGCCATGTTAAGTTTAATAAAAGCAATTACTAGAAAATGGAAATCAAAGTCTATGCCAATTGTATTTGAAGTAATGAATATTGTAACAGATAATAGAACTGCGATCTTTGGAAAAGGGTAGGAACAAATTATATAGAAAATAAGTATAAATTGCAGGAACAATACATGGAGAAAAATGTTTTGGAGGAGTGAGGTTTAAGGGACAGCAGAAATTGATTATCTTATGTAATGTTGGATTGATGATAATTGTATAAAAGAATATGCATGATATACAATGTCTGTAACTGTGAAGATGCTAACATGGTTTGTTTTCTTTTATATAATTGTGTGTTTGCCTACTGTATGTCTTATGTGATAATTCAATAAAGGTGTTAAAAAGGGAGTGTAATGAACAGACAAAGCTGTTTCAATGATGATTGAAACTTTTCAACCCTCCTTTTTTTAAAGCAAATAAAAAATTTCCTTCCACCTCAGCTCCATTTTCCAATAAACAATTTAAGCAGTAAGGATATGTAAAACAGCACTTAGAAGTCAATGGCAAGGAGGCTCCAAAAAGAAAGGAAAGCCTTTAAAAAAACAAGGACAAATCCTTCCAGTCAGTATAACTGTTTGCCTGCTCAGACACCCCTACCCTGGTTACCTCTCCTCCCTTCAGCTTCATCTTCCCTTGTGGCACCAGATTGGGACAAACAAATGAGTTTTAAAGGTAATTCACCAGGTGTACACTTGACAATGGGAATCCTTCTCTGTCCCAGGGATTCCTCCATTCCCTTTGAACCAGTTCTCTTTGTTTCCTCCCATCCTACATTAAAAGCTTTCACATCGAGTTATAGAACCAGTACCTCCACGGCAGATGGGCAAAGACTTTTATTCCAGGATTTTTCTGGTACCAAAGAAGGAAGGATCCTGGAGGCCTTTTCTGGACTATTCCATTCTAAATCATTTTTCTAATATTCTAAAATTCAGAATGATTTCCCTTCCTTAACTTTTGCCTTTCCTCCATTTTGCAGCTTTCATGATAAAGCTATAGTTAAAAGAGTCCTTATCTTCACATTCACATTGCCAAGCTGTTTAGATTTTTTTCAAAGATTTTCTGTGTCTGGCTTACATTATCTTTTCTCTGTCTTATCCTTTGGACTTTGCACTGTTCCAGTGGTATTCCCAATGTGTCTGGCTCCAGTAATTCCTTACTGCAAACTTCAGTGCATTATCATTCCATGTTTTGATGATTATCTTACCTTTACCGATTCTTTTCCAGCTATCAATAGTGTTTAGCAGCTGTTTGGAATCACCTTCTTAGTCTGGGATTTTAAATCAACTTACAGAAATATTCTCTCATCTCTTCTCACAGAACTGTATTCCTGGGATGCTTGTTTGATTCTTCCATGGGAAGAGCTTTTCTTCCTCCAAAGTACAGATGCTGCAAAAGTTATTTCTGAGTTTTCCCATTCAGAGCCGGACATCTGCAAAGGAATATCTCAGGATTTGCGGTGCATGGTATTGATAATTCTTATCTCTCCCCTGACCAGACTTATTGTGAGAAAAATCCAGTGCTACCTCAGTCAGTCTGGGCTCAGCTTCTTCAGTTTTTATCTTTTCAGATCCCTGTTTTTGGATTTGTAAGAAGGGAGATTCTGTGGTGGCTAGAACAGATCTTTTGCAATCCAGGTCTCCCATTCTCCCTTCTGACCCCTCTCCAGTCTGTCACTACAGATACATCAGACAGGATGTAGGGAACTATTTCCAAATGGGTGAAAATGCAAGGCCTGTGGATCACTCAGGACCGACAGAAGTACATAAATGTCAGACAGATGCTGGCAGTGATTAACTTTGAAAGCCTTAAATCATCTCTGGTCTTTGCTATCTCTACAAGCTTACATAGTCATTTATACAGTGATGTGATACATAAACAAGCAAAGAGGCTACCAGATTGTACCCTCTTTGCAGAGTTGTTATGATAGCCTGAGAGATGCAGACAAACTAAGCAGGGCCAGGACAGACCTCATGAATGGAAACTTCATCCTGTGGTCTTTGTCTTCCTAGAACTGGTCCAGCTATCAGGCACACTCAAGTAGGTATGTTTGCTTCATCTCAGAACAGACAACTAAAGAAATTCTGCTTCAGGACTCCTTGCAAATAGAACTGGGAGATAGATGCTTTTTCATTCCCTTGGATGGGAATGTTCCCATATGCATTTCTACATTTTCCACCAATATTCAGGTTTTTTTCTGAAGATCCAGGTGAACTCCCTGAAAATTGTGTTGGTGACTCTGTTTTTGGCTCAGACAACAGTGGTATTTCTTCTTTTCAATATAGCCAAGGGCAAATACCACAGGATTCCCCACAGACTGGATTTGCTCACAAAAGTAATTTTTTATATACTCCAATCTGAAAACTCGTCAACTGTCTGGATGACAGAATTTTGATATCTTTTAGGCACCATTTTTTCAGTGGATGTGCAGCAGATATTTAAGGAGGAAATCATATATGTACAAGTGGACATGATTTTCTAGTTGGTGTTAATCCAAGAAGAAGGACTCCCTTCAGGGTCTTTCCTCCATTTCTCTAGGCAAAAAACTCTGACTAATTTGGTGCTCCATCTTTATTTTAGAACTTTTCACAAGGTCCTGACAGTGTGCGTGTAAGGTACATTTAAGCTTTGAAATCTGGATGGTCACTGTGGTAGGACCCAAAGAGCTTAGGCTACTGCAATAGTGATCTATTAGAACATCTACTGTTATGATAAATTTATTTACACAATTGTAATTTCCTTGGCACAAGGCAATTCATATGCAAAACTACCTGGTCTTTAGTAATTATTCAGTGTCTAGATGATGACTGTCGTGTTCAGGAATGAGGAGACTGGCGATCCTTAAGAAGGTAGCAGCTATTATTTTGTACCTGATAAATTCAGAAAAGAACATCCGAGTTTTGTGGAGCATTTTGAGACAGTTTCATGTTTTTTCAGGATATAAAATCAGTGAAGATAAGACAAAGGCTGTAACTGTAAATTACATACATACGCACAAATTGATCAGAAATACCCATATTTATGTGGACAAGATAAGATGAAGTATTTGGAAGTATGGATTAAAAAGGCTTCTGTTAAGGCAGCTAAGGATATGTTGGAAGAGACTAAACAAAAAGATAATAAATAACTGGGAAACTGGAGGCTCTTGTTTATGGATATGCATTGTAAGATACAAGCAGTGAAAATGTTTTTAGTCACTTTAGCTTTATATACAAATCATGCATATTTTTATCAACCATTGGAGAAGCTCTGGACAATAATTAAAAAAGAGTTGAAATACTTTATCTGGGTGGGGAAGAGGGCAACAAGAGTTAAGTGTGGCAGGTTGATTCTTCCAAAAAAAGGTGGTTTAGGATTACATAATTTGAAGGGATATTTTAGAGCTTCGCAGTTTGTTTACATAACACAAGCAGAAGGTTATAATTCAGAATGGAAAAGAATGATGATGAAGGAGAGGAGAAGTTGAAGACATAAGGAGAGAGAGTGTTTGATTTTGTATGCACATCCTTAAGGAAAATAATCGCAACCACACAAAATATCATATTCATAAAGCAGGAGAAGGTATTCTAAGAGCTAAGCCAACACAAGAATGGAGAAGGAGATTTTGCCAGTTAGGGATGACTGCAAGTAGGGGTACAGAAAATAGGAAAAAGGGGGCTGGAATATACTGGAAAAAACTGGAAAAAGAACCAGGGTATTGAGTGCAAATAACTAGAGAGGGAAAGGTAATAGAGTAGGATGAGGCCAAGAAGACATGGACTGCAGGCTTGAGATTGCCTCCTCTACTAGTTATTGATATCAGAGTACAGGCAAAGAGAAAATAATAAGGGAATCCTAAGGTGAAAGGTCTACTCTGTTAGAATTTTTAGTTGACTCTAGAAAAGAAGATGCTGTTAAAACAAGGATAATTAGCAGGAGATATAAAATATTGCAGAATAAATATAAAAATCAATCAGAGGAGGTTAGAAAAGATTGGGAAGAGAAGATGGAAAAGCAATTGACAAGGGAACAATAGGAGGACATACATATGGCTCCCAGGTATGCAACAAAGTTCAGAGGATTTAGAATTTTTGCTTGGAAGTGTTTGCATAGGCATTTTTATACCCAAAGCAAACTTCAACAAATTTTGCCTAGGTAGATATTAAGTTTTGAAGGTGCTGTGGGGAAGAAAGAAGTAATTGTGAATATATGCTTAGGGTGTGTAATGAGTTATCATATTTTAAAAATTCCCTATAGAGTACTCTGTCAGAGATGTTGTGTGAGCAAGTGACTGTAACTAAGGAAATGATTCTTTTGAGCTGGGATAGAGGATCTGAATTCCCTAAACATTGTAAGGACTTGTTAAGCATAATTCTGTTGGATGCCAAATGCAATAGGTAGGAAATGGAAATCAAAGTTTAAACCAAGTGTATTTTAATACTGAATGTTGTAAAAGAGATAAAAGAAGGGTAAGAGTGTTCTTTGGAAAAGGGGAACGGGAATGAGCAAAGTACATAGAAATAAATGGAAATGTGGGAACAATAGAGGCAGGAGGAGGAGTGACACTTAAAGGAAAGGTAGGAATTCAGCAATTTATGTAATGTTGGACTGATAATAGCTATAAAGAAAGCAAATGTAATTTATAATGTGTGTACATGGAAAATGTTAATATGTTTTTTTTGCTTGTTTATTTATGTTTGTCTGTGTATGTCTTGCATGATAATTTAAGAAATTAGTTTAAAAAAGAAGGCAACAGCTAAATGTTTGTTAGTGGAAGGGAGATTGCATGTATAGTGACTGGGACTCTGGTAACTGACCTTGGAATGGAGGCCAAGGTGGCATTGCGAGAGCGCAGTAGTAGATGTACCCTCCTCCATGACCTTTGGTCAGTGTGTGCAGGTGATTCTTTCCTGTCTTAAATATCTGTTTGATTTGGTCTCATTCTGCAGTCAGTGTGCAAGTACCTGACATCTTTGTACATCATGATCTTCTGAACAGCAGAAATGTGGACCCATGCACACCTTCCAGGCAATTCCTTAAAGGTCGTGTACATCTTTATCTGCCTTTCAGGAACCCTTCTCCTCATGATTGATAGGTTTCCCATCCTCTGCATAATTGTTTTATTTAATAGTTCCAGCAGTCACCCAGTTCAACAGATCTGTAGCTCATCTTTTGGAAGATGCTATTTTGAGTGACCATTATCAACACCTATAGGATCTTGGAGCCAGAGGCCCTCAGTGGCAGGGGCCTTTACTTATTTTTTAACTACGGAGCTCAAGGTCCTCAGAACTAACATGTTTGCTAACTAAAGTGGTTTCGTTGCTGTCCCATTATCTCCCTGTTTTGTTGTTTGGGATATAACCAGGGTAAGTTCACTGCATAGTCTTGGTGTGCATTACCAGCCTAGGTTTTACCTGAAAAAGTATATGAGCTCAGCAAATTTAACTAGCTGTTCATCTCCTTTATTCCTAGCAGGAAATGTTTACCTATGAATAAGCAAACCTTATTCAGATGGATTCATCAGTGAGTGGCTAATCTTCCACTGGACAATCTGGCCAAAGACCATTCTGCCAGAAATGTGCCTGCTTGCAGTGCCTATTTCAAGAATATGCCCTTCTTGGGCATTTATGACACGGTCATTTGGTCACAGGTGCATACCTTCACCACACCTCATATTTTGGGCCATGACTTGCCTCTTTTGGTATTTTGGTGCTTCAGGATTCTGCCTTCTGAGCTCTTCTCTTCTGAGAAATTCCTGGCTTCTGCCTCCCTGTGAGGTTCTTTTACACAGTTTAGGATTCTTCTTAGTTGTGTCCCAATGTAAAGGGCTCATCAAAGGAAATATATAAGACATATATGAGCAGTCACTAAGTCAGATGATCTTAGAGAGGATCGTTTGCAGTGGGTACCTTTTAATTTCCTGCTATTCCATCATACTTAGCTAGTCCCTCTACTCACCTTATAGATGGATCGCTTCACAAATATTTAAAGTTTGTACTGTTATAGCCTTGTTTATGTTTTACTGTTGCACATGTCTCAGGTTCCACTAAACAGAATTTGGGAGCATGGGACCAGTGCACCCCCCTAAGTCTGGCAGATAATGCCATGGAGTGCAGTACTGGAAGTTCTGTACATCCCTGACTCTGGAACTATTAAATAAAATAATTATGCAGAGGACTTGCTTCTCGAAAAGGAAATTCAAGTTGTTATGGACTTTTGAGCACCCTGTTGAAAATGAAGTCTAATGAACATTCATATTTCTGTTATTTCTACATTAAACTGAACATGATTTACAGCTACATTTAACATCTGCCTTCAGCAGTGAGGGGTTGGCCCTCTTTAACATCCTCCCCCCAGATTCATCCTCACAGTCTCATATTCTAAACATTACTTTTTAAAAGACTGCTACCCCAATGAAAACATTTTATATTTTCTGGAGCTGCAGTATTCTCAGTTGTCCCTGAAAAAAACATGTAGCACTTATAAATATTAATCTAAATTTCTGAGCTTTTATCAAATATAAGTTAATTGTTCTCAAAATTACAACCTATGTTATAGACTATTTACACTGCACTTGTTGATACCTTGTAAGATGCTGCCCAACTGTCTATGAAATAGATAAGAAGATGTTGCTCATACAAACAATTTTTTGTGTAACACCTTGCATTTACAAAGCACACTAAGGACTGATGGACATGTCTTAGTCTTAACGGATGCCATTTCAGGGGCAGTATCATAGTTCACTGCAGCATTTAGAGAAAAGTTGGAAATAATTAATCTAAAATATCAAGGCATTCATGTTTTTCCTTCCCAAGACTGTCCGCACCAGTACTGTCCTGCAAAAATAATGACCACAGGTAACCCTATCAACACGTGGTGTAGTAGCTGTCACTAGACTGTAGTAATTTCCTGAAGTATTAAGGGATGGTGGGGGTTCTCTTTGCATACAACATTAATGTTACTGTCTTTTTCAGCTGTGTGATCTGTCCTTATTAACTTTAGCACAACTTACTTTTACAGATAATTTCACCAGTAGCTATCAGTCTCTAAAATAAGAAAGCAACAAATGTGTGATTCTGTTCATATGGTAGCTGTCATAGTATGTTACAAGTGGATTTACTTATATACAGGCTGAGACAATTGATACTGTATAATTAATTTTAACTCGTCTTTCTTTGAAGTAGTTAATCTCAGTGTTTGATGACTTGAGCCAGCAGTGATGCTAGTGGTAAATATTTGTTGCTGTTTGCTGACTGAGAAAGCATTAACTGTCCTTCTAGCTACACTTAGTTTACCCTGATTTTTCATTTTGGTGTCTCTGCTCGCATGTGTATTTTCCCACATGCACAGCAGCACAAAATCCTCTTGAAATAATCTAAACCTTAACGGTTTTTGGGTCACTAAGAAGTTCAAGCTACTTACAGGAAACAAAGCACTTTTTAAGAGTTTTTGGTTTCTAGGGAAGGAGAGTGAAAGTTTAGTGATGAGCTTAAATTATCGCATTGCGATTTCTTGAAGCCTTTTAGTGTGGTGGGCTTTTGTTCTTCAGAAGTAGGGCTGTACTTTCAAGTTCTGCAGTTGAACAGCTTGACCTCAGAGTATAGTTCAGGCTATGGACAGTAGCTTTGGCTCCTCACCCCCTGCGGCTGGGCAGCATTTGCTTTTACATAACAGTCCCAACTTGTCTTGAAACAGACAAGCCACCAGACCACACAAGTGCCTCTTGAATGTGTTAAAAGTGAAAGAGCTTCTTATATGTGTTGTTAATCTATCTGCCAAAGAAACAATGGGGAAGAATCAGACCCCCTGTTAATACAGTCACTTTTAAGAGTCTCCTTCAGCTCCAGTTTTAAAAATACTATTTTTACAGTGAAGTCCTCAAATACTCTGAAAATGCAGACATTTGCTAATTCTATGAGCGAGAAAAATTATTTATTCCTTGTAAGAGCTAACTTGCCATTTATTTGTGTATTTTTCACAGCCTTTTGTGTAAAAATTGTAGGTATATTAAAATGTTATACTAGAATTAAAATTAAATGTTTGGCAATAGGCTTAAATGATCAAATAAAAAATAAGCATACATTGTGATAAGTTCATGCACAATAGACAGAGAGAGAGAAAAGTTGGAGCAAACAGCATATTATTTTTGCAGTAAAATTACAAATTTGAATCTAAAGCATTTGTGAAAAATATGCACAAGAAATATCTATGTATTCAGTCTTGGCTAAAACCATTCTGCCTTGTTCCTTAATTAATGCTACAATTTTTGTTTTCTTTGCTGCATGCAGCATTACCATATTTCTCTTGAGAAGCACAGAGTACTGCATGCAGCTTTTCTGCTTTTCAGACTGAGATACTGTGTGTATTGCTCCAATGTCTTTATTAAACTTTAGATTAAAGAAAAGTGTTGATCATCAGTTTTTGAGTTAATGGAACATCTTCTATATATTTTCTTTTTTGCTCTTACGTTAAAGACATATTAAAGGTTGCCAGAGTGCCACGGCTTTTTTTTGTTTAATTAATATATTTGGAGGTCTGCTTACCCATTGTGTTTCCCACACCTGATTTTCACTGCGGTGGTGGTGCTGTGGTAGCATTGTCGCCTCACAGTAAGACGTTGTCCTGTTTGATTCTCAGCTAGAGCGTCTTCTATGTGGAGACATGCGTGAATGGGCGTACCTTCGTTGAAGGTTGTGCATCAGGGCCGGCAACTCGGCACGTAAAAATCTACTGCCAATCATTAGCGGACCGGACTTCCGCTGTGGCAACCCCTAATCGGGAAAAGCCGAAAGACACAACATTTGGTGCTACTCAGTTTCCTTCTTAATTATTACATCAGTACCAGAGCAGGCCTATCTCTGCCTGTGTTGAGGTCCACATGGCTATCATCATGGTAATGTGGAGGACCTTTTCTTTAAGTTCCCCCCTTCCACATATGCAAGGATGCCTGTGCAGTTTGAGCAAGTCACTATACTCCCTTCAATTAAAGCACCCCCATGGGCTAGGATTTGTGCACTAGTGAGTTTCTGCATCATAGATCACCCTAACCCCCCAGGGTGTTAGTGAAAAGGTAGAAACTCTCATGAACTCTCTCCCAACAAACAGCAAGCAAGCCATACACTGCTTCATGTTTTTTTCTCTTACAACTAGGTAGAGGTGCTGCAGGATTGCTTCTGCACCCAGATCATATGCAGCATAATCAGGCACCTTGCCTCTGCACCAAAATCCATCTCAGAATAGACAAAAACTGTTTTTAAACTGCTGGTGAATGATAAATGTCTAATACTATTCCTACAAGTTATTATTTATTTTATTTGATAACTTAACGGTTGGATTGATCATGAATCCTTTTCAGCCACAACACTCAGATAACAAATCACAGTTTAAAAAACCTGAGGATAATGAGATAAAGTGAAATATTGCAAGATGTATCAAAAAGAGAAACAAATACAGACATATTGAGGGACAAAATAAAATATAACATTTATTATGAAATTTCCATATACCCAAAGTACCATAGCATTTTGAAAAAAATTAAAATATAAAGTGTGAGACAGGGATCCATGCCAAGACTTCACTTTGCACTCAGCCTTAAGAACTATAATCACAAAGGAGAAAAATTACTTAACTACAAATACCATTCACAATTAAAAAAGCCTAGAAAAAAACATTTGTTTTGTAAAGGGGCAACCTGCCATGCACCCCCACACTCCTGATATATATGTGTGATTCTATCATCAAATATAGTATTCTTTATTAAAGAGTGAAATAAATAATTCATAATTTTAGAGTGAATATAAATGATCCCTGAACCCCTGCTAATTATATATGCCAGTTCTTATTGCATAACAGCAAGGTAAGGGCAAATTTCCGGACCCCTCTTGTAATGTGATCGTGTATGGAAAGCAACCAAACTATGGACTGCAACAGTATAGTAATATATCTATATCTATCTGTCTATCTATACACACATACACAGCCACATACCACCATCTTGGAGAAAAGAGAAATTATTGGGATATCACAACCTCAGTCTTTTGGGGAAAAAGCTGGCAGTCACTCATTAATGATTGATCATTGAGGAGTTCATCATTAGTGTCTCAAAAGTAAACGTGGCTCCTGTGTCACAGTGCTGCTGTAAGCAGTGGCAGGTTTCTGGAGAGAATGAGTGATTGATGTCCTGTAAGGAATCTAAAATTGTCAGGCATATTACAGAAATGCATGGGATGGAAGTTAAAAACCTGAGGCCTAGGACTTAGCAAGTCCTTTCACCATCTTCCAATCAATTCCAATTGAATCGGTATGGAGAGATATATCTGAAAACAAATGGAGGTGCGCAGACACAAGGTAATGATTCACGGGAAAACCTATGTTTGTGTGTGTAGGGGGGTGCATTTCTGTGCATATGCCAGGTTCTGCAGCCAAAGTAAGAGAGACAGCATATGAAGGACTAAATTATCGAAAGTGATTGTGACACATTTTGAGCACAAGGTAGTATAGTGGTGTCCATTACATAGGGATATTAGCATGAACCAAGGACAGCTCTGGAGGATCTTGGGGGATGATGCATTAAAGGAATGCTGTACGAAAATGGACAAGACTCCCTTCAATAGGCATGCTTATACTTGTACTGAGAGTAATCCAAATATGTTCTGCAAGGCTTTCAGTGGTCTGTTATTAAAGTATGTATTGTTTTGCATTTCTTTACTGGAACTGCATAACTGGAAGTTAACATTTTCATCTGAATCCTGAGGAAAAATGGTCCCTTAATTTATGTAAGCATCTGAACATTTAAAAAGAGCAGTACAAGAAATAACCTTTAATATGTGCTTTGTCAGTTACACATCTAGATATGCCATCAGAACAAACAGCATATTTTTTAATGGGTCTACTTCAAATGCTCGAAGTTGCAGAACATTGAGGACTATATGATCGATGTTCTACAACATCGAAAATGAAAGTAGTCTAAATTTAAAAAAATAAAAACTCTGCTTGTAATTTTTTGCAGGGGGCACCCCCACACCCCCTGCTACTTCAATAAACCAACTCTGAGATCACACTACAGTGAAGAGAATGGCAAATTTCCCATTCCATGCCAATCTCTTCACTATAGTGCAATCTCGGAGTTGGAATATTTCAGTAGCAGGGTGTGTGGATGGTGCAAGGGGGCTTACCCACCTGCAAAAACGTGAAATAAGGAGTTTTCACTTTTTTTTTTGAGTTTGATATTGCAGAACTTCAATCCTCTGGTCCTCGATGATCAGAGGTTTGATGTTCTGCAATTTCGATACTTTGAAGGGGACTCTTTTTAATATATCGATTCATTAATTCCACCTCTGTTTGAATAAACTGAGTATAACAAAAAGAATCAATATGGTTATGGTGCAGACAACAAAGTATTAACTAATACATAAACAAACTGCCAGTCTCTCTGAAAATATTACATAAAGCAAAATGATCTAGTTAACTTAAAACAACTAGTACTGATACATTAGACAGTATATAATTGCTTTTATCAACAGTGGCTGTCAATGTATTAATTCCCCAAGGACTAACTAGGTATTTATTCATTTACAAAAATGTACACAAATTCATAGGTAATTACTACTCTAGTAATCTGTTAGGATCTTAAGAAGCCTAGTCCTGAATTCGCATAGTAATTATTAGCCCTTATAATTTGCAATTTGAATCTCTAAAGATGGGACTGAACAAGTATATGTTGGGATAATGACATGTTTCAAGCTATCCATGAGGGCCATTTGTGTTAAACTGGGATGAATTTGCAGTTACCCATCTATCTGTCCAAGTCACATTTGAGTAGAGTAGGAGAAGTACTCAA
Source organism: Protopterus annectens (assembly GCF_019279795.1). NCBI lineage: Eukaryota > Metazoa > Chordata > Ceratodontiformes > Protopteridae > Protopterus > Protopterus annectens. The sequence goes on along the minus strand of NC_056728.1, from coordinate 1,373,259,445 downwards.
CTTTATGTGGAGGGGAAGATAGTTCTATAGAAGTGATATGCTCTGTGATGCCTACCTTTTCCTCCAACACGTTCTGTTAAATTTGCAAAACGGGTCCCTTGAGTGAGTGTTTCTGATATCGATGGATGTTCAAATGTGTAATAAGTTTGCTAGGCATTTCACAGCATACAATAGATTTATCTGTCTTTTGTAAGTTGCTTGTGCTGGACATATTCACTGTGCGATCAGCATGTTTATTTTTAATATGCACAGTTTTATTATTGTCAAAACTCAAATAGCATCACTCATTACAGGCACAACTGTGCTGTCTTGATAAATAGCTCCTGCAGTCAGTATTCTCTTATGTCAGAGTACATTTGAGGATGGATTTTGGCTTAGGGCATATGTTATAATTAGGCAAACAGGTTGGTGACATTCCTGTGTAAGTGCTACTATTAAAATGTTATTATGTTTTACTTTACCATTATCAGCATAGTGAAGAATGCAATAGTCATTTGGTGTATATGTTTTTTCCACCACCCTCTTTGTCACTATCCTCTCTCTTTCATACATTTATTTGGTTTATTTATTTTTTGTTAATTTGCATTTCTGTTACTATTGCATGCAGCAGCACAACAATTTGCACCTATCTCACTACCAAGGCCTGTTGTCCCCCAACAGGTGCCAGCAGTAGTACCACAACCACCATCACCACAACCAGAGGCACCCAGCTTATCTGGGTCCAAGCCTACCACATCTGACTCCACACTTCATGTCCTACCTGCACCACTTGTATCCAGTAACTCTATACTGGAGGGTAGTGTAGTGGAATCCACTGGTAGCAGTGCAAGAGAAGGTGACACTTTTGTCACCCATCAGGAGCTGGCACAGCTTGTGGAGGAGATAATAGAATGGAGAATGGATGCCCCTATCGGTGACATGGAGGCCATGCTCCAGTAACTCATTGAGGCATGTCTTTAGCCTGTGCTGACTCCACCATCTGAACCAGGACCCACTAATGACAGTTCCCAGGTTGATGTGTAATCTCCCCCTGTGCCTAAGCTGGCAGGGACTGCATCTCTAATCATCCAATCTTATCCCCCAATGCCAGTGTTCCCCCTTCATTTTGTGCCCATGTCCACCCCTTTATGTTGTACAGTCCTCCAATCACCATTGCCTTCCCACTGTTTTTCTGATATCTTTTTCACTATTGTATTACCCTCCCTCATTGTGTTACCCCATACCCTGTCAGTCATGTCTGTCTGTCTTTCCTTGATACCTAACCTCCCCCTTACTTCCCTGACGTCCTTCTCCAACGTTTCCAACTCTAAAAACAATAAATAAAGGGCACCTGTCAAACAAAAATACACCCACCCATACCTCTCAATGTCCTGGATCTTTGGCTAATGTACAAATGATTGATTCCTATTATTTAATGTGTTCATCATAAAAACTGTACTTTTTTGACAAATCATTGAAGACTGAAGTCTTTAAATAATTGCAACTACTGTTAGAATTCTCCAGAATTACTAAGCTAAGAAGTTGAGTGGAATTGCTCTTCCATCCTGCTCATCCCTTATTTTCTCACTTGGTACTCTACCTTTTGCTTGCTTCCTATTTTAGTCTCTGTCCTATATTCCTATTTTTAACCTTTAACCAGGTCAAAAATAGATAAACGCACCACATACATGCTCAGAAATAGCTTATATAAAAGAAAATTAGCTTTCTGTGGTCAGATTCTGCACAACAGGTCACAGAAAGTAACGCCAATGCGCATGTATAACCAATGATAAATGGCACTCCTTGTCCTATGACAAATTAAGTCCACACCTTGTCATGCACTTTAGATGCTACAATGACTCATGTAAGTGAATTAAGTGTCACTGTATGTAACCATGAAAATCTGACATAAACTAAAGCTTACGCAATTATTCTAAGTGTTGTGATGGCTCAGTGTACTCATGAAATGATTTATACTGTGTCAGTGCAATGGGTGGGAATTCAGATCCCCTGCAGGTTCTATGTTGTTTTACAGTGTTTGTTTTTTGTTCTGCAAATGTGTTACATTTCTCTGATATGTGTGTTTTACAACCCCTTTAGTTTGACTGTTTCAGTGGCTCCCCTTGATAATGCACTAGTATAGAGAATATCAGTAGGAAAGGCATGGTCTGAAATCACTTGAGGCCTGTCTTTCTTTTCTTGCTATCAGCCTACCAGTGTGCTACATTTCTCTGATATGTTCTCTGACCCTTTTAATCCAACTGTTTTAGTGGCTCCCCTTGTAAATGCACTGGCATATAGAATATCACTAGGAAAGGCACGGGCTGTAAGCCAGTAATTGATTTAGTACTGTCAGATAGGGAGCAAAATGCCTGTTGACTTATTTGCTGAAGAATTCTGGACAAATACAAAAATAATGGAATGAAGGGCAAAGTTCTTCCCCTAGGGGAAATCATGATAACTTTAATTGTGATAGGATATTGCATATGCCTTTCGAATTTAAAGTTAATAATGATGTGACCACATTTTGCAGGGATGAAGAAGATAAACCTGCACTGCTTAAACAAATGATATTTTCTTTTGGTGATAAACTAAACAGGATAAAATTGTTGCAATTAGAAAATATGTACCTTCGCAAATGTATTGACAGTAATGTGATACCCATGGGCCTACGGTTTTTTAAAGAGCCTATAGGCATTGAAATGAATGAAGAGAATGTTAAAACTTGCAGTAGTATGTTTGATGATTTTGGAAAAAGATTCATGAAATTTATTATAACTAATAATGACATGAAACTGAGTAGATTTTTGTGTGAGGCAGAAGATATGAGTAATAATATAACTAAGGATTTGTTATTCCCACAGTGGGAAGCACTTTACCATAAACAATATGAATATGCAGGCAAAAACTGTAAAAAAGTTTTTGAACGCAAAAACAAAAAGTTACAGAGGGATATACTCCAGTATAAACAGGGGAAGGCCTACAGATGGAATACTGGAAATGATAGAACTAAGAATAAAATTACAGTTAGAGAGAGACAACATTTCTACAAACCTAATACACATGAACAAGATTTTTTATAGGAGAATGGGGAAGTGGAAAATTGGCCAACCCTGAAACATCAGGGGAAAGGGACTTCCCGGTGGAGCAGTTACAGGTAATAGTAGGATCAGGGCATGATGTAGTTTATAGTGATGGCCAGGTAGTCGCGAGGCCTGCAGGACAGCAGACAGATGAATCAACATCTCCAAACATACTACAAGTTAGTGGGGACGTTAAAATATACAACTATACGCCCCACAACATCCAACCTGAATCCTTACAAATCCTGACTAAAGGAATGAAATACATCCCAGATAGGTCAATGGATCTTATTGACACATTAGTTGAGACCAAATTGTTTCTTAGGAAACTAAATCTTGGAATTTTCTTTCAAAATGATACAGAATATAGATCCAGAGGAGAATTAAAAAAGAAGAGCACCTTTACCCCCCCTTTAGCTAAAACTTTAATTTCTTTTGAGAACGTTATCAATAAAGAAATATATACTTTGTATAATAAAAACAAATATAATACCAAGTCTAGAGCAGCCAGTCAACAGGCTACTCAAGGGGTAGAAAAACTTAATGATAACAACATCAGAATAATGATAGCAGACAAGGGGGGAGGGATAGTCCTATATGATAATGCTAAATATAACACCAAGATATTTGAAATATTAAATAATGCTGATTATTACGAGGTATCATCATTGAATGAAGTGAATATTTCATATAGAAGAATTGACTCATATCTGGAAGAATTCTTACTTGACAACCGAATAGATGAGGAATTGTATAAATATTTAAAGGTGGATTTTCCTATATTGGCAACAATCAAAGGGATCCCAAAGATCCACAAGAATTTATCTGACCCCCCTTTTAGACCCATAATTTCGGGAAGTGACAGCAAAGTATTCCCCTTTGGAAAATATATAGACTATAAACTTAAACATATATATACTTCCATTAAGCACACAATCAAAGATTCCTGGGAATTTTTGGGCTTATTCACACAAGAATTATGGCATTCAGACCTGCTGTTTGTTACTATTGACATCCAAGATTTGTTCTCGTGTATTCCCAAACTTGATGGTTTAGAAAGATTTATGAGCAGCCTCCACAAACACAGTGGACTTTCTACTGATGAGATTTCCCTGCTTGCTGCATTTATGGATTTAGTGTTGGATTTTAATTACATCTACTATGAAGGCGAATACTTCAGGCAGGTAACAGGAGTGGCTATGGGAGCATCATGTGCTCCCATATACGCAAACTTAGTCCTATTAGACTGGGAAGAGGAATTTGTTCTCCACTCCAGTTGGATGGAATATATTCAAACTTATGTCAGGTTCTTGGACGATATTTTCATCCTTTGGAAAGGGAGCAAGGATGACCTGTCTGACTTTCTGAGGTATATAAACCAGACTACAGAATATTTAAGATTCACATATAAAGCGGACAAAGAGGGGATTAACTATTTAGATACGTATATCTTTAATGATGGCAAATCTTTTCAGTCAAAAATATATAGGAAAGATACATATAGTAATGGATATCTACACTATGATAGTGCCCACTCATATAACACTAAAAGAGGAATAATAAAAGGGCAGTGCATTAGAGCAGCGAGAATGACAACAACAAAGCAGGGTATGCTATCTGAACTTAATTTCATCAGCGAAGCATTCATAGAAAAGGGATATCCTAGAGATATGATAACAGATATTACAACATATGTGGCAAAAGAATGGGGTCAGAAATACCCCCCTACTAGGTATAGGACTTGATAGTAACAAGGGAAAGCAATGTCACAATGGAAATGGCAAAGTGGAAAACAGAGATAAGAGGCATCAAAAAGCCTGTATCTTGAAATATAGAGCATGTAGTAATAAAATTAAAGGTATAATCAACTCAAATTGGAATATCTTAACAAGTGACAGCAGTATAAAAGATAAAATACCAACCCTTCCTAGTTATGTGTATAAAACAGGAAACAATATTAAGAGAATTATAGAGCTCAACTATAATTCTAAAAATAGTACCAATCATAAAAAGATGGGTACCAGAAAATGTGGCAACTGTAATTACTGTAGCTTTATTTTTGAAGAGGCCTCTATTTCCCTCCACAATAAGGTTAAAAGCAAAATTAGGTTTTGTAATGGCAACTGTTTGAGCCAGCATGTTATATACCTAGCCCTGTGTAATACCTGCATGAATTATTACGTAGGGAAAACTGATAGACATTTGAAAAACAGAATATACGATCATTTATACTGTATTAAAAAGCTAGATATTAATAATGCCCTATCAAGACACCTTATGAATAACACCAGTTGCACAGGGTTTAAGTTTGCCATCCTGGAAACAGTGAGACCAAATCCACGAGGGGAAATATAAAGGCATTAGTGAGTGACAAAGAGGTTAGGTGGCAGATCAGATTAAATGCTGCAGTACCACCAGGACTTAATGAAGTAATACCTACAAAACCCTTGTTAAGATAGTAGGTAACAACTATGGTATAACTTAAGGCCTATAGGTAAAGATCTATAAGTTATTTTATACTTTCACAAGTTGCACATTCATATGAGCATACACATTTACATAGGATACGATTGAAGGATGTGCAATGCACTATTTTTATATTACACTTTCATATTTTTATTACTATATTTTGTAATTATCATTAGTGACACTCATTAAACAGCTGTAAAAATGGGAGGTACATTATACTGTATTATACTAGCTTAATAGTTAGCACAAGTATACATGTCAGAAATTGCAAATTATATTCATCTGTTGTATTTTGAGTAAGTCAATATTTTCATCTTAGTATGAAATTTTCATATGGAAAACAACTTATACATGAAATGGAGATGTTTAAAGTATACATGAAGTTTTTTAACCTTATGACAATATGTTTTAAGCAACACAATATGTGCACTTTAAAGCACTTTGATTCAGTGTTTTTTAACCCATATATTTTTAATTGAATTTTTGATGGAATAATTGGGGTTTTAGGCGGGAAGTTTATGTATATAATGAAAGTGAGGGCATAGTAATGTTGTTCTGATGAAGTCCAAATGTATCTTGATGAAAGCGCTTAACATTTGCTGGTTTTACACAATAAAATACGAGAGCTGTGTTTGGATTGCTGCCTGGATTCTTTTTTCTACTGGTTCCCAGTTGATTTTTGTATCAGTTTGCTGCAATCCAGGAACTATTCAACTATAAGTGAATTAAGTGTCACTGTATGTAACCATGAAAATCTGACATAAACTAAAGCTTACGCAATTATTCTAAGTGTTGTGATGGCTCAGTGTACTCATGAAATGATTTATACTGTGTCAGTGCAATGGGTGGGGATTCAGATCCCCTGCAGGTTCTATGTTGTTTTACAGTGTTTGTTTTTTGTTCTGCAAATGTGTTACATTTCTCTGATATGTGTGTTTTACAACCCCTTTAGTTTGACTGTTTCAGTGGCTCCCCTTGATAATGCACTAGTATAGAGAATATCAGTAGGAAAGGCATGGTCTGAAATCACTTGAGGCCTGTCTTTCTTTTCTTGCTATCAGCCTACCAGTGTGCTACATTTCTCTGATATGTTCTCTGACCCTTTTAATCCAACTGTTTTAGTGGCTCCCCTTGTAAATGCACTGGCATATAGAATATCACTAGGAAAGGCACGGGCTGTAAGCCAGTAATTGATTTAGTACTGTCAGATAGGGAGCAAAATGCCTGTTGACTTATTTGCTGAAGAATTCTGGACAAATACAAAAATAATGGAATGAAGGGCAAAGTTTCAGAATCAGGGACATTTTTTTAAATTTTGCTCTAATTCACTTAAAAGGTTAATAGAAGAGCAGGTTTGGCATTAACATGCAGTTTCTGAACAATATGATTTATAAAACTTTAATGAGTGGCATTATTGGCATTATTATCCTCAGTGATTTATCAGAAGATCAAAGATTGTATAAAGGACAGGACAAAAATGTAGGGCAAAATAAGAGACAGTTGAGAGATATAGCAGGCAGAAAAGAAGTGATCCTCTGACATTAGGTAAAACAGCTTTAAAAGCCATTAGACACTGTTCTGCTATATTTTTGTGTATAAATGTGGCAGAACAACTTTTAAAGGATGTTTACCTTCTGTCACTGTTCTTTGCCAACACTGTTCCTAACATGATACCTAATTGTAACAGTCCTTAGCAGTGAATAACAACTTTTGATGAACAGTCCTAAGTGCTGTTACCCATTGGGACTCCTGCTAGGGAAGTGTTCAACAAGTTTACCTTTTTTCTTGATATAGAAAGGTAATCACAATGCTACATGCACTATACAGATATTCAGGATACTTCATCCTATAATGCCTTCCTGAAATAAAAAAGTAATCTATCTTTTATTATATTTTGTACATTCCTTTTTAGAGTATGACAGTATCACAAAGTCTCTGTGCTACCTATGTTAGCAATAAACCACATTTTCATGTGGGTAATGGTGGGTTTAATCACAGGTAGTGTGGTTTGGTCATAAGGGCAAAACTCAAGTAGCCAAACACAGCCAGCTGTGGGTAACCAACCATTACCCACACCAAGCATGGTTTATTACTGAAATAAATTGCATTATTAAAATGTCTTTACTTTTCTTTTTCTATGTTTGTTTTTTTATTTTATGTTGCTGCATGTTTGAACTTTGTCTTGCTTTTCTTGGTCTGCTGAAGCTCCAGTAGTAAATGCGGATTTTAGTAATGGAATGTTATATTTTGCATTTGTTCATAATATACTTTAAAATGTTTGCATTGATTTTTTATTTTCCTTTGCTAAACTGTACAATGGCTTTATTTAGAAAAGAGATGTCTTAATGTTTTACCTTTATTTTTTTAAATAATGCCACTGTGTGGTCTGATTTCCACTGCATCCATATGCTTTTGCCTGGGGGTGATTTTGTTCTGTGCATGCATAAGCTTCTGCAGACCAGTATGCTTGCATATTACATTGCTAATTTGCAGCATGTAACACAGCATGTATTTAGCATCTTATTAGCTATATACCCCTTCATTAACTGGGAAAACTACTCATGTACCAATACACTTGCCCAACATTTCCTGGAATTCATTCATTCCAATGCCCTGGACCAGCTCGTTCTTACCCCCAATAGAGATAGCAACATCCGGTCATTACTAACAATGGTGACCGTTGCTCTATACCAATAGTCAACTCCTCCCTGGTTAGATCTGACCACAAACTAAACACCTTGGAAATACACCCCCCCCCCCCACAAAGGTAGCCACCATGAAAAACTTCTCCAAAGCTAACTTTTGGCTCCTAAAAACAGAGGTGGCTAACTTCAGGGCACCCATGTAATTGGAGAACAGCTGCATGACTGCCGAATCATACACCAATGCCCTGTACGAACATGTACACAAATGCATGGATCTTGCCATACCCAATAGAACCAAGACGCTGTCCTCCAAAAAAAAGAAGCCAATCTGGAGGTCCCCTGCCATAACCAAACTCTATAAAAGAAGGAGAAAACTTATGCTGAATAAGGTGATGTTCCAAGACTGGAAAAACTCCCTTATCAGCCTCAACAAAAAGTTGAGATCCCTCAACAAATCCTCTAAAGCTAGCTATGAAAACAGAATTGCAGCAGATAGTAAAGACAACCACAAGGTCTTCTATAGTTATGTAAAGAATCTCCATGGCAATACCCAGATTTGTTTGGAGCTATTGCACAATGGCACCTCTTATACCGAGCCAACAGATATTGCCAATATACTTGCTGACAGATTCAGTGCCAACTTTACCCCTCTCTCCCTACCAAAGGACCAATCACAATACCAGTAAATTGCCAGGCACCCAGTATTACTGCTGCACAGGTTAAAACAGCACTGTCCAAGGCCAAGAATACAGCTTCTATGTGACCTGACAATATCCCTGGCTGTGTTTTATATGAACTACAGAGCGAACTGGCACCTCACCTGTGTGCCCTGTTCAATCACAGTCTCACCTCAGGCTTTGTCCCTACCGAATGGTGCACTGCTGCAGTCATCCCTCTCCACAAAGGAGGAGCGACTACAGACCCTGGTAACTATCGCCCCATTAGCCTGATGAGTCTGATATGCAAAGCTATGGAATGCATCATCATGGACCTAATAAATAAGGATATAGGGAATCTCCAAACTCTTGATCCCACACAGTTTGGTTTTGTGAAGGGTAGATCATGCCTGCTCAACCTGGTCGCCTTCTTTGAGTCAGTCACCAGAGCTGTGGATGAAGGTAAGGTGGTTCATACAGCCTACCTTGATCTGGCCAAGGCCTTTGATACCATTCCCGACTCAGGAATCAGAGAAAAACTCACTAAGCTAGGCATCAACCCCTATATCACTAGGTGGGTTGCAAACTAGCTCACAGATAGAACTCACAGTGTGAAAGTAGCTGACTTCAAGTCAGACTGCTGACGAGTCACGAGTGGAGTTCTGCAGAGTTTGGTCCTGGGTCCTCTCCTGTTTGGTATCTAATTCTCTGAAGTCCAGGACAACATGAAGGGACTCTGTCTGACAAAGTTCACAGACGATTGCAAGTTGGGAGCCATAATTAACTCCCCAAGTGATGTTGACATCTTACAGAAAGGCCTCACTGAGACCAAGAACTGGTGTCAGAACCATGGCCTTAAGCTCAATGCCAGAAAATGTGTCATCATCCTCTTTGGGAAAAACACAGTTCCCACGAATTACCACATCAATGGTAGTCCACTGAACACAGAAGGTGTTATAAGAGATCTGGGAACACAGGTTAACAGCAACATCTCTTTTGTCCACCGCATTGCCACTGTGGTCAGAAATTCCTTCTGTGTGGCACATCTCATTACTAAGGGTTTTACATCCAGGAAGAAAGAGGTCATTGTCTCCCTCTACTCTTCCCTCATTAGGCCAATCATTGAGTACAATGCCCCATTTTTCATGTACCTCACTAAACACCTGCAACAACTTGAGAGGTCAAAAAAGTACCTCACAAAGAGGACCCTGGGCCTTAAACACTTGTCCTATATGGACAGACTCAAAAAAACTCTTAACTATTCCCTGTCTCATATCGCCTACTTAGAGGCAATCTCTGTTTGGCTTACAAAGCCATGTCTAACCCAGCTCTGTTAGAAATGCTGCATCTAAAGAAATCCCAATCCCTCCGCACTACATGCTCCAGAGACCTCAACCTCATTACCACAATCAAGCAGAACAAGCTGGAGGGACAGGTTCATAACCCAGAGACTGCCCATGCTATGGAATACACTTTCCATACATGTCAAGCAGAGCGCCTCATTGGCCCTCTTCAAGAAAAATCTTGATGAGTGGATGGGAAATCGAAAATTCACCCCAGGGATCACTCCAGTGGCTTTACTCAACAGAGGCACTGGGAACTAAGGTCAGGTGGCATGATGCCAGGGTAATCCTATGGGCTAGGCTTGTAAAGGCTCCAGAGCCATTAGCCTAGTACACACCTATGAACCTACAAACCTATGAACAACAATTGTGTTTCTTTTTTGGAATTCAAAAGGTGAAGGCTATTTAGTGTTTTTCTTTGAAGGAAGAACTGTAATTCTTAAAATAAAGGATTGCTGTGTATGACAGCTCTATTAGCATAGGTGGGTAAAGCCCTGACTATAACCCAGGTGACCTGAGTTTCACTAGTGATTCAGAGCTTGCTGGTGGTGGGGGGGTAGGGAGAAGTGATGAGGTTTAGGCTGCTGCTCATGTGTCTTTGTTTGTGTTTGGACATGTGGACAGAGCCAAGTCTCAGAAACACCAGTGGTCATAGCACAGCTGTGCAGTCTCAGTGCAAGCACACATTGGAGATATGTAGCTTAATAGACTCATCACAGTGTAGGTTGAGATAGGTTTCTCATGGTGACATTGCATGCTTCTCTGTAATATCAGTCCAACATTTGAAAGAGGGTAGAGATTAACAGAAAAAAAGCCTTGGTGTGAACAGTAGACATGATGCTGCAGGCAACCTGGCTTCTTTCCACCTCCCAGCTGTTGTAGGACCCACTTCTCCTTCCCACTCTACCAAGATGACACCACCTAGAGCACAGTTCTAGGAATGGAGATCGGGGCGATCTCCTCCCACCCACAGCTGGACCCACTCAACTATGGGTTAGTACTGAAAATGGAAGGAGAAACTGGGGAGAACTTAGCAGATGATTTTGTGTGTGTGTGTGTGTGTGTGTGTGTGTGTGTGTGTGTGTGTGTGTGTGTGTGTGTGTGTGTGTGTGTGTGCGCTTTTAAGAACATGCAAGGGAAGAATGGAAGTCATGATTTTGTTTCTGTAGCTACACTTGAATATGAATTGCTTAGCATTGTATAATTCGGTATATCTGCTCCAAAGCTAGTTTGATCAACCATACATTTGCTTGTCTTTCACTTCATATGTTATTATGCCATTTGGTACATTCAAATCTGCATTCTTTCTGATTTACCTTAATTATGGTCTGGCTTTTGCTACTTTGCTTCAGTAACTAGGTTGTCCCATTGTACTCCGCACTTTACCCATGGATATGTATGTGCAGCACAATATGCATTTGTTGACAGGATGCTGTAATTATTGCATTTCTGTTCTCCAACTTACAGAAGTTCACTTTTCCCCTTTTTTAACTTTTTGAGCATACAACTTCCATAAAACTCTTAGTGATATGGTGGCCTCATCAAACATCACACTAGTAGGGATTCAGGATAGAAAGTCAGTCAGATATCTTGTCTGTAGATCTTATAGGTTTTTGATTAAGTGACTCATAATAATCAGAAAATATTCGCACTGAAATGCTGCTTTATCTGAAGATACACACTGTCGGTTTAAAATGCAGTTGATGTATTCCATAAAAAAGTGATCAGTTAAGGTGAAAGTCAATGAGGGGTCCTTTGGGCACTTTAACATGTTTATTGTTTTATTTGCCTTTATTTACTAGGGATACATTAAAATTTCCATTTCATGTGTAACATGAGAGAGAGAGTACAATGGGTAGATTATTGTCATCCCACACAGTAGGTAGATCATATAAGAGGGAAGGGAATTATTATTATAGGGTTTGAGTAAAAACATTTACAACAGACTTGTCACAAGTATGGCTAAGACATAGTATCCTGTAATCAAGTAGTTTCCACAGGAAAGCATATAATGATATAATAATTCCATGGAAGACTGCTGAACAATCCTTAGTTCAGTACCATGCACAAACAGTGGTTAACCTTCAAAAAATCTTACTGAGGGGGAGGGTCACTTTAATAGTGTACAATAACATTTGAATTTATCCACTAGCAAAACTCCACTGCCAAAGCCATCCTGATGCCTATGTTAACATACTCATTTGCTGTGGCATGAGACTCCATACATGTAGTTCTGGCAGCTGCCTACTTCAGTTTTTCCACCCCTTGGACATCTGGCTGCATGTTTTTTTTATAATTGTAGTGTAGTGTTATCAGTCATTAGGATATTTCTATCTTTTAACTGATATTTCATCCAGATCTTCTAATATCTTCATAGCTGATGCTTCTTGAAGAGTTTCATCATGGGTTATGTCTTCCTCTTCAGACTTGGTTAACAAATGTGCTTGTTGCACATTGAAAGCTATAAATATTTTTGCAGCCCATAGATATTTACACATCATGTATCTTTTGTTTGGTGCCTTGTCATAATATATATACTTGACAGCATTCCTTTAAATTTATTAAAGTTGCTATGCTGAGGAAATTAAAAGCTTTACCCTCTTAACCAAGAAAAGATAAACAGCTAGATTAATCCTTTTATATTAAATACAGGGGATTAAGACTATGAACTGTTAACAATCTGCATTCTGTAGTTGAGGGTTTGATTTCCCTCAGCCTCCACTTGCCTACTGTGTGACAGAAAAACTGCCATAACCAGACATGCTCCCAGGCAGAGTCTGAAAAAGGTCCATGTGAATCATTGCTCTTCCCCAGTTAAGAAATATGAATGAATAAATAAATAAATAAAATACCTGCTTAAATAAATAAACGTCTCTTAAGAAAAAGAAGAGCCATAGAAATGTGTTAGTTCAATTTCCAGTAGTAAAATAAAAGAGGCAGAAATCATTAGTAAAATCCTACTGTCTGTCAAACACTAAACAAGTCTTCTCTCCTATGACTGTCTGGCTTCAGTTTCTGGGACACAAATGTTGGTCATAAAGGTGCATAAATACAGGTAACCTGTGTTGGTTCACATTTCTCATAAAGCTAAACAACCAGTCCTGGTGCTAAGAACAATATCTGAGCTATACACAATATTTTTCCATGTTCAGAAGCTGTTCAGACTGAATAAAGATTCAGAATGATTTATTCTGGAGGTGCCCAGATATCCTTCAGAGTCCATATCTTTGAATGAAGTGGTGAAGGTAACACTGATGCTTCTTTCTTAAATTTCTCGGTCATTTATTCCTGTCATTCCACAGTCTTGGCTATAAAGAGTTTGCAAGATAATATTTCAGATAGACCACTGGTTATCAAAATCTTAACAATGTTTACCATCATTGATATAGGATATGAGTGGGTCCTCTATTAGTATATATCTGGAAGTACCTTCAACAATATTATTGTTAACAGTGGAAGTAAAATTCAGTAAAAGAGAACTTCTTTCCCAGTTATCTTCTCATGAAGATTTCTGTATGCAGCAGAGTCACTCCTTTTTGAACCCAGGTTCAGATGATGAAAACACATCCTTCCAGCCTTCTAGCTCTCTTGTTCATGAAAACAGTTAACTACAGGGGGGATTTGCTGGGTGGCCCACAAGTATCCCTTCCTCTCCATAAAGGGAGTATTGTGAAATGATGCAAATGAAGCTGTCCTGTTGCTCAGTCCCTCTTCTTTTTTAATGCCTTTAAAGATATTTTTTATGCTCTCTCATATTCTATGTATACAGAAACACAAGCTGTAGCTTCTAAAAAACTGTCAGACTTTTCAGTACTGCCACAGCTACATCTGGACTTTGCAGTAATCTTAGGGCTGAACCTGCCAGTATCTTTTTAACTTCAGTCCCAAATCAAGTGAAAACTCTCCCTTTGTTCCCACTCCCCCCAAGAATCCCTGATGTATGCAGGAAAGAGATTTTAACTTTCACTGTCTTCTTTATTAGAGTTAGGAATTCCTGGGCACATATGGTGACTTATTAGAGTTATACACTTACTGTATTTAGCTAAAAGGAAATACGCAAGTTTACTGAAAGGAGAAACTAAAAAGTAAATGGAGAAGCTTGATGCAACATCAGAGAAGAATGAAGTACAAATTTAAAAAATGTGAATATGATTGAGAGGATGTTAAGCATCTGTTACTAGAGTAACATTACAGAGACACTCTTAGCGTAGAGCAGAATCCTATCCAGTGGACTTTAATGTTCAACTGCTGGGTATCCCCTTAAGTGTTGAATCACCATTTGGCAACCCAGCAGGTGAGATTTTAACAGATTCTGAGAAAGACAGAAAGATGTGAATGGCAGTAAAACTGTTATTCTGTGCATCTTCACCTCGGTATTCAAGAACATTTCCTGACAAGGCAGTTACTTACAAGACTTCCAAGATGGCTACACATTGCATAACAGCTTATTTCTAGCTCTCCCAGTGTGAAAACAAAAAGTTAGCAAAGAAAGCCAGTGGACCTGAATTTTTTGGTAAATTTCAGTAACTGGCTAGTAAGCGCATTGTCTGGATGCAAGGGAAAAAGAAACACTGAGAACCTGAATGAAAATCAGCTACAAAAGGTGACAAAAAAACACGACTGGCAAAAGTACTGTAGCTGTTCAGCAAAAAGCAGTGCAAGCTCCAGACATGACTTCCCGTAACCTGTAGGAAAGTATAAGACAACTACACACAGTCCTGACTAAAATAAATGAGACACTGATGGAGTACTTCAACTAAAACAATAAAAGGCTGGAAAAAATAGAACACGCTTTAAACAGATACTCAGATAATATGATAAAACTGCAAAACTCAGAGGTCAAAATGAAGAAAAGGCTGGCTGAATATGAGACTGTACAAGAAAAGATGATGTTCTTCATCTCACATTGCTGCAGTCATAACTTATGGGTAGTCCGCTGTCCTCGGTCGGCCCGAATACCAAAGTATTAGGCTGACGTCGGTCATGGGCGCTCAGATCTGACGTCAGAGCGTCAGGGTATTAAAGCGCATGACCGACGTCATATCCTCAGTCTTTTTTGCCGCATGGTCCGATGCAGAAGCAGCGTTTGCAAGTGCCATTCGGCGTTCTGAAATTTTCGTATTCTGAGTTTCAGACCGAAACCAAGTTGGGCTAAGTACCCCATTGGGGAATATTTTTGTTTTTTCTTGCCTCAGTTAATTCCGGATGTCAGAAAAAGTGAATAATTGTATTTCTTGTGGGAAACAGATACCGCATAGGGATTACCACTCTCTTTGTATTCCTTGTTTGGGGCCTGAGCACGACGTAGTCGGGTGTCGCTTTTGTGCTAGGTTTAATAAGCGCACCATTAAATGTAGGCTAGATTGCGCTAGGCTTGTCTTCGGTAAGCGGTGTAATTATAATATGCCGTCGGATCCTCCGGCGCTACGCCAAGAAGCGCAAAGAAAAGTCGTTGAAGTCCAAGCAGGATGAGTCGTCCGTTCCGGACGCCGGTTCTTTAGAAACTACGGTGGAATCTGTGGATCCAGCCGAGGTTTCAGTTGAATCTCAGGGGGAGGCATTCATTTTGCAAGATGTGGCCTCTCAGGAGTCAGGTCAGGCTGAGGGGGCCTCTCAGGTTGCTGTTCTCCCTTCCTTGTCTAAGGTGGTAAGGCCTTCCCCTTCTGTCTCTAAGGTTCCTTCCAAAGGCAGGCCTGGTTTGCCTTCCACGGGTGTCAGTCCTAGTTCTGCAGGTTCTGTGCCTAAAAAACACATGCTTAAAATGGCAGAAGATTTAATTTCTTTAATCAGAGGTTCTATGCCCCCTCCTGATAAGAGGCCTAGGGTGGAGCCAGAGGTGGAAAGTTTGGAGCAGGCTTCAGATTACTCAGAGTCTTCGGCTGAAGACATTCAGGATTTTCCTCCTTATTATGATTCAGACGCAGAGGATTCCACGCCTTCTGCTTCTCCTCCAGAGGATTTTTCATTTTCAGAAACCCTGCATTCTATGAGGGAGCATTTTAAATGGGAAGGTCAGGATTTCTCAGATTCCCGAAAGAGGCTTAGGGAATTTTTGTTTTTACCACAGCATAGACCCTTGGCTATACCTCCTGTTTTGGATGTTGTTCAAGACGTTTTCTCTGAGGCTTCCCTTAATCCAGACTCTTTGCCTCCTGCGCCAGTTAAACCAGACAGGTATTACAGAGTGCCTGAGGCTCATAAATATCTGCATAAGAGTCCAAGGGCTGACCCAGAAACTATTAGCCAGGGACCTAAGGGTGTCAGGGCTTCTGTTGTAAAGAATCCGGTTCCTATGGATAAAGATGCTACAGCTTTGGATAGATGGGGTAAGAAAGTGTATACCTCTTCCACTTTAGCAATGAGGGCTTTGAATTGCCAGTTTCATATGTTGAAGTACCAGAATTTTCTCCTTACTCAGCTAAAATCTGAAGTGGATGCTTTGGCAGAAGGCATAGAGTGTAAGGAATTACAGGATTTGGTACATGCCTCTGAACAGGTGGGTAAGCATTCTTTGCAGTGTGGTTTCGATGCTTTACAGGCTTCTTCCAGGGTGGCTGCCGCTGGTTCAGTTATTCGCAGGCACGCCTGGCTTAAGGATCAGAATTTGTCAGAGCATGTTAAAACTAGAATTTTGGATGCTCCTTTGCAGTCTGAAGTTTTGTTTGGTTCTCCTGTGGAGTCTGTCTTGAAGAAAATGGAAGACAAGGCTAAGTCTATGCAGACTGTTAAAGATTTTTGCAGGTGCAGCCCCCTAAGTTTAGCAGGAATTGGCCTACTAAGGGATGGGCTTATCCTTCTTCTGATTTACAGTCTAGGGGTAGATCTAGACGTGGTAGGGGCAGAGCTCAGAGTTCTTTCAGGCCTAGAACATGGAGTTCACCTGCACAATCTACAGGTGAGGGCAGGGGCCAGTCCTTTCGTAAACAGGCCCAATGACCTGCATCTTCAGCTGCCAGATTCTTCCTGTCTGGCAGCTCCTTTGGGAGGAAAGTTGGCACTCTTCAAGCAAAACTGGCTATTAGTCACCCAGGAAAAATGGGTGTTGGACATTATAGACCGAGGTTACAAGTTTTATTTCCATACATTGCCTCCTTTCAAAGGCATGCCAGACGTTCCTCCTCAGCAAAGGGTAGAGGCTCACAAACAGATTTCTTTACTTCTTCAAATGGGGGCTATACAGCAGGTCCCTCTGTCAGAAGTGGGCCTAGGATTTTATTCTCGCCTGTTTCTAGTACCAAAGAAAGGAAACACTTGGAGGCCGATTTTGGATTTATCTATCCTCAACACATACCTGGACATTCCAAAATTCAAAATGTTGACGTTGCAACAACTTCTACCTCTGTTGGGCAAAGATCACTGGATGGTAACTCTGGATCTCAAAGAGGCTTATCTTCATGTTCCTATCAGGCCCAGTTGCAGGAGATACCTGAGTTTTCGGGCTGGGACTTTACATTATCAGTTCTCTGCATTGCCCTTTGGCTTATCTACTGCACCCAGGGTGTTCACAAAGGTTCTGGCTCCAGTGATAGCCTTCTTAAGGTTAAGAGGAATACAAATTTATCCTTATTTGGATGATTGCCTGATTCTTGCTCAAGACAAGTACGAACTTCTTCATCATCTACAGTATGTGATGGCAGTGTTAAGGTGCCTAGGGTATTCTGTGAACGAAACAAAGTCCAGTCTAGTACCCTCTCAGGAAATGTGCTTTCTGGGTGTGAGACTGAATACAGCTTCCCAGATGGCCTTTTGACCCCGGACAAGCAAAAGAACCTTACACTTTACTTCCATCAATTTTCTACGGTCCAGGCTGACTGCAAGGACAGTCCTTCAAGCCTTGGGGTTCATGACATCTTGTATTCTGGTGCTTCCCAATGCCAAACTGCATATGAGGAAGCTACAATGGTATCTCAAAATGTATGGACACAACACTGCCAAGATCTGGACACTGTCATTCAAATAATACCTTGCATTCAAAAGGAATTTTTGTGGTGGGCTCAGGAATGTCACCTAAACAAGGGACTCTCTGTGACCCGACCAGAGGCGAGTCAGATTTTAATGACAGATGCCTCGGACAAGGCTTGGGGAGCACACCTCAATGGAAAATGGGTTCAAGACACGTGGCCTGCCAGACTTCAACATTTACATATCAACTTGAAGGAGATGTTAGCAGTCCAATTTGCATTGATGGCTTTCAAGGATTTACTTCACCCAGGGCAAGTGTTGATTCAAACAGACAACACAACTGTCATGTGGTACATCAACAAGCAAGGGGGAACCCATTCGTACCCTCTTTGCAGGCAAGCTATGATTTTGTGGGAGACTGCACTCAGTTTACACCTCAATCTTCAGGCAAGGTTTCTACCAGGAGCACAGAACTCCTTAGCAGATGTTTTGAGCAGACAGATAGTGGATCCCCACGAGTGGAAATTGAATCCTCATGTATTTCGAAAATTGACAGTGATATGGGGAACTCCAGACATAGATCTGTTCGCTTCTCCACTAAATTTCCAGTTGCCAAAGTTTTGCACAAAAATGTTTCATCCCACAGCTTGGAAAGTGGATGCTCTATCATTCAGTTGGAGCAATCTTCACGTCTATGCCTTTCCGCCTCTGCCTCTCCTCCCCAAGGTACTCTTGAAGGTCAGACAAGACAAGCCCTCCATGATTCTAATAGCTCCAGATTGGCCTCAACAGCACTGGTACCCTCTGCTGAGGAGTTTAGTATGGGATCCTCCATGGCCTTTGCCTTCGATTCCGCACCTTTTGTCTCAGGAGGGCAATCATTTCCTCAATGTCAGGATTCAGTCCCTGCATCTAACAGCCTGGCATATTCTGTTCTAGAACCTGGAGGGTCGCAGCTTCCACAACAAGTTTTGAATGTTATTTTGGAGGCCAGAAGGCCTAGTACAAGGAAAGTTTGTGCTGATAAATGGAGGAGATTTTTAATTTGGAGCAAAACAAAGAGCTTTGATGTTTCTAGGCCTGATTTAAGTGTTTCTCTTCAATATCTTACAGAATTATTAGACAAGGGTTTGTCTTTCTCCTCTATAAAAGTTCATGCTGCAGCCATTTCTGCTCACTAAGACTGTGACCCACCATTATTCTCTCATCCTTTGTTTAAGCAATTTCTTAGAGGGGCAAAGAACATAAGACCCCCACGTAGAGCTCCTACTCCTGCCTGGGATCTCAATTTTGTGTTGGAAAAAACTTACTTTACCTCCTTTTGAACCTGCAGCTACGGCTGAGTTAAAGTTTTTGTCTTGGAAGACTGTTTTTTTGTTGGCCATTACGTCTGCTAGAAGGGTTTCTGAATTACAGGCTCTAATGGCAGTTGAACCCTTCCTAATTTTTCATAAGGATAGGGTATCTCTGCGTACTAACCCTTCTTTTATGCCTAAAGTGGTTTCAAATGTGGCCTTGAACCAATCAATTCATTTGCCTACTTTTTATGCAGATCCCCAAAATAAAGGGGAGAAAATTTTGCACACTTTGGATATCCACAGGCAGTTGCGTTATTATTTGAGCAAGACTAAAGGGTTCAGACAGTCTCAGCAGTTGTTTGTTTCTTTTGCTTTGGGTTCTCAGGGGAAACCTGTTTCAAAACAAACTATTTCTAAGTGGATTGGCCTTTGTATTGCTTTTGTTATTCTCATCATGGTAAGGAGATTCCGGCTGGAATCAGACCTCACTCCACTAGGGCTACTGCCACTTCTACTGCTTTTTAAGGAGTGGCTACTAAAGATATTTTGGAAGCAGCTACTTGGAGTTCAGTGCACACTTTTTCTAAACATTACCATCTTCCTCTTTATTCCAAATCTAGGGCTGGATTTGCCACTGCAGTCTTACAGGGCATTTTGGCAGCTCCCAATGCTTTATGATTTTGCCAGCCTCCCTTTACCTCTGCTTTGGGATTCTACCCATAAGTTATGACTGCAGCAATGTGAGATGAAGAACATAGTACAGTTTTGTACCTACCATAAATGTAGATGTTCGAAGATCCACATTGCTGCAGTCCAATTTACCCTCCCTCCTTCCCCTCTGTAGTTTGGAATGGTTGTATGGTTTGGGTTGTAGCTGTTATTTGTACATGCCTTTTGGGAAGTATTCCATTTTTGGCTGTGGCCTTTCTTTTTAGGACCTTCTGACATCTGGGGCAAGAAAAGACTGAGGATATGACGTCGGTCATGCGCTTTAATACCCTGACGCTCTGACGTCAGATCTGAGCGCCCATGACCGACGTCAGCCTAATACTTTGGTATTCGGGCCGACCGAGGACAGCAGACTACCCATAAGTTATGACTGCAGCAATGTGGATCTTCGAACATCTACATTTATGGTAGGTACAAAACTGTACTTTTTTAAAATAATAGAATTAGAGGACACAGCACGTAGGGAAAACCTGAGATTTTTTCATGCACCTGTGAAGCTGGAAGGAACAGACTGTATTAATTTCATGAAAGCACAAATATGCAACTGGACAGGTATTCCAAAACAGGAATTAATTGAAATGGCACACTATGTGCATGCTCCAAACCTGACTATGAGAAAACAACCTAGACCTTCAATAGTAAAGATGAAATCTTATCAGCAGAAGAAGTTGATTCTGATGAAACTGTGGCAGAAGGGCAAAGTACTAAAAATGGGAGACCATAGAATGTTTGTGGATAATGATGAGTCATTGTACACCAGGCAGAAGAGAAATAAATGTATTCTATTATTCAGGAAATGTCAAGAAGCAGGCATGAGATTCAGACTGTTGTACCCAGCTATCTTCAAAATATTTTCCCTGGAGAAGCAAAATCATTTTTTGATGAAGTACATGCTAAGGAAGAAATACAAAAGTTTGTCCAACAAAAAGTGAGCTGTGAAACAGAAGGAGATTCTGCTTCTTGTTCTTCTGGTAAAACAGACCACAAAGAGACTGTGCCAGTGAAACCTTTCCCCCTTTCCCCCTTTCCCCCTTTCCCAGTGTTTCAACTGAAAATGCTTGAGGGAGGGAAAAAAGAACAGGAGATGAGTAGAAGAATCAAGAGTACACTGGAGATGAAGCAGAAACAGGGTTTGGGAGATGGAGATGAACAGGACTAGAACATGAAAAATCTGTAAATATTGGACTTTCTTGGACTTTGTTAAATTTGCAGGGGACTCTAAAGCATATGCCCTACTTCATGTCATTAGTGTTCAGGAAAATATTCAGGAGAAATGAAGAGGAGGGAGAAAGTTAACTGTAAGTAAAACACATTTTTAATAGTACTATTTAAATGGTGCATGATTTTCTTTGCATACTATAAATTAATTTTTTTCAGTTTTTTTTAAGTTAAGTGTAATGGGGATACTAATGTAAATAGGTGCTCCTGTATTTTTTTTTCTTCTTTCTTTCTCCTTGTTCAGATTTAGGAAATGTAGGCACTGCAATGTAAAAAAAAAGATCTAGTTAAAAGAGCATGAGAAAAGAAAAATTGGTCTGCTTTTTCTCATTCTTACATAGGGGAATGACTGGGCTAAGACCATTAGCTTTATATAGTAACAAGTTTTAAGAGAAAGCAAGTAAATGAAAAAAAGAATACTGAATATTATAAGGCTTTCTTCTGGTAAACAGTTTTGTATCTGATAAAGAGAAATAACTTTGAGAGAATGTTTTCTGAAAGCATTCAAGTGTTCCCAGCTGAGAGATCTATAAAGATAAAGCAAAACCAGACAGTACTTAATAGAATCACAGGCTCTATCATGCATCTTAGCATGGATAATCTTTCTTTTAGTTTAGCTTCAGTCTGTGTATGTGGCTGTCAGTTTGGAACATTTGTTCCTATTAGGAGGGTAAAACTTCAATATTTGAAGCGGTACATAGTTTTGTGTGTTATTATTCAGTTAATATGTTTTAGGGGTATTGGGGTGGTGTGTGTGTGTGTATGTGTGTGTATTGTTGTTTTTGGATTTCAATAAAATGAAAAGTTCTGCAAGATGTGACATTTGGGTCAAATGGAGATGACAAGAAACAATTACATAAAAGATTAACCTGCCAAACAATGTGTGTATGTAACACAAAAGCTAGTACTAAACAATTAACAAAAAAGCTGTTATACATAAAAGTTGGAAATAATAATCCCTCAAGAATATGATTCTTTCTGTAATGTCTTCTGTAAATGTTAATGGTCTCACAGATAAATACAAAAAAGAAAGTGTAGTGAACTATATTAAAAAAGTAGAGTGCAAATAGCTATGCTAGAGGAGACACACTTGGAAAGAACCGAACATGTTAATTTGATAAATAAAGGTTTTCAGGATGGTTATTCAGAGGAATACCTGGGGCAAAGGAAGAGATGAGTACTTATATTAATTGCAAGAGGAGCTCCAATAGTAACAGAAGAGAAAATATTTGGCATGGAAGATGTGAATTCAGTACTAGTAGTTTGGAGTGAATTTACGTATTATTTCCCAAGATACAAAAACTGGGCCAGGCTAGACAGAATTTAAGTTTCATAAGAACATGTGTATTTAATTGAAGGTCTTGATACACACCCAATAACTATTTCAGATCATGATCCAATAATAACTAAAATAAAAACACAGGGTAACGAAATTCAGATGAGACACTGGTGCTTTTCCACCTATTGGTTGAAAAGATAGAAATTTAAGGAATGGGTAGTAGAAATTATTCAGGTGCTATTAGGGAAAGAATACACAAATTTCTTCTGAAAATATAGCTAGGGAATGGGATAAAATTAAAGTGGAATTTAAAAATAGGGTGGAAATAAAAGAAAGGGAGATATGGTTAAAAAGTAACAAAAATTACTTAGAGGGACTGACAAACTAGGGGGAATCCTCACAGAACAAGAAGAGGAGCAACTGCTGGATGCTAAATAGAACATAAAGGATTACCTCGATAATATGCATGAGTTTAGAAAGATTGCTGTTAAGCAACTGTTTTTTGATAACTCTAGAGCAAAAAAGCTTTTAGCACAATGACTCAGACAACAGAAAATATAAAGGGCTGTCACCAAGCTTAGGGAGCCTATAACAAGGAAGATAACAAGGGATCCTGTAGAAGTATTAGAAATATTTCGGAAATTCTATGAAAGTCTGTATAAAGGAGAGAAATACGGAAATCAAGAAAAGGTATAAATGGAAATGTTTATGGAAGAATTAAATATGCCAAGGTTAGAGGCAGAGGAGGCTCAGTTACTAACAGTTATGATAAAAGGAGATGAGATAAAAATGGTGATGTATAACCAATCTACAGGAAAGCCCCCAGGAATAGATGGTATTCTTGTGGAAGTTTGTAAGCTAGGAGGGAAAAACTGATAAAAATCTGGAAGGTTTTGTTTAACAGTATTTTGAGGAGGTGAAGTACCAACATCTTGGAAGAAAGTGGTATTAGCTGTAATACCTAAAGTGGGTAAAGATCCATTAGATCCAGCTTCATAGAGGCCCATTTCAATACTAAATCATGATTATAAAGTGTTTATGTCTACAATGGCTAAAAGAATGGTAAACATGATGCCAAAATTGATAGATATGGATCAGTGTGGTTTTGTGGAGGGGAGGCAAACATTTGACAACATTAACATGACAGTCATGATCCAGAGGGAAGGCGAATGTAAGAAAATACCACTGTTATTGATGGGTCTTGATGCAGAGAAAACATTTGACAGTATAGGCTGGGAATTTATGAGCATAGCAGTGGAAGCATTTGCATTCCCTGATCAAATTGTAAGGTTGATTAGGAGGATACATGAGGGATCAGAGATGAAAACTGAAGTGAGTGGGGTCCTCTCTGATAAACTCTGCTTGAGCAGAAGATCCAGGCAAGGGTGTCCTCGCTCCACTTTGTTATTTGCATTGTATTTAGAACCATTGACAAATAAAATAAGGGACACAGAAATTCAAGGATATAATTGGTATGGTAGTCAAGAGAAGCCAGCTCTATTTGCAGATGACATTATTTTATACATGACAAAACCAGACAGGGACATTACTGTGCTGTGGAATATACTGAGACAGTTTCAAACCTTTTCAGGATACAAAATTAATGAAATTAAAACAAAAGCAATAGTGGTAAATTATGTACCCACATACGAATTAGTTCAGCAATATCCATACTCATGGGGACATGATAAAATGAAGTATTTAGGAGAAAGGATTAAAATGATACCAATGTGTCAGCTAAGGGTATGTGGGAAGACACTAAACAAAAGATAATACAAAAACTGAGAAAAATGGAAGCTTTGTTATATGGATATCGGCAGTAAAATACAAGCAGTTAAAATGTTTTTAGTCTCTTTAGTCTTATACACAAAGGCCAGGCATATTTTATTAAACAAAGGAGAAGTTGTAAATTGCAATTAATAAAGAGATGAAAGACTTTATCTGGGAGGAGAGACAGCAACAGTCAAGTGGGATAAGCTTATTCTTCCAGTACAACTGGGCAGATTGGGATTACCTGAGTTTAAGGGGTATTTCAGAACAACACAGTTAAGGCTCCTATACATAGTGCAAGCAGAAAACTATAATTCAAAGTGGAATGAGATGGTGGTGAAACAGGGGGGAACCTCAAGAAACAAAGAGAGACTGGGATTTTGCATGCAGACTTTTAAGGAGAACAACAATAATTATACAGAATATTATATTCATAAAGTAGCAGAAAGTATTCTAAGAACTAAGCCAACATGGGAATGGATAAAGGAGATTCTGCCTATATGGATGACTGCAATTAGGGATACAGACAATAGCAAGAGGGGGCTGGAATATATTGGAGAAAACTATAAAAGGAACCAAGGTATTGGGAGCAAATAACTAGGGAGGCAAAGGTAATAGAATGGAAAGATGCCAAGAACTTATTTGGACTTCAGGTTAGAGATTGCCTTCCCTATCAAGGACTGATATCAGAGTATAGGCAAAGGGAAAAAATAGGGGGTACTAAATAAAAGACCAGCACTGGAAGAGTTTTTAGTAGAATCTAGAACAGAAGTTGCCATTAAGAAATGAATAATTGGTAGAGCATATAAAATATTGCTTGGTAATTATAAGAATCAATCAGAGTAGGTTTGGAAGGATTAGGAAGAGAGATTAGATAAACAATTCACAAAGAAACAATGGGGGGATATATGTATGTCTCCAAAATATGCAACAAAATCTAGAAGATTTGGGATCTTTGCTTGGACGTGTTTACATATGTATTTTTATACCCCAAGTAGACTCCAACAAATTTTTTCCTCAGCTAGACAGCAAACATTGGATGTGTGGTAGAGCAAAAAGAGGTAACTGGGAACATATTTTCTGTGAGTGTAATGAGTTGGCAGCCTTTAAAGATTCGCTGTAGACTGCTCTGCCTGAGATGCTGGGTGAGCATTAACTCCATCCCCACATTCATACATTGGAGGCAGTTTTTAATCCTATGTTATAACCTGGTATATTACCTCAGACAAGTGGGTTTTGCAAATGTTTTTTTAAGTTATTCAATTCAATAAAATTTTATGATTACCCTCTTCCAACACCATTTCTTACACTTCACCTTACCAGGTAGAAATTGCATTAGGCTAATGGAATAACATATAGTAATGCAATGGTTTCCAGGCCACCAAAATAGTGTAGGATTCTATTCCAAACTATATCTAACCCCCCCCCCATCAAAAGAAAGACAAAGCCTGGAGACCTGTGCTAGATTTTTGCAAAGGTTTGCAATCAAAATGTGGAAATGCAGTTCAACAAAACGGGTTGGTCAAATGTGTGTTCTACCAATGCCCGTAATGTTGAAGTGAAAATATATGACTTTTTATTAGTGAAAGTAAGTGCACATTTACTAATATGATGTTGACATTTTGAATTGAGATTACTGTACAGTGCAGATCGGGAAATGTTCCCTTTTCCTCACTGTAGTGGGATCTCAGAGTTGGTATATATAATATGCAAGGGTGTGGGGAGCTGCGCCCCCTGCAAAAACATTAATGGCAACACGGACTTTCTACATTGGAACTTCTGGTGTTCGAATGCCGATTGTCATGGTTACCATTTCTGACATTTTTGGTAATTTAGTATTACCACAGTCAGATAAACAAGTCAGTAATTTTGTTGAAAACCATTTTCAGTTTCAACATTTTGATAGTAAATCTTTTGCAAACTATACTACTTCATTATAACAAAGAAGTTTAGAATGGTAATATTAAAAACTGTACTGCCTTTCAAAGAGCAGACCACATGGTAAAACTAACATGAAAAATTCATATCCCACATCACAATAGGACCATCTCACCTGAAATATTTGTGATTTCAAGTAGCAGATTTGCACTTCCAGTTTGCCATTCTTCCATTTAATCTATTCATAATCCTGAGAGGATTTGCAAAGTGTTTTGCTTTGATATTTACTCTTGAGGAGTCAGCAGGTAGCTGTATTCCCCATATCTAGGTGATTGCCTCATTGTTACTCAGACACAGAAGCTTTTACAGCAACATTATAAGGTTACAGTTTTAGTTTTCTACTCAGAGAGCATAATCAGAAACTAGAAGAAAATCTAACTGCAGCACCAATGGTAGCAGTCCTAGGTTCAACTCTGGACTCAGTACATAAGTACAGATGATAGTTCTTCTCTGGGACAAGATTTAGGAAATAACTTTCATGCAGAAAATCATTCCATTGTCATCAGTAAGGATGAACAGTACCCGGAGGACTCTTGGGATCATCTAATTGCTCTCCAGGCATAACTACATAGCAGAAAGTTTTAGTGAGTGTTACAGAACATCTAGAATCAGTCTACATATTCTGTAGAGACCTCATTTCCAGTACTAAATTCAACGAGGAAGGCATTTCAATGGTGGCATAACAGGGGCAGGGGAGTAACATTATGGATCCATAACAATATTCCATCTTCACATGTGAACTCGGTTAGTGAGATGGAATGTATAATTGTTTAGGTTTTGATCCTTTATCAGTAAATCCTTTCGAATTGTTCTTTGTTACCATAGTCCCAGGATGGATGCACTTAAACACTAGGATAACTTTACCTGTTTAAATCATTACTTGCCAATGAAAGACATTATTCTAATGGGTGTCTTAAATTACCCTGGTATTTCATGGTCAGATATTTCTAGAAAAGATACTAATGAAATAGAACCTATTGATATTATATTATAGTAGGGGCTGGCCCAACTTGTCACTGAAAGTACCAGAGGGACTAAACTAATGTCTTTTGACTTTTCCCAGTTAGGGGTTGCCACAGGGGAACTCTGGTCCACTAATGATTGGCAGTGAATTTTCTACAGTGCCGAGGTGCCAGCCCGATGCCCAACCTTCAAAGAAGGCACACCCATTCACGCACGCACCTACCTGCATGTCTTTAAACTTCACTCGACCAGAGGGACTAACATTCTTAATTTGGTTCTGAATGATAACCCTGGTATTATTCACAACTTAATAGCCTGGGCATCCCTTGGACTTTCAGATCACAGCTCATTGAAGTTTCAGTTAAAAATGTAGACTCCTGCTCTAAACGTTAATAAAATTACAATTACAAAAGAATCAGTTATAGGACTTTAATAGAATCAATACCTTAACAGATAGACATTCATGTTTATTGAATCACATAGTAAAGTTTGGATGCAACACTGAATGATTTACTTTTTAATAGCTTTGAATCCATAGTTATATATAAGCATAGTTGACACAAAAGTATGTTTCCTTCCTGGTGGAATTTGTATCTTCATAAACTGTATAAGAAAACAATACACACACACACACACACACACACACACACACACACACACACACACACACACACACACACACTTATATTGAAGCACTTTACTATCTTGAAATACTGAAATCTCTTATTTCAGTATCTCGAGCCGAAAGTGCCAAAAGCGCAGTTGAGCAAAACTGCACTTGCTCGAATTCAGAATGTCGAATCCGCGGTTGTGGTGGCACGCTACATGGGATTTGCTGTGTTTGTAACATGCGATGTGCTGTGGGATATGGTTTGCCTGCCTTTGTGTGGATATGTCTGGAGATTCAGGTAAGTGCTGTTTTTTTAAGGGTTTTGGGTAGGGGTTTGAGTGTATGTGAGTGTGTTGGGAAGTTTTAGGTGTAGGTTGGGTAGGTAGGTAAGAGTGTGAGTGTGTAACTGTTGAGAGGGGTGGTGTTTGTAAGTATGTGATGTATGTTTATGCAAGAGGAATATAGAGTACGTAGTGATGGGTTCTGTGTCTTTGTCTTTTTAGTGCGACCTCAGAGTTAGTATATATGAGTAGCGGGGGTGTGGTTTGGGCAAAGCTCCCCACATGGGGGATGCAGGGGGGCTTGACCCCTGCTTATATGTAGTTTAAGTGTGTGTCTTTGTGTTATTGTGCATGTTGTGTTGGTTTGTTGTAGTGTGGGGAGGAAGGTGTGTATATGTTTGTTTGTGTGATGGAGGGTTTATTTAATAGTCGTGATTTTGAATTTCATGCTTTTGGGATTTCGGTATTGTGACTGTTCAGCTTTATAGTCTCGGGATACTGAAATTCGAGATTATAAAGTGAATCCATATATATATATATATATATATATATATATATATATATATATATATATATGGATTCACTTCATAACACTGAAAGCTCAAAACACTGAAGTTCAGAACACTGAAACTAAAACACTGAAACTTCAAAATCTTGAAAACTCAAAACACTGAAACTCAAAACACTGAAAACACATATCATACATATACTGAGTTTAAACAACATAAATCATAGCACTTTCCACCAAGTGTAAGCAGGGGGCAATCCCCCCTGCACCCCCCATGTGGGGGGATATGCCCCCACACCCCCTGCTACTTATATATATCAACTCCAAGATTGCACTTCACTACACTACTTACACTTGGTGGAAAGTGCTATGATTTATGTTGTTTAAACTCAGTATATGTATGATATGTGTTTTCAGTGTTTTGAGTTTCAGTGTTTTGAGTTTTCAGTGTTTTGAAGTTTCAATGTTTTGGTCTTCTATATTATGATGTTTTCTCATTTTCAGTGTTTTGAGTTTTCAGTGTTATGAAGTGAATCCATATATATATATATATATATATATATATATATATATATATATATATATATATATATAGTTTATAGTAAACACTCAGGATTACCAGACAAGAGGATTTTTAATAACATCAGTAGATCACTTACATACATAAATATAAATATTTCAAACACTGGCATTAATGTCAGTCTAGCCTACCAATATACCAAAACAGTTGTTCCCATAATAAGTAATCAGGCTGTTCTTAAAATATTATTTATTTATTTACATTTGTTTACCAGGAATTTCCAACTGGACACAAGTCCTTTCTCAGTGGATGCCCAGGGAGAAAAGCTCCACAGAACAATAAATGAGCAGCAGACTACATGAAGAACAACTGAATATACATACAATAGCAAATAATACATACTGCAGCAAACATCAGCAATACATACAATATGAAACATAGTAATAAACAGATATACCAATATCTAGCTAGTGGCTAGGAATAAACGAAGGATGTATATACAGATAGTACTAAGCTCAAACGGATACTGTTCTAAACTCATATACCTAAATCTTATATGCAAATATTGCACTAAACTCAATTATATATAAAGCAGAAGCTCCATATGAAGGTGGAACAAGCTAGAAGGTCTAATGGGATGGAAGGGGAAGATAGAGGAGTAAGAGAGGAGATTGAGTGAGTAGTATATGTGGTAGTGAGAGGAAGCTAGATGTAAGTCAGTTGGACATGTATTTGCAGTTGAGATGAAGTGAGGTAGTTAAGCATGTTATAACAGGACTGAGAGATTGAGTGAGGAGAGAAGGGGAGGATAGAGGGTGAGCCAGAGCCTGCAGAGGAAGGAATGCAATGATCACATGGTGTGAGGCAGGGTGGCTAGGGGAGGGGAGAGGAAGGGGAGGTAAAAGGAGGTTTACTAGTCGGGATTGGTGCATGGGCATAACCAGAGACTTTTTAAGTGAGTTTTAGTGCAGCATTGAAGTGATTGCAAAACGGTAGTGTGGTTATGGGGGGGGGGATTGTTCCATAATCTGGATATAATGCAGGAGAATAGAGCTTCTTCTGCTGAGTTCTTGGGTTTGGTCACTAAAAGTAGATTTTTGTTGCTGGAGCATAATGGTCTAATGGAGCAGTAGGGCTAGAGAAGATTTTGAAGGGATGGGACTTTAAGAGGATGGTTTACTAACTTGTGGGTGAGAGAGAGCTGATTCAGGTGAAGAAGTTGAGGGAGTTCAAGCCAATCATATTCTCTAAGTGTGATACAGTGGTGGCTGCGATAAGATGCACTAGTGGCAAACCTAGCATTTTTATTGTAGCAAGCCTCGAGCTTGTTTAGGTCTGTTTGTCTAAGGTAGGTAAGTATAGGAGAGGCGTAGAGTAAAGTGGAGATTAGGTGGGAATTGGCAGCAGAAATTCTGGCTGTCTTGGTGAGGCATTGTTTGTGTACAATGCACCTAGTTTTTTGTGAACCTTTTTTATGGTAAGAGAAATGTGAATGTCATATCTGAGATTGTTATCTATCTCAACACCAAGTAGTTTGGTATGTTCTGTTGGGGAAATGACAGTATTGTCTTTGGTTAGAATATTAAAGTGGGGGATAATTGGGTTGGATTTAGTGGATTGGAAGATAAGAAGTTTAGTCTTGTTCGGGTTGAGTAATAACTGGGCATTAGATAGCCAGTTTTCTACAGATGGAAAGGCTTCCTGTGTGATCTTGTGGCGTTCAGGTATAGTTGGGGCTGTGCAGATGATGGTGGAGTCCTCTGCATACTGTGTAAGAGAAACATGCTTGGTGGCTGTGAATAGATCATTGGTGAAGAGTGAGAATAGTAGGGGACCAAGAATGCAGCCTGGGGGAACACCAAGTGTTACAGGAAGTCGAGGAGATAAGTCATTATGCCAGATAACTGATTGTTGGCGGCCAGTTAGATAGCTGTGAAACCAATCAGTAGCTAATTGGGAAAGGGATAAGTTAGTGAGAACAGAGATTAGTAGTTTGTGTGGGACCATGTCAAAAGCATTGGATAAATCCAGACATATAGCAGAGGAGAATAGGCCAATATTTTTATGATGAAGGATAGCATTAGTGAAAGAAAGCAAGGTGGTAGTAGTGCTGTGGTATGGCCTGAAGCCATGCTGGGTGCTGGAGAAGAGGTTATTAGCTAAGAGGTAGTATAAGACTTGAAAATGGATGCATTTCTTAAGTATCTTGGAAAGTGGAGAAAGGATGGCTATTGGGCAGTAACTGGAAAATTCAGTGGAGGAGCCACTAACATCTAAACTAGTGCTTGCTTTAATGTAATTTGGTAGACTGTTCCATGTATCAGCTGCTCTCTCTCAGAGAACCAATTAGTACACTTCTCATTCCTATAGAATCTTTTTTAATTTCTCCAAATCTTTTGGGTTTCTAATACTATGATGGGAATGGACCCCATTCCTAAGTCAAAGTATGATTAAAGTTCATGAAATTAGTATTGTTTCAATCTTTGATGTAAGCCAGAAGTTCTCTTCGCAGTACCCACAATGTGCTCAGTAATAACCCCGTCTGTAATTTGTATGGAGTTACATGTATCTGTGACGTAACTAAGTACGATTGTAAATTCTTTTTTATAAGACCCATTGCTCCTACTACTACTGGAACTGTCTGGGTATCTTTTTTCCACATTGCCCTCATTTCTGCTTGCAAATCCTGGTATTGTATGACTTTGTGTCTCTGTACATAAGACACTGTAGTCACTGGGTGTAGCAATTTCAATAATCAATGCTACGTTTGTCTTCTTTTCATGGACTACAATATATGGTTTTCTTGCATCTATTTTTTGAACTGTTGTTAATGGATGATCCCACGTGATATAAATGTCATAATTTTCTATGATGCTTTGTGGTTCATGTTTCCAGTGCTTTTCAGCTACTTCAATATTATAATGTTTGCACAATCCCCAATGCAGCAGTCTTGCCACATTATTATGCCTTTCAGTCAGTATACAGTCGTTTTGCCATCAGTATATCACAACCAGCAACAAGGTGTGCAACTGTTTCAAATTCTGTTTTACAAAACCTTCATTTGTTTGTTTATCTGACATGTTCAATGGACTTTATAATCTGTGCATGTAGTCCACTATCTTGGCCGCCAATATTAACCTTTCATTTTTTGGTTTAAATTCACCTCTCCTTAACCATTCCTTCATCTGATCCTGATCAACATGAGGTTGTTCCAAGAGTTTTCTGTACTTCCAACTATATTTATGTATTTTCCACATTTCTTGCTTTCTTATCTGATCCTTCACCTTATATTCTTTTTTTTTGGCACATGCAGGTACTGTCTAATTTTTATCTACTTCTGGTTTGATTTCCATTCCTACTTGATGCCGATATGCTTCTGCTAGACTAAGCAGGGAAGTCATCTTAGACCTAGTCTCCTCATGTTTCCAAACTTGGGTCTTGTGAGGTCAGCAGGTATATATGCAGTCCCACTATTGCAGATCTATACATGCAATCT
The DNA here is from genome assembly GCF_019279795.1 of Protopterus annectens. Lineage (NCBI taxonomy): Eukaryota > Metazoa > Chordata > Ceratodontiformes > Protopteridae > Protopterus > Protopterus annectens. Next base: position 1,373,226,758 of record NC_056728.1, on the reverse strand, counting down.
ATTTCAAGGATACCCCTACTTCATTGAGAATGGGAAATATACAGTCTTGATATGGACTGATTTTTATAAATCATTTGATGAGCATGAAGCATCCTTCTTGCATTCGTGTCCAAACTATCCAACACCTTTTGGGGCCAGTCAGTCACTCCAAAACTGTAAGTTAGGACAGGAAGAGCAAATTGGTTTATAACTTAGGATTAATTTAAGTCTTCTAAAATATTCCTTACTGAGTTTTATTCACATTTCTTCATGTTTTATTATTGATCCTTCTTCAATCCCCAAATATTTATACACTTCCTCTTGCTCAAGTTCTTTATATCAGACTCCTGTCCCAAACCGATGTTTTCTTGGTGTTGCAGCTTTCCCACTTTAAAGGTTGCTTTTGCACATTTATCAAGACCAAATGACATTCTTATATCATCTGAAAAAGTTTTGACCACTTGCAGTTGTGCTTTCAGTTCCTCATTTGATGGACTATACAGTTTTAAATCATCTAAAAAAAGATGAGAAATCTTCACACTTTGCTGTTTTCTGGAAGCCAAATTATAGCCATGATCTAATCTGTTAAGTAGACAGCTTAATGTTTTAAGGGCAAGACAAAAGAGCAGTGGTGACAGGAAGTCACCCTGGAATATCCCCCTTTGAATTTTTATCCCTGGAATAATAATTTACCCTTTATCATGGCTTAGCTGTAATGTGGTTTGCCACTGTTTCATGGTTGCGGTAATATAATCGATCAGTATAGAGTTTATCTTAAACATTTTAAGTACTCTTTTATTCATGAATGTGGGATACTGTCAATGCTTTTTTGTAGTCTGTCCGTGCCATACATAGATTCTTAGCCTTTTTTGCAGGTCTCCATTATGACTTTATTTAACATCAAATGATCCTTTGTTCCATATGACTTTCTTTTATTACCTTTTTGGTCTATTGCCATGATTGAGTTTTCTTCTTAATGACTATAAACTCTGTCTGCATCAATTCCAGTGTATAATTTATACGTCATCGGAAGGCAAGTTATTGGTCTATAGATTTTAGGATGACTTGCAGGGTCGCTCTTAAGTAGGAATATTGTTTTTCCTGTTGTTAGCCAGGCTGATGTCCATTGGGGGTGCCCACATGAATAGTTCTTACTTATGGCTAAGTCTTCATGTAAAGATATTAATACTTTTAGCCAGAAGTTAGGTACTGCATCTGGGCCTGGGGTTTTCCAATTAGGAGCTCTTCTTAACTTTGTTTCAGTCTTTCTGGCCGTTACTTCATCCCAGTGCATATCCTATACGTTTGAACTTCTTATTCTTTATTTTACTTCTTCTATCCATTTAGAACCTTTGTTATGTTCTACAGGGTCTTCATAGATATTTCTCCAAAATGTATGTATTTCTTCTTTTTTGGTGGTGTTTCATTTCCTTTTGCCTTGTTTCCCAATTCTCTATAAAACATTTTGGGTCCTCAACAAATTGCTTGTTTTGTACTTTTCCTTTATATTTATCTGTGTATCTTCTAAGTTTTTCTGCCTGTGCTGACATTTTTAGTTTATTATTTGTGATATTGCATGATAACTCCTGATTTGTTCTGATACTGTGTATTGCTTTTATCACATCTATCGTTCAGATTTTTTTTCTTGATCAGTTCCCTCTTCTAATAGTGATACTTCTTGTCTTAACTGCTTTATAGTTTTCTCGATTAGATACTTCCATGATGGCATTTGATTTCTCCCCTTCCTTTGCCTTACTACCATGTGTTTTTGTGGTAAGACTTTATCTGTTATTAATTTAGCTGCACAGTAACATGTCCTATTTACTTCTGTTATATCGCATGAATCTCTACGAACAGTCCTAATTGCTATATTCATTTGTTTTATCAGACTTCTAACTTTTTGAGTTTTATTGACTTTCTCAAGTCTGTTTATTACATTGATCTTAATATGTCTGTCCATCTCTATTAAATCAAGCAACCCTTCTCTTACATCATTTTCTTCTACACTGAGGGCATATTCTTTGCTCCCCATTTTCTGTGAGCATTCTATAGATAGTTCCACGGCATCTTCCTGTACCACATTCTCTTCGGTTTCATCCTGTGTCATGCGTTGCTCTTTCATATGGGAACTCACTGGCCTATCACCCCACAAATTTTGCTGTGTCAGAGTTGCCACAGTATCCTGTTCCTCCTCATGCTGTGCAACTCCAACTGAAAGTTTGTGTTGGTTTGCTATGGAAGGCCCTAAAGTAATTTCATTTGGCAACTGATCAGATGTTTCCCACTCCACTGGTTTTGCCTTAATTTGGGGATCCACTGGTGTGCTGTTTTCTGAGTTAGATTTTCTACACTAAATCCTTCACAAGTAATTCATTACCTCAGTTTCTATTTCTTTAACTTCTCCATTACTAATCATCTTTTCTATGCTTCCTCTTTACTTTCTTATTTTTTGTATTGTAAAATTCTCCATGTCCAGATACTTTTGCTTATATTCCTCTTCTAATATCTTTGCTGCTGGGTTTTTTGTACTGATTAGTTTTGCTTTCTCCTTTGCATAAATATTACACCATATTAAATCTCTTTTTCTTCCCATGTCCATATTTCTTCCTCAGCTGTCTCCTGATCCTCCTCTTTCTCCTTAATTTCTGGACTCATTTTTCCATCATGCTGTGATGTAACCTGTGTTACACTTTCTACATTAAATCCTTCACTTCGCAAATATTCCATAACTTCATCTTCTATTTTTTAACTTCTGCTTTACCAATCTTGTGTTCTATGTCCCCTCTTTGTGATCTTATTTTTTAATTGGGAAATTTTCCATATCTAGATGCCTTTGCCTGTATTTCTCCTGGAATATATTTCAGGCTGCTTTTTTTGTGTTCATTAATTTGGCTTTCTCCTTTGCATAAATATTGCACCATATCAAATCTCTCTTTCTTTCCTGTGTCCATATTTCTTTTTTATACCTTTCAAAAGTCTCTCAATTTTGTTCTTTATATTTTCATCCTTTCTCAGTTGCTTCTTTTTTCAAACTGATCAAAGTTTCTTGAGCTATATACTGTTTTTCACAAATCTGTTGTATTAATGAACACAAATTTTTATTTGAGGCTTCTCATAGGTTCATAGGTTCGTACTAGGCTATCGGCCCTAGGGCCTATACAAGTCTAGCCATATCAGTTCCCTAGCTATTTCTTCCCAGAATATTTACTTCCCTGGTCCCTTGTCTAGCAGGTCAACTGACATGATCCCTGGGGTGAATTTCCTATCTCCCATCCAATCATCAAGGTTCCTTTTGAAGAGGGCCAAAGAGGCGCTCAGCTTGACATGTATGAGCAGCCTATTCCAGAGTATGGGGAGTCTCTGGGTCAGGAACCTATCCCTCCAGCATGTTTTGTTCATTGTGATGACCAGATTTAGATCCCTGGAGCATGTGTCTCTGAGGGATTGGGATTTCTTTAAGTGTAGCATGTCCAACAGCACTGGGTTTGACATGGCCTTGTATGTTAAGCAGAGATAACCTCTGAGTAGGCGATATGCGACAGAGTATAGCTGGAGTTTTTTTAGACGCTCAGCATAGGGCATCTGCTTTAGGCCTGTGATTCTTTTAATGAAGTATTTCTGTGGCCTTTCCAGTTGTTGCAGATGTCTTTTGAGGTACCTACCAAATGGGGTGGTGTACTTTATAATGGGTCTAATGAGGGATGAGTACAATGGGACAATGACCTCCTTTTTTTCTGGATGAAAATCCCTTAGTGATGAGGTGTGCCACATAGAAGGATTTCCTGACAGTTGTGGCTATGTGGTTATCGAAAGTGAGACCACTGTCCACCTGTGTCCTTAAGTCCCTTATCACACTTTCAGTGATTAGTGTACTGCCACTTATGTGTTAATTCAGGGGTACATGTTTTTTTCCAAAGGGGATAACTATACATTTCTTGGCATTGAGCTTGAGCCCATGGCTCTGGCACCAAGCATCTGTTTCTGTAACACCCTTTTGTAGAATATCCACATCATTTGGTGATTCAATAATGGCTCCCAGTTTGCAGTAATCTGCGAACTTTGTTAGCCACAGTCTCTTAGTGATGGCCTGTACTTCAGAGAAGTAGATGCCAAACAAGAGCGGTCCCAAGACTGAACCCTGAGGTACTCTGCTTGTCACTTGTCTGGAGCTGGATTTTGAGTTGGCTACTTTTACAGTGTGGGTTTTGTCAGTAAGTCAGTTGGCAACCCATCGAGTGATGTAGGGATTAATGCCCAGCTTAGTAAGTTTATCTATGATTCCAGAGTGGGGGATGGTGTCGAAGGCCTTGGCGAGGTCCAGATAGGCTGTGTGGACAGCCTTACCCTCGTCCACGGCTCTGGAGACTGATTCAAAGAAGTCAATCAGGTTGAGGAGACAAGAACGGCCCTTTACGAAACCAAACTGAGTGGGGTCCAGTGTTTGAAGGTTGCCATTGTCTTTGTTTATAAGTTCCATGATAATGCGTTCCATGGCTTTGCAGATTAGGCTCATCAGTCTGATGGGACAATAGTTCCCGGGATCCAAGGTGTATCCCCCCTTGTTGAGTGGGATAACTGTAGCTGTGCACCACTCATTGGGCACGAAGCCTGAGGTGAGGCTCTGATTAAACATGACACTTAGGTGAGGTGCCACTTCATTTTGTAGTTCATGTAGTACACAGCCCGAGATGTCATCTGGTCCCTTGGATACTGAAATTCTTAGCTTTGGAGAGTGCATTTTTTACCTGTGTGGCCATGAGTACCAGAACTTGGCAATTATTTGGTATTGAGATGGGCCCTTTAGGGGGTGAGAGGGGGTAAAGTTGGCACTGACTCGATCTGCCAGGATATTGGCAATATCTTTGGGATCAGTAATATTTAATGCCATTCTGTTGTAGCTCAGAGCAGATCTGAGCATTCTCATTTAGATTTTTGACATAACTATAGAATGCCTTGTGGTTGCCTTTGGAATCTTTGGCAATTTTATTTTCGTAACTAGCTTTGGAGGATTTCATGAGGGATCTCAGCTTCTTACTGAGGCTGGTAAGGGAGTTTTTTGCATCCTGGGATTTTCCTCTTTTCTGCAACAGTTTCTTCCTTCTGTTGTATAGTTTGTTTATGGCAGGGGACCACCAGATTGGGTTCCTTTTTTTGGAGGAGACCATCTTGGTTCTGTTCGGAATGGCATGATTCATGCACGAGTGGATGTGCTCGTTCAGTGACTTAGTGTAGGATTCAGTGGTCGAACTTCCAGTTCCTGTCTGCATGGGTGTCATGAAGTTTGTCACTTCTGACTTGAGTAGCATGAAGTTGGCTTTGGAGAAGTTTTTTATGGAGTTGTCCCTACTGGGGGTGGGGGTGGGGGTGGGATGTGGACATGAAGGGTGATTAGCTTATGGTCAGACCTGACCAACGAGGGGGTGACCACTGGTGTGGAGCATCAATCCCCCATGTTGGTAATGACCAGGTCTAGAATACTTGAGCCCCTGGTGGGACTATGGTTTAGTTGGTCTAAGGCATTGGAATTTATGAACTCCAAGAACCATTGAGCAAAGGTGTTGGTACCAGAGTAGTTTTCCCAATTAATGGCAGGGTAGTTGAATTCACCCAGTATTAGGGTGTTTGGTTATATCTTAATATTATCTAGTATGTTTAGAAAGGTGTACTGAGAATCTTGGGGCATGGTGGGGGATCTGTAGCAAGCTACAGTTTGGATTGCAGTCTTACCTAGTGTTAGTTGCACCTGTAGAATTTCAGATGCATTGTGTTGGGCAACTAGTCTGGAGGTGTAAATATCCTTGATGAATATGGACACTCCTCTGCCTTTAGTGCTTCGGTCCTGGTTTGGTTGCCGAAAAGTGTGGTAAGAGTTGTAGCCTGGTATTGCAGGTGTGCTCTCTGGAGCCTTGAACCAGGTCTCAGTTACTTCACAGATATTGATGTTCTCCATTTTTAGGAGTGCCTCGAGAGAGTGCATTTTGAGCAGCATTACCTTAAAATTTTGCATGCTTAAGTCTGTTACGGTAGTGGTTTTGTCCTTTGAGCCTTGCCTAAAAAAGGCACTATAGGGGTGGCAAGAGCCTTAGCCAGTAACCTGAATCCCAGGGGTGGCAGGTGCAGACCATCTCTGGCAAAGTATCATGGTTTGTCGATCATGTCATCCCAGGCAGACAGATATTGGATCCCCTTTGAATGACACCAGAAATTTAGCCAATTGTTGAAGTCAATCATTTTGTCCTTATACTGTGGTATCTCATTCTGGGCGAAGATAGGATACTGCTCAGGCTAGGGCCATACTTGCCTGGGCCACATGATCCGAGAGCTCTTCCATGTAGTCCAGGGAGGTACGTCTCAATTCATTCACTCCAACATGGACAATGACAGAGCCGTATTTGTACTTGTTGTGGAGTGACTTGAGTGCATGCATTATGTGGTGGATCCTGGCACCCAACAGGCAGCTGACAGTAATTTTCTCCTTGTTCAGCCTGGTGAGTGGGATATCAGTGTGCCTGACTATAGAGTCATCTATGACTAAAGTGTTGGGTACGTTGTCTTGCCTTAGAGGTTGTTGTTTGGTGGCACACTGGTGTTTTGAGCTATATGTCACTTTGGTTGTGATTGGTGTTTGTTTGCATTTCAGCTTCGGAGGTCCTTGTTGCTTGGGCAGGTTAATGTTAAGGGCGTCCGCATAAGTGGGTTTTGTGTTACTATGTGTGGATGTTGCTGCCATGAGTTTTGAAGGGCTATGTGTTGCTTGATGTGTAGTGCAGGTGTTAAACTTCTCCTCTTGACTGTCTAGCACAATCTTGGCTGGAGAGAGCTTTGCTTCCAGTTTGGCTATGTAAGTGCATTTCTCGCAGGTCGTAGTGCTGGGTGGTAGGAGGAGAGGGTTGTCTGTGTACATGAGGCAATTGCTGCATTGCCCCAGTATGCCCAGATTCTCCAGGTGGACAGGAGAAATTACCGTAAGCTGACCCTTGTACATGCCTGGTTCAGTGTTTCCTTTGTAAAGTACAAGAGTTGTTTTCCCTTACCTTGGCAAGGTACTTTGCAATTATAGGCTGTTTAGTGCCTACGATTAATTTCTCCTTATTAACAAGGATAATTGAGTGCTTGTATCAGTTTAAGGCTTCCTAGTGCTTTCCAGCAGGTTTTAGAGTAAGTGCTATTCACAGGGATTCAGATTTTAGTGCTACTACTGAGAAACCAGCTAGTTCTAAGGGAAAATTTGAAGAGCAGACTTTCTGGCACCAAGAATAGTCTAAAGTGCTAGACTAATAAGCTAATAAAAGTGCAGGAGAGCAGAGAACTAGCAGATCTAAGGGAAAAAAAAATGAAGAGCACCGCTCTGAGGCTTACAAAAATCCTGGGTACAGCAAATCTGTATCTGGGCTACACTAGTTCAGGGAGAGGTAGGAAACAGTTTGTTTTTTTTGTTTTTTTTTTTAGTAGAAAGTGAAGAGGCAGAAGATAATGAATGAGATAATTCAATATGCAGAAGCTAAAGAGGTGGGCCTTTGCTAAGTTCTCACTATTAACAGTAGAATGAACTGATGTAATGTGACTGGGGGGGGGGGAGTATCCAATATCAACTTTATACCAGAGGTGGGCAACTCAAAGCCACCAAGACATAAGACCACCGCAAGAACAGGGTGAGTGGGTGGAAAAAACAGTTGTACAGATTACAGAGATATTAAATCAAATGTGCAGACGAAAAATGAGAATAAACACTTATCTTTTCTGAATATCACAGCAGGCAGTAAGTCAGTCTGTCAGCACAACTTGAGTAACAGGTATATCTGATTTAAGGCACAGAAGGCAGAAACAGACCTATTATCCAGACAATATAGTTGCAGAAATGCCCTGCCCAGTTGAAACCAGTTCTTTTCACTTTCTCTCACTAAGTAAGCAGATAGGCTTCTAGACAAAGGATTTCACTACAAACTGAGGTCAACACTAACAGATATTAGCTCCATCTCACAGCAAAAGGAAAGTAAAAAGCAGCTGTACAGATTGACAGTTTTCCTTTTGCAAATATTTTTCTTTCCTTTAATTTCTCTGTTAATCTTTTTGTATATCTTCTATCTGCAAATTTTGGGCTTCTTGCATATTAGTAACAATATATAAGTTCTTTCTTATCCTCAGTAGTCCACTCTATCATCTTTATGGCTCTTCTTTGGCCTATCAGTTTTCGTGATTTTTTGTGGACTGCTGCTTCCTTATACAACAGGGGAGCCATCCTCTCCCTGGGCCTGGCCTGGCCCCATTGTAGGAATGTTTCCATATTTTGAGGATTCTTCACTGTCATTTTTTCCAGTCCTGGCACCAGTGGGCCTGCCAGGATTGGACACTTTTTTATCCTGGGTCTTGTGTACCCAGCTATCTTTTTTAATTTTTGACCTGCTTCTGTCCATGATATATGCTATATAAATACAGTCTATATATCAGTGTCATCTTGGTGAGATTTTGTGAAAACCAGGGTCCACCTTGTGAAGGTACTCACCAAGACTTGAGGATGAATTCAGTTTCAGCAATACTACTCTCCTTTGCTTGCTGACCCATCATCTCGCCATTCGGACCCCGTCTTCTTTATAGATTGTCTGATGATTCTCTACTACTTTTTGATAACCCCAAGCATTCACAGAAGAAGTTGTCTCTAAATGCCATATACTGTGCAATGAAAAAGTATTTGCCCCCTTCCTGACTTCTCATTTTTTTTTGCATGTTTGTCACACTTAAATGTTTCAGATCATCAAACAAATGTAAATATTAGACAAAGATAACCCAAGTAAACACAAAATGCAGTTTTTAAGTGATGATTTTATTTATTAAGGAAAAAAAAAACTATCCAAACTTACATGGCCCTATGTGAAAAAGTAATTGCCCCCTAAACCTAATAACTGGTTGTGTCACCCTTCGCAGCAACAACTGCAATCAAGCATTTGCGTTAACTGGCAATGAGTCTTTCATATCGCTGTTGAGGAATTTTGACCCACTCTTCTTTGCAGAATTGTTTTAATTCACCATATTGGAGGGTTTCTGAGCATGAACCACCTTTTTAAGGTCATGCCACAGCATTTCAATTGGATTCAAATCTGGACTTTGACTAGGCCACTCCAAAACCTTCATTTTTTTTTTTTTTTTAAGCCATTCAGAGGTGGACTTGCTGGTGTGTTTTGGATCATTGTCCTGCTGCAGAACCCAAGTGCGCTTCAGCTTGAGGTCACGAACTGATGGCCGGACATTCTCCTTTAGGATTTTTTGGTAGAGAGCAGAATTCATGGTTCCATCAATCACAGCAAGTTGTCCAGGTCCAGAAGCAGCAAAGGAGCCCCAGACCATCACACTACTACCACCATATTTGACTGTTTGCATGATGTTCTTTTACTGAAATGCTGTGCTACTTTTAAGCCAGATGTAACGGGATGCACACCTCCCAAAAAGTTCAACTTTTGTTTCGTCAGTCCACAAAATAGTTTCCCAAAAGTCTTGGGGATCATCAAGATGTGTTTTGGCAAAAGTGAGTCGAGCCTTTATGTTCTTTTTAGTCAGCAGTTGTTTTCACCTTGGAACACTGCCATGCATGCTATTTTTCCCCAGTCTCTTTCTTATGGCTGAGTCATGAACACTGACCTTAACTGAGGGACGTGAGGCCTGCAGTTCTTTAGATGTTGTTCCAGGTTCTATTGTGACCTCTTGGATAAGTCATCTCTGCGCTCTTGGGGTAATTTTTCTAGGCCGGCCAACCTGGGAAGGTTCACCACTTTTCCATGTTTTCTCCATTTGTAGATAATGGCTCTCAACGTGGTTCGCTGGAGTTCCAAAGCTTTAGAAATGGCTTTGTAACCTTTTCCAGACTGATAGATGTCAATTACTTTGTTTCTCATCTGTTCCGGAATTTCTTTAGATTGCGGCATGATGTCTTCCTTTTTGGGATCTTTTGGCCTACTTCACTTTGACAGGTTCTATTTAAATGATCTCTTGATTCAACAGGTCTGCCAGTAATCAGGCCTGGGTGTGGCTAGTGAAATTGAACTCAGCTTTCCCAAAAATGTGATTAACTACAGTTACTTCATGATTTAACAAGGGGGGCAATTACTTTTTCACATAGGGCCATGTAGGTTTGGATAGTTTTTTTTCCCTTAATAAAAAAATCATCACTTAAAAACTGCATTTTGTGTTTACTTGGTTTATCTTTGTCTAATATTTGCATTTGTTTGATGATCTGAAACATTTAAGTGTGACAAATGTAAAAAAAATAAGAAATCTGGAAGGGGCAAATACTTTTTCATTACACTGTATACCTGAACAAGATCTCTTAAATATCTATAAGACGCACTGTGCAAGTTCAGATATTTTAGTCTTTCATAATAACTTAATATTTTCACACCAATTGATGTCCTTGGTATATTTTCGCTGTACTCTTTGCAGTTTACTCATGCTTGTTTTCTTATAAAGTTTCCATGTTGTTATTACATAGTAGAGTTTGGTCTAATGTAATTAACAAACAATGACTTCATAATTTTTAATTTTCTAGACTTTATAAATCTTTTTATACAACCTATAGATCTATAACTATCATTAATCAATTGGTAGATATGATTAGAAAAACTCAAAGCTGGATCTACCCATATACCCAGGTCCTTAAGTGAATCTACAGTTTCAGTCACTGTGAGCTGTATTAAATATTTACCTGTCAATTTATGTCTCCCAAATCTCATATGCTTAGTTTTTGATATATTTATCAGCATATTACTCTCCTGTGCCCAAATGGTCAATTTAGTCAAGGTCTTTTGCAGACATGCCTTATCTATAACACATGTAATCAGTTTACCCAATTTCAGGTCATCTACATACAGACTGTAGAACACCTCAGATGAAAAAGATGGGTCTGAAAGATACAATGTAAACAAGTAAGGCCCTCGGACAGAGCCCTGTGGAACCTCTGACTGTAACCAAGAATTTAATCTGTCCAATTACTGTATGATATTTGCCGTGTCCTATTTGTAAGCCATCCAGCTATACATTTTATCAAGAGTAAATCAATACCTAGTTCTAATTTATTGATCAGTGTTTTGTGTATGATCCTGTCAAATGCTGAAGTTATGTCTATATAAATTCTATCACAGTAGAGTTTTTCATTCTCTTAAGAGGAAAATTAGAATGGAGGAAATAAGTTTTGAAAATACACTTGCTGTGGATAATAATAATAATAATAATAATAATAATAATAATAATAATAATAATGATAATAATGTTTTATAAGTATATTAATAATATTAATAATTCTTATCAGCCAGTAAACTCTATAAAATCTGATTCAGTGCAATACATGATCCTTTGAACATAGCACACCAGTTCAGCTAGCACTATGCAACACTGTTCATTGTTAGATTTAGTTTTAACAGATAATCATATAACTTCCTGACAGATCAGCTTTAGCTATTATATTGCAGTGGATGTCGGAAATAAGCTTTTAGTAAAATAAATAATTTATTTTTTGTGGGGTCTGATTCAGTCCCCTCCATATATTTACTAACAATTAAAGATTAAAGATCATTTACTACCAATATTACAAATATTATTTAACAAGCTATTACAAACAGGTACTGTTTACAGCTCGTGGAAAACATCTCCTATAGCACCGATATATTAAAAAGGTAAATGCTTCAAAACATGCATTACTGAGATACTGCATAACAGTGTCACGGATATTGCCATTTTGGACTTAGATCAATGTGGTTTTGTAAATGGCAGATATACACTGACAAATGTATTAAGTTTTTTATAATCAAATCATTAAGGCCCTGGACCTAGGTATCTTAAGTGGAGTTATTTTCTTAGACTTAACCAAGGCCTTTGACTCCCTTTCTCATCATATTAGCTACTAAAACCTTATAAAGACTAAGGTGCATATATTGCTGGTAAAATGGATTATATAATGGTTAACTAATTGACCCAAATATGTAACTATACAGAACATAAGTTCAGATTCCCTTCCTATTTATCTTTGAGTTCAATAAGGCTCAGTTCTTGGCCCAATGTTATTTAATATTGTATTTGCCTCCATTCCTGGATCTAAGAGGCAATAGATAAATAAGTATGCAGTTGATTGTAAAATTGTGCTCATTGCACAAAATGAAAATGATATTGAGCATTTAAATTCTTATGTGAGACAGAGCTGTGATTGGGCACACAACATAAGCATACATTTTAGTTATGACAAATGTATAGTAATGTATTTTGGAAAGGCTGCAGTTCATTTGCCTCTGTGCCTACTAGAATATCCATTAAAAGAGGCAATCCAGTATAAAGACATGAGAATAACTACAACTGCTAATCTTTCCTTTGGCACACTTGCGCAACTGATATGTAATAAAGCTATTTGTTTAATGAGATGCATGTTTAAAAATCTTAGCACAAGAAATGAGATATTCCTTATGTTACTATATAAAACATATTAGGACAATCGTATAGTACAATAACATTTTTGCATATGCAATGCAGGTTAGATGAATCATCTTACGAGAGTACAAAGAAAATTCACTAAGATCATTTTACTTCACAAAGATTATAGTTAAAATAATAGACACAAATAGCTCAGTTTATTTACTATTTGTTATTTTTACATCCATGGTTAATTAATACTTGCCTACAAAGTCTTTTACAACTCTACAAGTTATCTTGAATTAAAGAATTTACAACTGTAGTTTAACACAAAGACATCGGGCTATGAAGTTTGATTTGGGTAGTCTGAAGACACACTCAAAAGATAGCTGTTATGATGGATAAAATTATTGCTTCATATTAGAGACAGTAGGATCTTAAAATCCTTTAAGAGACAACTGACTTTGTGGGCTGGTGACAAAGTGTCCAATCCAGAAATCTTTTAGTTAGCATTACTAGACGGCTATGCAGCCATAATGCTGGAACACAATTTATGAACTCACACCACTCATCAGTAGAAGTGATAAAATTTCTTCAAACTCCTCAGTACTGTTAAGAAACAGATTCCCCATTGGAAGCCCACTGAAAAACTCCTGACAGTAGTGGAATACTGGTCTCCACAGGAGAGAGACATTCATAGCAATATAAAGGAAATTAAAGCAATTGCAAGTTCTCTGTAAGCATATCTAGACACATTTCAGCCTGATGCTCTCCTTATCTATGCAAACAGCACTGCGGTGCTGTGGTACATTAACAAAAATGAGGAAAAACGTCTTATCAAATTTCAAGGGAAACAGTTTTAACTGGGCAGTGGGCAATACAACAAAAGCTGTCCCTGATAGCAGTCTATCTTCCAGGTAAACAAAATCTCTGGCCAGATTGCTTTAGCAGATAAATCTCCATAGCTCACCAGGGGCAGATGAGCTCTCTCTTTAATCAAACTGCGAACCTTCAGGGTGTGAGTATAACATATCTATGTGTTGCTCATGTCATTGCAGGGCTTGAAAAGTTTTGCTCCCTACATCATCACCCAGCTATCCAGAATCTGGACAGTTTTTACTTTCTTTTCAGTCAATAACTGTTGCATTCCTTTCATTCAGCTCTGATTAATCAAAAAGGCCATTTGATGCCAAAAGTAGACAGGACAAAACTGTTTTTCATAGTCCAGCTTGGCCAAGGTTTTCTCTGTTTATGCAGTTCACAACCCATCATCCACTGCTTCAGCCCCACCCCTTCCAGAGATAACATAGCCACAAGGTAGGTATTCACCCCAGCTTGAAGTTGATTAGTATTTCATCGTGGAGGATGGGATATTAATTTCAAACAGTGGAATATTTTTATCTGGGATACTGAAATCCCTAAATGAAGGTGTGAGGGTTTCTACTAGAATATCATACGTTCAGAGGTGAAAGAGGTTTTAGAATGGTTAATTTTAGATGGTTTTGACTACCTTAAACTAATTTGGCTTGCTATTTAGCTAAAGTGTATGTCTACATTATTTGCCTGTTTCCCTGTTTTCTATCAGATAATAGCTAATCCTTTCTTTACAGTTTTTTTTTAAAAAACCTTTGCAATTAGTAACTCCATAAAGGCAAGTGTCACCATTCTGAATATTGAACTTCATTCCAGAAAGAGTTAACTTTGCCTTCATTTTAGCAAGCACATTCAGTGGACTTTAATCACTTTTCATGGAAATCTGTTTTATTGGTGGTAGTTACCTAATGGCAAAGAATCTCTGAACCGTAATCTCTGATGTGTATACCTGCATATACAGTGTTTCATAATGAAAAGGTGCCATTAAAATATAAGCCTTTAAGCCAAATGTAGCATCTGGTATTTGATAGAATTAGTTAGTTCAACTAGCAGTGATTTGCTCTAACTAAATGAGTAATGGTGCATGTCCTTTGGATGTTCACAAACACTTGATCTACTATACCTGAAGGACTCATTCATTCAGCAGCTATGGTCAACTTATGATCAACTTTTTGTATGCTTCAGGAAATGGAAGGAGGATTGCCTGTTACAAAGCAGGGACTCTCTGGGTGGCTGGCTTGCTATATTGCCTTTTATTATAATAAATACAACAGAATATACTTGAAACAGCTGTTTGGGTTTGCTTTATAAGAACTGCAGGTGCTGCTGTTGTATATCCTAGGAACGTTTCTAATCAGGACATAGAGATAGCAGCTTGGACTACTGTCCATGTATTCACTAAATACTACCAACTATAAGCTCAGTTTATGAGGTGGGACAGGCTTTATCTTGGCTGTGTTACAAGGAATAACCAAACCAGGTGACTGAAACGTTATTAGCTGAACTAAAACCAACTAGAGAATAACGTTGGAAAAGGTGGTCACCATGTATTCAATTCACACAAAACATTTTGAAGAAAAATGTTGTTTATTAAGTGCTTTCATCCTATGCAAGGAATCCTGTAACTGTCTACCACCCAAGACTGCTGCAAGAATCCTTTTACTGTCTACTTCTAAAGGCTTTTTCTCTTACTACTTTAGATTCTACATAGATGTTATTATTTAGTACCCCCCCCCCATTTTGTGAGATACTTACCCTAACAATGGATCTTTTTTAGAGAGGTCACTGTAACTGTCAAAATACCCTTCTTCCATCCTCCTATTTAATCTCTATATTACTTCTTAGTAATGCTCTTAATATAGACACTGCACTTTTAATGTATATAGTTACAATATAGTATGCAATTGCTTTTGGTATAATATGAATGTGTTTCCTTTTGTAAAATGTGTATACCATAAGCTCAATTTCATGCAGGTTTATTGCCTAGAAAAATTAAAGTAGGTGCTGATTAGCACATCTTGTAGTGGAGCCTGAATGTACCCAGCACACATAAGCACTAACACAGGGGCAAGACCAGTTTTTCTAAGGAAAAAATGCAGCTGGGGGAAAATGGCTTTGCCACCTTGGCAGAAAAATCCAGATGTTAGGATTTACTGTTAAAGTGACATCTCCAAAATCTCCTGTAGTGCTAAATAAGCCACCCAACTCTACATTACTGGTACCTTGGTAAAACATAGAGAGAACAAATTATTAGGTGCAGTAGTATCAGCATTCCATGTGTGATGGCCTCTCTACCCAAGGCCAGTAATCAAGGAGACTCAATCCTCACCACTGACACCAGTGAGACATGGTCAATAAAACCAGGAATAGATTGACACAGTATTTTCAGATGCAGCTCAGTTCCCCCAAGAGCACACAGGGAACACACTCCAGACCTGAGATTGGACTCTCTGTCTCTCCAGATCCCAAACAAGACTCACTTTGGAGTGCTCTGTCCCAGTTTCAAGTGGCTGACACACCCACACTTGGGTATTGGACTTTCACAGACACACACACACAGACACACAGACACAGACACACACACACACACACACACACACACACACACACACACACACACACACACACACACACACACACACACACACACACACAGACACACACACACACACACACACACACACACACACACACACACACACACACACACACACACACACACACACACACACTCCCCTGGGAAAGGCTGGTACAGATTTACTAGCTGTATCATTTCTGCACAGATTATAAGGTAACCATGCTGCCAACTACTCTCAGGCTGTTACAAGGGTATTCAGCTATAATGAGTAAAATCAATACTAATATAAATTGTAGAGTGCAACCAAAGCAGCAAGGCTTTTCGGAGTGGCCTCGACATCACTAAAATAATGCCCCAGACTCCTGCAAAATACTCGGATTTCTTGAACCTGCCAGGATATTCCTACACCTTCCACAGAGGTGACGGTCTGAGCCTCCCTGAGGAGATCATTCACCAGATTCCCCTCAGACTCCTCCTGCCATCCACTGCAAATGCTCAGCACCACGGCCTCTCTATCATGGTAAGGCTTCATCATGTTAACATGGTACAATTTGTGCCCCTGCCTCCTGCCTAGCAGGTTTACCATGTAATTAACATCATTGACCTTCCTTACCACCTTGAAGTGTCCCTCCCAAGCCGCCTGCAGCTTATTGTGTCTGACAGGGATAACCACCATAACCTGCTGTCCCACAGCATACACTCAGACGTGAGCATTCCTGTCATACCAGACCTTTTTTCTGCTGTTGAGCTCCTACCAGGTTCTCCTGGACCAAGCCCATGAGTTCCCTAAACCTTGTCCTGAGGTTTAGGACATATGCCACAACAGACTCCTTGTGGGATTCACACTCACCCTCCCATTCATCATGAATCAAATGTAAAGGCCCCCTCACCCTATGTCCCTACAGCAACTCAAAAGGTGAAAAACCTGTGGATTCCTGGGGTACCTCTCTGTATGAAAACAGTAGATGGGGAAAACATCTGCCCCTCTCTCTCTTAAACTGGTCTGCAAATGCCTGTAGTATGGTCTTTAGTGTAGAGTTTAACCTCTTCACAAGACCATTAGTCTGGGGGTGATGGGGGGGTTTAGGTGCTGAGCCTGTCTCAACTTCATTTTTGTAACCATTCCCAGCTCCTCTTCCACAGGAAGCCTAGTATCTTCTCACTGTGAGCCTGGGTACTACCACTCACCTTTGTCCTTGCAGTCATCTTGTCCATGGGAAGGGAACATCAGTACCTACGAGCAGCTGTGGATCACATTCAGGCTCACTGCTACAGGGTAGCTCCCTCCCTGAAATAGCCACATCACCAGCCCCAGCTTCATGTGTGGGGTCTGTCTGGGTCTCCCCCAGGCTACCAGACCTACATGGCTGTCTCCAAGCCTGACTGCATGTGACTGCATGCACACAAGATACTGCATTATCAAAATCATTCCCTATCAAGACATTTGCAGGAATATCCTCAAACACAGCTAATTGGTAACTTCCTTTTCCATCCTCCCAGTCAAGGTGAACCCTAGCTAAATGTATTTGGAATGGGCTCCCACCTAAAGCTCTGATTGGAGTGCACTGCCCAAGCTAGTACTGCTCCTCTTTAACCGCTGCAGGCCTCACAGTGGTTATGTCAGAGGCTGTGCCTCTCTTAGCAATGACCTGTCTTCCATCCACTAAGATAGGATACAAACTTCATTAATAGTTTGGCACCCCTGTTATCTCCAGACAACTTACTACTGACATGCTGTTATTCCCACTTGCTGGCTCCCTCAACTTTTGTTCCCTGCCTTGCTTCAGTGGACATTTGAATGCTACATTTAAAACATGTAATCCTTAATCCTGGCCATGTACCTGAACTAATGACTTCCCCTATTATGGGTAGACTCTGTTGGGGTGATTTAGGCTGCCCAACATGGGTTCTCTTATATCCATGTGCAGCATTGGGTATCCTCTTCTTATGCAGTGATGCCCTGCTTGCTAAGTAGATATCCCATTTTCTCCACAGCTCATCTGCAGAGTTACACTCCCAGTCTTCCAACCAGATTCTCATGTCTTCAAGCAAAGTACTAAGGGCCTGTTCCCTCACCAAAAGGTCTGCCAGTCTTTCAAAAGTGGTGACTGACCCCCCACTCACCCACCTATGAAAATAAGTGTTTAACTCAGCAATATAATCACATATACTTTCATCTGCCTTGTGTCTATGCTTAAGAAACTTTTTTCTGTAAGCTTCAGGTGTTAACAATTCAAAAAAACATTCTTTTACTCTATCATAGTGTAAACAATCAGTATCAGACAATTTAGAAACAGCAGTTACAGCTTTACCATGGAGTAAGGGGGTCAGGAACCATACCCAGAGCTCTTGGTCAACATTATACTGTTTACATACTCTTTCAAATATATGAATAAAATTATCAAAGTAATCCCCCTCTGCAAATTGTGGAAGAAATTTACTGATCATTGTTGCTTCTGGGGTTCGTTTATTCCCTTCCCCATTACCTCAATGAAGAGTCAGCATCTCCCTCTTGTGTTGTCACTACTTCTCTTATTCTTCAGCCTCCAATCACCGTAGTCTCTCATTTTCTTCGATCTCCAAATGTTTGGCCTCCAGTTCATGTTAATGCTGCTTCTCCTTTTCTTTGGTCTCCCGATACCACAGTTTCTCTTTGGTCTCCAAATGTCTCAGTTCATGCTGATGTTGCTTCTCCTTTTCTTCAGCCTCCAAATGTCACAGTCTCTATTTGGTCTCCAGTTCAAGTCTCTTTAACTCCAGATGGATTTTTAAGTCCTCTGAAGAAAAGGTGAACTGTCCTGTTTCTCTTTTTTTTTTTCTTCAAAATATTTTATTAAGTTTTCCAAGAAAAATAAAAGACAACAAATGACAAACAGTATTCTCATTCTAAGACAAATTATTAACAAACAACGTAAAAACTATTTACAACATACACATAGGCCTGAAGCAAAACTGCAGATCACAGTTAAAATACACAAGTTCTTTAGTATAAGTATCAGTACAGAAAGAGTTGTGGTCCATTTGTAAAGTCTCAATAAGTGCTAAAACTTTTGTCCAAGGATTATTCACAAATGTCTTTGAATAGATTCTAAGTTCTTTGGTCTTAGTTTCTTTGATTGTGAGGTCTTTCATTGAAGACAAGAAATCCTCAACAGTGGACAGGCTGCACGTCCCCATCACCAGACTGGTTATTCTCTTGGGCACTGGTCTCCACTGCAACTGCAATTAAAGCTGAAATCATTTTCTCTTTAATACAGTTAGCATACACCAGTCCTTTGGCTTTGCACACCTTGGTCAACTGGTTCTTTGTCAGCTTACCATAATCTTCTGCTGACATCTTTGCCTGCTTTCTCTGACTAAACAAAACTAACAAAAATAAAACTGTTGTGAAAATGAAACTGAATGTTTACCTTGTGGCTGTTGAGAGTACACACACCTTCAGTGACAAATCCAATTAATATCCCACCACTCTGACACCAATATGTGATGGGCTGTCTTTACCCTGGGCCAGTAATCAAGGAGCCTCAATCCTCACCACTGAAACAGGTGAGAGATGGTCACTAAAAACAGGAATGGATTTACACAGTACTTTCAGATGCAGCTCTCTGCATCAAGCACAAGTTCCCCCAAGAACACACAGAGGGAGCACACTCCAGACCTGGAACTGGACTCTCTGTCTCTCCAGATCCCAAACAAGACTCACGCTGGAGCACTGTGTCCCAGTTCCAAGTAGCTGACACACTCACACTGGGGTATTTGATTTTCTCACACACACACACACACACACACACACACACACACACACACACACACACACACACACACACACACAATCCTGGGAAATAAGGTAACCATTTTGCCACCAGTCAACTACTCTCAGGCTCTTACAAAGGTGTCCAATTATACTGAGTAAAATCAATACTAATATAAATGGTAGAGTGTAACCAAAGCGACAAGGGTTTTCAGAGTGGACTCAGTGTCACTAAAATAAGCACAAATACTCTCAAGAAATTAAAATTATTCTCTAAAAGACCAGCCACAATGAAAGATATAAAAATATTTAAGCAATAACTGATGACATCAGTGTGGTATATTAAGATTTACCCACAGTTGGTGTGGTTTAATCACAAGGGTGAAGCCCGAGTGATTAAATAAAGCCAACCGTGGGTAAATCTTAATATACCACACCATGGAGTCAGTTATTGCTATTATACAATGACATTATTTAAAAAAGAAAATACTTACTTTTTTAAATAATGTCTTTGTATAACACCACCATGCTGTCCTTCCATGGCTGGTAATATCCTGGTGCCTTTTTTGTATAGGTTCATAGGTAAGTACTAGGCTTGCTGCCCTTGTAGGCCATTTTGAGCCTAGCCAATTTCCCTTCCAAAGGTGAGAATCAAACCCTGTACCTTGTGTCTATGAGGTAAACACCTTAACCATTATACCACCACCTCATATGATGTACTGTGCATGCGTATGGGACTTGTATTCCCATGTGTCCCCAGTACATCAGTGCTTTGGAAAGGAAGCAGTGGAGAAAAGAAAGTCTCCATTGCTCCTTTTTTTTTTTTTTTTTTTTTTTTTTTAAAAAAAGTTTCGAACAGTTTAGGGGTAGGAGAGAGACAGAATGGAGGAAATACAAAGATAATCAAGTATGTGTCTTTAGTTTTAAATAATGTGCCTGATTTTCCTAGTATTTTCTCCATCCTATCTCTCTCGTATGTCTGGAGTCTGGATGACAGATTTTTTTTTATTTTTGTTAAAAAAAAACCCAAAAACTTACAGATATAACAATGGAAAAAAGTCCGAGCGACCGGACCTTTTTCCTTTGGTATATTCTCGGATTTACAAAGGGCACGCTGGTTGGGCTGGCCAATCAGGATGCTTGTTTTAGAATATTAATCGCCAGTCATTGTATAATTAATAATAAATAATAAAATAGAAAACGTGAGAATAATAAATATCTAAGTACAATAAACACAAGAGTTTCATGCACAGCATAAATAAAAATAACACAGTTGGACAGATTCAAACATGCAGAAAAACAATATTTAACTAATCTCATTGTATTTCCTCACTGTCTAAAGAATAACTGTTCCCTAGCTAACTTAATTAATACAGCAAGGCAAGATTAGATGCTGAGATGCTTACTTCCACAAGCAAGGTGATGAGCTTCAAATTCTGAACTGAATTCAACTAACTGTGATAACTGACATAGGTCTTTTATATCAGGTTCCAAAGAAAACAAAACAAATCAAGCTGCTGTGTAAGTTCCATCTTCACAGTGCTGGTTATAGAATGACAAAATATTTGATCACCTGATCCTGGTACAATACACACTCAAAGCTTTGCTAAGATCTGTTGCAGTATTCAAAAGCTACAGAACAATTTCAAAAACTTCTATTCTTCCCTTCCAGATTTCTTTGTTTGAACATAAACATTTAACCAGTTATAATAACACTTTTGATACATTTTAACACAAGCATCTGTACAAGTCAGTGTGACAGCCATATTACACAAAACTATTTTCAAAACTCCAGCTAACCATGCTGGCATATGTCATACATGTACTGCCCTATTCTCCCTGGCACAGATGGCAATAACTCACATCGTTATACCATGTACATAGTATATTGTACTTTTCCTGTGTTTAACAGCTTGCATATGTACATGATCAAATGACATGTTCCCATTTAGATTTTCTTTCAGCATATCTCCTTTTAGAAAATACTTCTTACCTGATGTCATAATACACTGTTGTGTGACAGGCTGCTATGATGAAAGTACCTCTAGTATTAAAACAAGTAATCCTAATAGTTTATTTGATGTATTTGGTACCAATAATAAATAGCAAAATGAAAAATACAAGTATTAACATTAGCTATAAGCTGAACCCATCATCCCTTCTCATTGTCTCTCTCCTTTTATATATACTTATGATACCTATACCCACAAAAATATGTCCTACCTCCCACCAACCTCCTTTTCCTTTATGCTTCCCTTTTGTTGTGACCCTGCTTGGTGTATTTCCCATTTCCTCCTGTTCTATACTCCCCTGTCATGGAACTAATAAGTGTCCAGGTGACTGTATGCCTGACAAAAAATATTTGTAAGGTGTTGAAAGTTGGTACTATGCTGAGCTTGCTGACAGGCTGCTTTATCACATGCCTGCGTGTGCTACCTGTGACCCTTAAGTATTGTGAGATCCATGCTAGCCAGTATATGACCACTCCCTTGCTCTACAACTTGCTGGTTGCTGGACTCTACTTCAGTTGGTCTGTAATTTTTTTTAACATTGCCACAGTTTTGTCACTGAGACCCAACTAGCTTTGCAGTCATGTAGACTGCCACTATATTTATATTCTTGTTTGCTTTACACTGCACTGTATCAACACTAGGTTGTGCAAGCTTTGTTTAGGCATCCAGTGCATCTCTATGAGTCCTGGCTTCTTTGCTGTCTTCTAGAAGGTGAGTGAGCATGAGCCAAAGACGACCCAAAGCAGTGTCTTTTAAGCTTTTATTAATATTAATTCTGGAGGGGATAAATGGGTTTTGGAACTCAGAAAAAAAAGGTTTCTATAGTTTTTGTTGTCAAGAGTTACAAGCCAAATTTATTGTGTAAGCTGAAAGAAGGAATGCAAAGGCTATGACTAACTTTATATGTCACATTTCATAAATAAGGGTACTGCAGTCTTAAAAATGGCATGTTGCAGCTGAAAAAAAGGTTTACTGCTGTCTTATCCAAACAGAAGTTCCATCTTAGATAAGTGAGCCTATGCAAAAATACCAATCATCATATAAAGCATCTGTAGCCCATTACTCATTTTTCCTTTTCCAATGAGCACTTATAGTTACGTATTCTTATCTTAGACTGTTGTACAATAAAACAGAATGCAATTCTAATCAACACTCAGAACAGATGGCTATGAAAGAGTTAGGAAAGAGTGCAAACCAAGGATCAATGAATGAGATAGTGGCCGGCTTAGAACTTCATAATATTCAAACAGTGATATATCTTCTATTTTTTTTTTTTAAACAATTTACATACACAGTATATTTTCATACTTTCTTACATCCAAAATAAAGGTCAAAATGAGTTTACTGAGCCTCATTTTATATCAAATCATGTCAGTTATCTTGACCTCAAAAATAGCTTTAGGGTCCCTTACAGCTCAACAAGAAACTAAGGCCTTTTCACTATGTGACGGTTATCTGCAGTTTGAAAGGGACTGCACTGTATTAGAGTTCAAGGAGTAGATATTTCATGCAAAATATACACATGGTTTTGATAAGTGATATGTTCTTACAAAATGGGGTAGAAGGGCATAAAAATACTTACCCCACAATATGTTATGCTGCATTCTAGTTTACACTGGAAACCATGAATATATACATCTGGACTCAGAACAAATAAAGAAGTTAGAGAGCCATAACAATTTCTGCCACAACTGGTTAACAACAGAACTATGTTTTACTTCATTGGATCTAGGGTGCATTATTTCCAGTAATTAAGAGAAAAAAGAAGTTAAATGTACACTGACTTCATTGGTCAGATCCGACCACAAGCTAATCAGCCTAGACATCCACATCCCGCCCCCACCCCCCACTAGGGAAAAACACCATAACAAAAATGTCTCCAAAGCCAACTTCACACTTCTTAAGACAGAAGTGGCAAACTTCACAACACCCATGCAGACAGACAATAGAGGTACGACTGCTGAATCCAGCACAAATGCACTTTATAGGCACTTACATGGATCGTGCTATCCCTAACAGAACCAAGATGCTATCCTTCAAAAACAGGAAGCCAATCTGGTGGTCCCCTGCCATAAACAAACTCTACAACAGGAGAAAGAAACTGTTGAAAAAAAAGAGTAAAATCCCATGACTGGAAGGAACTTCCTGGCCAGCCTCAGTAAGAAGCTGAGATCCCTCATAAAATCCTCCAAAGCTAGTTATGAAAACAAAATCACCACTGATTCTAAAGACAACCACAAAACATTCTATAGCTATGTCAAGAATCTCAATGGCAACACTCAGATCTGCTCTGAGTTACAGCACAATGGTACTAAATATACAAAACCAACTGATATTGCCAACGTCCTGGCAGATAGGTTCAGTGCTAACTTTACCCCCCTTGCCCCCTAAAGGGCCCATCTCTACATCGGAAGAAAGCAAAGTTCCTGTAATCACGGCTGCACAGGTATAAACCACACTCTCCAAAGCCAAGAACACAGCATCCATGGGACCTGACAACATCCCAGGCTGCGTTCTACATGAACTAAAGAATGAACTGGCACCCCACTTAAGCACCATGTTCAATCATAGCCTCACCTCAGGCTTTGTGACCACTGAATGGTGACAGTTTTCCCACTCCACAAAAGGGGGAGCCACCACGGACCCCGAGAACTACCACCCCATTAGCTTAATGAGCCTGGTCTGCAAGGCCATGGAACGTATCATCATGGAACTTATAAACAAAGGCATTGGTAATCTCCAAACTCTGGACCCCACCCAGTTTGGGTTTGTAAAAGGCAGATCATGTCTCCTAAACCTGATTGACTTCTTTGAAGCAGTCACCAAAGCCATAGACGAGGGTAAGGTGGTTCACACAACCCATCTAGATCTCGCCAAGGCTTTTGACACCATCCCCTACTCTAGAATTATAGATAAACTCTCTAAACTAGGTATAAATCCCTATGTCACAAGATGGGTTGCCAACTGGCTCACTGACAGAATCCACACTGTGAAAGTAGCAGACTCCAAATCCGACTTCAGACCAGTGACAAGTGGAGTACCATAGGGTTCAGTCCTGGGTCCTCTCCTGTTTTATATCTACTTTTCTGAAGTACAGGCTAACACAGAAGTTCTTTGTCTAATGAAGTTCACAGAGGACTGCAAACTAGGAGCCATAATTGAAACTTCAAACAATGTGAACATCCTATAAAAGGGCCTCACTGAGACAGATACCTGGTGTCAAAGCCATGGCCTCAAGCTCAATGCCAAAACGTGCAGTGTCATCCCCTTTGGTAAAAACTCTGTACCCATGAGCTACCACATAGGTGATAGTCTACTTAACACTGAAAGTGTGATAAGAGACATTGGGACACTGGTGGACAGTAGTCTCTCCTTTGATAATCACATCACCACAGTAGTCAGGAAATCCTTCTATGTGGCACAACTCATCACAAAAGGTTTCTCATCCAGGAAAAAAGAGGTCATTGTTCCCCTCTACTCATCACTCATTAGACCTATTATAGAGTACAATGCCCCTTTTGGTATGTACCTCACAAGACATCTACAATAACTGGAAAGGCTGCAGAAATACCTCACAAAGAGGATTACCAGCCTCAAACAGATGCCCTATGCAGACCATCTCAAAAAACTCCAGCTTTACTCCGTCGCATATCGCCTACTCAGAGGCAATCTCTGCCTAACATAAAAAGCTCTGTCAAACCCAGAGCTGTTGGACATGCTCCACTTAAAGAAATCCCAATCCCTCCGAGCTACACACTCTAGGGACCTAAACCTTGTCACCACAATAAACAGAACATGCTGGAGGGATAAATTCCTGTCCCAGAGACTTCCCATATACTGGAAAAAACTGCCTATCTATATCAAACAAAGCTCCTCATTAGCACTCTTCAAGGAAAATCTTGATGATTGGATGGGAACTAGGAAATTCACCCAGGGGATCAACTCTGTGGCTCTGCTCGACAGGGACACAGGAAAATAATTTTCTTGAGTGGCAAAAGCCAGGGTACTTTTTTGGCTAGGCTTGTATAGGCCCTAGGGCCGATAGCCTAGTATTTACCAATGAACCTATGAAAAGGAGTATATCAACTCAACAAAAGGCTGAAAAATGGAATAATCTTTATACAGATATTCTGATGAGCTAATAAAACTGAAAAAATCAGAGGCTGAAATTAATAAAAGGTTGGCTGAGTAGGAGACTGCACAAGAACAGATGTTTCAAAAAATAGTATAATTACAGGACAGAGCATGTAGGGAAAACATTAGATTTTCTGCTGTACCAGAGAAATTGGAAGGAGCAGACTGTATTAATTTTATGAAAAAACAAATAAACAACTGGGCTGTTATTCCACAGCAGAAGTTGTTAATTGAATGGGCACATTGTGTGTATGCTCCAAACCTGGCCATGAGAAAACAGCCAAGACCTCTTTTAGTAAAGATACAATCCAACTAGCTGAAAGAATTGAGTCTGACAAACCTGTGACAGAAGGACAAAGTACAAAAAGTTGGAGACAGTAGAGTGTTTGTGGAAAATGATTACATACTGTACACCAGGAAGAAGAGGAGTCAGTTTAGTCCAGCAATCAGGGAATGTCAAGAGGCAGGTGTGAAATTCAAGCATCTGTATCCCAGCTATCTTCAGAATATTTTTGCCTGGAGGGTCAAAGTCAGTTTTTGATGTAGATCATGCTAAGAAGGAAATACAAAAGTTTGTCCATCAAAAAGTGAGCTATCAAACAGAAGAGGATCCTGCTTATTTTTCTTCTGATAATAAAGCTCAAAGAGAGACTATGCCAGTGAAACCTTTTGTTTGAAAGACAAAAAAAAAAAAAAACCCACAGGAGCTGACTAGAAGAACCAGAAGTATGTTGGAAGTGAACCACAGACTGGATTTGGGAAAGGAAAATCAAAAGGAAGAAAACCAGCAACCTGGAAATTAATGAATAAATGTGGGATTACAAAGCATCAAATCACATTTGTGAAATATGGCAGAATAAGAATACCTGGAAATATTGGACTTTTTTGAGTTTGTAAAATGTGTGGGGGGCTGCAAATTGTATGCCCTACTTCCTGTCATTAATGATTGGAAGAACACTAAGGAGATGGGAAGAGGAAGGAAAGAGGTAATTGCAAGTAAAAGTCTTTGTTCTTAACAGTATTTTTATAAAACATGATGTATACTGCATATTATAAAGTGTTTTCAGATCTTTTTGCGTGTAATAGGGATACTCAAGTAAACAAGTGCCATTTTTTCCTTCTTTCTTTCTTCTAGTTCAGTTTTAAGTAATGCAGGCACTGCAATGTAAAACAAGAAGAAAACTTGTACAATAGAGCATAATACAAATTAAACTGATATGCATTTTCTTACTTTTGCATATGGGAATGACTGGATTAAGGCCCTTGGCTTGATATAACAAGTTTTAAGAGGACAAGGTAATAACAGAACACTGAATATAACAAAAAGTTTTCCTTTAGCAAATAAGTGCAACATGAGAAGCTTGTAGCTGAAGGCAACCATGTAACTGATTCTCATGTTTCTATGGCAATAAGAGCAATAAAAACAGAATACCCTTTTTTTCAATGGCTAAAGGATATTGTTTTCAGAAAGCATTCAAGATGTTTTCTATGTCTGAGAGAAGAGTAAAGATAAGACAAAAACAGACAGCACTTAGTGTAAGTAGAAACACAGGTTGTACCATGTGTCTTAGCATGGATAACCTTCATTATAGGTCAGTTCAAGCTTCTGAGTGTAGCTGTCAATCAGAAACAATTGTTCCTATTAGGAGGGTTAAACTTCATTATTTGTAGATGTACACAGTTTTGTGTGTTTGTATTATGCTAACAAGTCATGGGGGTGTTCTGATGGTGTGCTTGTTTTGTTTTTTTGTTTGTTTTCATAAAAACAAAAAGTCTTGTAAGATGTGTGACATACCTATTTTTAGGTGCAGCTCTCTGCACCAAGCACAATTTCCCTTAAGAGTACACAGGGAATACACTCAGTCTTGGGGTTGGGTATTCCTCTCTCTCTCCAGGCCCCCAGTAAGACCCCTCACTGGCACAACTATAGGTTTGAGTCCTGTACCGAGTGTTCCAAGCCAAGTCCTCCACCATCCTCTCTGTGAATCCAGTGCTCTGTGTCCCTGCTCTAAGTAGCTGACATGCACACACTCTTTGCGATTTGATTTTACACACACACACACACACACACACACACACACACACACACACACACACACACACACACACACACACACACACACACCTGGGAAAGGCTGGCACAGATTTACTAGCTATGCCCCCTCAGCCCAGACTGTAAGGTAGGTACTGTTACCAGAACACTCCAAACCAAGCTACTCTAAGGCTCTTACAAGGGTACCCAATTATACTGAGTAAAATTAATACTAATACAAATTATAGGGTTTGACTAATGCAGCAAGGCTTTCAGGAGTGGCCACAGTGTCACCAAATGAATATAAGTACTCTCAAAGGTTAACATATTCTCTAAAATACCAGCCACAATGGAAAGTTTAAATATATTTAATAATAAATAAATAATATTAAATAATTAAATAAATAATAATAATAAATAATATTAAAAGAACATGAAAATACTAAATATATATTTATAATAAACACCAGAGTTTCAATCACAGGAAATATTAAAAATAACACAGGTGGAAATGTTCACACAGATACAGGAAAACAGAACTTAACTAATCTGACTATATTTTCCTGACTGACTGATCTAAAGAATTACTATTCCCTGGTTATTTACTAAAGCAAGGCAAGATGAAGTGGGTGAGTGATCCTTCTTTGTCAGGTTTCAAAAACAGACTGCCCTGAGACTTCTGTCTCATCTAGTATTAAAACATCATTTTAGTGCTGGATTACAGAATGACATCACATATATCAGGTTGTCTGACTCTGGTTCCCACACTACCCCCCCCCATTTACTAGAAACTGAACCAGAATTTAGCATGTATGTGTTACCATAAACACAGCTAGAGCTTTGCTAACATGTGTTATAGCATCTGGAAGCTATAAAACTATTTCAAAAATGTCTGCCCTTCCATGGTAGCAATAAGGTCACCCCTAAGGACAATACAGTAGGATTTCTAGTCCTGGTTTTCACACACATTTTGTCTCTAGCTGCAATCAGAGCTGTAAGATACAGTCTTTGTGGCCTAAACCACCAAATTTAATTTCAGACTGTTTTTCAAAGTTAGCTGGACTGCGAACAACATCTTCTCTTCCAGTATCCTCTGTTACACTATATTAATTTCAACAGTTACAATGCAGTCTGACATACAGGTGTATTTATTTTCTGTCCAGCAGGACCCACTGTTGGTGTATTTTTTAAAACAAGCAGCTTTACAAGTACATTTTCAACACAAGCACCTGTACAAATTAGTTTGATATACAAATGACATATAATTCTTTACAAAACTCCATCTAGCTATGCTGGCATATGTTACACATCCACTGCCCTACTTCTCCTAACATAGCTGGCAATACCTCACATCATCACAAGATGGGACATAGGTTCAGATGGTTATGACAAGAAATAACTGTATAAAAGATCATCCTGCTAAACATTAGTGTATGTGTGTAACACAAAAGTTGAAACTAGACATTAAGAAAAGCTAATAGGTGGGAATAATAATTTCTTATCATAATGACAACACTTTCCATATTATCTTTAAAAGTGAATGGTCTCCCAGGTATATACAAAAAAGAATGAGTAGTGAACTATATTAAAAATGCAGATGCAGTGCAATTAGCTTTGATACAGAAGACACATTTGGAAAGAACTGAGCATGTGAATTTGATAAAGAAAGGATTTAAGGATGGTTATTCAGCAGAATATATGGGACAAAGTAAAAGGGGAGTACTTATATTAATTGCTAGAAGAGTTCAGTAGTGATAGAAAAGGAAAAAAGATAGTGGTAAATTTGTAGTAGTAAGGGGCTACTGGGAAGGGAGGAGGATTATGCTGGCATGTATTTATATTCTACCTACAACTACTGCAGTGGAGCTTATGAAAATTCTGGGAGAAATGATTAGCTTTTAGCAGGGAATATTACTTATAGCTGGGAAATTGAATTTGATTTGCAACAGTGAGGGTGTATCTGGGGATCTAGAAGGGAAAATATAACAAAAGAGGGTAGATTTTTGAAGAAATTTATGAAAATATTTAGTATGGAAGATGTAAATTCAGAAGTAGGAGCTTGGAGGGAATTTATAAATTATATTTCATAGAAATGTGCATTTAATTGAAAGTTTTGATACGCATCCAATAACTATTTCAGATCGCGCTCCAATAACAACTATAATAAAAATGCAAGGTAATGAAATAAAAAAGAGACACTGCCACTTCCCCACCTATCTGTTAAATAGGGAGGAATTTAAGCAATGGGTAATGAAATTTATTCGGGAGTTATTAGGAAAGATTGAAATTTCTTCAGAAAATATACCTAGGGAGTGGGATAAAATGAAACTGGAGTTTAAAAATAGGGTAGAAATACTACTACCAGAGGAAGGGTGGTCCCTTTAGGGAACAATTCATGGAGCAACCATCCTCTGTGGAAATCAGAGAGAATCCAGAACCAGAAAAGGAGAATGAATGCCAGAATCAATCAGCAGAACAGAGATACCAATACTAGGGAGTGAGACTAAAGCAGTTCCCTTATCAACAGAAGGGCAGGAGCAATTAGATGTTTATGTGGTTAATGAAAATGAAGGTACTGTAAAAATTATTTATAATGCTCAAAAAAATTTTGCATTGTATAATTTCTCTACTAGAGTCATTCATATGGAGCATGCCAACGTATTATCAAAAGGTTTGTCATTTGTTCCAGCAAGAAGGGCATGTTTGACAAACAGCATAATAGGATTAAAATTGTTTGTCCACAAAGTAAACTTGACTTTTTGACTTAAAGACAATGGAATTGTGTATTGTGAAGAACTAAGAAGACCAAGTTACTTTAACCCCCTTTAAATCAGTGGGTTTCTACTTTTGATAAAATGTGTGAGTTAGAGTTTTGTGAGTTTTTTAAAAGTAATAGAAGAATGAACATGTTCAATATGACTCATGATGAAACACTTTTGTTGAATTATATAGTTAGAGATAAGATTATATGGGTAATGAAACCCAATAAAGGGGGGGGGTTTCATTGTCATGACTAACAATGATTATATTAACAAGATGAATGTATTATTGTTGGATGAAACGTATGTTGAGATTTCTAGAAATTAAATAAATATAAGACACAGGAAAATTGATTATATTTTAAATGATTTATCACAGAGTCAAATAAGTGTAGGTGAATTTAATTATATGTATAACGATCAGCCAGTGATTGCCAGTAAATTTGGTGTACTGAAATTGCATAGCTCTATGTTTGATCCCCCCATGAGGCCAATAACTAATGCCACTAGAAGTAAAACTTATTGTATAGTGAAGTTTAGTGAAAGTTCATTAAAATATAGCCTAAAAAACTTTTGTATATATGCAAAGATTCATGGCAATTTCTAAGTAATATTGGCAATATACCTTATAGGGCTAAATGCATTTTTGTTACCATAGATGTGCAAAATCTTTATTCTGTAATTCCCCATGATATAAGTTTAGTGTGGTTTGAGGAGCAATTGTTTAAAATTGGAGATCTGGGGGTGACAGGGTTAATTTGTTGGTAACATTAATTGAGGTAATATTAAAAAATAATTATATATATTTTGAAGGACAATTTTTCAATCAGAATACTGGTGTTGCAATGGGTGCAGCATGCACCCCATCTTTTGCTAATTTAGTTATGGTCAGGTAGGAAGATAAATATATATTTAATAGTAAGTACAAGGGCTGTTAGATGTGTTATACGAGATTTTTGGATGACATATTTTTAATATGGAATGATACTGAAGTAAAATTGATAGAATTTATTGAATATATTAACTGTTCAGAATCTTTTTTAAAATTTACTCATATGACAGCTCATGAAAAAAATAGTGTTTTTGGATTATATATATATATATATATATATATATATATATATGAAGCCCACCTTTTCAAATACGTACTTACATTATATGAGCTGACACCCCCTTATCAGATAAAGGCAATGGTGAAGGGCCAGCTGGTGAGGCTGGCCAGAATGGTTTTGGATTTTGAAGTATTTTTAAATGAGTATAGGATAGTGATAGATATGTTTAGTCAAAGGTGCTATCCAATGGATTTTTTATTAGAAATTGAAAAGGAAGTTTTTGAAAAAAAAATTTGAGGTGATTACATACCCCTTTTAAAGATTAGAAGTTGTTCAGTTAAAAGTTTAGGAAAAGAAGTAATGCCATTTCAAACCAAAAGAAAATCATTTATTACTACTTATAATTTAGGTAGTAGGGAGTTGGTTAATATTATATATAAAAATTGGAATGTGTTCAAATTTGAGGGGGGAGCACTGGAGAAGGTGGTAGAAAAACCGTTGATAGTATATAAAAAATTAAATTTTTTTGAACAGTTATTAGAGGCAAATAAAATATAAAAATATAGCTATACCATTATATAGTTTAGAGGGTGGCAGACAAATGGGCAAGTTTAAATGCAGAAGATGCAGACAATGTCCTTAGATAAAAGTGATGGATAGTTTTGAAATAAATGGTGTAGGTTATAATATCAATGGACATTTTATTTGTGATTCTAAGCAGGTGATTTACTTAGCTATGTGTGAGGCATGTACACCCTTTTATGTGGGTAAGACTTTACAAAAATTAAAAGACAGACTATATGAACACCTGCTTGATATGAAGAATAAAACAACAAACTAGTGCGCTTTACAAACATGTACAGATTAATATAGGACACAAATTTGTGCTTATGGCTATAGAACAGGTTAATCAAGACCCTATGGGATATTTTATGAATGAGCATTTGGAGAAGTGTGACTTGCAGTGGCAATTACGTTTAAATGCATTAAGTACCCCAGGCTTGAATGAATCCTTCTCTATTAGTTCAGTATTAAAATTAACACATTATTTTGCTTAAATTTCAACAGCCATTGGATTCAATTTAATATATTTATTTAACAAAGACTTTTTTATGAAAAATATTTCTGTTCTTTTTGAATGGGTATATTATGAGGTCAACAAATTGATTGATGTGGATATTAATTGAGATAGTATGATTTTAGAAACATTTTTTTAAAGTTTGATGCTTTTTTAGGAGACATCAAAAGTGTTTATGTATTGTATAAATATTCTTATTGTACAAGATGGTATGTGAGTTTTAGGAATAACTGTTGTTTTTTTAATTGATCATTGTTTAATAAACGTGGGAAACTTAATTAAAGGAGGCATTATTGTATTTAAGCAAGCTAAAATGTAAAGTAGTGCGTCTATATTACATAATCGAACTTTTAAAAGTTCGAATGTCATATGGTCGACACCATATGATTGAACTTTCAAAAGTCAGTAAATGTAATAAAAAAAATAAACCAAAGAAAAAACCTACCTGAACGGTTTAAGCAGGGGAATGAGCCCCCCCTGCACCCCCCACACCCCTTGGTCTTTAAATATAAAAACTCAGAGATCGCACTACAGTGCAGAAAAAGGAAATCTCCGTATTCCGCACTGTACGGATCTCCATTGAAACAGTCAAACTTTTAAAAGTTCGACAGTATGGTGTCGACCATATGACATTCAAACTTTTAAGAGTTCAAAACCGTGATATAGACCCAAAGTAGTTCTGATGAAGTTCTATTTATATTGAAAATGAATGAAAGTGCTTAACCTGTGTTGTTTTTATTATTTTTATATTTAATAAAGTGGTATTGGTATTAGTTCTGAATATCGTATTTGGAGTCGAGTCCCTTGAAGTATGGGAGTTTTTGTGGTTATTTAGTTTGTGTTTCTGTTTGTTTACTATACACAAACTATAAGCCACTCTAAAAAAAACTTTCTGTGAGATTATCCTGATGAAGCTCAGGTAAATGTGTTTTATTAAATATAGCTCTATAGTGGTAGATGAAGGTGTGTTGTCATTTTTAATTTTTTTTAAATAAAAAATAAATTTTTTTTAACTAAGAATGGGGTTCCACAGTCTGCTGAACTGGTAAGCCCTCACAGGTCCTTCAGTAATATTCAAATAAGGGACTAACTTCTAAGTTTTGGGATTGGTTCCTTGTTTTTTCATCTCACAGATTTTCCTCCAATCAGCTCACCCGGACCCTCCCACCAATGTTTGTAGCTGCTTCTAAATAACTGACCTGTTGAATGTAATGTATTAGAACAAGAACGCTTATCCATCACCTACTTAAATGAATAAACTATTGAAACATCAACAACGTGTCTTTATTCCTCTATAAGGAAGGCACCAGAGAGTCTCTTTTATCTTTATTTTATCTGGACTAATCCTTTGCACTCTGTTTAAAATACTATGATTTTTTTTACAACTGGAATCTCCAGACCCTCCTCCCATCTCCCCAGTGTTGTTAGCATTGCTTTGTCACATCCTGTGATTTCCCTGATAGCCAGCATGCTGCACCTAAGAAAGTAGATAGAATGTACAAAATTCCTCAGTCTTTCAAATTTCTATACACTCATCCCAGACTTGACCCAGCAGCTATAGCTTTAGTTAATCCAGCTGCTGCTAAGGATTTTGTTAATTCTAATCTTTCCACTTGTGACAAGGATGTTAAAATAATTGATAGATTTGGGGGGAGGAAGTGTGTGTGCTTCTTAAAGTTTAATTTTTAGAATTTTGAATTGTCAGGCTGGTATGTTAAAATTTATTCTAATTGTGAAAGCATGAGGAATGTTTTATCTAGAGTTCATTCATGTGAGGAAAAATTGTTTTATGTGGTTTAGTTTCTTCAGTTTCTCACTAAGGTTATTGCTCATTGTTTAAAGTGTGTTTGACTCTGTAGATACCACACCCAGGGCTGTTGCCACTAGTACTGTGTTGAGAATATCCAAAAAGATGTAAAAAATGAGGAAAATGAATTGGCTATCTGCTGCACAGGTTAATAAAAATGTGATGACAGAGGTAAGCTGACACAGGGAATCCCTTAGATTTTTCAGCCCTCCTTCTCAAAATTTTCCAAGGGATTTTCTGCTTTCTCATCTAATTTTGGCAAGAAAGAAAACAGTCTCAGCTAAATGCTGGTAAACACACATTTTAAAGCAATGGCAGGGAGGACCCAAACAACAAAGCAGAAACCCAGAACAAAAGACAGTCAGACAAGTCAGAATGACTATGTAAAGGACTTTGATCCCCCACCCCCTCACTGTGGCAGTCCGTTATCCCTTATAGAAAATATGAATTTCCATTTTTAACTTTGGCAACAGATTGTTTCAAACAAATGGGTTCTAAGACAGATTCAACAGGGGTACATATGGCAGTGAAAAGAAATCCCACTTTTACATGGAATTATTCCACACCCACCAGACCAAAAACCTCTTTCACTTCCTGTTCTAGAACATATGCTTTCTCCGGGGCTAATAGAAACAGATGTTCATCATACTGATCACTGCTCCAGTAGCCTTAGCTATACGGGTTATATCCTGCCAAGGAAATAACAGTCTTCCAGCTTTCAAAGCTTCAGGGCACCTTCCACATGCTCAAACTGTCAGGCAGCTTGACCTGAACTGACTAAAAGACATGTTTGGGCATGAAGCCCTTCAGAACTTTACTGTTGCAGAAGAGTACATTCTTCTGAGGCTTTCAAGGATTGACTGTCTGTTGTGCTTTCCTTTGCTGGGAAGATAAGTTCCCTTGGGGGGACTTCCATATTCTAAATTTTGTTGATGTTTTATTACTTTCATCTTCAGTAAAGTTATTTTAAACTAGGAGTGTTGCATATTAATGTCTTGAAAGTGTAACATGCTTTTAAACAGACTGCCTATTTTTTAAATATATAGTTTAAAAGTGGTGTAAAGTAAATGAAAACATTTTTGTGTGTAGAAATTCTGTTTATTTTACATTTGCAGGGCTGGCATAGTGTTTTAAGGTGCTTTTAATCCTGTGTTTCTGTCACAAAGTAACATTTGTGGATAGATAGTGTTCACTGGCAATTAAAGCTTGTCTTCCTGGGGAAAGAGGCCCCATTTTCAGCTTGACCATGAAACAGACTACCCGTCCCATGGTTGGTCCTTCTTCCAGCCACAAAAAGAAAAAGTTAAGCAAACAGCCTTTGCCAGCACAACAGGCTGGCAATTTGCCTCAGTCACAGGTGGCTGACTCTGCTGTAGCCATTTGTTGTACCTCAGACTACTCATCTTTTACCCCAGAACCTTCTAGTGTAGCTTCTATAGCCACCATGGACCAGGGCTTAGCCATGTACTCTGCAGCTATTGGAGTCCACTCAGTAGGCAAGGAAGAGTGACTCTTTTCTCTCCTGGGCAAAGAACGGGGAAGGTTTCCCTGTTGTGTCAGAATGCTGTGCCCATCTTTGGGGAAACTGCTACTGCCATTATTAAAATGGGTGGCCTCATTTTCCTGTCAAAAATAAATAGAAAACTAAGCAAGTACAGTACCTACTCCTTCTCATTTTTTTTTTTTTTGGAAAGGAGTAGTTTACTGGGTCTGGCTCAGGGTTTAATTCAGGCTATTAATCCTTCTAGTAAAATAGTCTCTAGTAAAAGAAAGAGAGATTCCTCTTTTCCTGAAGAGATTCAAGATTCTGAATGTGAACAGGAAGATATAGGGATAGATATAAGGATTTTTCTGCAGATTTTTGATTGAGACTCAGAGGAGAGCTCAGTTTCTGATTCTCCCTTTGGGGGTTTCTCTTTCTCTAAGGATATGGCTCAAATGTCCCAGTATTTTCAGTGGGAGAACACTGAGGTTTCTCAGTGTCTCAGAAAATACTATGAGTTGTTACCCAAGGATTTTCCAGAACTTACACCCATTCCACCTGTTCTGTCTGCTTTAAAGGATGTGTGTGTGTGTTACTGCCTGTAATTTTCCTGATAGCCAGCTGCCCCTAAAAGGCAGATGGGATATATAAAGTTCCTTAGTCTTTTATATTTTTATACACTATTCCCAAACATCACCCAGCATCTATAGCTTTAGTTGATCCTACTGCTACTAAGGACTTTGTTAATGTCAATCCTACTCTTTCTGATAAGGATGGGAAATGTTTTGATAGGTATGGGGAAAAAGGTGTATACCTCTGTGACTCTGATTTTCAAAACTTTGAATTGTCAGGTTCATGTGTTAAATTTATTCTGACAAATCATGAAAGTATGAGGAATGGTATATCTGCATTTTCTTCTTGTGAGGGAAAATCTGCTTTAAATAACTTAGTTTCTTTTATTGCACAGGTCACTACTTATTATTTACAGTGTGGGTATGACTCTATTGATACTTCTTCCAAGGCTATAGTCATTGGTACTGTTTTGAGGAGGTTTGCATGGTTGCATGCCCAGAACCTCCCAGATTATATTAAAGTGAGATTTTAAATTCTACCTTGGATAGAGATTTAGTGTTTGGCTCCTCTGCTACAGAGATGATCAAAAAATGTGATAAAAAGGGCAAACTGATCCAGGGAATCTGTTAAGATTTTCAACCCTCCTTTTCCAAATTTTCCAAGTGATTTTCTATCTCATCCAATTTTGGCAACCCCCCCCCCCCCCAGAATAAACCATCTCAACAAAATATAGGTAAACATGTTTAAGAAGAAATGGTGATGGGGTTGCAAAAAGAAGTCTAGAACCTCTCAAAATAAAGGACAGTCCAACAAGTATAAATGACTGGTCAAGAGACCTTGTGAGGCCCCCCATCCCACCCTTGCCCCTTTTTATTTCCAGAAAGTCTGAGTCTCCATTTTCCTCTTTGGCAACAGATTGTTTCACACAAATTGGTTCCGAAAATTATTCACCAAGGTTACAGATGGCACTGGGAGGAAATTCCTCCTTTCCAGGGGTTCATTCCTCATCCTCCAGATCTGACTCTTTTATTTCCACCTGTTCTTCATCACATGTTGTTCTAAGGAGTGATAGACAAATAGACAATAAAGTGAACAGTCCAGCCCTCAATGTGATGTAAAAAGTTTAATCTAAAATAAATTTCAATAAAAACACGGCTAATAAGCACTTTCATCTTGAAACACAAGACTTCATCAGATGCCATCTTGTAAAATCACACTCCTTATATAGTAATAATCACAATTAAGACAATAATTATCTAATTAACTTAAACCCATACACACAATTATTTAAA
Source organism: Protopterus annectens (assembly GCF_019279795.1). NCBI lineage: Eukaryota > Metazoa > Chordata > Ceratodontiformes > Protopteridae > Protopterus > Protopterus annectens. The sequence goes on along the minus strand of NC_056728.1, from coordinate 1,373,188,968 downwards.
TGTTAAAATCCATAATAACTTAACCTTTCTATACCTGAAAGGCTTTCACCTTTAAAACAGGTTTAATGTGGATTAAACTTTTTACATCGCATCGAGGGCTGGACTGTTCACTTTATGGTTTATTAGTCTTTTCATCACTGACTAAGGAGTGATAGAACCAGTTCCTCCTTCCCAGGTAGAGAAGGTTTTTTATTCAAGAATATTCTAAGTGTCAAAGAAAGAAAATAATTAGAGATTATTTCTGGATCTTTCTTGCTTAGACCTGTTTGTGTCAGTGCCCAAATTCAGAATGATGCCACTTCACAATCTGTTACCTCTTCTTCCTCTTTCAAGTTTCCCGGCAACACTAGACTTAAAAGATGCTTATGATCACTTTCCTATTCATCCAGACTTCAGATGTTTCTTAAGGTTGGTTTGCGTCTGGATCACATTATAGTTCTCTGCCTTACCCTACTAATGACTTCTTCAGACTGAATAAAAATTCTTCTTACTAACCACATATATACTTAATTTTCATTAATTAACTAATTATTCAATTAGAAAACATAATTTCAAAAAGGAAACACATTATTTAAAGCAACAATACTCTAAAACATTTATGTTCATGACTTCATAGAAGCACCTAATTTTCATATATAAATATGTTATAATTTAAAAAAAATTAAAACATTTAATGTTTCAACCTTTTTCTTTTTAAATAGACTTTAAAATTGTCCTTGTCATTAAGACCAGGGGGCGACTTGCATCTAATTTCAAAATGCAGCAGTATTCCTCCGATTTTAACTCTTCTTCTGGTGCTAAATTATTTTCAAAATTCAAAACGTTATCTACTACCATGAATTTTGATTTCCACTACATTTAGTGTTCATATAATGCCTTCCCCATGCATTAACATCTTTTCTCTGAATTGCATACAAATGTTCTTTTATTATTTTATGCAATTCCCTAGTTGTCATACCGACATAATAAGAGGTACATCCTGAACAAATAGGCAGATAAACAACAAATCTCATCCTACAGACATTTTCATTAACTGCCTGTGGCCTGATATTGTTTATGAATACTGGTTACAGACAATACAACTGTGATGTGGTACATCAACAAGCAAGGAAGTACCAGGCTGTACCTCCTTTACATACTAGCTGTGTCGGCTTAGGATATAGCTTCACAGCACAATCTCACTCTACAGGCATCCTACATTCCGTCAGAACAAAATTTTGTGGCAGACAAGCTGAGCAGGGCTAAGTCAGATTCACATAAATGGAAGCTAGATTGGGGGTCTTTCAATATCTGATCCATCTGTGGGGAGTTGCTGAAGTAGACCTCTTAGCCTTCTCTCTGAACAATCAACTGGCAAGATTCTGTTTTGCTGTATGCAAGAAGGCGTGCAAGACAGTTGTCTTTTCTCTTCCTTGTACTGGAGTGTTCATGTATGCTTTTCCACCCTTTCCACTAATATCTAGGGTATTTCTGAAGATTCAGAAGGAATCTCCCATGATAATTGCAGTGACTCCCTTCTGGCCTAGGTAACGATGGTTCTCCCATCATTTGGAAATGACTAGGAACAATTACCACAAGCTTCCTCACAGATTGGGTCTACTCATATAAGAACAGGCGTGTTTGATACATCCCTATATCAATCAACTTCAATTGAATGCTTGGATATAAAGGTCTTAATTCATTTTAGTCACCTGTTTACTTAGGACATGCAGCAGATACTAATGTAGGCAAGAAAGCCTGTTACTAGAAAATCATATATTTACAAATAGAAAAGATTTTCTAGTTAGTGCCAATGACATAACTAGCACCCATTCAAGGCTACTTGTTCTCTGGTGCTACAATATCTGTGTGAGTTACTATTCTTATTCCTCAGTCAAGGTTCATTTATCAGCCATTTCAGTATGTCTCCCCCCATAGATCCTCCTCTTTCAATGCAGTATCATGTCAAAATGTTCTTGAAAGGTGTTTTGGATAAGAGGTCTCCAAGAAAACTGGTGGACCCTCGTTGGGATTTTTATTTTTGTGTTAGAGAAGTTAACACATAATACATTTGAACCAGCTAATCTGGCTTACTTGAGGTTCCTGGAAAACAGTTTTACTGATTGCTCTGATCTCTGCAATCAGGGGTATTTGAGTTGCAAGCTCTTATGGTGAGTCAACCCTATCTCATTTTCCATAGGGACAGGATTTCTTTGAGAACTAATCCTTCTTTTTTGCATAAAGGGGTATCCGAGTTTACTTTAAGCCGAACTATCCATCTTCTTGTTTTCTTTCCTGAGCCTAAAAATGAGAGAGAAAGGATACTTCATTCCTTGGATGCTCACAGACAACTCAAGTACTGTATTGACAGAACTAAATCTTTCAGATCTTCAGATCAATTGTACATGTCTTGTGACGGTAAGAAGAAGGGACAACCTGTGTCAAAACAGACTATTTCCAAAAAGTTGTCAAAGACTATTACCTTCTGTTATACTTACAATAAGATAACTATTCCAGGCAGGTTTAAGGCCAACTCTACCAGGGCCTTGGCTTCATCTATGGGTTTTTGGATAGGGTTAGATATTCCAGAGGCTGTTAATTGGTCCTCTCTGCATACTTTTACAAACCACTATAAGCACAATTTATTTTCTAGTTACAGATCAAGCTTTGCTAGGACCATTCTCCAAGGGCTCCTGGATTATTCTCCTTCCACCTCGCAAATACAGTTAGCTTAGGTAGTCTATCCATATAGTTAAGGCTACTGGAGCAGTCATCAAAATAATGAACATAGTACAGTTGCATAAGTTAAACTTACCATAACAAAAGATGTTTGAATGATCACTGCTGCAGCAGCTGCTCTCTCCCTCCACCCCCCCCCCCTGTTATTTTGGTGTTTTTCTATGCCATGGTGTGGACATTTATTTTTTGCTGCTCCTAGCATTGTCCTTTCAGGGCTCAGAGTTCCTCTCTCTTTTGCCAGGCAAGCTCTGAAGGGCTTCACTCTCAAGTTTATCCTCTAGTCAATTCAGCTCGAATTGCTTGAAAGTTTGGATGTGTGGAATGTGCCCTAAATCTTTGGAAGCTGTCCATCGGTTATATCATTGTCAGAATATAACCCATATAGCTATGGCTACTGCAGCAGTGATCAATTTGAACATCTACTGTTATATTAAGTTTAATTTACACAACTGTACTTTCCTCCTTCCCATTTGGGAAGAGTTTTTTTTTTTTTACTCAAGAATGTTTCTAGTTGCCAAAGAAAGAAAATGCCTGGAGACCAGTTCTGTACCAGCTTTCCTAAAGCAGTTTGGAATAGTGCTCAAGTTCAAAATGCTTTAATTTCATAACCTATTACCCCATCTCCCTCATTTGAGTTTTTTTGATAGCCTTAGATCCAATGTTGTTTTTTTTGTCCAATTCAACTATTGAGACCGTGGTAGTTTTTCAGAAGCTTGGATCCAGGGCTCTGTCTCCTCCCCCTACCCATAATTCGCCTTCTTCCCTTTTTTGCTACTTACTCTGTAAGGATGTGTGATTTGAGGGCTCTGATATCGTCACAGGCTAAGTCAAAAATTTTGATTTTATAGCTATCTTGTTAGCAGGTGATACATTATTCTGCTTATTTCAGAGCCATTCCAAAACCTTTTCAATCCTCACCTTTCCATAACAAACAATATATATACTATGTAATCTTCTTATATATATATATATATATATATATATATATATATATATATATATATATATGTATATATATATATATATATATATATATATATATATATATATATATATATATATATATATATATATATATATATATATATATATATACACTCTAAATGCTTTACTGTTGTAGTGTGAGTGAGGTCTTCTTTGTTATTACTTGCTAGCTAATGTTGGTTATTGTTGTGGTACTAGCTGTTATTGTGGTTTGTCTTTTCTCACCAGCAAGTTGGACAAGACTGTAGGCTTTAAAAAATGCTCATCTTGTGGGCATAAGATTCCTCCTCAGGATCTACACTCCTTGTGAGTATATTGTTTACCAGCGTCTCATCTGGGCACTGAATGTAAAGCCTGTTCTTGTCTTGGGGCAAGGGCTTTGCAAGGCCACCTTGAGAAACTGGTCTTGAAGGGCCTTTTTCATGCCCAAGCAAGGTGTCTGGCCACTCCTGTGTCTGACTCATCTTCTCCTTCATCCAAAAAGATGGACAAGTCAAAACATCTGAAAAGAAAGAGAAAGAAAAGGAATAGGACAAGGAACCAGTAAGAGGAAGAGAAAGAAAGCAAGAAAGGAGGTCAGAGAAAGCTAGAAAAAGGTCTCTGGAGCCTGGCTTCAAAAGGACTGAGACCTGCAGAATGAGAGGTTCACAGGATCCAGTCACCGTCCCCCTTCACGATTTTCTCTAGAGCTGATAAGCCCCAGACTCCACTCTCTATTTCTCCAAGAGAAGTATCGATGTTCTTCTCAGCCTCCATTGGTGGCTTCATCTTTCATGTCTTTCTGTTCATCTAGGAGTCTTTTGGAAGCCAATGGTGACAGGTAATGCAAAAGTTTCTATGGCTGCAGATTCATTTGTGGGTTATCCTGGCACCAATCCCATTGGTTCATCCAGGAATGGTACATACAGCCCCACCACTGGTTTCTCCTGTTCCAGTCTGACCATAAGCCCAAAGACATGATAGTCTACCCCATGGAGCAGCCACGTCTGAGCTGACAACACTTTTGACTTGCACTGTGATGGTTTCCCTCACTCTCTTGAAACTGACCATGTCAGATGAGTCTTGGAGCTGAAGTATTGGAGCTGAGGTGCAGGAGTCAGACCTGACTCAGAAGTCTTCAGAGCCATACCTGCCCCATGGACCATTGGCACTGGACAGATAGCACTGTTGTCATTCTCAGAGCTGGGATTTATCAGAGTTGAGGGCACTCCACCCCTGCCTGCTGTAGCTCAGGGGAATCCGCTTCAGCTCCAGTGTCATCCTTGGTTTTTGCAGCATTCAAGAAGGTTCTCTCCAGATTAAGAGAAGAGGTGTCTCTGGCTCACTCAGTTGCATTCTGAACTCTGAAGGATCTTGTGTCTGTTCTTCCTAAATGTTATGGACAGTCAACTTCATTTGGCCTCAAGGGTTCTCACCAGGCGAGCTCCCCATCTGATTCCAAGCCTTCCCCAGAAGTTCTCATGAGGGAGGTTCTAAGGAAATGGACTTGTAAAAGGAGACACTTGCATTTTTCACCAGAGTCAGTCACTGAAGACATAGATATCAAGGAAAGGGAGGGTTCCACAGGGTCCCCTCTAGAAGACATCTACTCTGGAGATATTCTGGAGTTGATGAGGCAGAGATAGGGTTGGACCTGTGAGGCTCCCTCTTCTGAGGAAATGGTGTTCCTTGAGGCATTTGAAGCTGCCTCAGTGATTTTCTGGGTGGTTCCACCCACTGACAAACAGACCTAGTTTCTCAATGGCATGGAAGGAACCTAATGTGGTAAATCCAATTCCAAGAAAACTGCATAAACGTTTGGTGTCCCCAAGACTAAGTCCCACTGGAGCAAGGGTCCCCCAGTAGATGTTATGGTTGTTGCGGCAGTCACAAGGAAAGTGAGCATGTCTGTTTATCCTCCTAATACAGAATCAAGGACTTTGGACAGATTTGGGAAATGGGTGCATGCATCAGTGACTTTTGCACATAAAGCACTAAACTATCTACCTCAGAAGTGTCCAACAGATGGCCCTAGGCCCACAATCCGGCACACTGAAGCATTTTATCTGGCCCCCGGTATGTCCTGCAACATAACTGTTTTGAATGAAAAGATACATGTTGGACATAGTAATGTGGTCCTCGAAACCTTGCCAAGTATAGTAGGTGGCCACTGAGCAAAAAAAGTTGGACATCCCTGATCTAGCTCATAGTACACATTTTCAGAGGGACTTGACAAAAGAGCTAACAAAATCCCTCTCAGGTAATCTACGTGTAGACATCCGGAAGCCAGTGGAATCCCAGTTGTCCTCCATCTAGCCCATGACTAATGTATCCATACATCTGCTTTCTAAAGCAGCTGATGGTACAACAAGGGCAGCAGGCACTGGAATTGCTATTTGTTGGCACACCTGGATGCTCCTATGTGACTTCATGGAAGGCTTCAAGACATCCTTCATTAATGCCTTCTTTGATGTTTTGACCCTGTTTGGACTTAAAGCAAAGGAAACAGTTATTAGGAGTGAGCAGGAAGGCAAGACCCTGACTGCAGTGCAGTCAGAATCTGCTTTTCCACCCCCACAAAGGACCTTCTCAAGAAACCAGAAAAGGCAGAGCTATGGTTCCAAAAATCCCAGCTTTTTGGCCAGGATGCTCCTACAGATAGAACACCTCTAGGGCAAGGGGAAAGTAACTTTAATGGATGTCACCCCAGAGGTAGATGCAGGCTGTAGAATCAGAGGTTTTGTGGTTCTTTCATGGAGAATCCCTACCAGTGCTCCCAATCAATTACCCAGCTGCCACATTCTGGAGGCAGTCAGGGGGTGCTTATCCCTGCACCCTCAAGCCTGGTCCCTTTCATATAAACAAAATCCCACTTACCCAACTTTCATAACATCGAGCTGAGAACACTGAATGTTCAAAACACTGACCACTTGGAACACCGACGTGTAACTAAAGGTAAGTAACTGCTTGGCTAGCATGTTGACCTTTGCCTCTGACCTCCATGGTAGTGCAATCTTGGAGTTAGTATATTTAGTTAGGGGGTGGGGGGGTGAAGCCCCCCCCCACGTGAGTGAGTTTTCTTTACTTCCATTTCAGTTTGTTTGTCAGGTTGGCCAACTGGTTACTTACCTTTATTTAAACATCGGTGTTCCGAGCGGTTGGTGTTTTGGACTTTCGGTGTTCTTGGCTCAATGTTATGAAAGTCGGATAAGTGGGATTTTGTTTATATGAAGTAGATCCATATATAAATATATATTTTAGTGTTAGGTCCGAGATATGTAATTTGCACCCCCAACAGTACACTTATAGACTTTCAAATAGAACAGTATCAGGTATTGCTTTATAGAAAAGACAGAAATACCCACTAAGTAATCTATAAGGGAAAAATATATTGACAGTTCTTGTCATTTCTGAATATTTCAAGGTTTTGAACCCTATGATTTTTTTATTACTGAATTTGCACTTTTTAGATTGTTTCAGGTGACTTGACATAGGCTACACAATACAACACTGAATTCAATAATGTTGGATTAGTGAGGTGCAATGTGGTACACTAGTTTCAATGGAGTAACTAGACATGCTTTGTTGAATTAGATATGGTACAGAATATGATTTTCTGATTTTGGTAGATACATACTGGTCATAGTTTAAATTGTTTACTTTTATCCCTAGATGTGACTGGTGTGTGTGCGCGCGTGTGTGTGTGTGTGTGTGTGTGTGTGTGTGTGTGTGTGTGTGTGTGTGTGTGTGTGTGTGTGTGTTTACAGCATGGGGCTGCTGCTGAGAATTTAGCCTCAATATTATGGATATACTTACACTTTTCACTAACAATTAAGGCTATTTCAACAAGGAGCACATTTTCTATGTGCATGTGGCGGTTCTTAGCAACTGATCTAAAACTTATCATTATTAAAGACTGCAGTGCACTATCCACTTTCCAGCAAATATATTAGCAGAGAAATTTAATTCCAACTTTACTCCTGAAATAACTATCACAAATTTTAGAATCCCTTATACCTCCTAATGTCATAAAAAACACTTATTATAGGTACTGTCTTAGACCAAAAGTACTAATTCTCTGGGGTCTGATAATTTATCTGGATGTCTAATAAATAACACAAAACATGCCCCTGTGTAACCTCTTCTTAAATTGTTTAACTTTATGTTAGCTACAGGATTTGTTCCCAATGTGTGGTAGAGTGCAGTGGAGATATCCCTGTACAAGGGTGGTCCTACCATGAACTCAATAAACTACAGACCCATTAGCTTGGCTAGTCTGGTTTGCAAAACCATGACATGTATCATATATGACTTTATAAACCATGATATCAAAAAACATGTGGGGCTAGATCTACGTCAGTTTGTTTTTGTCAAACAGAGATCTTGCCAATTCAGTTTAGTTAACTTCTTTAAGAAGGTCACACAGGCTACAGAGAGTAGTTATTTTGTTCACACAGTTTATTTTTATTTGGCCAAAACTTTCAGTATTATACCATGTTGACATTGTTAATAAGCTAAGTGCCTTTAAAAGTAGATTCATATGTGGTGAGGTGGCTAGCCAATTGGCTGAAAGATGGAACTTGCATAGTTAAGGTGGCGAGCACTCTTTGGAAAATTTTAAGATAACTAATGGTATTTCCCAGGACACAGTACTGAGACCCTTCCTTTTTGGCATCTACTTCACTGATCTCCAAACAGGGAATTAGGACCTTCCATTAACTAAGTCTGCAGATTGACTGCAAACTGGGTTTTACTGTCACATCTCCCTCTGATATCCATTAATTAGAGCAGGAACTAACACTCATAAATAAATGGTGTATGGAAAAATGGCTAATATTAAATTAAAAAAATGTAGCATTGACAGATTTGGTAAACAGCTTTCTCCCTCAGTGTATGGTATAACCAGTACCCTACTCCAAAATGATTATGTAGTCAGGAATCTTGGAACCTGGATCATTTCCATTTATTTTATTTATTTATTTCAGTTTGATAACCAGGTAACTGGACTGGTGGACAGAGCCTTTTCAGTCATGACCAGGGCACCACTGTGCAAGACATAAACAGAAACGTATACATACGTAGAATAAAGAATATACGGAGTCATACACAATACAGAAACAGAGCAGAGACAACACATTTGTTTATTTACAATTATAACTGCAAGACGTATTACTTACAGTGAGTATAATCACAATAGGCATTCAGTCAATGGTCATTTGTTAAAAGTATGCCTTTACAAGAAAGATTGGACTACAGTGTGAGCTGCAAGAACTAACCATTGTTATTGAAGCAGGAGCACTTGGTGTTCTTAAACAATTGTTCTGTTAGTTTGTTTCTAAGTAATTGAAGTATCTCTTGTTGCCTCACTTCTGCCAAGTAGCTGAGTGTAAACAGCTGAGCCTAACCTAGATAAAACTCTTTTTCCCTTGGATGCTTTAAAATGAGGTCTCACGAGGGCAATGTCATCTTCATGGATCTCTCTTAGTAGGTAGTTACACTGCTTAACTTGTAATTTTGTTTTGAGGGAGACAGTATCCAACTTCTAACAGCTTTTAGATTTGACAGCTAAGTAGAAATGTAGCTCTGTCATTTATTGGTAGCCAGTTACACCGCTGTAGAAGCTGACAGTGATGAGTCTGGGTTCTGCAAGAACACATCTGAAGATGTCTCTGAGCTGGAATGTAAAGTTACAAGAGGAGGCCCATATTTGACTTTAGGGATAAACACATTTTTAGCTAAGGCATTAGGACTTGTAAGGGTGAGTATATGTAAAGTCCTATAGCATAGTTTTAATTAATGGAGTGTTTTGCTAATGTGAAAGTGTAGGGTCAAAGGTAATCCCTAAGTAATTATGTTCTGATACTAGGGATAGTGGGTTGCCATTTGTATCAGTAATAATTTGATTTGGAGATTTAGGGAGTTTTTGTGGGGTGCCAAATATCATGATGTTAGAATTATGGGTAACATGATTTTTTTTCATCCAGTGGCATAAATCAGTAAAACCAGTTTGTAGTTTCTGTTAAAGTGTAAAAATGTTTTTACATGATTCAGGTAGTAAGATATTGCCTGCATAAAGGACCAAGTTGAGGTGGGGAGGGTCACAGGGAAAAAAAAATAACAGTAGTCTAAGGACAGATCCTTGTGGGACTCATATGTTAACAGTGTCTTTACCTTTAACCACCATGTAGCAACAATAGCCAGAAAATCCTTCAATTTAGTTCTATTTAGCACAACTAATATCTAAAGACATATAATCCAGGTCAAAATAAGTTAGTATCCCTCTGTATACAGCCCTAATTAGACCAATTATTAAGTAATTCACTTTGGAGTATACCCTTCTAGACATATCAAGCAACCAGAAAGGTTGCTGAGGTTCCTAAGGAAGAATACTGTTGACCTAAAGTCCCTACCAGAAAAGGCTTGAAGTATTATCCCTTTACTTGATTTCCTATAGGCTTTTAGAGGGTGACCTATGCCTTATGTTCCATTCATTAGGTATTTAATCCTTCTTGAACTCCTGTATCTTTGCAAGTCAAATATCTTGACTAATACCAGTACTAGGGACTTACGTCTCCATCAGCACATGAATAAAATGCGGTGAAAAGGCAAATTTATTACCCAACTCCTACTTCATAACTGGAACAGATGGTTCCACTGCACGTTAAACAAAGTGACACCCTAACATTCTTCAAAGTAAACCTGGATGATTGGATAGGTACCCATAAATTCACTTCAAAATTGACCTGTGTTGGCCTTCTTGAGAAGGGCTATGACAGAGGGTTGGTATTGATGAGGTGCCAGTGGTGTTGTAACTCAGTTGCCTTGTATTTCCTATGATCCTAATATCTCATGAACTATTATGTGTGAAGCCTTTGAAAGTTAGCTTACAATGTGTCTCAATACCTAAAGTAAGAGCCTTCTTATATAAAAGTATACTGCTAGACAAAACTTACTTTTATGATTGAAGGGTAACTAAACTGAAAGATTTTTAATAAAGTTTATTTTTAAACAAATGTGTGATCTGTTTACATCTACTTTGTAGGATATTAGCACTAACTAGTGACTTTAAAAGTAATTTGGAAAAGGTGGTTAACTTTGTGGGATTGCAGTGTACAATTAGGTGGGAATATACAAAAAGAAAGGTAACTGAAGCTTAATTGTTTTAAGGGGAGAGCCGTCACAAAAATGATCTTGTAGTGCTCATTAGGTCAAAGAAATGAGATAAGAGTGGGTGGGGATTCTGAAATCACATTTACATAAGGGGCAGACAGCTGAGGAGCCCACTGGTGTGTCAGAAGACATACTCTAAACATTCATGCATCAGCTCTATGGCATAGAGGGATGAAGCCCACAGCATGCTCAAAATAACCTGAAAGGGATTACTGGCCAAGGAGGTGGAGGAAACAATGATAGCTTCTTTTGAAGTGGATGAGATACTTTTCGTTATTAATTGTGCTAAACAGAAGCTTTTTCTTACTTCTGCTGTTATGTGGTGATCAGAGGATGGGGAGTTAAGAAGACACAAAAATCTATGATGATAATATCAGTCTGGACTGGAGGTGCTGTCTATACTGTAAGCTGCTGTCAATTTTGTTTACCAGAGGTAAAAATGCACTGCTATTAAAACATATGTTTATGTGTGCTTGTATATAACATGTCATTTGTTTCACAAGTTTGAAATAAAATGTTTGTTTTTAAAAAAAAAATTTTTCAGGTAGGCACCAGTTCTTTTACTGCTACCTAGAGAGAGAGTTGTTTGTTAATGTTGTCAAAGCATAGTGGTCAACATGAACTTTAGTAGTATTATGATTCACAGATTCATAGGTATTCCAAGGATCCATGGGTAGTCCAAAGATTCATAAGTATTCCCATGATTCATAGGTATTCCAAGGATTCATAAGTAATCCAATGATCCATGGGTATTCCAAGGATTCATAAGTATTCCAAGGATACATAGGTATTCCAAGGATCCATGGGTATTCCAAGGATTCATAAGGATTCCAAGAATTCATTGGTATTCCAAGGATCCATGGGTATTCCAAGGGTTCATAAGTATTCCAAGGATTTATAGGTATTCCAAGGATCCATGGGTATTCCAAGGGTTCATAAGTATTCCAAGGATTCATAGGTATTCCAAGGCTATGAAGTCTTATGATAACACATTGCCAGTGCCCTCCTTCACTCCTGGAAGTCACCTTAAGTCATGTTGAAAGGAAGATAATGAGTTGCACTCCTTAACATGCAAAGGAAATTTTATTTCAGAGGTTTGGGAGGTATTAGGTTATAAACTTAACCCTCCGCCATGTTTTATTTATCTGCTAGTGATGATTTTGGACCCTGGTTCTAGTACTGGTGGAGATATTGGACTTGTGAAGATACAAGAGGTTCGAGGCAATGGTCTACAGGTGTAGTAAGCAAGACAGAGATCTCCCCTCAAAAGGCTTTAAGACACTAAATAAAGCAATAGAGCTTCCAGTCCTTCACTGTAGCTTGGGCAAGTAATATTTTTGCTTAGGAACATTTGTGGTCTTTCTAATTGTCTGATATGTTTAGTAAAATACAGTCCCAAGGCTATGTTGTACTCGATAAGTGGCCTGATCAGTGCTACATATAAGGGAGTGATTACCTCTTTATACCTTGATGATATTTTGTATAATATTATATAATGTTATTACTTATGTAGCTTCTGCATTAAAGAAATTAATTACTGAATTATTGAATCTACTTATTAAGAATTGGTATTACAGGTGATAAATCAACAAGTGTGTGTGTGTGTGTGTGTGTGTGTGTGTGTGTGTGTGTGTGTGTGTGTGTGTGTGTGTGTGTGTGTGTGTGTGTGTGTGTGTGTGTGCGTGTTTAAGTGCACACAATACATCAGGAAACAGGTAAACATACAACACTTAGATATCTGACACATTAGAAAAGCACTAGATGTCCAATTTTGTTAAAAAATAGATCCAGTTGCCAGTTTAAAAATTAGCATGTCATTGAGAGCCACAGTGACAACAATTATGTTATTTTTTTTAATTTCTCCAAGTCTTTTGGGTTTCTAATACCATGATGGGAATGAACCCCATTCCTAAGTTAAAGCACAATTAAAGTTCATGAAATTAGTATTCTTTCAATCTTTGATGTCAGCCAAAAGTGCTCTTTGCAGCACCCACAATGTGCCCAGTAATGACTCCTTCTGCAATTTGTATGGAGTTACATGTATTGGTAATATATCTAAATACGATTGTAGATTATTTTTTATAAGACCCATTGCTCCTACTACTATTAGAACTGTCTTGGTATCTTTCTTCCACATTGCTCTTATTTCTGCCTGCAAATCCTGATATTTTATGACTTTGTGTCTCTCTGTATGCAAGACACTGTAGTTACTGGGTGTGGTGATTTCAATGATCAATGCTACTTTTGTCTTCTTTTCATGGACCACTATATCCGTTTTTCTAGCATCTATCTTTTGAACTGTTGGTAATGGGTGTGATGTACTCTTCAGCATTGTCTGTGATGCTTTGTGCCTCATATTTTCAGTGTTTTTCAGCCACTTCAATACCATAATGTTTGCACAATCCCCAGTACAACAGTCTTGCAATTTTTATGCCTTTCAGTATACAGTCCTTTTGTCATTAATATGTCACAACCAGCAAAAATGTGTACAACTGTTTCCAATTCGGTTTTACAAAATGTACATTTGTCTGTTCCTCCCACATGTTCAATGGACTTTGAAAACCAGTGTGTACACAGCTCACTATCTTGGGCCGCCAATATTAACTTTTCATCTCTTGGTTTGAATTTGCCTCTCCTTAACCATTCCTGCATCTGTTCCTCTACTTGCAACTATATTTATGCATTTTCCACATTTCTTGCCTTTTCATCTAGTCCTTCACTTTATATTCTTTCTTTTGTTTTTTTTTTTTGTTTGTTTTGTTTTTTTTTGGCACATTCAGTTGCTGCCTGATTTTTATCTACTTCTGGTTTGATTTCCATTCCTGCTTGATGCTGGTATGCTTCTGCTAGATTAAACAGAAAAGTCATCTTAGACTTATTCTCCTCATGTTTCAAAACTTTCACTACATTTGGGTCTTGTGAGGTCAGCAGATATGTGTGGAGTCCCATGATTGCAGATCAATACATGTAATCAATTTCAAGGAGGCCCATCCCTCCTTTGGAACAGGGAATATATAATCTTGGTATGGACTGATTTTTATAAATCATTTGATGAGCATGAAGCATCCTTCTTGTTTTCCTATCTAATCTAGCTAACTTATTTTGGTGCCAGCCAGTCACTCCAAAACTGTAAGTTAGGGCACGAAGAGCAAATTGGTTTATATCTTGGATTTTGTTCCTAGATGTCAACACTGTTTTCAGGATTAATTACGTCTTCTAAAGTATTCCTTACTAAGTTTTATTTGCATTTGTTCATGTTTTGTTGGTGATCCTTCAATTCCCAAATATTTATACACTCCCTCTTGCTCAAGTTCTTTTATATCACATTCTTGTCCCAAACTGATGTTTTCCCAGTGCTGCAGTTTTCCTGCTTTAAAGGTTGCTTTTGCACATTTATTAAGATCAAATGACATTCTTATATCATCTGGAAAAGTTTTGACAACTTGCAGTTGTGCTTTCAATTCCTCATCTGATGAGCTATACAGTTTTAAATCATTGACAAAGAGAAGATGAGAAGTCTTTACATTTTGTTGTTTTCTAGGAACCAAATTATAGCCAAGGCCTAAGCTGTTAAGTAGACAGCTTAATGGGTTAAGGGCAAGGTAGAATAGCAGCAGTGACAGAGAGTCACCCTGGAATATCCCCATTTTAATTTTTATCCGTGGGATAATAATTTGTCCTTTATCATGGCTTAATTGCAAAGTGGTCTGCCACTGTTTCATGGTCACTGGAATGTAATTGATCAGGGTAGGGTGTATCTCATAAATGTTTAAGCAATCTTTTATCCATGAATTTGGGATACTAGCAAATGCTTTTTTGTAGTAAATCCATGCCATGCTTAGAGTCTTCCCCTTTTTACAGTACTCCACTATGACTTTATTTAACAACAAATGATCCTTTGTTCCATATGGCTTTCTTTTATTTCCCTTTTGTTCTACTGCCATAATTGAGTTTTCTTCTAAATGACCATAAACTCTGTCAGCATCAATTCCCGTATATAGTTTATATGTTGTTGGAAGGCAAGTTATTGGTCTATAATTTTTAGGGTAGCTTGCAGGTTCACTCTTAAGTAGGAGCATTGTTTTTTCCTGTTGTTAGACAGGTTGGTGTTTGTTTGGGGTGTGCATATAAATTGTTCTTACTCATGGCTAAATCTTCATGCAAAGATGTTAATACTTTTAGCCAAAAGTTAAGTACTGCATCTGGGCCTGGGGTTTTCCAATTAGAGGCTTTTCTTAACTTTGTTTCAATCTCTCTGGCTGTTACTTCATCCCATTTCATATCCTGTACCATTAAACTTCTTATTCTTTCTTTTACTTCTTCTGTCCATTTAACATCTTTGTTATGTTCCACATGATCTTCAAAAATACTTCTCCAAAATGTATCTATTTCTTCTTTTTTTTTGCAGTCTTTCAATACCTTTTAATTTATTTCCCAATTCTCCATAAAACTTTTTTGGGTCATCAATAAATTGCTTATTTTGTACTTTTTCCTTATGTTTATCTGTGTGTCTTCTACGTTTTTCTACCTGTGCTGAGATTTTTAGCTTATTTGTGATAATGCATAATAGATCCTGGTCCGTTCTAATACTGTGCATTGCTTTTATCACGTCTATCTTTCTTAGTATTTTTGTTGATCGTTTCCTATTCTATATTCCTCTAACAGTGAGACTTCTTGTCTTAATTGCTTTATAGTTTTCTCTATTTCATACTTCCATGATGGTATTTGATTTCTCCCCTTTTTTTCCCTCACTACCCTCTGTTCTTGTGGTAGAACGTTATCAGTTATTAATTTAGCTGCATAGTAATATATCCTATTTACTTCTGTTATATTGCATGGATCTCTATGGACAGTCCTAATTACTGTGTTCATTTGTTTTATCAAATTTCTGACTTTTTGAGTTTTATTGACCTTCTGCAGTCTGTTTTTTTCATTGATCTTAACATGCCTATATATGTCTATTAAATCAAGCAACTCTTCTCTTAACTCATTTTCTTCTAAATTGAGGACACATTTTTTTCCATTTCTTGTGGGCATTCTATGGAAAGTTCTATAACATATTCCTATGGCACATTCTCTTCAATTTCATCCTGTGTCATCCATTTCTCTGTCGTATGGGAACTCACTGGCCTATCACTCCTCAATATTGACTGCATCAGAGTTTCCACAGATTCCCGTTTCTTCCCTTGCTGTCCAACTTCAAGTGAATGTTTATATTGGTTTCCTGTGGAAGGCTCCAAAATATCTTCATATGGCACCTGACCAGTTGCTTCTTGTTCCACTGGTTTTCCTTTAATTTGGATATCCGTTGCTCTATCCTGCTGTGGTGCTTTCTGAATTAGATTTTCTACACTAAATGCTTCACTTTGCAGGTACTCCATAACCTCAGTTTCTATTTCTTTAACTTCTCCATTACTACTTTCCTTTTCTACTTTTCCTCTTTGTCTTCTTATTTTTTGTGCTGTAAAGTTTTCCATGTCTGGATTCCTTTGCCTGTGTTTCTCTTCAAATATCTTTGGTGCTGCTCTTTTTGAAATGGTTAGTTTTGCTTTCTTCTTTGCATAAATATTACACCATATGAAATCTCTTTTTCTTTCCCATGTCCATATTTCTTCTTCAGATGTCTCAAGATCTTCCTACTTCTTACTTTGAGGACTCACTCCATTATGCTGTGATGTAACCTGTGTTAGACCTTTTATATCAAATACTTCTCTTCACAGGCACTCCATAACTTCAACTTCTATTTAACTTATACTTTACTAATCTTCTTTTCTGCATTCCCTCTTTGTGATATTTTTTATTGTGAAATTTTCCATATCTGGATGCCTTTGCCTGAATTTCTCTTTAAATATTTTTGGGGCTGCCTTCTTTATATAGATTAATTTGGCTTTCTCCTTTGCATAAATATTGCGCCATATCAAATCTCTCTTTCTTTCCCATGTCCATATTTCTTTTTTATACTTTTCAAACATCTCTAGGTTTTGTTGTTTATATTTTTGCACTTCCTCAGATACTTATTTTTTCCAAACAGATCAAAGTTTCTTGATCTATATACTGATTTCCATAAATCTGTTGTATTAATGAATACATTTTTTTTATTTGAAGCTTGTGACAGTTTTTCTTGTGGAAGTATTTTTTATATATTTTAACTTACTGTGTGGGATAATGCGTGATACAGTAGTCCTGATTCAGATAAAAAAAACTACAGATATGTTGAATACCCTGTTCTGATGTATACAGCTATACATTTGACTTCTTTTCACCTATTCATCAGGTACATCTGAACTGAAATGCATGCAAGTTATATTTAAAACTTAGCACATCATATATAACCAAAGAAATAAATCTTGTAGAGTAACATTGCCATTTCATAATGGTATATGACAGCACAAGTTTGCAGTCTTATCTTAGACATAAAATCATGAGAGAGTCAAATATGTTTCAGACAGTAATGTCAGCTCAAGAATGCCTTAACCTCAACAAATGTTCAGGACTAATATCATAACTGGACTTGCCACCTTTATGAAATTAAGCCTCTGACTTCATCTATTTAAATCCAATATGTGCTAATATTGTCTGTTTCCTAGCAAAATAGAAGCACTGATGGTTGAAAAACACCCTATACCACATACACTCTCTTCAGTGCATGGATGGTCTGGTTTTGGTTTATTTTCTTCAAAAGCAGAAAATTATGACATTGGTGGTTTACTTGGTAGAAGTATAGAATTTTATCTTTACAGACCTGATGTATGTTGCAGGCCATATCTCATAGGCCCCTTGCACCTAGCTAAAATCAGTCAGATTTTTCAGAAATGAGTACAGATGTTTTCTGTTCATGTACGATTTATGAAACTTAAGCAAAAATAGTTGTTACAAAGTTACAGTCATGAATGTTGTCTTAACTATACCATCATCCAAGACACAAGGCATGCATTGTTTCTACAACTTCTACTTGGTCAATTAAATCATTCCACCATGGTCCATTCAGTGATCCCTGACTGGTGGAAATTATCAGATTTATTTGTTAAGAAGGTCCAGTATTTGGAGACAAATCTTTAGTTTCAAAAATAAAATCAAAATCTCCATCTTTCACACCTTCATTCATACCATATTTTTTTAGGATGGAAATTCATGGGTTCTTCATATATGAATGAAAATGGAATTTCACATATATACTGTTAGATTAGGGACTTCCATTTTAAAGTAGTTATTAAGCATTAGGCAGACAAAAAGGTAAAACAGGCCTAGACATATAGTGTCAGGATTGTGTTTCATGTATGCATACATTTTAGAAAAGACAGTTAAGCAGAAGGGAAGAATAACCTTGCAGGTCAGACATACAGAAAAGATTAAATATCCAGCATTTTAGAAAGGAAGCTACAATACAGGCACTCGAGTCTGAGTACAGAAGACAGGTCAAATTAAGACTGTTTCAGTTTACACTATTCTGGACAATCAGAATATACACGAAGAACCTTTGGATATATTTAGCAGCACTGTTATTACTAACCAGCATCCCAGCATTTCTGCAGACTGTTATTGTTTATCAGCACTGTTAATGAAGACAGTATTCAAATATTGTGAACATCTAATAAAGCCTTATTAAATAAACTACAGTGTTTGGAGAATTCATTCTGAAAGTACACAAGATTTGGCCCATAAAGGAGAGACTGGCACCTGTTCATCATGAGTTTTGGTAATTAACAGATAAAGACTTTTGTTCCAGTCTCATTTCAGTTGTTTCCAGTTAATACCAGTATAGTACAGTCTCAATCAATTCTTTCAATGGCGAGCCACTATGAATGGAGGTAAAACACTTACAGTAAGTCCCAAAACCCCACAGAAACATTGCATCAGCAGTTAGACTACGTGTGTTCTACAAAAATTTGACAGAATAGCAGTGTTTCATTCAACTACATGTGTTCTACAGAGTTACAGAGCAAACTATGGAACAGCAGTGTTTTTATTCCAAGCAACCTTATCAGTGCTACATGGACCTGTGTTCATTTGGTACAAAACTTCAGAACTTCAACAGACACAGCTGTACACAGTAACCCTTTCAAGTACAGTTTGTAGTGCAGCAGCCAGCTTAACTTCAAAGTTTCATTAACAGTATACAGTGACACTTTTTCCAGTATATCAGTAACTATAGCAAATGTTTCATAACAGACTTTTCAGCAGCACTTCGGTGTTTTTCCATACCTAAAAACTGAGAACTCTATACAGAATAAGCCAGAAATGATGGCGCTACAGTTTCTCATTACAGAGCAGACCTTTCACTTTTAAACAAATTGCAGAGCACCAGTGTTTACTTCAGAAAAAGCCTCAAACAAGTTTGATAGACCAGCACTAAATCAACAAGCTTCAGCAGTGTTCCTTCAGAACATAAAACACATTATCCGGTTAACAGCTCTTCACCATCTCCACAAACTTTCAAGTTTCTAGTGTGATGTCACACAGCCAAGAAGCAAGAAAAATGTTATAAAGCTGCAGACGACAGGACACATTCTTCCAAAATTATAAAGTTATGTAAGATTTTATATGCAGTATAGGATAGTACAGGATAGTAGACCTACGTCAGTTAGGAAAGGTACTTTCCCATGCCGTAGTTGCAACCACTGCTCTTTTATTTCGAAGGACATTAGATTTGAACATCCAGACACTATGAAGGTTTATGAGTTCAACCATTATGCAGATTGCAGGACTCATAACCTAGTATATCTAGCAATATGCCAGACATGTAGAATGTTCTATGTAGGGAAGACCAATAGAAATCTTAGGGAGGGAATCAGAGAGCATCTATATGCCATTACTAAAGAGAATGAAACTAATGCATTAGTGAGACATGTTTTATCGAAAGGCACTAGACACAGTTTTGAGTTTTTAGTATTGGAGTTGATACATACCTCCATGAGACTAGGGAACATAGGGAATTTCACTGAAAAGGAGGAGAACAAATGGATTATCAGACTGCAAGCAGATGTTGGGCATGGTCTCAATGAAAGAGTTACTTTAAAACCTTTCCTTAGAGATCGTGCTCTCAAACACAATTCAGTTTTAATGTTATTTTTGATTTATATTATTATTTTGATTTATATTATATTTGAGCTTTTTATCTATTTTCAAGTTAAGTATGTTGAACATATTTTGTTGAACAGTTTTTAGGAATAAGGTTTTTGCCTTTAAGATAATGTGTAATTACATACACCCTTCAGGTGTGATACTACTATAATTGTGACTAAGCAACCATTGGTCCATGTGACTATGCTCTTGAGTATTTTATTCACACTGTTTTTAAGTTTTTATTGAAGTCTGATGAAGCGTCCATAGTAGACGTGAAAGCGCTTACTGCTCCACTGTTCTTAATAAAGGATTTTGTACGCAAGATTGGTTGGCTTTGATTGTCGTGGAGTACTGTACCTTTATTTTGTTGATTAATACCAACAAATCAACTTCAGTTACACATTGATCTTTATTAGAGGATACATATGCAGTTTTGTCAGGCTTTAAAGGGTCAAAAATTACAGCAGCTAACAGTTCAAAGTATAACAGCTCTGTATTAGGTATAAACGTCATTAGAGTTATATACTTTTGTAGACTTCAGTAACAAGATTTTTGCAAATCTACAGAATTGAAAAATTGGTTACAACAGAAACAAGCAGATTTATTGTTTAAAGATAAAATAAACTCCACTTCAGCTGACACAGCTGAAGTGCTCAGAAAGACATATTGTGTGTGGCCAGTTAGAAAAAAGGGTAACAGTATCCATCTATGTTGTGTAAGGTATATCAGATATGACAGCCAAGTTAATTTGCAGAATAAAGGGTTTACAATTACATATTTGGCAAATGAATGTTGTGTGTTATTGTTTTGTTTAGCAGTCATTAGTTAAGAGCTTTGTATTAAAGTGTTGCAATGCATAAACAATATCTTAATACAGATAGAGACAAAAAAGCATTCACAAATATGAAATAATGTTTTGTTAGTTTACAGAATGTAAAAGTCAATGCTACATTGTAAAAGTGACAGTACAGTCAAGAGCTGAAATCTTATGCATAAAAACAGTACATCATAAATATTATGTGTCAGTAAAGCCACAGGTTTAACTCTTATCTTATGAAAAATAAACAAATAAGCTTTCAGAATCAGATCAGTTTAAATCTGGTAACAAATGTATTTATGTAATCAGTTTAAGATTGTATATATTTCTTACAAAAATTACTGTTTAGCAAACACACCAGGTCACACTACAGCCAGCTTAGCAAACTAAATAAAGGACAGTACTGTATGTCATAAGGCAGTATGGTAAAGATCAATTTAATGCATTAACAGTTTTTACTATTTATCCAAGAAAACTGTAGACAGTAATAATAAATTCTTGCAGCATTCAATAGTACTGAAACGTTAAATTATGTCAGCTAAATAAATGGTTATGGTGAGACAGTGGGTAGAGTTTCACTCACAGAACAGTGTGTTAAAATCTGAAGGTCACAAAAGTAAATTTAAAAAGTTCAATAGTTAAGATTAATTTTATACCTGTGCAGAAATGCACAGTGTTAAATTACTACTTTAGTTTCATTTGAGGTTATGACAAGAAAAACAATGTCACTGAAATTTCCATTTGATTTAATATTGAAGTTACAGCATTTCCATGTCACTGTTGTATATATTCACACTTGCAAGAATTTATTAGCAGTAAATGTTTGTTTCATGCAGAAGACTGTAAATACAGTTAGGGCAACAAGTAGTCCTATCAGTTTATAATTGTTAAAGCTGCAAAAGTTTATTTCATGCAGAAAAAAAAATAAAGTCAGGGCAACAGGCATTGTTATCATTTTATAGTTATTATTTATCCAAATGTTATTTTAAGGACCTGATAATAAATACAATCAAGAACTTCAGCCACCCAGCCTTGCACAAGAAATGAAAAGAAGAGGTTTAAAAGGACTAACTATAAAATGAACACTTTGGCATTAAAGCAGGCCTTCCTTTACCTCATCAGTGACTGGGACAATGTAGAGTAAAATTTGGCAAGAGCTGCGGTGCAGAAGTTGACTGTCTATGTTTTCAGTTATTTCTTCAATGTTTGTTTAAAGTTAAAATGTGTGAGTTAAAGCAAGTATGTTTGTTTTCAGTTATATAACAGTGCTAGTTTCAGCTTATGTTTTTATCTATGTTCAGGCAATAATGACAAAAATATATTAATAGTTTAGTCTCTAGAATATAACAACATATTTCAGTTTATATGTGTTCAGGTAACACTGTCAAAATGTTCTCATGTTTTCAGACAATTGTTCAACAGCACTAGTTTTCAGTTTATCTATGTTCAGACAACAATGACAGGAAAACAGATTTCAGTTTATTTTTTATCTGTGTTCAGGTAACACTGTCAAAATGTTCTCAGGTTTTCAGACAATTGTACAACAGCACTAGTTTTCAGTTTATCTATGTTCAAACAATACTGACAGGAAAAGGTACTAATAGTTTGGTTTTCAGAATATAACATTTACCAGTTTTTGGTTATGCTTTTATCTGTGTTTGGTTAACACTGGCAAAAGATATTCTTTTAGTATTAGTTTAGTTAGTTTCCAGAATATACACAGCTATTTTAAATGTTCACTATAAATATGTATTATACTAATGTAAATTTCAGTCAAGATTCAGAATATGACATTCATACTCAGTTATGCATGTTCAGTACAGTACATTTCAGTCAAATTTTAGAATATAAGAATAATATTCATTTACTTCACAGTATTCAGTTAGTTTTAAGGGTAAAGTGACAGAATTATTTCTAACAGGCTTATTACATCTTACATTTCTACTGCATCATCCTTCACATTATTCTGTCATTAGTTTTAAGGGTCAAGTAAGAGAAATACATTATTCAATCATTAGTTAAGGATAAAGTGACACAATTATTTGTAACAGGCTTATTACTTTGTGCATTTCTACTACATTATCATTCACATTATTTGAGTGACAGAATTATTTATTACAGGCTTATTAAGTTAGGTTATCAAAAGAATATGTAGTATTAGTTATTCAATATACTCTAGACATAACAGGGCAGGCTTAATTTGTTAATTAATTTACATATTACAGTTCACTGTACATAATTATTGTACATTAGTCAGAAAGTTAAAAAGGCACTAACAGAAAATGCAAAGATACAGACCTAAAATACAGAAAGCATAAGTTTTAGTAAACTATTATAGCTCATAAATATTCATAGAATATTTCTGACACAAATTTAGGAGGCAGGCATCTATTACGGCACATAAAAGTTAAAAAGGTAAGTAGCATTATTAGCAAATCTAGATGAAAATTTATAGACACAAGTTAATACAATATATGGTAATTATGCTTCAAGACCAGTTATAAAGTTATCCCTTTAGTGCTGATTTCAGCTGGTCTTCAGAAAATAGCCAACATGCTTGATAGGCTATACAATAAAAAAGAAAATGGATTAAATAGTACAATGTTTAAAGATTTAAATCTATAACAATAGGGAAAGATTTTATTTGCTATAAGAGAGAGGCACCAGTTCATAAGGTAAAAAACATAGACAATAGACAGTGTAATTTTATCATTACTGCATACAAAGATAGGAAATAAAAATAGGCAGGCTTACCAGTTCATACTCTGTCTAACTTAAATAAAGATTCACAAAGACAGGTTAAATATGTGTATGACATTTTCTAATCAGCTTTAAAAGCCATAGAATTAAAAGACACTCATTTTCAGAATAATGTACAGGTTTTGGCTATATCACTCATACATCTGAATTTAGACTTAAAGACTCTAAATACTATGAATCTAGGTAATATGAAAATTAAATCATAAAGTTAACAGACTTCAAGCCTAGTGGTCAAGATTAAAATTGCAAGTTTATTAATCAGATAAAGAAAAACAATTGCCTAGTTAGAATTAAATCTTAAAGTTAAGAGACTTCAATCCAAACAAACCATAAATGCTCAAGTGACACTTAGTGATCAAAATTAAAATTGCAAGTTTATTTACCAAATAAAGAAAATGTATTTTCAGATTATTGAGTTAGGTAGCATAAAGCTGTATACAATAATTAGCAATACAGATGTAAGGTAACTACAAAAATAGGTCCCTGTAGATTTTCATCAGGGACCTCGGGGGCAACTGTTAGATTAGGGACTTCCATTTTAAAGTAGTTATTAAGCATTAGGCAGACCAAATGGTAAAATAGGCTTAGAAATGTAGTGTCTGAATTGTGTTTCATTTATGCATACATTTTAGAAAATACAGTTAAGCAGAAGTGAAGAATAACCTTGCTGGTCAAGCATGAGTGATAACAGTTCTCAAGGGAAGACTACAGACTGTTCTTTTTACAGAATGTTCCTTTCTCAAGGAAAAGATGTACATAGCAATGGAATGCTAGATACCAGGCTTGGAAACCAAGGTAACCAAGGCAAGGGAAGCGTGTAAAGCATTACTGGGTTTTGGTATTATTAAAATATGCTTCAGATACAGTTAGAAAAGTCAGTTAGTTCAGCTTGACATACAGAAAAGATTAAATATCCAGCATTTTAGAAAGAAAGCTACAATACAGACACTTGAGCCTGAGTACAGAAGACAGGACAAATAAGACTATTTCAGTTTACATTATTCAGGACAATCAGAATATATGCACAGAAACTTTGGCTATATTTAGCAGCACTGTTATTACCAACCAGCATTCCAGCATTTCTACAGACTGTTATTGTTTATCAGCACTGTTAATGAAGACAGTATTTGAATATTGTGAACATCTAATAAAGCCTTATTAAATGAACTACAGTGTTTGGAGAATTAATTCTGAAAGTACACAAGATTTGGCCCATAAAGGAGAGACTGGCATCTCTTCAGCACAAGTATTGGTAATTAACAGATAAAGACTTTCATTCCAGTCTCATTTCAGTTGTTTCCAGTTAGTTCCAGTATAGTTCAGTCTCATCAATTCTTTCAATACTAATCAAAGTTCCCCTTTCAAAATAGGCACTACATAAAGTCAATTCATGACAAATTGTCTAGTGAGTCAATCTGGTTAACTTCTTGTATTACTTTATATGATTACCCCCACAGGTCCCAACAGCAATTATAACAAATAAAACATTTAATCTGATGTTAATCTTTGTTCATTCCTTACTGATGGGTTATTGGTTCCGTCCTTAGAACTGAGCCGGCCATATATCAAGCTCACATAAGCCAAACCCTCTCAAGCCAAGGTCCTACCCAGAATGTTCTGCTGCCTGTTACCTCAGATCTTGTTTGCCACATTGCTGTACAGCCGTGTCAAGCCACTCTCTCTCAGCTAAGTGAATAATTTTTGAAAGTTTATATATTGTCTCTACTTTAAAAGTTTTTCAATCAATTACTTGTATTATTCTCCTACCCTATCGTATCTTTAACACTCTCCCCTTAGTCTAGTTTCCTTTATTACCCTTTTCTTACATTTGAGGTAATTCTTCATTACCATCGTTGGTTCCTTTTCTCTGTTCTTACCCTTCTGGGTAGTCTTTCTTCTTCTTGATACTGTTGGTCTTCTCCACATCATTACATTAACAAGAAAAGTAGTGTTGGCTTTAAACGGTGTAAGAATTGCGGCCATAAGTTACCGCTTTCCGTTGGCCATGACGTATGTGTCTATTGTTTGAATGTCTCCCACCTTACTGTGGATCCCCCATGTGGGATTTGTAGAATTTTTTTGACGAGGACTATTAATGAGAGAAAGAACAAGTTAATCCTGAAAGGTCCCTCAAATTTCCTGTCTGTGAGGCTATCTCTGGGTCGGAGGGCTCACCCCCTCCTGCTAAACCCCGTAAGAGGCATTCTTCCTCTTCATCATCGAGGTCACTCACTTCATCTCCCTCTGGAGATCACAGGGAGTTGACTCATAAGAAAGTGAAAATTACTACTTTGGTGCTGCCACCTGTGACCCTTTTGGCTCCAGACACAGCACCGTCCCAGTTTATTCTTGCTCCAGCCATGTCCACCTTATCGACATCGGCACTGGAGTTCCTGGTGCAGACACTTACTGCTCCAACAGTTCCATCACAGCCCTTACCGGTATCATCCCTGCAGGTACAGTCTCCTTCGGCACTGTTGGTGCAATCCCCTTCGCCCCTGAGTCTGATGATACTGTCCTCTACGGTGCAAACACTTTCAGCACTGACATGCTCTTCAGTGCAGTCCTTTTTGGCACCATCATTGTTACTGGTGCAGACACTTTCCTCGGCGGCACCATACCCATTGGTGCAGACACTTGCCTTTATGATGTAGACACCTTCAACCTCTAAGGCGGTGACTTTGTTGGCACAGACTACTTCAACACCATATTCCTTGGTGCAGACATCCTCGGTTCTGGGCTCTGCATCACTCGAATTAGCAAGGACCAAGTACTCTCCTTCTTTGGATCTGTTCATTGGTAGCCAATATAGTCCTTTTCTAGAAAGGCCAGAATCGTCTTCAGGTTTCTCTATGTGCTTGACCAGGAGCCTCTCTGAACAAGATGTGTTGCGGCTTGTTGACCAGTTGCTTGTGGCCAAAGGTCTCTCTCAATCATTGAAACCTATGTTCCCTCCTTCAGGTGAACGTATTTCTCCTTAAACTCCAATGTGCACTCCTCCTTCAACTTCCACCCAAGTATCGAAGCCCATTACTCTGGCAGCAGCTTCCCTCCCTCTGACCCCAATAGTGGATCTCACTTTGGAGCCAGAGTTGTCCTTGTGGCCCTTGGTGCACTGGGCATTGGGCTCTTCTCAGGCCAGTGGCTGTGCCATGGGGGGAGGGCATTCTTTGTTCCACACCAATTTTTTTTTATGGCACCCTCTAGGAATCCTCCCTCTCTCATGCTTCACAATCCTCTTGAGACTCCTGGTCTGGGGGTCGGCTCGTCGGAGCGGGGTGTGACCCCGGTTCTGAGGTTGTCGTGCTCAGTTCCAGGCTCCAATCCCTCTTTGGGTAGGCCGGCTTTCCAGGCCATGGAGAAGACGCTTGACTCTGCTGGCAAACCCCACATATCTGAGTCCTCTCCCCCCTCTGTGCTGCAACTCTCACAAGCCACAACCACCAGACACTGGGCACAAGGGCCTCAAGTTTCTCCCCCTTAGGAGACCCCCTCTTTACAGTTTTCCCCAGAACCTCCCACTGAGGAAGTACCTCACAAGGCTTCATGCAAGAGGAATCACATGGGCTCCACTGAGGAGTCTTTGACCAAAGATACAGACTTTTATGATGGGGAAGGGTCCCCATGGTCACCTTCTGATGAGGTGTTCTTTAGTGACATCCTCGAGATCCTTAGACAGAGGGGTGACTGGAAGTCCTCTAATCCTTCCTCAGAGGAATTTGTATTCCTGTAGGCCTTTTGTGCTCGGCCCCCTATCTCCTGGGTTGCCCCACTGGCCGATGAGCTTGTCCAGCTTATCACTCAGTGTGCATGGAAGGCTCCTGACACCCTGGAAGCTATATCCAGGAGGCCTGACAAGATCTTATCTCCCCCAGCTGAGCATCCCCATTGGTCAAGAGGACTTCCAGTAGATGCCATGGTGGTGGCAACTGCAACCAAGAAAGACTTGGCAGAAGAGAGCCAAACTATCCATCCACCCAACAAGGAGTCCCGGGCAATAGACAGACTAGGGAAGTGTGTGTTTGCTTCATCGACCTTCACCGTAAGTTCTTTGAACTATTTAGCACACTTTACGAGGCTTCAGCGGGATCTTATCAACCAACTCTCTGAAACCTTGGCAGGAGCTGTTTCTGATGAGGTCCATGACAATGTAGCTTCTCAGATAGCCACCCTAGAGTCCATATCCAATTCTTCCATATGTCTTATTTCTCACACAATAGAACGAGTGGCTAGAGCAGCAGGTATAGTCACCAGACGACATGCCTGGATGCGCCTTTGTGACTTTGCGGACTCCTTTAAGGCTTCCTTCATGAATGCCCCCATCGAGGCCACTTCTTTGTTTGGTCCTAAAGTTAAAGATATGCTGGCAAGGTGTGAACAAGATGGCAAGACCGTATCTACCATTGGTGTCAGACACTCCACTCCTCAATGATTCTACTCCAGAAATCAGAGGAGTGGGAAGATGTGGCACAGCAAATCACAGGGCTCTTTCCATGATGCACATGCCGAGTTCTCCCCTTGAGGCAGAGGGGGAAACTCCAATGGAAGACCCCCCCTTTCAGGGCACAGGAGGTCCGGGAAACCAGGGTTCCAGAGATTCTTTCTCTGGCCAACCCTATCAGCGCTCCTGAAGTGTTGGCTGACTGCTCACCTCTGGAAATGGTTGGGGGTCATTTTTCCTTGTATCCTATTGCCTGGTGAAACATAACCACCAAATCTTGGGTACAATGGATAATATCCAGAGGCTATTGCATCCCCTTTCATTTTTGTCCAACCTCATCCAGAGAATTACCTGATGTTCCACCCAGTCAAAGGGAAGCAGCAGCACACGAAATCCAAAAGCTGCTACAAAAAAGAATCATCCAAATGGTCCCCCCAGACCAGATAGGATCCAGTTTTTACTCAAGGTTCTTTTTAGTGCCAAAAAAGACAGGGGACTGGAGACAAATTCTAGATCTCAGCATACTGAACAAATTTGTAAAAACAGAAATTCTGGATGGTCATGGTTCAGTCTATCCTTCCTCTTCTGGAAGAAGACGATTGAATGTGCTCTGTAGATCTTCAAGATGCATATTACTATATAAAAATGGACAAATGCTCAAGAAGATACCTCTGCTTCCACATAGGAGCCAGTCACTACCAATTTTGAGCACTGCCCTTTGGTCTCTTTACAGCCCCCAGAGTGTTCACTAAATGCATGGCAGTGGTTATCGCTCACCTGCGACTTCAAGGATTTCAGGCATTTCCATATCTAGATGACTGGCTCCTCATCACCCCCACCAAGCGTCTACTGGAAGAAGCCCTACACTACACTCTCCTCACAGCACACCTGGGAATCACTATAAACTGGGAGAAGTCCAACACGACCCCAGCACAGTCTTTAGAATTCATCAGGGTACTGTTGGACATGAGAAATTGCACAGCATCTCTCCCAGACCACAGACTTCAAAGAATATGGCAACAGGTTCAGCCGCTGCTCTGTCACCACAAATCTTCTGCTTGATCCATACTCCAACTCTTGGGGTCAATGGCAGCCTTGATCACCATTGTTCCTCTAGCCAGATTCCACATGAGACTCCTTCAGTGGTTACTTCTCACTCAGTAGTACCCTCTACAACATCCTTTGTCCTTTCAGATAAGTGTTACTCAGAGATGTAAGCAAGATTTACTCTGGTGGACATCTCAAAATCCCCAACAATGGTCTTGCCCTTTCAGCCCCCGTCAGCCGAAAGCCACGATGACCACAGATGCCTCCCTGATGGGGTGGGGGGGCTATGTCAGGAAAACTTGATCCAAGGCACCTGGTTGGAGACAGAGGCCCTTTTGCCTATCAGTGTCCTGGAACTGAGGGCGGTGCTACTAGCATTGCAAGCATTCCATTCCATCCTTCCGTCAGCGACTATTGCAATCCAGTCAGACAATGTGTCAGTGGTCTGGTACATCAATAAGCAAAAGGGCACCAGATCTTATCCGTTATGCCGAGAGGCCTTGAGAATATAGCAAAGGGCAATAGCTTCCAACTGTTTTCTAATTGCAGTGCACATTCCCAGGAGCTCCAACGTGATAGCAGACAAGTAGAGCAGGTGCATTCTACAACCTCACAAGTGGTCCCTCAACCATGTGACAGCAGCAAAAATTTTCAACCACTGGGGCCAGCCTTTATGTGACCTATTCGCCTCCCTAACCAAATACAAGTACAGCAACTATTTTGCCCTGATCCCCCCTCGGGGACAGTCACCAGAAGATGCTCTAGTCTATGTTTGGCCCTCAGGTCTACTTTATGCTTTTCCTTCTCTCCCCCTCATCTCCCAATTTCTGAAGAAAGCACAGCAGTTGAAAAGCAAAGTGATCCTCATTGCTCCATATTGGCCTCAACAAGTCTGGTTCCCCTTCCTCTGGCCTCACCCGCTAGATCGACCGTCGATCCTCAATCCATCCCCAGTGTTGATCTCCCATCCACAGGGTCTGACTCATGCCAATCTAACAACCCTAAAACTGACAGCTTGGTTTCTCCACTTCCAATGATTGCCAGGCAGAAAAAACTCTCATCCCCAGTGCACAATATTCTTATTGCATCTCATAAATCGTCCACCAGACTAATCTGTCTCAATAAATGAAAAAGGTTTTCTCTATGGGCAGTGAATAAACAATTAGACCCCTTGTCAGTCCCACTTTCTGTGGTTTTGGATTACTTATCACATCTTTTCCACTCTGGGGTGTCTGCCTCTACTATTTGTATGGATTTAGCTGCCATTTCAAATTTCCACATTAGTTTTCAGGATTCTTCACTCATGTCACATAGACTCTGTAAAACTTTCTTGAAGGGGTTTCTTCACCTAAAACCTCCCTTTAGAGAACCAGTACAACCTTGGGATTTGGCCTTGGTACTGCAAGCCCTAACACCTCCCCCATTTGAACCTGCGTCTTCATGTGATTTGAAATATCTCTCATGGAAAACTTTGTTTCTGATTGCAATCTCATAGGCCAGACGCTTGTCAGAACTTCAAGCCTTATGCATCAAATGTCCCTATCTTATCTTCCATAAGGATAGAGTATCACTGAGAACTAATTCTTCCTTTTCAATAAAAGTGGTGTCAGAGCGGTCTATTAACCAGTCTATTGACCTTCCAGTATTTTTTCCTAACCACTCTAACAAGGGAGAGTATTGCCTGCACTCCCTGGATGTTCATAGGCAAATACAATTTTATCTGGACAGAACAAAACCTACTTGTAAATCAGACCAACTGTTTCTGGCTTTTTCTGGACCAAGACTAGGTCATCCTGATTCAAAAGTTGCATTGGCTTCGTGGTTGAGAAATTGCATTACCTTTATCTACAACAAAAATAATATCACTTTGCCTCACAGAGTGAAAGCACATTCTACAAGGTCTATGGCAACTTCAGCAGCTTTCCATGCTAAGGCTTCCCTCAGGGATATTTGATCAGCTGCAACTTGGGCCAAATCTCATACCTTTATTCTTTATTACAAATTGGACTTGGCCTCCAGAGGTAGAGCTTCCTTTGGCTCCATCATGCTCAGGATTGCCCTTCTATGAGGGCCACCCAGGGATACAGGTAGTTGGGGACTCTGTCCCATCAGTAAGGAATGAATGAAGATTAACATCAGATAAAGAAGTTATGTCTTACCATAATGTTCCATCTGTGTTGTTGATCTTCGTTCATTCATTACTCTCCACCCTCCGTCCCCCTCCGGAGGTTCCTGGTTGATCTCATATACTCCTTTATTGTAGGTCTGTTATGACCAGAGGTAGCCTCTACTTTTGTCTATCAACGTGCAAACTCGATCTGAGGTAACGGAGCAGAGCATTGTGGGTAGGACCTTGGCTCAAGAGTTTTTGGCTGACACGAGCTTGATATTTGGCCGACTAGGTTCCGAGGATGGAACCGATAACCCATCAGTAATGAATGAATGAAGATCAACAACACAGATGGAACGTTATGGTAAGACATAACTTCTTTTTTTATTTATAGCTATTTACTGGGGAATAGCATTGATCACAGTAGACACATCTTAGGCACAGCAAAGGAGAATACAAGTACAAGATGGAAAACAGAGGGACATTTAGGCATGATCTTGATTAACAACTCACAGTTGAGTCAATTGAAGAATATGATCAATATTTACAGTGCAGAAGTCTATAAACATATGTACTGCAGAGATAATTTCTTGATAAAAGCATCACTTTATTGTATTAGATTAAGCTATCAGCTGCTCATGAGTTTTATACTGAAGTTGTGGGTTTGATTCACTCAGTTGCCATTTGCCTAATTTGTGACTAAAGAGATCATTTAAACATACAATGATCCCATGTCACTCTTAGAAAGACAAATTTATACCTAGTAAACTTACTGACTTAACAGATAAAATAAATACGTACATACATACATACATACATACATAAATATCTCTGTTAAACACATGTATGCTAAAAGTTGTATATTTTTTTTTGTTTGTTTTGTAAATCCCTAGGTCATTGTCCCTGGGATTTATAAAGCATTTCAAGCATCTGATCTGTATAAAATTCCCTAACATACATTGGTCCTATATTCTTTATACACTCTTAATTCAAAAAAGATATCTTTACTTGGTTGAAAGATGTCTACTACATTTAAGAAAGTTTGCTACATAACCATATTTGTACCAGCCATCTAGTCAATAGTTTATAGACAGACACTAAAAAATTATCATCCTAATTAGTGGAAGGCTGTTACAGAAAAAAAGGTCTAGTTTATATTAACAGTAACCTTACGCTGATGACCTCCCCCCAAGTTGTTGTTGTCTTTCAGCTTTTCCCGGTTAGGGGTTGCCACAACGGAACTCCGGTCTGATAATGATTGGCAGTAGATTTTCACAAACGCCGAGGTGCCAGCTCGACATTCATCCTTCAATGAAGGCATGCCCATTTACGCATGTCTTTCGAATGCACACCCAACCGCAAGGAGGACATGCAGACTCCACACAGAAGGCACTCCTCGCACTCCAGCCGAGAATCGAACAAGAGAACCTTTGGCTGTGAGGCAACGCTACCAATATGAGATAATTAATGTATCCACCATGAAGAGTTCTCCATTAATCATTTACAAATATCCTGATCAGCCAGTTTTGGTAGTGGGCTATTTACCTATTACTGTTATTTGTTATATTAAATAATTGATTGTTACAGTTTTGAAAAAGAAGAAATGATATTGTCACACTTCATTACTTTAGCAGTCTTTGTTTCACATATTTCATGTAACTCCACTGATCTTTTTAACTTTGCTACATTTGTCACCCTTTGGCAAAAACTATTTATGGTAATGGTTTTAAGGAAAGGCATTTCATACATTTAGTGCATTACCCACAGCTCCTACAGGGTGAGTAAAGTGCAGACTCGATGGACCCATGTGGTCCTTATTGATCATTGTTTCTCTGTAATTAGAATTAATTAACAGATGGAATTTCTGCATGTTGCACAAAAAAATGTGATTAATGTTGCTTCATTTCTTCAAATACCTTTTTTTATTATTTAGCATGACAGATATTCAGTATTTTAGAAACATTGACAAATTGTTAAAACATCATAGGGAAAATAAAAATATATACCTTATGAACTAATAATACAAATGCAGCATCAGATAATCAGGTCAAAAATGCAGAGAGCTTAGGATAATTAATCAGTGGAAAAGGTTTGTTCTTTGAAAGTTCATATTGCAGTGTTCATCCCTTTTAGTGTAAACACTTCGTCTGAATTAATAAAAAGCTACCCTAAAACATGTTAGTTGGTCATTTAGTTAGCTGGTTATTCATCCATTCACATCAGTGAATCGGGAGATGGGATGAGGCCCACTTTCCCTTCTGCCTTCCACCATGTCCAATGTGCAAAAATTTCAGTGTGGGCAGGCTGTAGATGATGGGGTGTTGTATGTCCCCATTATTTTGCAATAGGGTTGGGGCTTCCAGTTGTTGTATCTTTCGGCTTTTCCCGGTTAGGGGTCGCCACAGCGAAACTCCGGTCCGCTAATGATTGGCAGTAGATTTTTACGTACCGAGTTGCCAGCCCTGATGTACAACCTTCAACGAAGGTATGCCATTCATGCATGTCTCCACACAGAAGACGCTTTAGCTTAGAATCGAACAGGACAACGTCGTTCCAGTATGGGCTGTAATTATTTCTGAAAATCATGCTCCTCTCACAGAGATAGATGAACTGGTAAACTTTTTCCTTATTTCTACTCTCCCCTTTTACACACACACACACACGCGCGGCGGGGCACTCCAGCTGACACTTTAGTGGCTGATTCCACTAATTAGACCAGGGTTTCTACAGCTGTAGTCAAGGCTTCACCACTCAACATGTTAGCCTCTCTGGATAACCTAAAAATCCTGCTGGAAAAATAAGGTGTCCAGTGTACAAGTTACATAGAAAATCCAAGTTTAAGTACTTAGTTGTTGAATAAGGAACAATGAAGAAACCTCCTGCTTAATTACCAGTACAATACGGAATAAAGTAAAATACAGTAAAATGTAATTTAAAGCCTTATTCTCCCTGTCATGTTTTCGTACTGGCAAAGATTAAGGACTTTGTCTAAGAACATAGCTTTATATAGACCCTAGAAGAGCAGGATACATCAACAAATGTATTCCCTGTTAAATTGATGGGAGCTGCCCTTTTCTGGCTACAAAAGAAATGCCTAATTAGTACCTCAGAGCGCTAGTGTTCATCTTGCTATGAAGCAGGCATACTGACCTCATACACTTTCAACCATCTCCTGGCTGGATGGCCGGAACTATGACAGCGCGGTTGTGCGTGGGTACGCGCGCTTGCTCATTGTGTCTATATTAAACGGACAGGGGGTGCACGTGTACGTGAAATATTAAGTTGGCAAACTTTTGTTTGTGCTATTTTATGATAAGAGTATGTCATACCTTTCAACTGTCGCTGACTTTGACTCAAATGTTAGCTCTGTGTCCCTCTTAATTCCTCCTAAAATTGGTGACTTTTGGAGAAACGTTGGTGAGTTTTTATTTAATAAATAATGAAATAATTACAGTTATATACTTATTTTACTTCAGCAAGCTTATATTAATTAACACGCTCTTGCTCTGTCATTGTTTCTAGTTAATAGTACTAATAGTTTAAAAGTGTCCATGATTGTCCCTGATTATTTCTGGATTTGTCCCTAATTCTGTTGAGATTTGTCCCTGATTGAGAACATCTCCGCGTGAAGTAAACCTGTAGTGCAAGCTTTGCGCGTTTTGCTTGCCACTAGTCATGAAAACCGGTGCAGCTTTTCTCTTTAGATTAAGAATCCGACATAACATTTTTCTGACTTTTCTCCGATACAGCTACCCTCAGTAGGGCCATCCTGTAAAAAGCTGGAAAATGGCAATCCGCAGCGCAATTAGCGTGCTTAAGTCGTAGCTGTTCTAAATTCAGTAAAACGATTTGCAAAAGAGTGATGAAATATTGCATATAACGTTTCTTTACATTTTTGCTAACCCTGGGTAGAGCACTGATCAGAGTGACCAATTGCGGAAACAGACCTTCTAGTATTAAGTACCGGCTTTAGGGTGATTTTAAACTGATGCGTACTTCTCTCAACGTACAGACATTGAAACTAGAAACAGATGTCCTTGAAAAGTATGTATAACCTGTCAAAAATCTGGACATCGAATTAGCATAAAGTTCAAATAGCAAATAACACACACGTCTTTTCCCATTTTGTAGGGATACTACTCAGAAACACGTTAAAAAACAGAAAGTGACAAAAATGATGGAAATGCGTGTTCATTATCAGACAGTGTCAGATCTGTAGACTTTAATGAACAAAAGTATTTTTTTTTTAATTTTTTCAATGTTTTAAGTTTGCAAAATTCTACCACACTGGTAATTTACTTTTGGTTCTGAAAAAAAGAGATGTAAGATGAATGTCCTCTTTCTTTAAATTATTGTTTCCACTGGTGTTTTGTTCACGCAGTGTGGGGTTTCCTTGTACTGCATAGCTGCAAAAATCACGTGTGATGATGGGGGTCAGAAAAGTGTGTGAAGAGGTAAATCAAGCCTGAAAACAGGGACATACTTCGAAAACACTTGTACATGATGTGCATGAGTAAACCAGGCCTGAAAATATGTACATTCCTCCAAAACAGGGACATTTGAGTAATCTGCACTGATACTCTCTCAAGACAGTTTGTGGGGCATTGCAAATGCGTTTTTTAATTAACAGGAACACTTGTCCCAGAACGCTTCTGGAGAATGACCTTCAGTTCATTTTCTTTCCCTGTTCTTCCTTTGTAACTATCTGCAAAGTTTCTAGCCTGCTTTCAACTGATCCTGATTTTTGCTTCATATTTTGGCCTGCTCCTTGTAAAAAGTGCGGTTTTCTGGCAGTCACTAAATAAGGACAGACATTTGAGTTTCATACGTCATACCTTTCAAAAATGCATGTTAATGCAACACCTTTTATTCTAGTAACTTTAAGTGTTTAAGAGCAATATTTAAAAATTGACCCTAATTCTTGGGCCTCTGGTGTTCATTATTTTTCTCTTAGTTTCCGATTCTTACGCTAAGAAGTTGAAATCTATGTGCAGTAGTCACCCCCGCACCACTAGCAAAAGATGAAGACGGGGTGACTTGGTGAGTTATCTTCACATTATTAATATCTGTCCACATTCACAATATACCATAAAGATGATTAACAAAATAACTCCCTTTTTAAAACTCCAGCCAATTATTCTAGACGTTCGTCTTAGTGGGGGAATTTGGGCAAAGCCAAAAACAATGGGTGGAAAGCCCAAAATCAGGGACAAAGTTTAAATATTGCATTTATAAACTTAGAAAATGGATAGCATAAAATGTTCTGCACTAGCATGTATTTTGTGAAGGATATTTAGTCAGAAAGCCAAATGCTTGTCGTGATTTAGTGACTTCAATACTCAGTGAGTTGCCATAAGTGCACAAATTGCATGAGGAACAGACCAAAAGAATGAAGCAAACGTGGACATTCTGCGAAAATCTGGGCAGTCAGTATGGTCTTGTCCAAAGTTTTTAACATTTGCAAAGATGGGTTTGTAAGTTTCTCATCTAAATTCTCAAACAGATGGATTAATGCCAATTGTTTGGTTCTCGTACTGTAAATTTTAGAATATGGACTACGTTACAAAGTGTGATTGTTTCTGGGATTAGTTGCTGAGTAACTACAAATGCATATTTATTATTTAATCAAAAACACACTGCTCTAGCAGTGTCGTTTCATTTTTTTTTTTCACTGAAATAAAATCTGAGAAGTGGAATGAATGCACTAAGTAGTATAGACACGAGTTTTAGCGTTAAACAAATTCTGAGTGTGCGTTAAATGGGTAATGTTTTCAAAGATACATAAACATAATGTTGTTTTATTGAGGTAAAATCTGAGAAGAATAAATGATCTTGTAATACTGACAAACGGATTATAGCTGGGTATTAAAAGGCGAATGCGTTAAATGTTTTTAAACCTTTTTATTTAATGACTAGTCAATAAATAAGTGGTTCTGTGGTTCAGTAGCTGTACAAAATAATAGCACATACGCTTATTACGCTGAAAACTCTGCTTTAAAAGCTAAGCTAAATAGT
Source organism: Protopterus annectens (assembly GCF_019279795.1). Classification (NCBI taxonomy): domain Eukaryota; kingdom Metazoa; phylum Chordata; order Ceratodontiformes; family Protopteridae; genus Protopterus; species Protopterus annectens. The sequence continues at coordinate 1,373,151,864 of NC_056728.1, read as the reverse complement.
CTTAGAAAGCAGCATACCATAAGTGTGTGTGTTGTTTTAACTAGACTCCCTTGTATGGATGCGTTCTGTTGGTGTAAATAGCTAATGAGCCGCAGAAACAAACATTTGAAGTACGGTGTTTGGAGACCTGGGTGCAATCCCGACGTATTGTTTGTAAGTAACTGGAACTGTTACATGGTTAAAGTTTTGCCACCACAGGTAAATTAAGAGATAAAACTGAGCAGGAAGGCACGTGAACTGAGTTTTTGCACTTCGTTGTAATAATGGTGGTTTGGATTAAATATTCCATGCATCAACTTAATCGACTATTCTGTCACAAAATGCAAATTGTATGAAAAGGACGCTTTATGATATGTAAACAACTCTAAGTAATAGGCGTGTCTTGAACCACTACTTCTTAGTGTGATTTTTTTCATTATACATCGTTTGTGTTGAAGTCAAGAGTTCCTTTGCTTCTTGGCAACCAGTTGCAGCACAGCTCACAAGCCCTGTCGTCCTCACTATCACCCTCATCGCGCCCCCTCCTCCTTCCCGCCTAATCATCTGTTGAACTGAAGCCGGCTCCCGAGCGCGTGGCTGGCGGTGCCACAGGAGAAGAGAGTGTCATGATTGGCCGCTGGCACCTCGCGCCCCATTCATTAATAAATTAACGGCACGCTCCAGTCGAGCGCGAGCCACCAATCACAATAAAGAACAGTTAGTGCTTAAGACTTTCAAGGCTATTCGGATAAAAAAAGGGGGGGGGAGGGGTGCTTGCTATGAAGAAATGAGTGAGGGTAATGAAATGAAAAGAATAACCTCAGGAGTTGTTCCCTAGGGTAACTTCTGATTGTTTTCTTTGGGGGTATATAAGGGGTTTTAGGGTAGTCGTGTGCCAGACACACAGCCACCAAAACCAGCGCGAGTAGCTTCTCTTCACTGAAGTGCTGCACAGGCGCGTGCTACTTCATCTACAAAGCAGGGAACCACAAAAACAATTTGTGCAGCAAGAGTCCAGGATCCAGCAGCAAACTTTCGAAACTGTCAGGTGCATGAACCTTCTCCCTGGAGCATAACTATTAATTAAACCGAGCTGTGGGACGTAGTAAAAAAGGAAACTTAAGGTAAGCAGAAATATGAACGTACTTCCATGTGCTAAACATGAATGTTCTCCCAAATATATAGTTTTCTGAGCTATTTAATAATGCAGTATTACAACATATTGGTTATTTTACTATTTTGCAAATATACGCTTGCTGAAAAGTGTCTGATCATGCGGGAAAAAGTTTGAAAGTAGTGTTTGAAGTAACTGCTGTGCGTGGGCGGTACTAAGTGTAGTAACCACTACTTATCCAAGTAAAGGAGAGGTCAATGGGTTTAAAAGAGTACAAATTTAACTTCAGGGTTTGATTGATAAAATTATAAAATTAACTTTCGTGGGTAAGAATAGGAATGACAGAAATGTAGTTTTTCTTTATTCAAAGGTTGACTATTTACGTATAAAACATATAAAAGCGACATAAATAACAACACAAATCAAGATATATGTGTAGCATTCATTAAACTATGCTGTTGCTTTCGCAGAATGTACTCCGAATCGGAGAGCGCTGATTGCAAGGAGCAAAATGAGGGGCTTGAATTATCCGAGTTTTCCCCGGATCAGACATTCTTGCTATCTTCAGAAAGTGAGATGGAAATGTCACCAGAAAAGAAAACGCGTGAACAGGACTGTAAGCGCAGATCTCGAGGAAGGAACAACAAGTGCAGCAAAACCCCAGAAACTTTATTGAAAGTTAAGAAATCCCGAAGAGTAAAAGCAAACAACAGGGAAAGAAACCGAATGCACAATCTAAATGCAGCCTTGGATTCTCTCAGGGAAGTCTTGCCCACTTTTCCAGAAGATGCCAAACTGACTAAAATAGAAACACTTCGTTTTGCTTATAACTACATTTGGGCACTTACAGAAACCCTGAGGTTGGCAGATCAAGTAAGTGGAGTGTCAGAGAACTTTTTTCCCGGTCTCAGTTACTCCGATTCTATCCTAATGACCCCGACATCACAAAACTCTTCCGATGCATCCCCATCCTCACCTTGGAGCTGTACTGCCTCCCCCTCGTCCTACACGTGCACTTTATCTCCAGCCAGCCCAGTACACAATGATATGGACTACTCACAGACAGAACGCATATATACAGTGAACCAGGTGCACAGGGACTTCATATAATCCACATTCGTGCTCATTTTAACAACCTCGAAGTACATCAATTTTAATACTGTTATCTAAGGCAAAATCCATGAATTCATGTTCTCAGTAATTGCCTTTGTCAGTAGTAATGTCATTGGGAACATGACGGCCTTTAAAAGACAGGAAGGACCGCTACAAACCAGTTTTGGAAACATAACTGTTACTTTGTGTTTACAAAATACTTTGATACTTTTGACATACTGATCTATTTTTAAAATGTAAAAGAAATGTATTTTTACAAGTGCTGTTAAGGGTATGACATTGTTACTTAAAGTTGCATTGTTGCATCTTTTTCTTTCTCTCAGTTGAAGGCTGTGGGAATTTCAACTGTCAAACCAAACTTTCTTTCTTTCTACCCCCAACTCTAATGTGCACTTTGTTCGTTTTCCCATGTTCCTTACAGAGACCTTTTTTATTTTCTCTCCAGTTTTGCCATCTGTCTTACATGATTTATATGAAAAAAGTTGTTCAGTGAAATGGCCAGGTTAGAAGTCATTGTATAATTTGTAGACTTTGTAATGTCTGAATGCAAGCGTGGAAATCTAAGCTGAGCTCTCTATCAAAAGCCAAAAAGACTGGAGAAAAAGGGGAAATCAGGAGGGAGGATTGGTTCATGCATTATTTATTCCGACATCCCGGGGGGATGTAGAATTGCCTTTCCTTTACAGAGATTAAAAATAAATCAACAGCATTGGGAAGAGACATGGAACATTAGCGTGGTCAGCTACAAATGTATTCACTTGTATTTATTATAAAGGAAAAGCCACGAAAATATGTATATTTTGTAATATTTACAGAGTTTATTCTAGTATTGTATTTGCTGTTTGAAAAAATTGTACTACAGATATGAATTTTATCAATAAACTATCTAATTTTCGTTAAATTTTATTTGGCCTGATATTGAATTATAGCATTAAAGACTAGTACATAATGCAGTTCATCAGTTTGATGGATGTTATTACTCAATTGTTTTATTGTCAAGTGATGGGGGGGGCTTAGTCTTTCGAGGGCTTTATGGCAGCTGTAAATGAAACTCCTTCCTTTTCTGCTACAGTCGTTCCCGGACGGTTTCATGTTCTGCCAGTTTATTACATCAACTTTGAGAAGATGGAGTCTCTCTGCCTGTCAGTGATTGTGTTTAATCTAGGGTCACATTTCTCTTCTTTACAACAAGAAAAAGTAGCTTAGCTGCAAAGAGCGCTTCACGAGACTGTGGAGAATGAAACCCGCTCAGAGTGCTAAGACTTCGGGATCAGTAGTCCGAGCCATTGTTCAATCACGCGATGTCAAATTTGATCCAGGCAAAGTCTTGTAAGTATTAAGGTAGAAGATTCAGTATTATTACTGCCCATGCCCAGGGCACGTAAGCCATTCGCCTCTTTTTCCCCAGTGCAATTATATGTTTTTATTAAACTAAGACACATTTTATGCAGAAGCCCTTAATGGTGCTGGATCAATGGCAATTTAAAAATATGTTTTTATTATGTGCAGTTAACATATGTATGATGGTCTTAAAACCGTAGTTAGCAAAATCGTATAAAACACTCCTTTAAAAATTTAGCAAACGAGTGTATATTCAACGTCGAGCAATATCATGGATGGTCATGCATTACATGGCTTTGTACATTAATTGCAGCAGCAAACAAGTGCCTGATGTATACAGGCAATTCAGCATTGCTCTCCCCCCTTTAAGTATTTTGTAAACGATCTTAAATTCCGATTTTTAGCAGACTGTTTCCCTGACTTATTCTCCAGAATCAGTAACAGTTAGTATATGAATACAACAGAGTGCTTTCAACCTTTGTCGTGTTGACTTTATTAAAGCTCAACCATTTAAAAATTGTTTAGCGCACTATATTCTATATAGATACATTTTCTAATGGATATGAAGTCTGAAATTCAAATGCCTGTTATTATTTAGTGGCATCAATAATATAATACCAGATGGAAATAAAAAAAAATGGAGACGTGCGCTGCAGAAGGGTTTAATAATTAAATAAACTCTATGGACGACGAATCTGCCAAAACGGGATCGAATCTACGAACCGTAAAGTTGTCCACAGAAATACAATTAATGAAATAAAATGTGTGAAAACAGAATTAGCAAAATTAGGTTAAACCAATAAAACATACCGAGATTCTAGCCTTCGGCTAAAGATGCTGGCTTGCCTCAGCTATTGTTTGCCACCTAGCAGGGGGGTATTATGTGATAAATAATTGCTTAAAAAGGGATATTTGCATAATCGGGGCTCTGATGTGGTCATCATTTGTGCAGCAGTTGTCAAAAATGTAGTCAATGGCCAAATGGCCAGAAGCATAAAAAGTGATTTCTGCAGCCTGCTATATTTTCTTTTTTGGTTTGGTAGATGTGGGATGAGAGAAAATTGCACTCCAGCCCTATATGCATTGTCTCTACGCAGACAAGATGGTACAGTCACTAGTTGTCAAGTAAGAATAATAAGACGTTTCTACATATACACTCGAGCGTGTAATCTCGAATTGTATTGGAATACATTCAAGGGCTGCCATTAATTACCTAAATTAAAGACTACAGACACATTTTATATTTCACCGTAAAACAACTAAACAACTAGCTTGTTAGTGTTACAGTATCATCACTTGTATGCTAGGTTTGTGGCAGTAATGGAATATTTACATTAGCTCCTCAAAAGATACTAAACCCAAGCCAGTAAGAACAGATGCTGGGAGACTAGTTATATATGGGCTCTCCATCAGCGAGGTTGTGTCGGGGGAATAGGAAGGCAGTATCTTGGAGTATTCTCCTTATTCTGGGACACAGACACCTCTCCCGAGTTAGTAAATATGTGGAAATGGTGTGCTCACACGTACGCACTCCTGTACACACACAGACATGCACGCACGTTTAAGTACGTAAATGTAATAATACACGCAATAACCAGCAGAACACATTATTTGGCTAAATTACTTTAATAAATTGACTTCAGCTAAGGGCTGCAACCAAAGATTGCAATTGTATTGTCAGGTATTGGTTTTATAGGTACAAAAGGGAGATAAAACAGCGTGTTGGGGGCGGGGGCAAAACGGTAATACTGTTCCTGCACAGGCTGCACAGGTTATGAATAAAGCTTCATAGGGTGTTAGTTCAGTTGTGGGGGCGACAGAGAGAGAGTGAAAGATAACACATGGAAAAGACTTTTGATCAGATCGTATGCATCGTTGTTTGGTTCTTTCTCTTGGCAAAAGACAAAGATCCAGAGATCATAAAAGCCTTTCACCGTACCTCTAAACATCTCAGAGCAGGAAATCTGGACAAAGCCGTAAATATTCTCCTGTAAACTTAGAAAGTTGATAAATTAGCAAGTTTTACATTAGCATGATTTTTTGCAGGATATGAAGTCTGAAACTCATGTCTGTCATTATTTTCTAACTTTAATGTTTAGTAATCTGCCAGTGATTTGACAGAAAACCACAGTTTTCTGAAAAAAACGGTTAAAAAATATGAGGTAAAAATCTAGAAATTCTGTGAAATGTACAGTTGAGAGGTATGCCTTTTACATTGTTTTACTTCAAATTCATCACTCATTGTTACTTTATGTTTATAGAAACCAGGCTCAGAATTCAAACCTGGTCCTTGATGTCGAAAAAAAATGCTGCTCGCCTCCCAAACCTGCACCAGAAGAAAACGCCCGCAAAGGCTTCAGCAACAGGACAGTACAGTAAATAAAGGATTCTCCACATCTTCTTCTTCTTCTCTTTCGGCTGTTCCAGTTAGGGGTCGCCACAGCGGATCATCTGTTGCCATTTCTTCCTGTCCTCTGCATATTGCTGCCACACCAACCACCTGCACGTCCTCTCTCACCACATCCATAAACCTTATCTTAGGCTTTCCTCTTTTCCTGTTACCTGGCAGCTCCATCCTTAGCATCCTTTTCCCAATATACCCAGCATCCTTCCTCAGCACATGTCCAAACCAACACAATCTCGCCTCTCTGACTTTGTCTCCAAACCGTCCAACCTGAGTTGACCACTCTAATATACTGATTCCTAATCCTGTCCATCCTTGTCACATCCAGTGCAAATCTTAACATCTTTAACTCTGCCACTTCCAGCTCTGACTCCTGCCTTATTGTTAATGCCACCGTCTCCAACCCATACAACATAGCTGGTCTCACTACCCTCTTGTAGACCTTCCCTTTCACTCTTACTGGTACCCGTCTGTCACAGAATTCTCCAGGTAATAGTGGCAATCCAAAAACTCCTAAAATCACGACTCACATTTATAAAAAAAAAAAATTTAAAAGTTACAAAAAAAACAGCGCTTCCCTTCCTCATGACAAACGGTGTGCCCAGTTCTACTCAATCAAGCGTCTTCTCAGCATCCAGCACAATCAATACTACTTCCTTCTTATTTCCCACTGCATCATCCAGTGTTAGCATCAAAACTCTATTAATGTTATTGAATGTTTTCGACCCTGTAATAAACCCTGCTCGATCCTCATGTCTAATTTGTGGCAAGAAGCTTGCAAGCTTATTAGCTAAAACCATCATAAATATTTTATAATCATGGTTTAAGATAGTAATAGCAGGCTCTTTCAAAATCTTCCCTTCCTTCTGTATAGTACCACTGCTATCCATCTCTGCCAAGACACTGGAGGAAGAAAGACATCCAATATCTGATTAAAAAATCCCAGACCTCATTGCTCTCTTTGTCTCTAGTCTCCAAACTTTCACCGGGATACCATGAGTTCCCATAGACTTTCCACACATTTGCTTTCTTAATGCTGATCTAATTTCCTCACGGGTAGCTCACGCTAGTAATCTGTGTCCCATAACATCTGTCAATTCTCTCAGCTGTACCTCCTTCAAATATTGCTTTCTCTTATTCCCTTTGTGTTTGCTCTCCTCTACCAACATACCGTTGTACAGCGTCTCACAGAGTCTCTTGAATTTCCCCTTCATTTCATTTACATCTTCCATCAGCTGTACCCCTTCACATTCCCGCTACTGCCATATTGCCCTCTCTCCACTGTCAGCTATGTTGGCCTCACCACTAAAACTTATCACAGCTGGAGTAGATTTCAAATATAATTGCTTGATTGCTATGCTTCGCATCAAATTCTTCTATCTTCAGTCCCCCACAGTTTAACCCTGCCCTGCATTAGCTCTTGTTCTTTATCTGGAGTAAGCTCTATCCTTAGCAATTGCAAGCCTCTAACACTGCTCAGTAATTTTCGCTCCTCTCTTCATCCCTGTTCATGTCAGACTTAACTCATTCCTGCACACAGTCCTCTAAAATGATCTTTAGCTCGACCCCAGCTCCATGGTGAAATCACTTCCTTTTGAATTTATTCCTTCAGTGTATGCTCAAATGCTGACATATTGAGCAAAAACGGTGGGGAATTTCCATACCACACCTTTCCAGCCTAACTTTTATCATTATCCTGGTATGGTCTGGATGTAATAGAGGAGCTATAGCTATTTACATTACATCATTTCTGTTGTCTTTTTTCAAGTAACATCTATCCAGTTTAGACCAGCAGTGACATTTCATAATAAAATGTGTATATCTACATTGTTTGTGCTGCCTACTAAATTCCCAAACATCCACAGATCCAAGTGTCCCTAATAACCTCTTTATAAGTTCATACGTTCATAGGTTGTTACTAGGCTAATGACCACTAAGGCCCTTACAAGCCTAGCTGCCCAAACCAAACCATTTGGGTCCCAAGTATCATATGGGGGTATGTTAGTAGGTAGGTAGCTGTGAATTTGTGTGTGTGGGGTGTTAGGATAATATTTTTCTTATTGACAGCCTCTGTCTATATGGGACATGGGGACCAGACCAGGGGTAGATTTATGATTTCCCATCCAACTGTCAAGATTGTATTTGAATAGGGTCAGGGATGAACTCTGATTTACAGGGATGGGGAGCCTTTGCCATAGTGCGGGGATCCTTTTGAACACATATCTATCTCTTCAGCATGTTCTGTTTATGTCAGAAGTGAAGTTCATATCCCTGGATCTAGTGTTTCTGTTGCTGTTTGTTTCATTGATGTGCAACAGATCCATCAGGGCTGCGCCTGAAGAAGCCATATAAGCCTGGCAAAGATTCCCTCTCAGCAGCGTGTAGAAGACTGAATACAAAGACAGAGCCTTTAGGCGATCATTGTAGGACTGGGTATGCATGCCCTAAATTCTCTTGGTGAGAAACCTTTGAGAGCATTCCAACTGTTGCAAATGTCTGGTTAGGTACATGCCAAAGGAGGAACTATAATCACTGACAGGTCTGATAAGGGCTGAGTAGAGTAGTACTATAACTTCCTTGGACTTGGATGCCATACCCTTACATATAAGTTGGGCAACATAGAATGATTTTCTTATTATCTTAACTACGTGTTGGTCAAAGGTCAGATTGCTGTCTACATATGTTTCCAGATCCCTTACTACTGAGTCAGCTCTTAAGGGTGTTTTATCAATGGAAATAATTTACTTCAGTTAACAGTTACCCAAAGGGCATTATAATGCATTTTTGAGCATTGAGTTTTAGGCTATGGCTTTGGCACCAGTCATTTTGTCTGTGTCAAATCCACTTGCAAGATGTTGTTGTTTTTGAGGGAATTGATAATAGCTCCCGGTTTAGAGTCATCTGTGAACTTGGTGAGCCAGAGGCCTTGAAAGTTAGCCATGACCTCCAAGAAGACGATACCAAACAGGAGTGGGCCCAGCACAGAGCCCTGGGGTACTCTGCTGGTGACAAGTCTCTTGGTGGAGGTGGTTTCACCAATCCTGACTTCTTGGGTCCTATCTGTGAGACAGATGGCAATTCAGCAACTTATGTAGGGGTTTATGCCTAGCTCAGAGAGCGTGTCATCAATGCCTGAGGAGGGTATTGTATCAGATGCCTTAGCCTGGTCAAGATATAAAGTGTGCACTGTTTTACTCTCATCATTGCCTTGGTGACCCTCTCAAAAAAGTCTGTCAAGTTAAGCATGCATGACCCTCCCCAACCAAAGCCAGATTGGAATGGTTCCAACGTGTGTAGGTTGCCAATGTTCCTTTTTATCATTTTCATGATAATTCGTTCCATGGCCTTGCTATCCTGACCTCATAGTTGTCCTTTCTGGACTTAATTAGATCTCTTAGGTTCTTGTTTAGTTATATAAGAGATCCCTTGTCTTTATGGGAGTTGATTTCCCTGATTTTTGGCCAAGAGTTTTCTTCTTTTATTATATACCCTGTTTAGGTGAGGTTTCTACCAGTGGGGTTTATTTTTGTGTTTGCTTTGGGTTTATTTCTTGTAGGTACTGCAGTGTCTATGCAACCATTCATGTTTGTATAGGACACTGTGAATAATTCTGCATATGTAGCTGTAGCCTAAATGTTGGAAGGGGGAGCCTTGAATTTTGACAAACTGTCACTAACAGGATTTTTTCTTTCCTAGTTAACCTTTCCTTTCTTAATCCACCATGGAGTCCCCTAAATTAACAATGAAATTAAATTCCTCTGCCATCAATGAAAATCCTTCTTGAATGTGATTCACGTTTAATAAGTAATTTCTAATCCAATCCAAACTAGCCCCAGGAGGAACATAAATGGAAACCACTATCAGTCACTCCCCAGATATTTTCCTTTCAAAGCTACAAGGCATCAGTCCTCCTCAACTAATGTTCCACTTTACTGCAGTGTCATACTTTTGTTTGCTAACAAAATAACTCTCCTCCTTCAAAACCCCTAATAATGTGACATAGCCAGCACATTGAAACCTTTCCTTCCAAATTTGACTTGCTTGACTATTTTTAGTTTCCATTTTCTAGTAATTGCTTTTTTTGACGGCCAATAGAGTTAAACTTATCAAGGCCTTACTATGTCTAGGCAATTCAGATCATGTATCCTTGCTCAAAAATCATTTCTTTATTTGCACCCATTTGCTCACTCAATATTTCTGACAGAGTACTTTGTAGGGACATTTTAAAGTCTGCTAATTCATTACTCTCCCAAGACAAATGTTCCCAATTACTTCTTTCTTCCCCATCATACCTCCAACAGACACCATTCACCTGAGGAACAATTCTTTGAAGCCTGCTTGGGGTATGAGAATACCCCTCCAAACACTTCCAATAAAAAATCCTAAACCTTTTAGACTTCTTTGCATAATTGGGAGCCATACATATGCCCTCCCATTATTCCCTGGTAAATTCCTTTTCCAGTCTCTCTTCTCAATCTTTTCTAACCTCATCAGATTGATTCTTATAGCTTTCAGCAATATTTTATATATCCTATTAATTATCCTCACACAAGTAATGTTACACAGCAGCTTCTATTACAGATTCAACTAAAATCTGTACTAGAGCAGGTTTTTCAAGTATAACCCCCCTATCCTTTTCACTTTGTCTATACTCTAATATTGATCCCTGATAAGAATGGCCGTCTCTTACCAGCAGTCCAAACGTCCCACTCTGTTACCCTTCCCTCTCTAGTTATTTGCTTCCAATACCTTTGTTCCTTTGCCACTTTTCTCTAGTAAATTCCATCCCCTTTTGTCTCTTTTCTGTCCTTCCTATTTGTAATTATCCCTCTTAGCAAAACTTACTTTCTCCATTCCAATGTCGGCTTAATTCATAGAATACTTTCTACAGCTTTATGAATACAATATTCTGTATGGTTGTCCGTATTGTCCTCAAGGATCTGCATCCAAAATCCCAGTCTGTCCTTCTTTCTTGAACTCTGCTTCATCATCATCATGTATTTATTTATTTTATTTAACATTTGTTAACTGGGGGGGCCCGACTGTGCTTAGTAGTGCTTAGTAGCCCCTTTTCAGCAGAGGCCCAGGGAGAAAACCTCCACACATAAGAGAAATACAATGCAATACAATACAATGGCCTCTCTCTCTCTCTCTATATATATATATATATATATATATATATAAGCCAGGATTGATTGGATGCAGTCAGTGACAGTCATAATTGTTTACAATTTTAGAACAAAAGACTTGTAGTACTACAACTAACATGCAATAGTTACATTAATCACAATTTATTCACAGAAGAGAAAAAGGAAAACTCATATGACTAAACTAATGAGAAAGTACTAGATTAATAATGAATTAATCAGCAAATAGTCCAATATTTCAGAACAGCTATAGGATACTGCAAAGGTAATTGTACAGTTTGAGAGATTTAATTATAAGTATTATGAGAGTCTGTGACCTAAACATTTAGGACTATGGATGAGGTGAAGAGGAAGACCAGGGAAGGAAAGAGTTGGGGGATGGTGAATTGATACAGCACATTAGTCTGGGGATTTGCTTCTTAACATGATTTGCCAATGTTTCTATATACATCATGGCATGACGTTTAAGTTCCCTGTTTTTCCTCAGTGATGTCAAATGTCCAAAGTAAAAATTATTGCATTTTGTTTCCTCAGCCTTGTGACATATAGGGATAAAGTCATGGATGCACCCCAGATGACTTGGCTTCAATTAACGTCTGGGTTCTGGAAGGACTGAGGCAAGGAGGATAGCAATGAGTAGTCAATACCATCTCATCCAGGAAGGGGCATGTGGTATAACCCACTGTTCTACTGACTGCACAAGAATGCTGAGGGAATGCTCGTAGCAGCTATGGGGCTGGTGTGCATCTCACCACATGTAAGCCAAAAAGACATGCCGGGGTGCATATAGAAGTATACTTATAAGACCTCTTAGGCAAATGTATACCACCTGCTACTGTGGGAAAGGAGTTAGGCAAGGAAGGAGTGGACTCTCATGCAAATTAAGGCATGTTGCCTCCTAACTTTTGCTTCTGACAGAGAAGCAATGGGTTGATAAGTTCTTGCCCAGACAGTGTATGAATGGGCCATGCATCTCTTATCCGGAAGGGTGACTGAATCAGTTAGTACTCACCCCATGTAATGCCAGGGTAGAGAAAACTTATTTAAAATGTGTCGTATGTGCTTTGTTTCTTTTTTAACTCAGATTTAACACATTTGTAAGCTATATTTAAGTTTTATGAAGTATAAGTGATAACTGTACTTTGAAGTTATTTTTGTAAGATCTCTTAATAGTGCCAGGACAATTGTATTCATATGTGTTTTTTATGTGATTTTATCTGCAAAGTGTGTGCTCCTCTAACAAGAGAACATAGGTAAGATTGTGACCTTTCTGTGAAAGACCAAAAAATAGAGAACATATGGAATTGGAATTGAAAGGCAAAGTGCAGCTTTCTGTCTTTTTCTGATTCATGAAGCATACAGCTACGAAAAATACAATTACAAGACTCTTATGAGTTTTTAAAGAACATTTCAACCCAGAAATGTGAAAGAAATCATTTATTAGTAGGAAAACAGCAGAGACATGTAACATCCTTTAACTACCTTTGAATGTGGAAAACATGTTTTAGTTAAATCCATGGACTGTGGTAAAGAAATGATTACCTAAAATTCATATTTGGGGCTGAAACCAATGTAAAAGTCAATTAGTCTTGTTGGAAGACATCACAGAGACCACATCTATGTAAGTTGCTGTTTGCAATCTGCTTGTATAATATTTTAGTATTTCTCTTGTTTAGAGGTTAATGTAACTGTGCCTTGGATATTTCTTTATTTATTCTGTCTTGTATGGCTGATTGTTGTTTCTCTTTTCTGTGTACAAATTATTTATCTTGTTTGTATCAGCACTGTCTTCTTGACTTCTTTATTGTTTGAATAACGTTTTTTATTAACGTCTGAGATCTCATGGCAGGGTATTTATTTATGTATATTTATCTGAAAATATATTATTTAGCAGTGTAGGTTGATGAGCTGCAGTATCTGCCTACAAGGAAGCTATGCCACTTAAATACATACTACCAATGAGGTATTCATTTTGCAATTTGTATTTGGTTAAATCAAGAGTAGCCAGTAACTGGTGTTGGGTCTCTAGTCCATTAATCTAGAGAAAGCTATGGGTAATGGAGAATTCTACAACCATTCCTTAGGAATTTGTGTGTGCGTGTGTGTGTGTGTGTGTGTGTGTGTGTGTGTGTGTGTGTGTGTGTGTGTGTGTGTGAATAGAATTTGTTTATTAAACTGATAAGCAGTTGCCATGGGTAAAGGGGATTGGAAAACAAAGTGATTCACAGACAAAGAGTCCTGGGGTGCTAGATCAAACACTGAGCTCTGTAAGTGATCAATGTATAGTCCTAGTTTGGGTGTGGATGTTAGAGGTGCATACTAAAGATAGGCATGCATATTCCCTATATGCTCTTGGATTTATTTATTATTTATTTTATATTTGATTACTGGGTTAGTCTGACTGGGCAATCAGGTTCCCATTTTCAGCAGAGTCCCGGGGAGAAAAGCTCCACATACATGACAATCACAAAAAATACAAAACCTCCACATATATGATAAAAATACAAAAGTCAGAGATGAGTACAAATTAATAGAGCAAACAATAGTATATCATAGCATAGTACAATGAGAAGTTACAGAAGTGTACAATATAGAGTGTACAGTAGTAAAACAGAAAATATAATGTATTTGAGTAAGAAAGTGCAGTAATATATACAGTTATATACATACATTTAAAAATACAATTTGTTATGGTAGTTTGTTTTTCTATGTTTGACCCTTGAGTAGTGCCAGAGGAAGTAGGATCTGAATGGTGGTAGTAGGGCTAGCCATGGTCAGTACAGGTATACTGACAGATGAGATTGAAGTGGGCTTTTAATTAGGTTTTAAAAATGGGGCTGCTGTTTTGCAATCTGATATCTGGTGGAAGAGAATTTCAGATTTTAGCAACTGTGTAGGAATAGAGGGATTCACCAGCACTGTGTCTACACTTAGCTACTTCAAGAAGGGCTTTGTTTGTGGATCTTAGTTGGCGAGCAGAATTGTGAAAGTTGAGTAAGCCTGACAGATCAGGAATCTTGTTTGGGTGGTACAGCAAGTAATGAGCCATGGTCAGTTGGTGATAGTTCAGTAAGTTGGCGAGTTCTAGCCAACCTAATTGTTTTAGTGAGTAACAGTGGTGGGAGCGGAAATTAGAGTTGGTTGCAAATCTAACTATTTTATTATAGCACATGGATGATTTGTTTAGGTCTGTCATGTTAAGGTTTGTTAATACAGGGGATGCATAAAGTAATGCAGAGAGAAGGTGAGTTCTGTATATAGCAATTTTGATGTTTTTGGTTAGAGAGTTTCTGTAGCAGTATAGAGTTCCAGTTTTTTTATGGACTTTGGATATGGTTTGTGCTATATGTTTGTCAAACTTTAGGTTTTGGTCAAGTATTACACCAAGAAGTGTAGTTTGTGACACTGGGGGGATTTGGGTGTTATTGGCAGAATTGATAGAGAAAAGAGCAGACGAGTCAATAGTTTTGGTCGGGTGGAAAAGTATAAGTCGAGTCTTTTTGGGGTGAAGTATTAGTTGTGAGTTTTTTAACCAGTTTTCGATATTGGAGAAGGCCTCTTGGGTTTTAGTCTGGAGTGTTTGGAGTTTGGGAGCTGAGCAGATCAGTGGCAGATCAGTGTAGTATCATCTGCATACAGGACTATTGTGCCTTGCTGGGTGGTGGTGTGGAGGGTGTTTGTAAAGATGTTAAATAGTAGGGGTCCCAGTATGGATCCTTGTGGTACACCTACTGTTACTGGGAGAAGGAGGCAGAGGGAATTAAGCCACTTAACTGCTTTTTGGCAGTTGGATAGGTAGTCTTGAAACCAGAGCAACGAGGACTTGTTTAGGTTGAGTTCGACTAAGATATTAAGTAGTTTGCTGTAGGATACTGTATCAAATGCTTTGGACAGATCCAGGAAGGTGGCAGAGACTAGGTTTCCTTGGTTCCTATATTGACTGACAATGTTGGTAAAGGATATTAGTGTTGTGGTGGTGCTATGGAATGGGTGAAAGCCGTGTTGTGTGTTCCTGCCTTCCCTTAAACCTCACTCCTTGTCCTCCTCCTGAACATTATTATGCATGTAATGTTTCCACAACTTATATTTACTTCTATATAATTTTCTCCTTCCCTTTTATAAAGTGCCACCTTGCATTTCTTTTATTTCTTTTATAATAATCAATCCCTCAAATACAGTTGGTGTAGACTTTGACTTCCATTTTCTAGTAATTACTTTTTTGGCAGCTAACATAATTAAACTTAATAAGGCCTTACTATGTCTGGGCCATCAGATCCTGTATCGTAGCTCAGGAGAATGATTTCCTTATTTAGAGCAATTTTACCCCAATATTTCTTATACAGCACTCTGTATGGAATTTTTTAAATCTGCCAGATCATTACACTCCTAAAATGTATGTTCCTAGTTACTTCTGTTTTCTCTATCACATCTCCAATATTTGCTATTTATCTGAAAAAAAAAGTCTTAGAAGTCTGCTTGGGGTATAAAATACATATGCAAACACTTCCAAGCAGAGATGCTAAATGTTCTGGACTTGGGTGCATACTTCAGAGCCATCTATATGTCTTCCCATTGTTTTCTTGTAAATTGCTTTTCCAGTATCTGTTCCCAATCTTTTCTAACTTCTGATTGATTCTTATAATTTTTATGCAATATTGTATATGCCCTATTGCTTATCTCTTTTTCCACAGCTGCTTCTTTTCTAGATTCAAATAAAAACTCTTCCAGAGCAGATCTTTCACTTAAAAATCCCCCAACCCCTCTCTTTGCCTATACTTTGAGATCAAGCCTTGGTAGTTAAGGCAGTCTCTAGCCTGTAATCCAAATGTCTCATTGGCCTCATCCTGCTTTATTACCTTTCCTGCTTGAGTTATTTTCTCCCAATATCTTGGTTATTTCCCAGATTTCTCCACTAAATCCTAGCCCCCTCTTGCCTATTTCTGCTTGCAGTAATCTCTATTGGCAAAATCGTCTTTCTCCATTCTTGTACTGGTTTAGTTCTTAGAATAATTTCTGCAACTTTATGAATATAATATTCTATATGGTTGTTATTATTCTCCTTGAGGATCTGCATCCAAAATACCCCCATCTCTCTATTTCTTGAACTTACCCTTGCTTCATCATCACCCTTTCCACTTTGAATTATAACCTTTATGCTTGTGTTATGTATATGAGCCTTAACTGTGTAGCTCTAAAATATTCCTTCAAATCAGGTAAACGTAAACCACGTTGGTCTATTGGAAGGACCAACTTATCCCACTTAACTCTTGCCCTTTTCCCTTCCCAGATAAACTCCTTCAGTTATTTATTAATTATTGTCCACAACCTCTCCATGGATTGATAAAAGCATGCCTGACCCGTATATAAGACCAAAGAGACAAAAAGATGTTTACTCCTTATATCTTACTATCCATACCCATAAATAAGATTTTCCAGTTTCTCAATTTTTATATTATCTTTTGTTTAGTCTCTTCCTACATATACTTAGCTGCCATAACAGAAGCCATTTTAATCCAAACTCCTAAATACTTCACATTATCATGTCCCCATAAATATAAGTATTGCTGAACCTATTTCTGTATAGGTACATAATTTACGGCTATAGCCTTTGTTTTATCTTCATTAATTTTATATCCCACAAAGACTTGAAACTGTCTCAAAATGTTCCACAACACTGAGATGTCCATTTCTGGATTTACCAGGTACAAAATAATATAATCTGCAAATAAAGCAAATGTTTCTTGATTACTATACCAATTATACACTTATATTTCTGAGTCTCTTATTTTCTTTTCCAATGGATCTAAATATAAAGCAAATAACAAAGGAAAAAGAGAACACCCTGGCTGGTTCCTCTGTTCAAATACAGCTTATCTGAGTGGAACCCTCGAACTTTAATTCTTGCTTCAGATCCTTCATATATCCTTCTAATTAACTTTATTTTTGTATCAGAGAATTGCCGCCTCACAGCAAAAGGTTATCCGGTACGATTCTCAGCTGGGGTGCCTTCTCTGCGGAGTCTGCATGTCCTCCCTGTGGTCACGTGGGTTTTCCTCAGGGTGCTCTGGTTTCTTCCCACATCCCAAAGATATGCTGTAGGTGGATTGGCCCTAGGTGTGAATATGTGTGTGTGTGTGTGTGTGTGTGTGTGTGTGTGTGTGTGTGTGTGTGTGTGTGTGTGTGTGTGTGCGTGTGCCTTCTGTGGAAGGTTGAGCACCGGGCTGGCAACTCGACACTGTAAAACTCCACTGCCAATCATGAGTGGACAGGTGATCCGTTGTGGCGACCCCTAACCGGGAAAAGCGGAAAGAAGAAGAAGAAGAATGCAAATACTTCCAGTTCCCTATTCATAAAATGCCAATTTACTCCATCATATGCTTTGTCTGCATCAAGACCCACCAACAACAGACATGTTTTCTTACATTTTGCTTTCCCCTGGATCATCATTGCTCTGTTAATGTTGTCAAATGTTTGTCTCCCCTCCACAAAATCACACTGACATATATCTATAAATTTTGGCAACACATTTGCAATTCTTTTAGTTAGTACTGATATAAACACTTTATACTCATGGTTTAAAATTGAAAATTTATATGAAGCTAGGTCTGAAAGGTTGTTACCATCTTTAGGTAACACAGCTAACACAACTTTCTTTCAAGTGTTGGTGCCTCCAGATCCTTATCACTTTCTTCCCTCCTAATTTCCAAACGTCTACAGGAATATCATCTTTTCCTGGAGACTTTTCTGAAGATTGATTATACATCATTGTTTTTATCTCATCACCTCCTGTCTTAGCTGTTAGTTATTGGGCCTTGTCTACCTCTAACCTTGGCATAATTAAGTCTTCCATAAAAATTTCCATTTGCACAGTTTCTTGATTTCCACATTTCTATGCTTTATACACATTTTCATAAAATTTCCAGAATATGTCTAAAACCTCTACATGACCTCTGGTTATATTTTTGTTATAAGTTCCCTAACTTTGCTGAAAACCTTTTCAATGTTCTGTTCTCTAAGTTGTTGTGCTAAACGTTTTTGTGCTTTGCAGTTGTTAGCAAGAATATTTGCCTTCATTTGATCCTCCTCTTGTTCTGTGAGATTCCCTTTATTCTGCAATACTTTAACCTTTGTGAGCTCCTCTAAGTAATTTCTGTTACTTCTTAACCATATCTCTTTCTCTTTTATATCAACCCTATTTTAAACTCCATTTTAATTTTATCTCAGTTAATAGCTATAACTTCTGAAGATATTTATATCTTCATAATAACTCTCAAATAATTTCCATTACCCATTCCTTAAATTTGTTCCTTTTTAACAGATGGGCGGGAAAAGTGCCAGTGTCTTACTTTTACTTCATTACTCTGCATTTTTATCTTAATTTATACTGCTGCATGGTCAGAAATAAGGGTCTATATCACATAATCAAACTTTTAAAAGTTCGAACACCATATGATCAAGACCATATGTTCAAACTCTTAAAAGTTCGAAACTCAAATAAAAAAAAACAGAAAAAAACCTACCTGAAAGTTGCACCCCCCACCCCCCATTCATTAAATATACCAACTCTGAGATCGCACTATAGTGCAGACAATGAAAAAACTTCTATTGCCGCACTGTGCGGGGATCTCCGTTGAAACGTTCAAACTTTTAAAAGTCTGATCATATGGTGTTGACCATATGATGTTCGAACTTTTAAAAGTTCAACAATGTGATAGGGACCCCAGAAATAGTTATTGGATGTGTGTTTAAGTTTTCAATTAAATGCATATTTTCCTGTGAAGTATAATGTCTATCTAGTCTAGCCTAGTTATTGTACCTTGGGGAAAATATGTAAATTCTGTCTGAGTTCCTACTACTGAATTCACATCTTCCATACCAAATATTTTCATAAATTTCTTCAGAAAACCTACCCTCTTTTGTTATATTGTTCCTTCTAGGTTGCCCTGATATAGCCGTACTAT
This sequence comes from Protopterus annectens, assembly GCF_019279795.1. NCBI lineage: Eukaryota > Metazoa > Chordata > Ceratodontiformes > Protopteridae > Protopterus > Protopterus annectens. The sequence continues at coordinate 1,373,132,805 of NC_056728.1, read as the reverse complement.
TGCAAATCAAATTATAGTCCCCATCTATAAGTAATATTCCCTGCTTAAAGCTTATTATTTTTCCCAAAAATTTCTTAAGCTCTATAATAGCAGTTTTAGTGGAATATAAATACATGCCGTTGTAATCCTCCTCCCTTGCCAATAGCTCCTTACTATCATATATTTAACATTTTTGTCTTTTTCCCTCATCTATCACCATTGTAGCCCCTCTAGCAAATAATATACCTATTCCCCCTTTCCCCTTTTCCCCTGTCCCTGATATTCTGCCGAATATCTGTACTGAAATCTTCTCTGTCAAATTCACATGTTCTTTTATTTCCAAATGTGTCTCCTGCAGCATTGCTGTTTGCATTCTGCATTTCTAAATATAATTCAATACTCTTTCCTTTTTATATATACCTGTAAGGCAACTCACATTACCGGATAATATGGACAGCATAGCCATCATAATAAAAACTATTGTTTCCACCTATTATACATGATAGTTTTTTGAATGTGCATTTCCAGCTTTTGTGTTACTAATATTTGGCAGGCTGATCTTTTGTACAGGTGTTTCTTCTCATCTCCATTTGGACCAATGTCACATTTTTCAAGACTTTTTAATGATCCCCCAAAAAAGCTAAATACAAAACACCCCATCCCCTATTAACTTGAAACAAACTCACAAAACTATGTACATCTTCAAAATATGAAGTTTAATCCACCAGACAGGAACAATTACCCCAAATTGAAAGTTGCACTTACAGGCTTTATCTAACCTAAAATTAAGGTAATCCACGCTAAAGCACATGATGTAGCCTGTGTTCTCCCTTATACTGATGTCTGTATTTTCTTTTCTTATCTGTCTTCTCCTCTCAGACATGAAAAATACAATGTATGCTTTCAGAAAACATTACATTTTCGCCCTAAGAAAAAAGCACACCGGGTATCTTTAAATAAAACTAAATTGTACACTGTTCGATTAACTTCATTAAAGTATTAAGACTGTTAGGAAGGTTGTTACCTTTTATTTCCTTTTCATAATTTCAAACTAAAGTTTTTGACTGAACTGCTTGCCATTGTACCTTTAAATTTTGCATTTCCCTCAGCAAAAAAAAAAAAAAAATACTCAGAATTCTCAAGATTAACTTCTTGCACATGCAGACATCTTGTCTCCATGGAAATGCACTTAGCAATGAGTCTTTGTAAATTTCACTCAGAAAAGAATGCACAACTGCTCTGAGCTACAGACATCTCGACTCCACTGAACATTTGCCAGTGGAAAACAAGTTAATATATTTTCAGTTGTTGGAGAAGCTTAGCATTTTCATTGCTTTTATCATTTTGTCTTAGTTTTTAAACATACTTACAAAACACGTCTGTTTACAGCTTAAGCCAAAGGTAGTAATCGAGACATTCACCCTTGTAAAATAAAAAGAGAAAATGTCCTAATTCAGATATAGTATAATCAGAGCACCTTTACACCACTCCCCACCCCAGCAGCTCAAGATCACAGCATATGAACATTAAAACTTGCTTTTGTCTAGCATTTTTTTTTCCTTTTTATACTGTAAAACCTATATTTCTTGCAACTAAAAAGTACTTATTTTGATATTTTTAACACATACAACAGTCACTGAAAATATTTTAAATTTAAATTACCCCTGACTACACAATACACAAAACTGTTTTATTGCATATAACATGTAGTTTATATCATAAAATGTTTTATACAAATACCAATAAGAACAAAAAGTATTTTACTTGCAGTTAGTTCCCACCTTTTAGTGTTCTTCTAAACATTAATCATATAAAATGGGGTATATGTTTTACAATTCACCAACAAGTTTAACAATGCCAATACAAGTCCAGTATTTTTTTGGCCACTTTTTCTTGGAAAACCATATTTCACAAATGTGATACAATGCTATATAGTCTTCCATTTTTTTCACTAATTTCAGAGTTGCCCATCTTCTTCCTATTCATCTCCATCTTCCAACACCAGATTCTGGTTTAAGTCCAAGGTACTGCTGATTCTTCTAGTTAACCCCTGTGGTTTCTTTCTGTATCTCAAACATTTCCCTTTAGAACATTGGAAAAGGTTTCACTGGCAAAGTCTCTCTATGAACGTTACAATGAGAAGAATGAGAAGTAGAGACCCCTTCTCTTTGCTGACACACCTTTTGTTGGATAAATGTTTTTATTTCTTTCTTAGCCTGCTCTACATCTAAAATGACTTTGATCCTTTAATGAAAAAAAAAACACTTTGAAGCCAGAGTGATATAACAGCTTGAATCTCACACCTGCTTCTCAACATTCCTTGATTGCTTGAATACATTTACTTCACTTCTCCCTGGTGTATAATGAATAATCATTTTCTATAAATACTCTGCTGTCTCCAATTTTTAATACTTTTTCCTTCTTCCACAGTTTTGTCAGGATCCACTCTTTGTGCTGGTATGATTGCATCTTTAGTAACATAGGTCTTGGCTGCTTTTTCATGGCCAGGTTAGGAGCATACACTCAGTATGCCCTTTCAATCAACAAATTCTGCTGTGGAACACCAGTCAAGTTGCTTATTTGTACTTCCTTAAAATTAATACAGTCTGTTGCTTCCAGTTTCTCTGATACAGCAGAAAATCTTATGTTTTCTCTGAGTGCTTTGTCTTCTAACTCTACATTTTCTTAAATATCTTTCTTGAGAAACCTCATATTCAGTCAGCTTTTTCTTCATGTTACCCTCTGATTTTTGAAGTTTTATCAGTTCATCTGAATGGCTAATTAAAACTTTCTGTATTTTTTCTAGCCTTTTGTTGTTTGTATTGATATATATTTCTTCAATATTTCATTTATTTTAATCACCTCTGATTATATTTGATTTTTTCCATCTAAATTACTGAAAGCTGTCTTTGAACCAATCATTCACAGACAGTGTTTTCTCTTCACCTTTGCTGGTTGACTTTCTTTCATGTTTTTCAAATGTCTTTGCTGACATCCAGGCAGTGTATTTACTAGCCAGTAACTGAATTTTCCAAAAAAATATTTTCAATGGCACTCTTATTTCTCATTTTCTGTTGTCACACTGGGACAGCTGAAGTTATGCTGTTGATCAGTTTGTAGCCATCTTGAAAGTCCTTGACAAATTTGTTATTGAATCAGATTTCCATGCCCTTTTCTTTCCTACTTTAACATGTTGGGTCACAGTGGTATGACTTGCAAGGCCATCCATCTGGTAGTCATCAGACCTATTTGGGTCAGTGACATGGATCCAAGGATCATAGTCCCTGCCCCTCATTTATCTGGGTGGTATGCTGGTTGATAGTGGAGGGACTGAAACCTTCATCAGTGCTAGAGTGATGCCACATATTTGGTGGCAGTGGTCCATCTATCACACCCTGGAGGAGAAATGACTAGGTTAATAGGAAGCTGGTTGGGGAGTCCTGCTGGTGGTAAGTATGAAAGATTAAAAAATAAGTAAAATTATTGCATGCTATCAAATTCTAGGAATGGGAGCTAGAAGTATTAAAATAGATATGTGGATTAATGATCCAAGTTATTCAAGAGGAGAGATCAAGTATGGCTCTTAACCCCCTTTTCTACAAATTACAGTCATTGTTGAGAATAACTAAATATGAACTCTTACTTTGGAATACCTGTATTTGCAGACCTCTTTTGTCAACAGCTACTTCAGATATCTGGAGGGGAAGCAAATCAGACATTCTAGAATTAAAATGCTTCTAGGAAAAATGTATTACAGGAGCTGAACACTGATCCTTTTTTAATGTCAGAGATGATATTGAGAGATGAGGTATAATATGGGTGTCTTATGAGGCATATTTGGAAATAATATAGATCAGTACTGTCTCTCTAGACTCATGTGTGATTTTCATTTTTGTGACTTTTTTCCTGTTAGTTTACAGTGATGTCTCATTGCAGCATTTATTTTTTGTGACAGTTACCACTATCTGAAATATGAAGTAAGATACAAAGAGAGCACAACTATTTTTATTGTCTGGAAGCTGTATTAAAGAAATGCCTTGATCACTGCAATGTATTTCTGAGGGCAGTTCATTACACCACATGAAAATGTAAACACATTTGAAAAGTGTATATGTGTACCTAACAAACATACTTGCAGTATCTCTAGAAATATTGGACTTTTCCAAAGAATGTAAATATCATTTCACAGAATGCCTTTCTCATCTATGAAGTTTAAATTATAATAATTTTCACCTCCATCAGCCATGCATGCCTGTTATAAGTGGAAGTTCCTGGTTATCTCATTGGTAGGTGCAGCACGACCAAAACCAGTGCTTGAACTGTTGTTGTTATATGGTATGTGGTTAAATCCTACCTCTTCTACCCAGTCACAGCTGATCAGATGGAGATACTCAAAGAAGTTTATGTGTGGGCCAGTTGTATTGCAGTCTGGTGCCTTACTGAGATATAGGTTAACCCCTTTTGTTTCAACTCAGATCTACCATCTTTCCATGTCATTTTCATGAAGGTTTAATGTCAGTTATCAGTATGGTAGAGTGGTAAAGATAATGGCTTATATTAAAACCGTCAGTATATATAAAGTGCTGGGAATGGATGCCTTTCCATGTGATAAGGCTTTCTTTGTACCAAGCCCCACCTAGTTTAATGAATTTGCTCTTGTTCTGCATTCCACCTCTTGCCATCATTCATTGCATCTCCTAATTTCCTTTTTACTAAAAAGGTCTCCAAGTGCCTTTGTCCTTCATCGTACCATCTAGTACTTCTTATAAATTTCTATAATTTTACCTAATAGACTGATAGTTGTAGCTTCCCAGATTGTAACTAGAAAGCATGTGCACTTTATATTCCAGAAGGGAACAGCTAATGTTGTAAAAAATCTCCCTTCTTGCCTGTGCTGGTGACATATTGAGATGAAACTGTAACTACAGCCCAGGCAACATATTTTGACTAACTTCTCTAGTACTCGATGGCACTGGCAGAGATGATGGGGAGCCCATCCTGGTAGAAGAGATGGTGGTTCTCATCCAACTTGTACCATGTCTCCACTAACAGGGCCCTGCTGCTGAGCAGAATCTTGTCATAAAATGAGGGGGGTCTTGGGTCAGGAATAAGTGGGCCTGGCTGCCCAAGCTGATGATGGTAGCCCATGTTGGTGACTCTGGGGAGCACATGTGGACAGACTGACAGGGTGTAGGTGGCCATCATAGTTCCACATGCCCACATCACCACTGGTGGGGGCAGGATTAGGTTAATAAAATAAAAAATACTCTCATTGCCAGGATACTGGTGAAAGCACAAAGCACCCTTATGACTGTCTGGATGACAGCCCCTTTAGAGGCTTGATGGTCTACCTGCATGAGGGAGAAAATCCTCCCTGCTCTTCTTGATTTAGTAGTCATGTCACAGGATCATACAACATTATTTCTCTGACTGTCTAAATGAATTTTGATGGGGTCTGTCACCCATTCCAGCTTGATGCTGTTAAAAGGGTAGGATTTTGGCAGACTTCTTGACATATTGGGCCAATTATATCATTGTCCACTGCTAGAGTAATGATGAGAAAGTACATTTCCTTTGCTGTATATCTAAGTAATAGCATACATCAAAAGTGCTTTCTGTTTTGTATCTTAGTCACCATTTAATCAGAGCCCATGACTTAGGGAGAATGTCATAAACCAAAATTTTAAAGTATTCCCCTACAGAATTTAATAGTAAGATGACAGCCTTTGTAGATGACCTTAAAGTACTTCACAATAATCCAGGCACCTTATATATATCAGTGTCTCATCAGGTAGCACACTTGCCTATCAGAAGACAGTAAGTTTCATTTACACTTCGGTTGATTAGATTGCTGACACTGCAGTCCAGATTTTTTATTTTTTTTTTTGGGGGGGGGGGTACTGCACTCTTGCATTTGCCTCCCTTTGAATGAGGTGTTAAACTAATGTGCCATCTTCTTGAATTGGTAGTAGCTCATGTGGAAATAAAAGATCCCATTGCACCTATCAAATAGAGGAGGAGAGGTTCCTGAATGCCCTGGCCAAATTTCTCCTAGTAATAAAAATACCATTCCTCTAAAAAGAGGCCGCTAGCCTAGTGGGACTAACCTGATCAACAAGGAATAAATAACTATCCAAAAGTTATTTCTCAATGGTTTACCTTCATATTGTCAGAAATGAACTTTTGTGCGAACCAGAAGTGTGAATTTTAAACTGCGAAAGTCTCCGTAGTTTGAAAATCAACAAATCGAACAGCAGATTTGCTGATTTTTGAACTACAACGTTGAAGACATATCGTAATGCAGGGGGGCAAGCCCCCCTGCACCCCCCCCACTTTAATATACTAACTCCGAAATCGCACTACAGTGGGGTAAGGGTTCATTTCCGATCCCTGTTATAGTGCACTCCGCACCCACAATGTCGAATCTGCAATTAGCGAATGCCAATATGCTTCCACTCATTGCACATTCTGATAATTTTTGTTTGAGGTATTGCCAATTTGGAAACCTCCTTTTGCACATAGTGGATTCGACCAAGTGCATAACGCACTTATGAAGGTAAACCATCTCAATATCTTATCTTCAGTTTAATGAGGAAAACTCTTCTATGTTATGTGTGAATGATTGTAACACTAGTGTAGATTTTCCTGGGCATCTCTGTATTTGCACTTAGGAACCTCAAGCCATTATAGTTTTAGGTCATATAATCTGCAGATACCCAGATAAAATGCATAAAACTTAACTTTAATGTTTTGGTTCCCCAACTGGAAGGGTTTATTCAAAAGGCCTTTCAGATAATTTCATTCTCTGACTTAATGTCATTAAGATGCATTTCTTTTGAGGGTGGAGCCTAGATGGCCAGCTGAGAGCAGTGAATTTTGATTTGGGCATATGGGGATAGCTGATTCTAGGGGTGTTTAGGGTTGCCGGGAAGTGCTAGAGAGTCATCAGATTTCCTTCATGGAAATATCTGTGGGAATGGAAGGTGTGTTGAGTGGTTCACTAGCAGAGTGGCCACTGCATGGAACAGGCTGGTAAAATGGAACAGGAAAAATATTGGTTTGGATATTTTAAGAACAGCCTGAAAACACACCACATGAGCTAGTGAATAGTATTCTGACAAAACTGGATGAGCATTGTTGCCCATGCTTGAAGTACTGATATGTATGTATGTAAGGATGGACATATACTTATAACAAATAAGAAACTAGAAGGGTCTCATAATCTGAAGTCTATGAACTATATAAACATGCTTGGAAGGAGCTAATAATAAGAATAAGCATTACAGTTTGTGGGCTCTCAAATAACTAAGCAACAGCCAAAAAACAAACAAACAAACAAACAAACAAAAAACATACACATACACACACAATAGTTAATGTATGGTTTTAGTAAATCTAGACATAAAATATATAATTGGCATATAAAATGAAGCAGTCTGCTGAATTTAGATATTAAAGACAGAATTTAATAACATGGGGTTGTGTATAATAACACTACTGTCTTAACCTGTCATAAATGACATACACTACATTGAACATCAAGGGGAAGCATGATGATTTTTTATATAAGTAAATGTGCATAACAAGTCATATAATTGCTTTAACTTGAATTGTAGTTTTTGTAACCCATCTTGACCATATATAATACTTAAGCAGTTACCAAGGTAACTAATGTTTATACATGACATCAAACTGATAAAGTTGTTCAGGAGAAATAATAGAAGCCTGAACTTGAAATATCACAGAATGTAACAATCATATTCTGAACAAATAGTATTAAATTGACAATATACACTCAGTTTAATAACATGGGTTTGTGTATAATAACACTACTGTTTTAACTTGTCATAAATGACATACACTATATTAAACATCAAGGGGAAGCATGATGGTTTTCTCATATAAGTAAATGTGCATAACAAGTCATATAATTGCTTTAATTTGAATTGTCGTTTTGTAACCCATCTTGACCATACATAATACTTAAGCTGCTACCAAGGTAACTAATGTTTTATACATGACATCAAACTAACAAAGTTGTTCAAGGGAAACAATAGAAGCCTGAACTAGGAATGTCACATAATGTAACAATCACATTCTGAACAAATAGTATTAAATTGACAATAATTACTTAGTCTAACCTTTGCTGATTATACAAAATAGAATGTAGCCATTTAAATCTAAAAACTTTCAGTTTATGCCATAAAATGGCAATTTATGAATATGGAAAGGGAACTTATAATCATTAATCACACTAAGTGAATTTGTTGTTTTTAACCTATAATTTTACTCATTTTATAATAAGAAATGATAGATAGGAAAATCCTTATGTGTAGGAAATGGGGGGAAGAGAGATGCACTGATAATTAAAATGCAATAGCATTCATCAATGTTCACATAAAACAAACTTGATGCTTTAAGTAAGTTAGCAACAAAATGATTACTTAAATGCTGGCAAACAATGAAATATAACTTCTGATATATCCAATAAAATACATTGTATTATAAACACTAGGTATAAATATTATTACCATCTATTTATATTAAGTAATACATTTTGAAAGACTTCATCAATAAGGGTGAATATGTTAAATAACTGTGTGCTATAATCTTTTATTGAAGTTTTATATATGATACATCATACTTTAATATGATTGAATTACCTTTCATGTAAATATTAATTACTTATACAATAAGTAGACATTTATATTGTATTATAATTCTGTCTAATCTACAATAGTACTATATATGTTCAAAATAATATAAATATTGCTTATTCCTATTACAAATACTCTCCATATGATAATTCAATTTATGGAGCTTAGATGTTCTGGATTGTCACGGTATGAGTGATAATCTGATGGACTTAGGTTTACCCATCAGATTAGGAATGATTTTCATTCCATGGCTAGTGTGGATCTTAGTTTTATTAAAATTTATTAATTTAAATTTATTTCACAAAAACATTTTTAGTATGCCTGAACAAAACATTACTTTATTGGTAAACGCTCAAAGTATAAAACTGATAATTTCCTTTAAAAGCTCAAACAAAAAATACATAGTCTAAATAACATACAATGGATTTAACTTTATTATCTTTAAAGACCAGTGGCTTAAACACTCATAGCCAGAGATCAAATCTATTGAAATATTTAAAACTGAATAAAGCACAAAATGTCTTCCTTGAAGAAACTAATTTCAAAACAAATGACAATTACAAATGGAATCCTAAGGAATATATGATATTGGCACAATTCACTTATAAGACAAAGGCAAAATGGGTAACATTTTATGGAAAACAAATGTGATTAACCCAGAAATCATTTATAAGTATGAAGATAAAGAAGGCCTTATGGTATTAGTAATAGTTAAATATAATAACAGAATATGGACCCTAGTCAATCTATACTGGTTCCCAGGCATTGGAACAGGAACTGTTAAAAAACACTTGGATTTCATTTCCAATAATTATAAAAGAAACTTAATATTAGGAGAAGATTTTAACTGTATATTTGATATTTCTGAAACTATAAATAAAAGACCAATGTGTACATCTGGTGTATCAAAAGCTTTAAACAAGTGGTTAGAATCATTTACTCTTGTAGATACTTTCAAATTTAAATGAGGATAAATCTTTGTTGTTTTCCCATCAAGATCACAGATTTGGTACCCAAACTAGAATAGATAAAATATTTGCTGCCCATGACTTACACTCTAAAATCATTAATTTCTCAATCATGCCCTGCCCATTTTCAGACCACAGTTCATTGATACTAAAACGTCAAAATGGGTACAAACCATTAATCTTTAACTGCAGAATTCCAGCATATAGAACTAAAATTAAAGAGTTCAAACCCTGGTTATTATCTGAATTATAGTTCTTCTTAGATATTAATTACACCGCAGAGATAAATAAAATAATGACATTAGACTCATTAAAAGCTTACATATATGGTAAAACCCTAACTTGGTGTAAAAAAAAATCAGAGAATGGGATTCTGAATTATTAGATCTACAATCAGTAAAAGTGAAAAAAATCAAAATAGTTTGGAGATGAAAAAGAAAGCAGAAATATTAAATAATAAATACAATGAAATTCTAACACATAAAAATAGTTTAGCTTTAGAAAAACTAAAAGTTAATACCTTGGCCACTTTTCCCAAATATCTACATAATTCATCCACAAAAATCAAAATAGAATCAAAAGATGATAACATTAAAAGTATCTTCCATGAAAAGAAAGGGAAAATGTATTGGGTATAGGTGACATTCTTGATGCATAGAGAAATCACTATATGGAACATTTCCAAAAAGAAAATGTACATATCGATCAATTAAATCTAGATGAAAAATGTTCTAATATAAAAAAACCCAGAAAAATTAAAACTAGATCTGCAAGCACCCATATCCTACAAAGAAATTACAGATACAATAAAAGAGGGTAAAAATAATAATGCTCCATGTATAGATGGCATAATTATGGAAATATATAAACTTTTTCCTTCAAATATACTACCCCTCTTCCATAAAACACCATTAGAAATTCAGTCACAACTTTAATACCACCCTCTTGGAGATATTCCTTAATCATACCAATCCTAAAGGAAAACAAATCCCCAAACCTCTGTACCTCATATAGACCTATATCATTATTAAAAAATGACTATAAGATATTTATGACAATATTAACTAACAGAATGAAAATACCACTATCCAAAACAATAAATAATGATCAAACTGGATTTATATATCATAGACAAACACATGACAGCATTGAAAGGATAATTTCTTTTATAGATTATGTTAATAAGGAAAATAAACATTCATAACTGGCTTAGATATAGAGAAAGCCTTTGAGTCTGTAAATTGGGACTATTTATTCAAAATCCTAATGCTATTTGAATTTCCTGTATCCTTTGTTCATCTCCTAAAGAATATATATGCAAATAATTTAGCGTATGTCAAGTCATATAATTTTACCTCTGAATCTATACGTATAACAAAAGGCACTAAACAAGGATGTCCCATGTCACTGATTCTGTTTGCTCTGGCTATTGAAATATTGGCAGATTCAATTCATAACAATATAAAAATCAAAGGAATAGGTGTTTATGAACAATGTTGTTGTTTTTCTTTCGGCTTTTCCTGGTTAGGGGCTGCCACAGCGGAACTCCGGTCCACCAATGATTGGCAGTTGATTTTTATGGTGCCGAGGTGCCAGCCCGATGCCCAACCTTCAATGAAGGCACGCCCTTTCGTGCATGTCTTTTGAATGCCACTCAACCATGGGGAGGACATGCAGACTCCACACAGAAGGCACTCCAGCCAAGAATCGAACGGGAGAACCTCTTGCTGTGAGGCGACAATGCTACCGTTGCACCACCGTGGCTTCTACAAGTGTTTATGAACAATACAATTCTAAAGTAATGCTATTTGCTGATGATATATTACTAACATTATCTAATACAAAAAAGACATTAGAAGAAGTAGACATAGTAATTGACAAATTTCATATGACTTCAAGACCCCATTTCAATAAATCAAAATCAAATTTTTATTTTTAAATTAAAAAACAAACTGCAGACTAAGGGGATCACATCATAGGGAAACAAGAATCTACCTTAAAATATCTGGGAATTGAGTTATGCAAGGATAATAATTAATTAATCTGAAAAAAACTACAATAATATCATCAATGCAATTAAAATCTCTGTGGAAAAATGGAACAATATAATATTAACATTTGAAGATGGGGCTACAGTTAATAAAAATGGTTTTACTGCCCAAGATCCTATATATAGCCTTGGCAATACAACTGTTAATAGAAAGGAATATACTTAAAGAAATAAATTCATGCCTAATAAAATTGTTATTGTTTCCCAAAAGAAACAGAATAGCTTTAATACATCATATCAGACCATGGAAACAGGTGGGATTAATCTTTTCTGATATAGAAACATATATAAAAGCACCAATATCTAAAACAATCTCAGATTGGATAAGTCCAAATTTATCAATAAATTAATTTGATTTGCAAAAAAAATTCCAATAACAGATAAAACAATTTGCCATGGCACATATTATTTATTAGTACGCAATATAACATAACAAAACCCACTAAAATTCATATGATTAATTATTACATTGACTCATTTAGGAAAATTATTAATGCAAATATAGATTTAAAAATCTGGTTTGATCTTTTAACACCCTTTTAGTCACAAAGAACTTTCCACATAAAATATATAGAGAAATTATGAATTCCTGGAAACATAAAGGATTTGTTTGTTGGCGCCAATGTATCAAAGAACTAAAAGTTTTAGATATGCAAGTAATAAAAATAACATACAAAATTCCACAACAGGACTGGCTAACTTTACAAAGTATTCTGTCATATTCGCAAGATTTAAGTAGAATAATTAACAATTCTTCATTTAAAGAAATACCTAAATTTACAAAATACATATATGAAATCATATATAATGACTTTGACATAGGAAACATTATTTCACAATTTTACAAAATATTGATAAACTATAAAACAACACCCAAAACTCCATATTGGAAATATATAACAAAATGACAGAGTTAACTGAAGATATTAAAACAAATATCTTATTATCAATAAAATATACATCCGTTACACAATACTGGAAAGTTTTTAATTGAAAATGCTTGCATAGAGCATTCTTAACCGCAGACAGAATCAGTAAAATTAGTTCTTCCATAAAAGGAATATGTTGGAGATGTGAGCAAGTACACAATGCAGATTGGAACCATATTTTCTTTGATTGTGTTAAAATTAAGCCATTTTAGAATAGTATTAATAACTTTCTACAAGCTTTATTTAATGAATAATTTTATTTAACTAAAGCTCTTGTGTTATAAAATGTGTACGAATGTCCTCATTTGAATAGGTCAAATATGTATCTAGTATGGACTATACTTGCAATTTTAAGGAAGTATATAACAAGAAGATGGAATACAAACACAATACCAACCTTGGAAGACTTTTACAGTCTATTGAAGACCACAGCATTATTGGAAAATAAAATTAAAGAACTAAGAATTTATCCAAAACCATTTATCAACAACCCTTGGGGAAAAGTCTAATTGTTGATTGACACTATACAATAATTGATCAGACACTGTGATAATGGATTGGAAATACTTATAAAGTAACTTTTTACATTAAGATCTGTTATAGTGTCAAGCTAATGTAAACAGTGTACATAGTTATTTAAGATGTTATGTATAAATACTATGGAATTCGTGTAGGTCTTTTCTCCTTAGTCCTACTGGGGAGCAGAAGGCCTTTTAATAAATGGAATGTCTGATTGTACTAACAGAGAACTAGAGAACAGTGGATTTTTACCACATTTAGAATAATTTTATGTTGAGAATCAGTTACTTCATATACAACACTCAGCCTCTATCCTTACTACAGAAATTTGACTCCCTTCTTAGTTGGAAGTAGAAAATGAATTGTTAAAGCAGCATGAAATCTCCCTGGAGTTGCTTTACCATTCTCACCTAAAATATATTTTTCAAGAAATAAATCGAGGAAAACATAGTCAGCACATGAAAATAAGCTTTTTTAATCTGATGAAGTGTGATATGCATAACAGCTCATGTAAGGCCTGTTTTTTATTTTGTCAATAATTTCCCTGAGCCTGCTTTGGTTCATAGGTTAGTACTAGGCTATCCTGCCCCTGTGGGCCATTTTAAGCATTGCCAAATTTCCCAATCCAAAGGCAAAAATCAGAATGACTAAAAAATATCCCAAAAGTAAGACTCGGACCCTGTAAATTGTGTCTGAGATAAACACCTTAACTATTATGCCAACCCCCTTTGTTTTGCTTGTTTTATTTCACGATACAGTCTAATGGGTCAGAATACATGCCAAGCAGTCTTCTGTTTTGAGTTTCCCCAGGCTCTGAATGCCACTACAGTTTATATATATTTAACCACATTTAGTTAGCTGTCCTTTCATTTTCACTTTCCTTACAGAAAATTCAGTGAGACTTTTTTCAACAGCTGGTTTATGAGATTGCAAACATAATGCTCAATGGAAGAACTCTGTCAGATGGCATGAAAACTTTCCAGAGCTCAACAGAAGTTGAAGAAAAAGTTGTAGTGTAGTTGCATTTTTGACATGACTTGGCATAATCCAGTGCTATCTTTCTTTCCTAAAAATAAATGGTCTCTGCACCAAAAGTTTTTCAGGACTGCCACAGAGCAAGACTAGCCACTTATAACATTTAGGCTATTTTTCTGGGTGAGTTAAAAGCCTAATACATTGCACACATGCCATATTAATGAAGATGTGATTAGATGGATGCAGGGTTTATTAGAAGTGGGAATACTTACGGGAGGAGTTTATATGTACCTAAGTGATTTCCTTAGTTCTGCACATACTAAGTACTTTATCATTTCTAATCTGTACTTCACCCCATTTAATCTGCTTAAGATAGATGTTTTCTTTGAAAATTGTGTCTGACAAGACAGACAACCTTGTCCATGTGTTTTGGGTGTTCTCAAAGATTCTGTCAAACTAGAGTTCAGTTTACATTCATTATGACTTGTCAAGAGCTTTGGAATGCTAACCATCATCTACTTACTAATAAACCTAAATTGACTGGTATGAGGAATACTATCCTAGACTGGACCCTTAACATATTTTCTTGAAAACCATAGCTGTTATGAAATGGGAACAAGGTAGAATTCAAGGCCCTTCACTATCTTCTAAGTGATTATCTTCTAAGTGATTTTCCTTTGACTTATTACCTTACTGAATTGGTTCGGTTTTGTCTAGAAAACAATTCCTTTATTTTTGATGGCCAATTATATCAACACAAAAAGGCTATAGCCATGGTGCTGTTTTCCCTACAAATTATGTTATGGGGCTTTTTGAACAGGAATATGTGTGTGACAACTCACTCTTTTTATAATAGGTAGTTCAGTTATCATTATATTGATAACCTCATATTTTTATGTAAGGGAGGAAAAAAAAGGCCTGATAATTTAATTTTGGACCTTAGGAACTTGCTTTATGCAGTTTATGACTAAGTTATATCACAAGCCTGCATCAAGCATTGATTATCTCTTTGGCACTAGCTGCCAGCCTTCACACCTTATCTTCTTGTTACGCACTGGTGAATTTCCAAGGCTGAAGAGACTTTATAGGCCAAGGAATGATTTTTTTGCTGGCATCTGACAATGCTTAGTATTATGCCCCAGTTCTCTTCTTGTTGTTTGTTAATGATATCTATTCCTCAGTCCCCCCTCACAACATCATTCTACAAAAAAATGAAAAAAAATCTGCCTCTGTGTTTTTTGGTACAGAGAAAAACTCTCCAGAACTAAGCCTTTCCTCAACATGAACCCCTGTAAAGTTCTAAATTGATAATGTGGGACAATATAAGTACCCCAGACCTACCCTGTACCCCATCCTGTCCTTCAGACTACACGCTGTTCTTATTACCGACAAAGTGAACCCTCAAGTTCAGGGAGCTTGTTCCATTTCCATTCACCTGACACCACAAGCAAGCTGGGTATTGGCCATAAATGTCTTCTTAACCACATTGAAATACTGACTGCCAATTACTACACTTTATTCAATGGGAAACCTTTACAATATTATAACTACAGCAACCCCATCTGCAGACTTCTTCAGTTAGTACCTAAAATGAGAACCATTATAACACACTACAGAGAGCCAGTTGGCTCCTAGGAAACATCCATGCCACCATGTTGTTTTCAATTTCAGATTCAAGCTTCCCTAAGAAAGATACTGCACTCCCTTTGCCAATAGAATAAACATCACATTCTCCATTTACAGTCTCTTTTCTCAGGAGGACAATATTCACTTTTATCAGCCCCAAGCCAACCTGTTTCCGAAATCAAGAAAACTGACCAACTGTAAACAATTTAAAAATAACCTACTTCTTCAAAGGAAATTGACCTATAGCTTTAAGTGATTCAGAAGCACACACACACTCACACACACACACACACACACACACACACACACACACACACACACACACACACACACACACACACACACACACACACACACACACACACACACACACACACACAAACTGCACAAAAGATCCTCTAGTGGAGACCCTTGGAGTACATGCAATGCCCCCTTAAGGACATTCCAGTGTTTCATCTACATGGTTTCTGAATGCCGAGAGCTTTTTACTTTTTAATAATTCCTGTATAGATTCTTGTGCTGTTCCACTAACAGGTAAATCCTAATGTCAACATTATCAAGATGGCAGTATCATCATTATCATCATCTATACCCACTGCATCTGAAAAAGCACGTTATATGACATGGCATGAGCCATTGGCATGAAAATGTAGCTGCAAAAACCTAGCTGTTTACATACAAAACCCCCCGAACTGTTTACATACAAAAAACGAGCTGTTTACATACAAAAAACTGAGCTGTTTACATACAAAAAAGATGTGACTGCTTTAACCTTCTGCTGTTATTTTTGTTCAGCCAAATGAAAATGCTTAAATTAATTAAAAAGTGTTGTTCCACTTTTTGGGAAGAAATTGTTTTAGGCTATAACAGAAGTATTATATTGTGACAGTAGCACAACTTTGAAGCATTTTTTCTTTCAAAATTGTGTTTGAAAATATTTTACTTAATACAAAAGAGTACAGATGCTAATAACATTTTAAGAAGCTTTGTGTCAAGGAACTGTTTACTTTTATGTGTATTTAACCTACTGTAATCTAGCATCTCTAAAGTTTGTGTGGGTGGGGCATTAGGGATGTTCTGCAGTGATGACAGACTGATGACTCATGAGTGAAAGAAAAGGATAAAAAATGTGAACACATTCCTAATGTCCAGTACCCACTAACTATAGAGATGCCAGAAATTAACAGGGGAAGATAGGGTACACAGAGGGAATACAAATAACAAACCTTTTAGTGGTCTACCTACATGAAATAAATACGGGAAAAGTGCCTCTAATAGAGTGGCGCCCTAGGTGACCACCTAGTTGGCCTATGCCTAAGGCCGGCTATGCACGCAACACTAAATTTATCCCCTTACATAGTCTTGCTCTAAACTTATCCTGAAAACACTTGCATTTATCTCACACTTAATGTAAATATTCGCTCTTCCCACTTTTGGCATATACATTGCTTGCCAAATAGTATTTCAAAAACAAAAATGAACCGTGGCAACTGTGCTTAATGGCTACAATCCAATTTATTATAAAGTGCTTTTTATCCAGCAAAATTACTTGAACTTCTTCAGATACAACACATTCTGACAATGACATTTAAATGGTAAAACTCTTAAGTCACGTGATATTCTAAATCACATATTTAAAAAGAAATGCATTGATTCATAATTAACTAAAAACATTTCTAAAATCCTATTGTGTCATGTTTTAAAACATCCTTTAGATATATATATATATATATATATATATATATATATATATATATATATATATATAAATAAATATAAACAAATAGCTATAAAGACTGACCAAGTAAATCATGAATTGATTCTCTTATACTTTCTTATAAAATATATGAAAACCTATAACCTATGTATATAATTTATATGTTAATTATATATACACATAACTAAATAATTTATTACATTCATAGTTGATACCATTATATAGAATTATGCTGACACTTGGTGAGGTAGACTACCCTTTTTGAATTACAGTTGTACTTCATATTGCTCATCAATTCTTTGTTATTAACAAATACTGATGCCCCAACCAAAATGTATCTACAATATGGACAAAAAACACATTGTTTCCAATATATTTCCATATCTGAATACACTGCCAGCACAGTGTCAATGAAATTACTATTCAAAACATTATCAGGCCCCCATTTTATATCTATCTCTCTACACACACACACACACACACACACACACACACACACACACACACACACACACACACACACACACACATATTTACTGTATATGTTGCTTTCATTTGACTCATTTGAATGTGACCTGGGATTCAGAAAGTTCAAAATACGAAAACACAAAGAAAATTACACCAACAACACTGGGTGTCCGGAAATAAGCAGCCCAAATACGATAGATAACTTATTGAACTTTAATGGATTCTGATACCTTGGCTTTCGCCTTCATAAAGAATATCTACCATGAACAAATCCACCGCTTATAAACCAACAGCCATAATCAATTAAGCAATTAAGTAAGTAAACAATATAAATTCATTTGAAAAAATCTATATATACAAACATTTAAAGGAACCTAATCATCATACATTACCTAACATTTTATAACACTTTATTTCAAACCCAAAAAAATGGTATATTGGCCAGACTAGGAGAAGAGTGAAGTTAAGAATTCTTGAACACATTGGTGACATAAGGAGGGGTAGATTAGAAAGTCCAGTGGCCAGGCATTTTCATGAAGTACACGGGGGAATAGATAATGGTTTGACTTTTAGTATTTTGGGCAGACCCTGGGGGTTAGATTCCAATAGCATTAATTTTACTAGGGGTTTGTTGAATTTGGAATCTAAATGCATTATTAAGTTTAATACTTTATATCCCTTGGGTTTGAATTTAGAAATTTAGAGACTTATTAACTAAAGTATGAATTTTTCATATTTATAGGTATGTTAGGGATATTTTGTATCTAGTAGTCTTAATAATTATAATATTTAATAAAATAATATATAAAGTATTTTACATTTGAAATAAAGTGTTATAAAATGTTAGGTAATGTATGATGATTAGGTTCCTTTAAATGTTTGTATATATATATATTTTTTCAAACTAATTTATATTGTTTAATTACTTAATTGCTTAATTGATTATGGCTGTTGGTTTATAAGCGGTGGATTTGTTCATGGTAGATATTCCTTATGAAGGTGAAAGCCGAGGTACCAGAATCCATTAAAGTTCAATAAGTTATCTATCGTATTTGGGCTGCTTTATCTATCGTATTTGGGCTGCTTATTTCCGGTCACCCAGTGTTGTTGGTGCTGGGATTCAGAAAGTCAGAAACATGATGCAGAAGCCTTATCTTGGTAGGTTTCCACATCACAGTAAGCCCTTTTGATTCACAGACCACTCTGCCACTGAGGTTTTCCTCGTCATGAGAGTGGCCTAGAGTTGCCACCTTTGCATCCTTCCATTTCCTGACAAATAAGCTATGCCCCTTGTAAAATGAAAAACACTTGTCTTGGGGTAGCTACACCCCATTTAGCAAGCCAAATCCAGAAGAATCAGTTTTTAAATGCTGTATAAAGTGGCTGCGTGGCCATGATATGCAACTCTAGGCAAAGTGCTCCATGGCAGACCCCACCCCCTGTTTACTGCCATCCAGGTATACACCCCAGTGTTTCTGTTTTCCTCCCACCCTTGCCTCCTCATACTATCTAAAGGACTTTTTCTCTGTTTTTGCACACTTGTATTACTTGACAACTTTTTCATACATCCTTGCAACACATCCTAACTGGCCAAGACTGTACTGTATATTAACTGTGGAGGAGAGTTTAATTATGCTGAGGTTCTGGGGGCCACTAAGCCCCTAGAAGATATAGAATTCTAAATGTTCTGAGGTGCATTTTAGACCTTTTTTTACACAACCTTTTTTTTTAAACAAAAATCATCTTAAATTTTCAAGTATGACATAGGCAATCTTACATTTATATAAATGAAAATAAACCATAACGACACAATCTCAGTTACAAACATTATGCCTTACAAACCATGCCAATGCAACTGTAGTTGCAAGCATTGTGCATCTCTTTTAGTATATCCATTGTCAGTCAGACATTACATAACTAATTAAAATCCTGCCTTCGTTTAAACCTCATTCCTCCTCTGCATGTATTGATCCCACATTTCCCATTTTTTCTATGTAATTTGCTCCTACCCCTTTCCAAAGATTCTAATTCCAGTTACTTATCTCTGTTACCATCTTCATTCTGTCTTGTAAAGTTGGTCTAGACTTTGATTTACATTTTCTAGCAATTGTTTTTTTGGCAGCCATCATAATTAGACTCAGCTAGGCCTTACTATGTCTAGGCAATTCTGATTCTGTATCATAGCTAAAAAAAATAATTTCCCTAGTTACTCTAATTTGCTCACCCAACATCTCTGACAGTGCAGACTGCAGGGAATCTTTAAAGTCTGCCAGCTCATTAAACTCCCAAAAAATATGTTCCCAGTTACTTCTTTCTTCCCCATCACACCTCCAACATTTGCAGTCTACCTGAGGAAAATAAATTTTGGAACATGCTTGGGGTATAAAAATACATATGCAAACACTTCCAGGCAAAAATCCTAAATCTTCCACATTTTGTTGCATATTTGGGAGACATACATTTATCCCCCATTGTTTCTTTGTGAATTGCTTATCCAGTCTCTCTTCCCAATCCTTCCTACCCTCCTCTGATTGATTCTTACAGTTAACATGCAATATTTGATATGCTCTACTAATTACTCCTTTCATAATGGCAACTTCTGTTCTAGATTCTACCAAAAACTCTACCAGTGCTGATCTTTTGTTTAAAACCCCCATATTTATTTCTCTTTGCCTATACTCTGATATCAACTCTGATATCAATCCTTGATATGGAAGACAATCTGTAACTTGCAATCCAAATAAGTTCTTGGTGTATTCCCATTCATTTACCTTTCCCTTTCTAGCTCTTTGCTCCCAATACTGCTCCTTTGCTACTTTTCTCCAAAATATTCCCACCCCCTTTTGCCTATTGTCTGTATCCTTAATTGCAGTCATCTCTATCGGTAGAACATCCTTTCTCCATTCCCTTATTGGCTTAGTTCTTAGAATACCTTCTGCTACTTTATGAATATAATATTCTGTATGATTATTATTGTTCTCCTTAAAGGTCTACATCCAAAATCCCAGTCTCTCCCTGTTACTTGAGCTTCCTCCTGTTTCATTATCTCTTTCCATTATAAATTATAGTTTTCTACGTGTGCTATTTGTACACAACCATTCTTTCAATGATGGTCTGAACAAAAAATTATGACTAAGTAAAGAAAATGACTTTTTTTTCTTTCAGGGAAGAAATAGGTCCTTTCAAGGCTGATGACATAGTAGTTACCATAAAACTGGTAGCAGTTATACATAAACTGAGAAAAAAATATTTGTGAGGGTACATAAATCATATCTGGGATGACTGCCCCCCAAAAGATAGTGATTTTTGGTGTACCCATATGGTATTAAATTAGGATGAAAGTGAATGGACAACTGAACATAGTCACATATTTCAAGTTGCTGCTGTCATACATCTAGACAACACAGATCCTCAACCCTAAACCCAAAAGACAGACACCTTCTGTGTACCCCTCTGAAGTCAAACTAGGATGAAACTGAAAGAAAAAACAGAGCACAAAATATTTTAACCTATTACTGTTGGCTGTACATATGCAGCCTACTACCTTTCCTCTAAGATGGTCACATATATACACATTTGATTTCAATTGTGGAGAAAGTGAAGAATAACACTAGCAGTAATTCATTCCGACTTGTTCCTACACAGTGCACTGTCTCTAGATTATCTATAATGACATTTTGTGAACACTTATGAAGGGTGATTTTGAGGAAACCTAGATAAATAATGAGCACTGTCCTCAACCAGCAGACATGCTATGGTGACTTTCTGTGCACACCTCTGAAATTTGACTGTGAGGAAAATTAAAGAAACAATGACCGCAGTATCCCCAACCCCCACAAAAACTATAGCAATCTCTGTGTCTACGTCTGAGCATGGTCAATTTGAGACTAGGTGGGGCTCATGGCTGAGGACCCTAATAAGCTATTTATACAGCCAGTAATCATTCCATACCCAGGAGATTTATGTGTACACACACCAGTACTATTTTTACACACACACACACACACACACACACACACACACACACACACACACACACACACACACACACACACACACACAAGCACAAGTAACAACAGTAATTGTTTTTGCAATACATTTGAATGCAGATAGAACATCGAAGTAAAACAGTAAATGTTCCAGGAAACTTCCTTTGGAAATATGTTAACACTCAGAATTATTCAATATACCTCTCAAATACCTGAGTCTATGTTCATTCATCGAACAGTACATTCCTCAAACAGCTATTCATCAACAATGTACCATCGAACATCCTTTTAATCAAATGGGCATATCATCGTAAATAGTGTCATCGAATAATCATAGTTGGCCCACAGAAAGTAAACAGTACATAGTACATATTTGTGGGTCTGTGTTTACCCATCAATTGGTTAACATCATCGAATGACATATGTCGTTGAACATGCTGCTCATCAAGCCATTCTGACTAAGATTGCATTATGGCAGGGATAGGGAAATTTACCCATTCCCCACTGTAGTCCGATCTCGGAGTTGGTATATATAATTAGCAAGGGTGTGGGGGACAAAGTCCCCCCGAATGAGGAGGGTTCGGTGAACGGCAATTACCATGCAATGCTGTTCAAAGATATTAACATTCGATGGGTAAACATAGACCTATTTGATTAAACTATTGAATTTTGTACTTGACATATCATGGCAACTGAATTTTAATGATATTGTTATGTTTAATGTGATGTATACACATAGTACATGCTGTTTTCTTTCTGTGGGCCAACTATGATTGTACAATGACATTATTTATGATGATATGCCTGTTTGTTAAAATGCACGTTCAAAGCTATGTTGTTGATGAATAGCTGTTCAAGGATTAAACATTGACCCAAAATACTCACCACACCTGGACTTCCTAACATTGATTCTGATTTCCAGATTTCCTGACAGAGATCCTGATTTCCCCACTGTCAGGAAAATTCCCTGCCAGGTAGCAACCAGCATGGACAGCAATCTAGTTGGTAAAAACTGCATGCTAATGTGCCAGTTAGGAGGGATTGGCTAATTCTAAGCACCTACCTACTCTTCCTCTGAAAGGTTTGCAGCTCCTAATTTGCTTGGTTATGCTATTGGCCAAGCAAAATTTTACACTAGGAGGAAAAAGTGAATTCTGTCAAAAGATGATGTTGACACATTCACCTTTATGGGCGTAATTGTGGTGCAGATAACTAGAGAGAAGATGTGATATTGGGTGTGTGTTTGCCAGTGTGTGTGTCTGTGTGCATTTGAACGTGTGTTCATCAGGGCATGAATGATGCTACATGAATGTGTTTATGTGTGTGTGTGTGTGTGTGTGTGTGTGTGTGTGTGTGTGTGTGTGTATTTGCCTGCCTGGGTGGTTGCACGGGGATGTGGGATTAGGTAAGTAATTTGTGAGTCTGGATATGTGTTTTGTGTGTGTGTGTGTGTGTGTGTGTGTGTGTGTGTGTGTGTGTGTGTGTGTGTATACACGTGTGTACACGTGTGTATGTGCAGAGGGGTGTCTTTGCTAATGAGATGCATAGATTGCTAGGGTGAAGTCTAGCAGAGTCAGGTCTGACAGGTGACAGCATAGTGTTTGAGTCTGAAAGATGGGGGTCAGATTTATACACCTTTGCTACATCATGTTATATGAATTTGCATGACAGGTGGCCACACACAATGGGTGTGTGATTCAGGAAAAACAGGCTCTCTGTGAGTTGACCAGGCCAAGCAGCATTGCCATATAATATCATGGTAATGGAAAACATTATTAAAATAACCTCTCTTTGTATGCTAATAAGGCAAAACATGATGATGAAGTGATTCAGAAATATATAAATGCCTTGCAATGGAGCTGCGCCAGCTGTATGTTTGAACCTGATTGAATGCTCATGTTCAGATTGAGGGAATCACCAAGTAAAGTTAGAGGCTGCTGCAACTTTAGTAACTGTGTAACTGCAAGAGACTGTTATTGCTGCCATGACTGATGGTGTGCATTGTTGACCTTAGTAGTGTTGGGTCATTTGACTGATCTTAACATTTCATCAACTCCGTGACAATGACATTATGGACTGGTGCAGTGTAGATAGGGACACTATGCAAGAAATTGTGGGCATGTATTAACCTCTTCTGCAGTTCTGTGGGAGTCATGGAGGACCTATCCCAGTTGCTACTAAGCTATGCATGGCTTTACATATATTAGGGACAACCAGAGGGACCTTTTAGCAACCTACTGGTGACAAATTGGCGGTATCTCAGGCATGTGCCTAGAGAATACTCCATCAATTTATTTTTTAACTTCATTCATTTCTTGATGTCATGCTTCAGCATGTCAGGAAGCATATGTGGCACCTACACACCCTAGAAGAGAGATCCTACACCATGTGGGAATTCTATGATATAGCCCATTTCCCTGAGGTAATGGGGGCCATAGACTGTACCTACATTGAAATAAAGGTCCAAATGGTGAACTGGAAAGGAGGCATGTGAACTTCAAGTATCATTTCATCAACTGCCAGGTGGTCTGTAAAGTACAGGGTGTCATATACAGTGTCTGTGGAGGCTACCTAGACACTTATCATAACTCTCACATATGGCACACCTATGACCTGTACCAATGATTTGCAGTGGCATCTTATTGGTGATGACGGATATGCCATGCAACCTTGTCTCATGACACCCATAAGAAATCCAAAAATCAGACAGGCAATGGGTACAACTGTGCCCAACTGGAAGCAAGAAACATTACCGAACATGTTTTTGGGCTGCTGGAAGTCTCACTTTTACTATCTGGATTCATGTGGTAGTACCTTGCAGTATGACCATGGCACATACGAAAATAGTGTGAGTGTGCACAATGTTACATAATATCATATTTAAGAAGAAGTTATATCAGGGTGGGCACTTGGAGCAATAGCAGTCCCCAGCATGCCAGACAGTTGAAGCTGGGTCAGGTGAGGAATCAGTAGACAAGCCAGCAAGGAATGATTGTGCCAGAGGAAGACACAGTATGCTGTGGGACTGGCAAAGAGGAGGTGGCCTGCATATTGCTTCGGACATAGTACACCAGAGTAAAGTAGATACACTACAGTAAAAATGATGCATGCAAAACCAACACCAGGCTGTGTATACATAAGCTGTGGCCACACTACACATCAGACATAGGCAACCTGAGTAACAATGTACAAAGGGCAAGGCACAGTTGCCATTATTTGCACAGGTGTGGGAGGGAGCACATGTGTGGATATTTTTCAGACAGAAATGTGTGAGTGTAAGTGTTAAAGAGCATGAAAGTAAAACCTGCTTTGCTGTGAAATATCAGTGCTGGGGGACGGGGGCCCTTAATGTAACACTTCTTGAAAAGGGCTGGTGTCAGTGGAGATGTGTGATGTACTAGGGGCTGTGGTGGTATGAGAGTGAGTCTGCAGGGGCACAAGGGACACATTCTCAACAGTAGTTGCAGCACTCTGGTTTGGTCTACTGGACAAGTCTAGGGTGTGCATGGCATAGGGTTCAGCATCCCATGCACACCCCTGCCCATGAGAGCTAGTTCTACCAGGAGTTGCACTGGATGTACTACAACTCTGGAAAGATGCTAGTGTGCTGAGTGACACTGAACATCATTTGCTATGAGATGTGCCACTGTAGCAACTGCCATGACTACAGAAATAGCCTCTCCTAAGAGTAAACTTCCCCACAAAAAATGTCAGCATGGAATTGCTAGCACTGTGGTACAAGATCTTGGCCACCCATGGGCATGTTGTCTGCATCTGTGGATGTAGCAGTTGACCAGCTCTGTGAATGGCCCCTCACTACTGGTAGGTGAGCCAAGGAAGACATTGCACATTCCAGTATTTGACTGAGTCTATCCAAGCAACCACACATTTAGGACATGTGCTTCTTCAGGTCATTTTGTACACCCTACATCACCCTCAACATCTCCACTATGACTCTGGTGATAGTAGCCTGGCCCTGCACATATGCTGGGTTGCACAGACTAGCACACCAACCTCATGGGAGGGTGCTAACCATGTTTCCACCTAGCACCATTTCCCCCCTCTTCTGTGTGGACCTCTTTGCCCATGAATGTTAGGGACATATTCTGACATATTGTCTACCAGGGTTAGGACACTTCCCTAACTGATAGTATCCCCTAACTTGTATTCCCTATGAAACATTGATAGCCCAGGTATCCCTAGACACAGAGACTGTGTCCATGGTCTGTGCTGGGGATATGGTGGTCACATTCCCTGTGTCCATCATACAGTCTGTACTCCATGACTGTGCCAGCTCTTCTTTGCCATCATAATCAGAGGCTGCAGATCCTCCAGCATCAGGCAGGGGCAGTTCCTCATTACTGGTTTTGGATAAAGAATCACCTGTGAATACACAAAAGCTCAAAATATCCAGTGTAAATATGGCCCAGTATTAGAAATATACTTGCAACTGAGTTTTACAAGTATAAAAAATGACAAAAAGTAATGCTTTATCTGCATACATAGTGCAAATGGCTGTTAGCATTGAACCACTGATGTACCTGATGGAAGTCAGACAGCTTTAATAAGTATGATAATGACTAATGCATACAGAGAATTTACAAGTATTGATAGACAGAAATAGGCGTGAATACCTGGGGCATCTTTAGTGGCTTCTATCCAGGGCCTGCCCAACTCTATCTCAACATTCAGCACCACATTGTGGGACACTGTAGAAGTAACACTCTCTCTCAAAGAGATCAGGAAGTTTTCTATCTCCATGATAGGTGTTTCACTTGATGACCACTGCCACTTGTTACTGTACATTCCTGTACTAACAGTTCTGCTCTTTGTTGGGAGCCACCTGTGATATCATTGTACCTGTAGTGCACCATTGCATAAACATGGTTGCAGCTACCAGCCTCATTAATACTTGCCACAGTACCATCCCAGGCATGATTCAGATGCATGCAGGGTAAAGAGCCATTATACATGGAGATGGAGAGCCTGGAGTAGTACTTCCTTCTCTGCATCTGAGAACCTGGGCTATTCTGTTGGTGTAGTACTTCCTTCTCTGCATCTGAGGACCTGGGCTATTCTGTTGGTGTGGTAAAAACTGGAATTACTAGCTTGTTCCTGCATGCTCCTGAAAATCCTAACACCATCATTACTCTCCTTGGCCATATCTCATGCTGTTTCTGTGCCTAACAGTTCTATGTCTATATCCATACTCTAATTAATGTCAGACAGAAAGGTTTACTGAGCACATATTCCCAACAAAACAATACATACTATTGCAACTGACCATGCTGAAATGAATGCTCCTGTCAGTGTTAAAAATACTTTTGCTAGTGAGATATGTATAAGGTATATAACAATGCATTTACTTAAAGAGGTATAACATGCACTATATGAATGTTTTAAACTGTGCTTAGTATGTGCTCATGGATGTGTTTCTCATTAAGCTTAACTATCCTGCAACCCTGCAATTTCTGTATTCTTGCAATTTACTTCTCAATACACCTTTCCCCATGCACTTAGAAGTACTGACAAACAGACATCTTATTATGTCAATAGGCTGAATAGCAGTCAAAAGCAGCCATACTACAAAAGAATGGGCTTGTAAAAAGTAGCATGTACCTTGTACAAGCAGAAGTATTTTTCCTGATGATATCTTCTGAAACTCACCTTTAGCAGGTTTTCGAACTCTGTGTTCTGCAGTTTTCTTTCCTAGAGTGATGAGACTTTACCTAATGTTACACTTATATTATGCAGATTCACCCGGTTGGGTGTGATGATTATGCTAATTATGGATCAACACATTATTATTTCTAAATCACTCAGTCTGCATGATGAGAAAACCTGTTAAGTATTGTGCTCAGTTGTACTTAACACTGTGCACATGCCTACATACCTGAGAAGTAGATGTCAAAGAGGAGTGGGCCTGGCACAAAGCCCTGGAGAACTCCACTGGTGACCAGTCTCTTTCTGGAGATGGTCTCACAGATTCTAACCTACTAGCTCCTAGCGGTTAGGCATTTAACTATCAAGCATGTTATAAAGGGGTTTATACTTAGTTCCATAAGTTTGTTAACAATACCTGAGTGGGGTATTGTATTAAATGTTTTAGCCAGATCTTGGTAGACAGTTGTGACAGTCTCTCTACCCCGAGCCAGTAATCAAGACCCCTCAATCCTCACCACTGACACCAGTAAGTCACTAAAAACAGGAATGGATTTACACAGTATTTTCAAATGAAGCTCTCTGCATCAAGCACAGTTTCCCCTAAGAGCACACAGGGAACACCCTCCAGATCTGGGGCTGGACCCTCTGTCTCTCCAGATCCCAGATAAGACTCTCTTTGGAGCACTGTGTCCCAGTTCCAAGTAGCTGACACACCCACACCGGGCTATTTGATTTTCTCACACACACACACA
This sequence comes from Protopterus annectens, assembly GCF_019279795.1. Lineage (NCBI taxonomy): Eukaryota > Metazoa > Chordata > Ceratodontiformes > Protopteridae > Protopterus > Protopterus annectens. Next base: position 1,373,104,512 of record NC_056728.1, on the reverse strand, counting down.
CACACACACACACACACACACACACACACACACACACACACACACACACACACACACACACACACACACACACACACACACACACACACACGCTCCTGGGAAAGGTTTGCACAAATATACTAGCTGTGTCCCCTCTGCCCAGACTATAAGGTAACTACACTGCCACCAATCAACCACTCTCTTAGGCCCTTACAAGAGTATCTGATTATACTGAGTAAAATCAATGCTAACCTAAATGGTAGAGTGTAACCAAAGCAGCCAGGCTTTTCAGAGTGGCTAAGGTGTCATTAAAATAAGCACAAGTACTCTCAACACATTAAAAGTATTCTCTAAAAGACCAGCCACAATGAATGGTATAAAATATTTAATAATAAACAATAAAATAGAAAACACGAGAATACTAAATATGTAAGTACAGTAAACACCAGAGTTTCAATAACAGGGGAAATAAAAATAACACAGTTGGACAGATTCAAACAGATGAAGAAAAACACTACTTAACTAATCTCACTGTATTTCCTGACTGTCTAAATAATAACTATTCCCTGGATAACTTAATTAATAAAGCAAGGCAAATTAGATGCTGAGATGCTTATTTCCACAAGGTAAGGTGAGCTTCATACTAACTGAACTAACTCAACTGGCTTACTGTGATAACTGTCATATATTTTTATATCAGGTTCCAAAGAAAACAAAATAAGACAAGCTGCTGTGAGAATTCCATCCTCTCAGTGCTGCTTCTGGAATGACATCACATTTGATCACCTGCCTCTGGTACAATATACATTCAGAGCTTTGCTAAGATCTGTTACAGCACTTGAAAATTATAGAACAATTTCAGGAAATTCCAATCTTGTCTTCCAGATTTCTTTGTTTAAACATATACATTGAATCAGTTATAATAACACTGTTGATACATTTTTAACACAAGCATCTGTACAAGTCAGTACGACAGTCAAATGACACACAACTATTTACAAAACTCCAGCTAACTACATGGGTATATGTTACACATCCACTGCCCTACTCTCCCTGGCACAGATGGCAATACCTCATATTGTCAGATCTTTCCCCCACTTTGAAAACTTAATCTAGTTTTTCTAGTGACCCAAAAAAATCTTGCTTGAGAGAAATGGGCCTGTCTGGGAACACATTAACCTGTATCCTGTCTTGACAGTCTATCTGCATTGACATCACTGTAATACATACTGGCCAACACAAGGTTTCTCCAAAAGCCCCTTTAAGCTTTTGGAATGCCTGCTCACAGGCTGGGGTCCACACTACCTTATCTGGCCTGTTTTCCTTGTTAGGTCTGTGAGGGGAGCACATATTGTACTATAATTGGGAACAAACTTTCTATAGTACCCCACTGTCCCCAAGAATGCCCTCACCTGCTTTTTGGTAATAGGGGCAGGTCATGCCTGCATAGCTTCCACTTTGGCAGACTCTGGCCTAATCTTACTACTCCCCACTTTATGTCCCACGTAGGAGACCTCTACCTTACCCACCTGACACTTACTGGGCTTAATGACTAATCCTGCCATTCGCAGTCTGCGTAGGACCTCCCTGACATGCTAAGGCTTCATTATATTAACATAGTAACATTTGTACTCCTGCCTCCTGTCTAGCAGGTTTACAATGTAATTAACATCAATGACCTTCCTTACCACTTCAAAGCGTCCCTCCCAAGCTGCTTGCAGCTTGTTGTGTTTGACAGGAATGAGCACCATTAGTAACCTGCTGTCCCACAGCATACTCTCGGCCTCAATCATTCCCGTCATACCAGACTTTTTTCTGCTGTTGGACTCCTGTCAGATTCTCCTGGGCCAAGCCCATGAGCTCCCTAAGCCCTGTCCTGAGGTTTAGGACATATGGCACAACAAACTCCTTGTGGGATTCACACTCACCCTCCCACTCAAGACAAATCAAATCTAAAGGCCCCCCTCACCCTATGCCCATACAACAACTCAAAGGGTGAAAAAGCTGTGGATTCATGGGGTACCAATCTGTATGTAAACAGTACATGGGGCAAATATTTGTCCCACTCTCTCTTAAACTGGTCTGCAAATGCCTGTAGCATGGTTTTAGTGCAGAGTTTAACTTCTGCACAGGACCATTAGTCTGGGGTTGGTAGGGGGTGGTCTTTAGGTGCTTCACCCCACAATGCCTCCACAGGCAAGCTGGCAGATCTGACATGAAACTGGTACCTTTGTCAGTTAGTATTTCTCTTGGGAAAACCTACCCAGCTGAAAATCTCTAATAAAGCATTTGCCACCTTCTCTGCCTTGATGGAGGACAGAGCCACTTCAAGGTATCTAATAACATAATCTACTACCACTGGGATATACTGCTTCCCTGTGAAACCTGGGGTATTCAGAGGCCCCACAATATCCATAGCTACCCTCTGAAATGGCTTCCGAATCACATGCAAAGGGATCAATGGAACTTTGACCTTGTTCCCTGCCTTGCCTACCTTTTAGCACTGCTCACAGGTCCTGCCAGTACCCTGTTACATCCTTTGCAATCCCAGGCCAATAAAAGTTCTGCAGAATATGTCTCTTGGTATGCTTTATGCCCATATGACCTGCCAAAGGAATGTCATTGGCTATGGCTAGAAGTGCCAGATGGTAGGCTGTGGGCACTACCAACTGCTGTATTACCTCACCCTGTAGCCCTCCCACAGGGGTTCACTCTCTATACAGTAACCCTTTGTTCCAGTATACAGACTCCCCTTTTCCTTGAGCATCAGGTGCCTCCTTAGCTAACTCCCTCAAGCCTCGTAAGGTACGGTCTGAAAGTTAAGCTGCCTCAACTCTACTTTTGTGACCTCTCCCAGTTCCACATCCACAGGAAGCCTAGTATCTTCTGACAGAGGTGCCTCACTGTCAGCCTAGGTACTACTACTCACCTCTGTCCTTGTAGTCATCCTGTCCACAGGAACATCAGTATCTACCAGCAGCTGTGTATCACTTTCAGGCTGACTGCTACAGGGTAGCTCCCTTTCTGAAATAGTCACATCACCAGCCACACCTTCAGGTGTGGGATCTGTCTGGGTCTCCCCCAGCCTACCAGACCTACATGCCTGTCTCCAAGCCTGACTGTGTGTAACTGCACATACACAAGGTACTGCATTGCTAAAATCATTCCCTATCAAGACAGCTGCAGAAATATCCTCAAACATAGCTACCTGCTTGTTTCCTTTTACACCCTCCCAGTCAAGGTGAACCCTGGCCAAAGATATTTGGAATGGGATCCCTCCTAAAGCTCTGATTGGAGTGGACTGCCCAAGCAAGTACTGCTCCTCTTTAATCACTGCAGGCTTCACAATAGTTATGTCAGAGGCTGTGTCTCTCTTAGCAGTGGCCTGTCTTCATCCACTAAGATGGGATAGAAACTCTGGTGATAGTTTAGTACCCCCGTTGTCTCCAGACAACTTACTACCAACACGTTGTTATACCCACTCACTGGCTCCCTCACCTTTTGTTCCCCATCTTGCTTCAGTGGACATTTTTATGCTACCATAGCCCCTCTGGTTACATTTAAAACATCTGACCCTCAATCCTGGTCATGTACCTGAACTAGTGGCTTCCCTTGTTACTAGAAGGCTATGTTGGTATGATTTAGGCTGCCTACAATGGGTTTCCTTATATACATGTGTAGCACTGGGTATCCGCTTCTTGTGTAGTGATGTCCTGCTTGCTAAATAGAGATCCCTTTTTCCCCTGGCTTATCTGCAGAGTTGCACTCCCATCTGCCAAACAGATTCTCATGTCCTTAGGCAAAGTATTAATGGGTTGCCCTCAATAAAAGGTCTGACAGTCTTTCAAAAGTGGTGATCTGACACCTACTCACCCACTTATGAAAATAAGTGTTTAACTCAGCAATATAATCACATACACTTTCACCTGCCTTGTGTCTATGCTCACAAAACTTTTTTTTCTGTAAGCTTCATATGTTAACTAATAGTTCAATAAACATTGTTTTACTTTATCATAGTTTAAACAATCAGTATCAGACAATTTAGAAACAGCAGTTACAGTTTTACCATGGAGTAAGGGGGTCAGGAACCATACCCAGAGCTCTTGGTCAACATTATACAGTTTACATACTCTTTCAAATATATGAATAAAATTATCAAAGTAATCCCCCTCTGCAAATTGTGGAAGAAATGTACTGATCTTTATTGCTTCTGGGTTACGGTTATTCCCCATTACCTCCTTGACCCCGACAAAGGATCAACATCTCCCTCTTGTGTTGTCACTGCTTCTCTTTTTCTTCAGCCTCCATTCTGCGTCAGTGTCTCATTTTCTTCAATCTCCAAATGTTTGGCCTCCAGTTCATGCTGACACTGCTTCCCCTTTTCATCAGCCTCCAAATGTTGCAGTGTCTCTTCAGTCCGCAGTTCATGCTGATGCTGCTTCTCCTTTTCTTTGGTCTCCCAATGCCTCAGTCTCTCTTTGGTCTCTAAACATATGGCCTCCAGTTCAAGTCTCTTTAACTGCAAACAAATGTTTAAGTCCTCTGAGGAAAAGGTGAACTGTCCTGCTTCTGAAGCCTGCACAGTTCCATCACCATACTGGTTATCATCCTGGCCACTGGTCTGCGCTGCAGCTGTGATTAAAGCTGAAATAATTTCTTCTTTCATCTGGTTAGCATGCACCAGTCCTTTGGCTTCACACACTTTGGCCAACTGGTTCTTTGTCAGCTTACTATAATCCTCTGCTGACATCTTTCCCTGCTTTCCTTGACTAAACTAAGCTAACAAAAATGAATAAAACTGTTGTGAAAATGAAACTCTGAATGTTTATCTAGTGGCTGTTGAGAGTACACAAACACCTTCAGTGATAACTGCCCACAGGCTACTGAAGTTCAATTAATATCCCACTGCTCTGACATCAATATGTGATGGCCTCTCTACCCAGAGCCTGTAATCAAGGATCCTCAATCCTCACCACTGACACAAGTGAGAGACAGTCACTAAAACAGGAATAGATTTACATAATATTTTCAAATGCAGCAGTCTGCATCAAGCACCATTTCCCCTGAGAGCACACAGGGAACACACTCCAGACCTGGGACTGGAGTCTCTGTCTTTCCCGATCCCAAACAAGATTCACTTTGGAGCACTGTGTCCCAGTTCCAAGCAGCTGACACACCCACACAGGGGTATTTGATTTTCACACACACATACTCTTGGAAAAGGCCGACACATATTTTCTAACTGTGTCACCTCTGCCCACACAATAAGGTAACTATGCTGCCACCAGTCAACCACTCTCAGGCTCTTACAAGGGTATGCAATTATACTAAGTAAAATCAATACTAACATAAATGGTTGAGTGTAACCAAAGCAGCCAGGCTTTTCGGAGTGGTCAAGGCATCACTAAAATAAGCACAAGTACTCTCAAGACATTAAAATTATCCCCTAAAAACCAGCCACAATAAAAGGTATAAAGATATTTAATAATAAAATAGAAAACATGAGAATACTAAATATCTAAGTACAATACACACCAGAGTTTCAATCACAGGAGAAATAAAAATAACACAGTTGGACAGATTCAAACAATGGAGAGAAATACTACTTAACTAATCTCACTGTATTTTGTGACTGTCTAAAGAATACCTGTTCCCTAGCTAACTTAATTAATACAGCAAGGCAAGATGCAATGCTGAGATGCTTACTTCCACAAGGGTAAGGTGATGAGCATCAAACTAACTGAACTAACTCAGCTGACTATGCTAACTGTCATAGATTTTTATATCAGATTCCAAAGAAAACAAAACAAAACAAGCTGCTGTGAGAGTTCCATCCTCTCAGTGCTGGTTATGGAATGACAGCACATTTGATCACCTGATTCTGATACAATACACATTCAGAGCTGTGCTAAGATCTGTTGCAGTACTTGAAAAGTATAGAACAATTTCAAGAACTTCCAGTCTTCTCTTCCAGAATTATTTGTTTAAACATATACATTTAATCAGTTATAATAACACTGTTGATGCATCTTTAACACAAGCATCTGTACAAGTCAGTGTGACAGTCAAATGGCACACAACTATTTACAAAACTTCAGCTAGTTACTCTGCATTGTCCTACTCTCTCTGGCACAGATGTCAGTACCTCACATCATCACAGTATTATGCACCATTTTTCCCTCATCCATTACCTTTTCAAAGAAGTCCACCAGATTCAGTAAGTATGACCTTCCTTTGAAAAAAAATCAAACTGGGATGGATCCAATGTCTGAAGGTCTCCTATGTCCTTGTTGATAATTTCCATGATAATTCTTTCCATGGCTTTGCAAATAAGACTAATCAGATTAATGGATGCGTAGTTTCCAGGATCTGTTGAAGATCCTCCCTTATGAAGGAGATGACTGTTGCCATCTTCCAGTCATGTGGCACAAAGCCTTTTTTAAGACTATACTTAAATAATGATTTCAGAAGTCCTGATAAGTCATATTGTAGACTATTCAGCAGGCATCCTGGAATGTTACTGGGGCCCATTGAGGCCATGATCTTGGCTTTAATGAGTGCAGGCAGTACATGCTCCCTAGTGATAGCTGGAGGGGTTATGTTTGAGGGTATTTTTGAGGGGATGATTGGGTGTGAAAGGGGGGCTAAAGATGGTACTGAATTTGTCTGCTAAAGTCTTTGCTATATTGCCAAGCTCAGTGAATGTGGGACCAGTTTAGCACATTGCTGTGTACTGCCCTTGAGGCTTCTGACATAGATGTAGAAGGTCTTATGGTTATCTTTCATCTGAGAGGCTATCTTATCCTCAAAGTTGGCTATGCTAGACCTATTTAACCCTCTTATTTATTTATTTATTTATATTTGTTATCGGGTAGTATCCGACTGGGATATAAGCCCATTTTCAGTGGTTACCCGAGGAGAAAAACTCCAGTACAGTAACAATTAGTTAAGAGTCCAAGCAGTCATGAACATATATTAGCAAAAGTGCATTTAATAGTTACATAAGAATACAAGTAGTCATGAACACAAATATTAGCAAACAAATGCAATTAAACAAAGTTACATAAGAAACAATAGGTCATGAAGGAGTATATTGCAATATAACACAGAGATATACAAAATATATCAAACAAAAAAATCTATCAGAGAATAAGCAAATCTTTCTGAAGAACCAATGAGTTTATAAGCATTAGCTGCTTAAATAGCTCTACATGAGAAGGGAATTGTGAAGTAATAGGCAAAAGAAACTAGCCAGGAGGAATACAGGGGCAGAGCTGGTTACTATTAGCTATTTACTTTGATGCTTTGATGAGAGATTTTATTTTTATGGGAATTACCCTTCTGATTTTTGCCATATTTTTCCTTTTGTTGTATATCATGTTTAAATTGGGATGCTACCAGGGTGGTTTGTTTCTAAGGCTAGTCCTGGGATTACATCTGGTAAGTACAGCAGCATCTAAGCAGCCATTGACATGGTTGTATGGAGTTTCTGAGAGCAAATCAGCATAGGCTGGTGTGTTCTCGCAGTTTGGGGGAGCACTGAATTTTGACAGTCCATCACTTATTAAAAGGGAATTTGTATTGGAATAGTTCTGGATTATGGAGTTGATTTTGAAGGAGACAGCTTTATGGTTGGACCTTTCCAGGCAGGATGAGATATGGGGGGAGGGGGTGCAGCATTCTCCCATATTTTTAAGCATGAAGTCCAATATATTGGAGTCTCTAGGATCTATGTCAGTTGACTGAGTTTTCAGACAATTGAAATTCATATCAGCGAGGTGATATGATTGAATTTTTGAAAACTTGAACATTAAAAAAAATACAAAAATACATCTTTTTTACAGTTTTGCAGGGGGGACAAGCCCCCCACCCCTGCACACCCCTCCTAATTTTATATATATATATATATATATATATATATATATATATATATATATATATATATAGATATATATATATAGATATATATATATATATATATATATAGATATATATATATATATTTATATCTATATATACCAACTCTGAGATTGTATTACATTGAGGAAAACGGTAAATTTCCCAATCCTCACTGTGTCACAATCTCCGCGATCAACTGATAGGGATCCACCTGTAGTGGGTGTATTCACTATTTAGTCAAAGATGTTTGTATTTACAAAGTCCAGGAATCTCTGTGTCTGTAGATTTCATGTTGTCTAGGTTTCCCAGTCTATACAGGGGTAATTAAAGTCTCCCATGGGACATGGAGATGTGATGTATAGCTAGCTATTCTATGGTAGTGGATTTTGTCTATGGTGATTTGCATGTGGAGGGACTCCAGCACATCATCCTGTTTCTCCACCTTAGAAGCGTGCTTCTTATTGATGTACATTGAGACACCTCCACATTTAGCTCTTGTCTGTGCAGCTACTGATCTAAAAGTGTGGAAGGCTCTGAAACCTTGTGCTAGTGAGGTACTCTCTGCCACTTTAAATATGTCTATGTCTTGTGTCTTGGTAACTGCACAGATGACTATATTTTTGAATGTGAGAAGGGTTTGGAGGGTGTGAAGTTTTTTGTTTAGGTTCCTGCCATTGGGCAGTAACACCTTGAGGTGCAGTTGAATTGATTTTGTTATGACAGTAGGTTTGTCAATTTAGGATTGACTAAAAAAGGCACTATGGGGGTGGATAAAGTTTTAGCCAGGATTCAAAAGCCTAAATGGGTGAAGTGCAGACCATCCTTGGCAAAGCAATATGGTCTCTTAACCAGGTCCTTCCAAGCTGACAGATGTTGGATCCCCTTAGCATAACACCAGAAGGTCAGCCAGTTGTTGAAATCAATCATTTTTTTGCTCATATTGTGGCATCATCCTCAGTGATGGTGATATGCTGCTCAGTGCTAGGCTCATACCAGCCTGAGACATATAGCTTGAAAGCTCCATCATGCCTGTCTTCATTTAGGAAGGTATATCTCAGGTCATTTACACCTATATGGACTATGATGGAACCATACTGGTACCTGTGGTGTAGTGACTTGGCATTAGTTTCTCCTTGTGTGGCCTGGTTAGAGGGACATCAGTGTGTAATACAATGGAGTATCCTATGACAAGAGTCCTGGGAAGTGTGTTTACTTGCCTTAGAAGCTTAGTGTTTGAGGCTCCACTTAGAGTGACAGTATGTGTGGTGTTAAGTGTTGTTTTTTCTGAATGCCTTTGGGCTTGCTGAGGCATAGCTTTGACAATGGGTAATCTAGGCAATCTTTACTGTGTAGAACAATTGCTTTTAAGTGACTCAGCATATGTTAGTCTATATGTGTTTTATGTACTATGTGAGGTGGGTGTTGTATACACAGTTTTGACAACCTGATGTGCACTTGTATTTGAGAGTTTAGTCTCCAGTGTAATTGTGTAAGTACACCTCTCACATACTGTGTCTGTTTCTTTGAGGATTAGGTGGTTGTCAGTAAATATGAGACAATCA